>NC_066840.1:7120020-7786693 GCF_001640805.2 Lates calcarifer
GAAAACAGGGAGTCAAACTCTGAGAGAGAGAAGAGAGCGAGGTAATAGACGTGATGGAGCAGAAGCATACATAAGTGAGTGAGTGAGTGAGTGAATGAATGAGTGAGTGAGTGAGCCTCCTGTCACATCTTTCTCCTCCATACTGAATATATTCGGTATATATACATATATAGGTCAGTTCTACAGGCCGTGAAGGGCCCAGACTGTGACCACCACATACTGCACTGTACATTATACCACACTGTCTTCCTTCCTGTGCCAGAGGGCCGAGCGCGCACAGGAAGGAGAGCAACCATGCAAAGCTAAATAATGCAGAGGCTCAGTCTCCACATTATGACCTAGTAAATGGCTGGTTATACAAACACGCAGACCCTCTTGGGCTGCCCCGTTTGACAGCACAATCAGCAGGATGAATTGACCAGCTCTTATGAACTCCTTTAGTTGTTATGGTGGCCCGGGGTCAATTCACCCGATTCAGCATTTTAACTTTGTACAACTCTAGGGGATATAACTCAGTCTGGACTGGGTGTGTTAGGTGGAAAATGTTTGTGGAATTTTGAGGGAATCCCAACCTCTGAACTGCAGCCTGATGTTGTCCCAAAAAGGCCTATTGCCATGCATGTTGTCCATAAAAGGCTGAAATGAATGAGAGTTAAGGGGCAATGAAAATACCTGTCATGCAAGTCCACAAACTGAGTCTCTCTTGGCATGTATGCTGTAGGCCTGTGTGTTGACAGCTTTAGCTTTAAGGAAAGCAAAATGAGTGACACGAGGAGTGCCACTCTCTACACCAGACAGGCACACAATCACACACATATAAACGCATCAGTAATCTTTACATCTGCCCCATATCTAGATCTGAGAATGGCTCCAACTTCACGCACTGTGACAAATCTGCAGTCGGCTATGTGGCCCTCCAACTGGCCGGTCTTAACTTCTGCACACATGTACACTGTATGTGTCAGGGACAGAGTAAGCAGCCTCAACATTCATGTCACACGCTCAAAGTAAGCAACTCACAGCCCCTTGACAGCCTCCTCGGCGTCCCACCCTACCTTCGGTGTGGCAAGTGGAGGACAGGATGGTGCTCGGAGGGCGGAAGAGGTACGGGAGATAACGGGAAAAACATTTCATCTTCTTCTCCGATGCTTGCCGACGGGTGAAAAGCGTTGCGTTGCGGGCTCCACATCCGCACTGCCACCGCGACAGCCAGCCAGAGAAGAACCAGGGGGGTGCGGGAGGGGAAAGAGGCTCTCTGTCCGCGGCGCAGGGGGCTATGACAGCATCACTTTTCGCAAGGCAGACAGCGCAGCCAGGCAGGAAGGCAGGCAGGCAGGCAGCAGGCTCCGGTGGAACTGCGCGCCGCCCGGGGAGCAAACAGCGCACGGTGTCAGCGCGCCTCCGTTTGTGTGTCGGTGGCTCACTCAGTCAGTGTAGTTGTGTGAGTGAGAGCAGGACGGGGTGGTCGCTTCTGTCCTCTCAGATGGGAGGTCAATGTGTGGTCCGCCGGTGTAAACAACCCCCTTCGTGTTTGTTTGTCAGCTTATTGGAGTAAAAGGAGCAATTAGGTACGGCTGATTGGAGTGGCCTACTGATGTAGCTAAGAGGAACCCATAATATAATTGCTCGCCTGGTGTTTAATTTTATTTTTTTTAAATAATAGCCTACCTTGAATTTATTTATACTTTATGGTAAAACTATAGGACTACAATTTGTCGTGATATTTATATGTATTTTACTTTGGCATAATGTTATTTATTCTTCGTCCTAAAATGAAAGAGATGAGCAGAGTGTGTGCTGAACACAGGCTAAAAGTTGATGAATCATAACAAAACTTGTTTCCAGCTGCTGACCAGGTTATTGATTAATTGGGTTTGGCGCCATCTTTTGGCAATATAGCATATGGGCAGCAGACTAGGGTTATACCGTCACAAAAATAAAACCAGTAGTCTATATAAAACCAGTGCAACAGACTATAAGTTAAAGAAATACATGATTGTTTAGCAAAGAGGGTCATAAAATTAATGTTCATTCATATTAATGAACTTTAAATTGAGTAATAATGCAAAACCATAAAAAATAAAAATGAACTAAAAGCTTTAAATTCAGCCCATAAGTCGAATTTAACCATTACACCTAAACGCAGCTGAGTTAAAAATGTTTATACGACTAAATTTACGTGCTCCTGTTTTATATTGATTGTTTAATTGTGTTTTTACCTCTTTACGTTGACATCTCGCGAGACTTGAGTGTGAACTAATGCCAGCGGAAGTAGATTACAGGTCTCTTTTCCGCCGGCCATAGGGGAGCTAAGGGTAGGTGATGAATTCCTGGCAGATATTTTCACTAAAGTAATCACGATCCATCCTCCGTGTAATGTCACTGTGAATCCGTATGAAAGCCTAAACACATTTTAAACACATTCATAACTTAAAGACAGCCAATATTGAACCCATTTTGATGATAGATGACTAAATAAAAGCCTTCAGTGTTTGGTCCCGCTGCTCGCTCCGGCAGTATCCGCATGTCGGCTCTGTGAAATGAAGGGGCTCTATTCCTGGTGCTAGCGAGTAGTGCCCGGCTTCATTCACAGTTAATGTGGTTTCTATTGAGTATGAAGTGTTCTCGACAATATTACTGAGTTAATGTGGGGAGAGGAAAACTCGCGCTCCAGTGTGTCTGCTACATTATGCTAACGCCTTAGCATTTTGTCGTTAGCTTAGCATTCAGTTTTGAAGATAGCTAAGATTTTTAAACTACAGACGTAGTGAGTGTGTTAAGTAGTTGCAGGTTTGGGCACACAAAGATGCTTTTTGTGACGCAGGCGAAAAACAGAAACGCAGTGTTACACTTGTGTTGACGCTGGCGTCTTATTCATGGCGTTAATATTTCTAATCTTATGGGATCTTCTGTTGAATCCATTTGTGCTTTCAGGAGTCACTGTTCAACAGGCAAGAGATTGATCTATGTCCAACAACTGCAACTTTTCTAACATGAGTATGTAGATGATGTCAGCATGCTGATAACCTGTATATCTCGTTTGCTTACAGCATCATGAAGCTGAATCCATTTGTAACCTCCTCCCGCCGCAAGAACCGCAAAAGGCACTTCAATGCCCCCTCACACATCAGGAGGAAGATCATGTCTTCCCCCCTTTCCAAGGAGCTCCGTCAGAAGTACAACGTGAGGTCCATGCCCATCCGCAAAGATGACGAAGTCCAGGTATTGTACTTAAGATTTCTGAAAGTTTCTCATAATTGGTTTAAAAAGTGTTGGCTGCACACACTTGACATATTTGCATTGTTTTCAAACAGGTCGTCCGTGGACACTACAAAGGCCAGCAGATTGGCAAAGTAGTGCAGGTCTACAGGAAGAAGTATGTCATCTACATCGAGCGCGTGCAGAGAGAGAAGGCCAACGGAACCACAGTCCATGTCGGCATCCACCCCAGCAAGGTGAGACAAAGTTGTCCTCAAATGGTTGGAAATGTGGAAATGAGAGAGAAGTGTAAGGATGAATCTGAGATTGTTGAACAGTGTAGGTTACTCAAGGGAAGAGAGTGGATGCAGACATATGTAAACAAACGGAGTGTGTACCGGTCAAGATGTCCTTGTCTTTTTGGTATGTCTTTGAGAATATGTGAGATGGAAACACAAACTGTTCAGTGCAGTCTTATGTGTTAAACCATATTTCCCTGTGGAGTACTCTACCTGTTTTCCCTTTACTCTGCTCCTGAAGTACTGACAGTTTTTCTTTATGGCTGACCTTGCAAGCACTTTGTAATGGAGGTGGGAGCAGGAGAGCAGTACTTAGCTGCAGTGTGTTGTGTTCAGCATTAGACTGAAAATGCTGGGCCACACTTGATTTCATTGTTAAAAGTGCTTTAACTGCCACCAGGAGAAACACTTGTAATACAACATCGTTCCATTTTAGTAATTGTCAGAGGCTCTGCTTCAACTCTGTGGTGATCTTAGACTGTAGTTAGTTGTGCAGGTTTATTAGGCTGCATTATATTTAGGAGTTTCTAATGTTATGTCTACTGCATTTACATACATGTGAAAGACAGTTTCTTCTGGATTTCAAAGTTCTCTGACACTGTAAGATGGTACATTTTACCATCAGTTGCTGTCTGTATTTCTACACAGCTGTCATTAGATCCAATAATAATCTAGACTTGTGAGCCCTCTTGTTCACCAGCTTGTCTTGTTAGTGTATGTATGTACTTAATTTGACTAATATTATGAGGACTGTAAATAACATGGAAATGCTTTGTGAAGCTGAAAACAATGTAAAAAGGTATTATGGACATGTTCAACTCTGTCAGATTGAAAAGATAATATATGAAAAGAGCTCTTTAACATTGCGAAAATTAACCGTTTGTTGTAACTGCAAAATAATGTTGTGTTTTGCACTGAAATTAGAACTGTAGGAATAAACAAGTGAAAGCAGAGAAATAATTCTTCCAAACTGTGAGCACACAAGCAGGTAAACAAGATGATACTTGTCCATATCATGGACAGAGTCATTTTGAACCCAGTTAGCCAGTTTTATTAGTTGAAGTTCAGCTTCACTGTGAAGTATCAGTGTCTGAAAAGTTGTATTAAAGCAGTGAATGTAAATAGTTATTAATTTATGTTAATGATACGGGGTACACAGTGATCAGAAAAGCAGGATTCCCTGTACATTTTAAAGCAATCCGATAGAACAGCCTTGCATGAAATGCTGTGTTTGTAATGTGAAATTTGTGGGCCAGAGTGAATTAGTATTTCTACTCTGGTCATTTTTAAGACTGTTAAGAGTTATTTGTATTGTAATATATGTAAGGCAAACAAAATTCTTAAAAAGGTTTCAAAATAATGTAGTCCATTAGTACAACATTTTAAAATACAGCATCAAACCCATAAAACAGTCACACAACTAACTAAAATGATGTAGTATTTTTTGCAGAAGCTTTTGTCACTGAAGACCTTGACATGTCACAGTAAAAAAAGCACAGATGTTAAATCTAAAAAAGGGCTGAATTCCATTTACTGCTTCAGTTTTCAGGATCCTGGTTTTGTTCAAACTGATTCACTGTCATTTCTGACTGGGACTCTTGAATAGAGGAGTCATTGTTATTAGCAATGCCTATGATTTTCTAACTAAAGCAAGTCAAAATGTCTGCTGTGAAAAAGGCCTGTTGGATGAACTATTGCCCTGTGTCATTCTCATTGTTTAGCTCACTGCACCAAACCTGCTGGAAATCCCACCATAACATTTTCTTGTATTAAATATTGGGCTGTGAGTAAGCTGTCAAGTGACAGTCACCCAGATGTGATTGATGAAAACTCTACGCAACAACATTTTGCTGTGCTCTCACAGATACATGTGAACTGGCCAAAGCAAACTGTGCTGCTGGTTAGTGCCAGTAGAGCATTTGGCTCAGCCAGCAGGCCATTTTGACATGTCTTGGCAGAAAAGGCACAGGTCCATCTAATGGCAATAATGATGCTTTTTATACTTTTTTAGTGTTCTAGTGTAACTGCTTTTTAACCAGCCTGCACTGCACCCGGAGTCCCGGAATTGGCACTCAATGATTGTCAATTATTACACCTGTGTTTTCCCACTGTGCCATATTAATATACACTGTTGGGAAAAAAAGACTGAGTTTAATAGCAGTGGTTCATGTTTTCACTGACAACATGAACTAAGAGATTTTATTCACAACATGAGGGAAAAATGACTCAAATATTTTAATATCATGAAGTAACTACCAAAGATGCAAGGCTATTAACTGTTAACAGGATGGATTCAGTTAACACACTTAACTGTTGGCTGATAACTAGGATATTGAAAACTAGAGTAGCATAAAGGATCACTTCATTGTATTCAGTGTGATGTCTAGGGTGTAATGCCTTTCAGGGCTTTTATGGATATGACATTGTGTACTGGTTATAGTTCCATAGCTGTTCAGTAATTGACTTCCACTGAAGACGTCAGCCTTGTAACTATGATGAAGTGTCCACTGGTAATTATAGACAGATTATTGTCATACATTCGTTTTCATGCGTGTTTGGTGCCACGGCCAACAAGGTTTTTCTCCACTTGTTTACTGATGCAGTGTTTCCCCTCTGCAGGTGGTCATCACCAGGCTAAAGCTGGACAAGGACCGCAAGAAGATCCTGGAGCGCAAGGCCAAGTCTCGCGCCGATGGAAAGGAGAAGGGCAAATACAAGGAGGAGACCATTGAGAAGATGCAGGAGTAAAAATGATCTTTTGCTATCAATAAACTGTATAAATGGACCTCACTCTGTCTGTCTCGTGTTTTAGTTGTAGAGCTGGGGTGATTTTGTCTTTGCATCATGTCAGGTGTATTTGTGGGTCAAGGAATTTCTCTTTCAAACATTCATACCATATCTGAGGTAGTGTAATGCAAACCTAAAGATCATTTGTACTGTACAGCACCTGTCAAAAAGTTTTCATTGTGAAAGGTCTAGAAAGAGCCCACAAGAATACAAAACACACTGTAGAGCACCAGTTTTTAGTGCAGTGCTGGGTTAGTGAAACTAATTTTGGATACTAATAATGTGCTTTTCTGTCTGAGCTTTGCATATGGGGCCCAGTGTTGGTTATTCCTGTCATAAGGATGATAGAAATGCACAAGATATCTGACGTATATATAGAAATAATTTAATTGAAAAGCTTTTTGTTTATCAGTCACAAGTAAATTTATTTGTATAGTGCCAGTTCACAACAGAAAATATCTCAGGAACTTTTCACATACAGCAGGTCAAGACTATAGTCTTTATGATTATTTACAGAGATCCAACAGTTCTCACCACAAGCAAGCACTAGTTAAACATGACAAAAAAGGAAACTGCAGATTGTCTGAACAATGAGCCTCTGGTGGTTTCACGAATTTATCTTCTCCAGATTGATCATTTTTAGGGTTGGACATTAAAATGAGCATCACCTAGACAGCCTAAAAACCTAATTGACTTAAATGCTACATGAGTTTAAAGAGGGGAAGTTACAATGAAATCGGAATAAATTAATTTTTTGCAACATTTTTGATAGCAACGTGGACCTGGTGTTGCTTGCATGGCCATAACAAATGTGTAACTTTACTAAATGAACAGTAGGTGTCACTTTTTCTCACAAACGGGACATTCCCAGTCGTAGGGAGTCTGAAAATGTCCACATTAAGTGTCTCTAAGCAGCATAACTTAACAAAAGAGCCTGTCTTTCGAAGTGAGGTATTTGCTTGAACAGCATATGTTACTTATCTATGAAAAGTTGCCATAAGCTTGATATTTCACGAGTCAACGTGCCAATTTTCTTAGCTGTTTAAGTTTAATAATGATTTAACATGTCAAATACTTATTTTATCGATTTAAAAAAAAAAGAAAAAAGGCCAGATTAGCACTTGTTGCATATTTTCAGTGAGTTCCAGCTTTAACCAGGCAGACTCTTCTCAAATGAGCGTCCAGAGCAGGACAGACTCATGTCCCCTCCCTCCTCTGTTTAATGGTCATGTGATACGTGCTGCCTTCTCTCTGTCTTTCGGAGGCTGTTGGACACAAGTGAAGTTATCTCAAGTCAAAAGTTTATACATCTAAGATATTCTTGGTTTTAAACAAAACACCAATATGGCGGAACTAGGTTTTGTGATCGCCATCTCTGTGGTGACCCTGTTTTGGGCCCTCATCGGAGGAGTTGTGCCGCTGTTTATCCCCAAAGGACCAAACAGAGGGTAAGTTTGTTAGCTTCACTTTAGCTTTCTGTTAGCCAAGTTTTTATTGTAGTTTGTTCCCGTGACTCTCATTTGATACAAGTAGACTTACAGCGCATTGCGTAGCGTTTGTTTTTAAATAAGTTTCCCAACGCTGTCTGATCAATTTAAGAAGTTTTATCCTTGTGAGCTAGCTTTGCTTGCTAGGAAGTAAAAGTTTGGGTTAGCTAACTGAAGCTAACTTGACAGCCATTCCTCCTGTTTGAGTCGGAGAAAGCTCCATATTTACTATTACTCGTTTATACTAGGGTTGCTGGCATTTCCCTATCTTAAAGCTGTACTTTCCATGTCATTATGTTAAGATATCAAACTATATTAGTAGTTGGAGTTTATGGAGTATATGTACTCCATCTCTGGAAAGAGTGTCTAATGCAACTTCCTTTATTTGTCTGTCACTATCACGAGTTCAAGCTGTTGAAGCTAGCAAGCTAATGAATGGCCTGTGATGAACGTGAAAAACATTTATGCAGTCATTACATGTAAAGTATGCATCTTTTAATTAATTTTCTTCTATTCCTGCAGAGTGATAGTCACAATGCTGGTGTTAACTGCAATTTGCTGCTACCTTTTGTAAGTATCATCCAGGAAATGTACCAGGATGTCTCTAGCATGAAGTCTGTGTTTTAAAATATATCATATATGTGCATCTGTAGCTCATATTTAACTAAAATAATAGAGGGTCAGTAAGAATCAGAGCTATAATATAAATTGCTGAAATGATTAGTTAATTCATCCATTGACAGATAATTATTTGACAGCTGTTATTGTAATCTATAATTAAGTTGTCAAGCAAAAATAATATTCCCTTGTGCCAGCTTCTCAGATGTGAGGAATTGCTGCTTTACTTTGTCCTGTGAGAGAGTAAGATGAATACTTTAGGGTTTTGGACTGTTGTGTCAGACAAACAAGACACCTGAAGGCGTTACCTTGGGGTGTAGAGAGTGTATTATATACTTTCCACTATTTTCTGTAATTTTATGGGCCGGCAATTAATACAGAAAGTAATAGGTAAATCATTTGAAAATGAAAACACTCTTAATTTACAGCCCAAGTAATACAGAACAAATTTCCCACATTTCTACAATTGGCCACTGGTTGAGACAGTATTAAGTGGTTTCTTGTCACTTCATAATAATTTGTGTGCATTACTATCACAATAAAACAAATTTTGTCATTGAGGTTATTACTGCTATAAATATACATAGTATTTCTGTCCTATGATAAAATATTTATGCTCACAATTAGGTGCAAGTGTGCATATGGTGTCATGTTACATGTCAGATGGGCAAAAGGGGGCAGCAGAGACAAAGCAGAGTGTTGCAGCCAAGTAAAATTACCTCCCAAAGGCCCTCAGTTTGAGGCTGTGTGGAATAATCCCAACAGCTCGATGTTTTGATATAAGAAATGTAGGCCTGCTTTTTTAAACTACATTTTGTTAGACAATAAGAAATGACCCACGCCACTAAGTGCTCAGTTTTGTGTTCAGAAGTTTTGTATTGACACATATGATCTTACTATCCTTTCTGTCCACCAGCTGGTTAATAGCAATTCTGGCCCAGCTGAACCCACTTTTTGGGCCTGCTCTGTCCACTAACACCATCTGGTACCTGAGATATCACTGGCCTTAATTTTACATTTTCAGGACTGACCATGAAGGTAATCTTCCTCTGCAAGACTAAATCACTGAATTTACATTTGATATTGTGCTGTTTGTGCATCTTATGGATACTATACTTATATGTGGCCTCTAGATGAAACATTTTCTTGCTTTTCTTGGTTTTCCCTAAAACTGTTGGTAATATTTCTCAACAGGGGAGGATGTGACACTGCTGCATACCAATGAACATTTGCTACTCACTCTATGCAGAGATCATTCCTTCTGAATCGCCTTAAACTCAGATCCCTGTGTGATTACTGAGTGATGCCCTCACTGGTGCCTTGTACAAAAATGATTTCCAAAGGACTTCTGATAGATCTCACTGAATGTGCTTTACTTTAAATTAAAGCAGCCTTCACTTGGTGTTGTTTGGTTTATATATGATGTATATTGTGTTATTGTTAATATGAATGAGCTTGCCTTTAAATAGTTGATGTGTGTGTGATGTGATCTTTCTTTGTCTGTTAATATGACTGTTGGATGTATTCCACTGAACTGTTAATTAATAAAGTAATAATCAAAAATGTGTGTCCTTTCAGTGCATTATTTCATAATCAACTGTGTTATTAAGTTTTTTTTTTTTTTTTTAATGTAAGTACAGTTTTTTAAGTACAGTATGAAATATACTGAATTTGGATGTACGGTAGAGTTTGACAGTTGCAGCCGTAGACTGTGGCCGTGGCTCAAAATCAGGCTTCCTGCTTTCCGTAGCTTGAGCCGACTACGTTGGCAACATGGCGTCCTCAGATGTCCACGTCCGAATATGTGAACAAGAAATACTCAAATATGACTTGGAAATCAAAGCTCTCATCCAGGTGCGAATATTTATGTGGTAAGAATAGTTAGTGCTACGTTACAACGTGAGTATTTGACTTTGTCAATAAGGAGAAACGTGTTTTTAGTCTGAGAGCATCTCCCGCCGGTATACCGACGGTCCGAGCAGCAACACGAGCTACCGGTGAAGTTAAAGTACTCTAACGTATTTCTTTACGTCAAAATAACTTGTTAAATTTGCCAACCAGCAAGTTCAGGGGATGTAATGAGATGGGGAATAAACGACCAGTGTGCTAAATTAGCTTAAAGACAACGTTAGCTCATTCAGTTAGGGAGAAAAACCGAAACTGATTTTCACCTTGAAATGTTTCAATGTGCTTTAAATCAAACCACCCATTCACCGAGCTCTCTTAGATCAGCACATATGGCCCTACAGTTTTTTGTGTGTGTCTGTACACCTTGTCTTTGAGCACATTTGTAATGAACAACTATTTCAGAAGCGATTAATCATTAACAGTCTAATATCATGAAGAAGCTCCAGTCCAACATTTACTGCCTTCAGTTTCTCAGATGTGATGATTTGTTCTTTTCTGTTCATCTGTTCTCTGTACATCATTGTAAACTGAAAATCTTTGAGTTTTTGATTTAGACATTTGCAGGGCAAGATATTAGCATCTTTATTTTTGAAAATAACTCATAATTAAACAGTCCTGACAGATAATCAGATGACTTAATAATTAATGTAATCTTTCACAGCTGTCTAATAGCTATTAATCTATGACTATATTGCCATTTCATTGCACATCATTATTGAGTGTTCAGTTTGAATCACTGAATAAATCAGAGATGTGGGTGATGATTCAGAAACTAGAACAGACTCACTCTAAAGCACTTTAATCCCTCTCATTCTTTGTCCTGAGAGAGCAACAGAACACTTCTCGTCCAGCTCTGTTTCCTTGTCCTCTCAAATGAGTGCAACATATTAGCTTCAGCTAACAGTGATGCAGGAGGCGTGTACTTTATATCTCTCATTCTTGTTTCAACATGTCACCAGGATATCACCGAGTGCACAGGTCCTCAAAGCAAGCTGACAGAACTGAACGCAGATGTGAAGAAGAGTTTCCACAATCTCAGACTGCGGATTCAGGTAAGAAACACTATTTGTTAATACCTCTCTAGGCATGTACGTGTATCATGATAATGACACAGCATAAATGAGTACACCCCTCTGTAACCTAAATAATTCAGATTTCTCTTTACAACATCTTGGGCTCTTATATGGTGTAATATTTCAGCAGTGTATCAATTACCAATCTAACATGTCAATACTGAACAGGAAAATGTGATTTTGTGATCGAAATGATACAAGACCATGTTACAAAAATTAGTACACCTTCCTGAAAGTGACAAAATAAAACTTATTAAAACATTTTCTGGGGCATGTTAAGGGCAGTTGATCAGCAGATGAGTCAGTTGAACCATCACACTCAAGCAGGTGTAGTTGGTTGATTTAACCTATCGAATCAGTCTCAGACTTACTCAACATGAACTGTTAGGAGACCGGAGAAAGAAAATTATTTCATTGTGCAAAAGGAAACAAGGGTACGAGAGGATTAGCAAATCACTGTTAGTTAAGTCAGATCACAGTTATACAGAAATGTAGAAAGTATGGACTTGTCATGAGCTCCCCAAACTGAGAGGGAAATGTGAACTAAGTACCTCAGAGCTAGTCATAGCTGTGGAAAGCCAAACTGGAGGCACTGTTTCATCTTATGGAATAAGACACACCCTGCATAGAGGTGGAATGAGTGGTTATTGTCCACGCAGAAGGCCACTGCTGAAGCCAAAGCTTTTGTAAAAGCCCATGTTAAGACTTTTGGGATCAGTCTTTTTTGGATCTGCAGCCATCCAGAATGTATGGTGTCGCAAGAGGGTAGTCCGAGGTTTATTGTCCCCACAGTGCAGTTCTTATATGAGAATAGATGTGTGGGAGTGGTGCTTCACTGATGTACTGCGAAATCCGGAAAGACGATGCTACGCTCTCTCCACACCATCATTTTAAGCAACTCTCCCCAGTTTACTGATTTTACAGTGATTGATGACATAATATGTTAAATATATGTTTAATCATTTTAAATTTTGTCACCTTTCCATGTGCTATTTTATCCCTTTGACAGGATTTAGAGCAGATGGCGATGGAGCAAGACAAAGAGTCAGACAAGCAGGCTTTGATCAGTCAGGTAGAAGGACACAGGAAACAGATGCTGAGGTAATGTCCTTCCATTTCCTGAATTCTGAATGTCAGTGAAATGTTGAATAATTTATCAACAACTTGTTTTTTTTTTTTTGTATATTCCACAGTAACCAAACAGTTTGGAGGAAAGCCAACCTTGCCAGCAAACTGTCCATAGACAATATGGAAAAGCAGGCACTTCTTAATGGAGCCGATAGCACTGTGAGACAGAGGTGAGCTGACAGTGTGACCTAATGGTTAGAAACAGAGTATCTTTAAACAACATGCAAAATGTTGCCAGTGTTGTATTTAGAATTTGTCACATTGGGGATACGTGTAATTAGTGCGAGGACATCTAGTGTGTAGAAATAACATCTCATTTTGTGTATCTCTCTCTCTCAGGAAGATGACCAAAGAGGGCCTGGCCCAGACAACCAGCGACATTACAGAAAATCTCATGAGCATCAGCCGGATGATGGCCCAGCAGGTTCAGCAGAGCGAGGAGACTATGACGTCACTAGGTTAGTGAGGGAGACGCTTAAAGTAGGGAGTGTTTTATCAGAATTCCTAATTACCCTGCATTAGAGGTCAGCCTGATTTAATGCACACCATCTGACATGAATATCTATTGATATTAATAATGTGTGAAACCTCCACCCGCCTGTCAAGAAAAGGCTTTGTGTTTAAAACAGTTTTCTCCTCTGTTCGAAGCAACCTCCTCAAGGACAATCCAGGAGACCAACGAGGAATTTAAGACCATGACTGGGACCATCCAGCTCGGGAGAAAACTCATCACCAAGTACAACCGCAGGGAGCTGACTGATAAACTCCTCATCTTCCTGGCGTTGGCTCTCTTCCTCGCCACAGTTCTCTACATCCTTAAGAAGAGACTCTTCCCCTTCCTGTAAACCAGGTACCTCTGAGGAGCCCCCCCTCCCATAACCACACACAGTACTTTCCACAGTCAGCGCAAATGATTTAAACAATTGTGAATGCTGCGGATCATATTACACACACGCTATACATTAGTGTCTGCTCAGTGGAATGTGGTCTGCTCACTCGACCGAACCGTGACGCTGCTGAGGGTGAAATATTGTCCACAAAGAGGAAGATAAACCTCCGCACCTATCGCTCCATGCAGTGTTTTATTTACTGAACAGAGTTTTTTTCATCAATCAAAGTGAATCATTCATTAATGAGTGTGAACTCATGCACAGGTTGAAGTCCGTCTTCAGTTAGTGAGACAGTAATGCCGTGCATTGCTTTAGGTCAGGTCAGACATGGAAGGACAGACAGCCCATAGAAATCTTTTCTTTTACACATTCCTGTGAAGCATCCAGCTCAGTTTTAATTTCATAATTACCGATGACGCAGAGGTTACCAAAAAATGGTATTTCCTGGACCAGTTTGCTTCAGATTTAGTCATGAATGCTGGTAATGTCTACATAGAATTTCAGTAAAAATCGAATTTGATTATCACAAACTAGTGCCGCTGTTCATATCAGTTCAACATGCTTTTACTGGCATGAATAGTTTGAAAACAGTATTGCCAATTAGGAAAAAAATGGCACAAAAAATGTTGGATAGGTTTGTGTAACACAAAAGAAGCTTCTTTTCATATGTTCCTCAGTAACTTATGTTTAAACCAAACCACTGTTTTTTCATCTGATATCATAACATCATTGTGCAAATCATGCACAAGCCTTTTACGTAATTCTTATTTTATTTATAATGAAATACTGTGTAATTATTGTAAGGTATAATTTATTATTACATTATGATGAGCTGATGCTATTTTTGAGAATAGAAATATTTAGATGATTTTTAACTTTAATACAGCACAAGCACATCTGCACTCACTCGCTGTTTTCACTAAGCAGAATGGCACCGTGTATGTGCACTTGAAACTGTGCCTATGTTTTATTCAGCTGGCATGCAAACCAAAAAAAAACCTTTATTCAAGTGTAAGAATCGGCACACTCTTGTCCGTCTCTGCCCGCGTTAGCCTGTCTCTGGTCTGCAGCGCAGCAGAAAAGCTCAGAAAAGCAGTGGCAGTCATCACACTGGCAGAGATAGAGCAGCATGCATCCCTGCCTTTCTTCAGATAAGACCCGGAAAAGCAGATTATTCCGACCCGTTTCCCTCTCCCTTTCCAGTGTGGGTGGAGGTTGAGGGGGGATATTTTTAGGTTTGTGTGGCGCTGTTATCTGACATTGCCTTTTCAACACCTCAGAGGAGAGGGTGGCCAGAGGAGCTACATGACCTTGCTACCCTTTCTGCAATGGCCCGGCATTGCCATTTATTTAAATATATGTAAATGCTATCAGTATTGATCATCAATAAACACAGAGTCCTCTGGCTTGATGTTTGACATGTGCATCACATGTGTGTTTGTGGGTGTGTGTTGTTAAAAATGAGATAGAAGACAACAGAGTGTGTGTGGAGAGTCCTGAGAGATGCCTAAGCATCTCTTACTCGTGTAAAGTGGTGGCAGTTGGGCAGAGCCCGTTTCTAGTCTGTTCATATAACTGCGCACTTAGATGAGGCCTCTGGCTCTCTGTCAAGCAAATTGGACTATTCTTGCATTTAGCACCATGATAGTGTCAATCAAGTGTTTGGGTTTGTATCTGGACAAGTGGGCTGAGGTCTCAGGGGAGTGCACACGGCACCAAACCGATGGTATAAAGAGGAGCCAAACCACTAACAGGAATCTCAGCAACTCCACTTTCATGCTGGGCACAGCTTTGTTCAGTTAGTATTTAATTACATTAAATGTATATTTTGTATTCTACATATTTTACTGCTGAGCGTGAGTCCAGTTAAACTTAGACTATTGCAATTTCTCAAATGAAACACAATAATGACTCAGCAAGGTTTCAAAAAAAGATAACTTTTAATAATCAACTGTACTGTCCAAAAATAGATAAATATCTTTGATCAGCAAACATCTTGAATGTCCTGATATTTACAAGTACAGAGAAAAGGCTGGTGACTCTCAGGACGGCTTTTCACAGATTAAATCTGTGTATAAACGCCTTATATGCACAATTCAGTGCATGTAAATGAGAATTTTTACATACCACAGAATTAGTAAAAGCGCTTCATGATCAGAACCTGATTTTAAACTGTTAATACAAGTCAAGGTCATGGCTCACAGCCGACTCTGTCCCAGCAACTTTTAAACACGTGTAGAGTGTACTGTGGCTGACAGCGGGTTGTAAAAAGTGTAAACTTTTAACAACCTTTTAACCCTGTTTGAGATTATTGAAGGAAGCTTCCTAACAGCCACTTGAACATTTTAACCAGACACAAACCATATGATGGTTTTACTGATGTTATAGGCTCCTTTATGTGGGTCTATCTCAACCATTAGGAGACTCAGAGGCATGGATTATATATTGTCATTATTATAGTTCACTATTGCATATTATTTATATAGGCCACTGTAGGTTTAATGGTTTTCTAATGCTGTTTTTCTGAGTGTATTTTTTTTAATGATATAGGAATAGCCAGAGCCAATTTCAAATTAAAAGTAACAATGAAGGAATAATAATAATGATAATAATAATAACAATAATAAATGATATCGCCTATATTATTTAGCCGAAATTGTTACTATTTAGGTAGTATTTTATTTTTAATGTCTGATTTCTGTAGGAAATAAAATTGGGAGAAAAACAATTAGTGGTGGGACAAATTTAAACTTTAACAAAACATGTAAAGAACTGTTGTCGCAACTTGATTTTTCATTTCTCTCAAATTACACGTCTGTGCGCTAATGTCACGAAAATAAATGAAAATGTATCTATTCAGACAAAAAACTGGTGCTGAAAACAAAAACGAAAAACTAGCAATAGTAAGTTATTAAATATAAGAGAAGTTACATAAACTTCGCAATGCCTATAAAAATGCATGCAGTCAGAAAATAATCCCGTTAAACTGTGTAGGTGACATGACTATTTGATATACTGTCCCTTGTTCACCATGTCCTAATGCCATGTAATGAGGACACCCCATTACTGGAGGAGAATGTGTTCTGCACATTATTCAGGTCTCCCACCCCAAAGTTCATGTAGTTCCCGTTGTTGGAGGATCCTTGCATAGTTTGCATCGTGGCTGCAGGATAGTTACACGCATAGTTCGTGTTGCAGCCGGGGCTGGTGTAGTTACTGAAAGCTGGGTAGTTGTTATAAGCGAAATGGTTGATGTGACCCATGCTGTAGGAGGGGTTGTAGGCCGCCGTGTCTGCCGCCAGGCAAGGCTTCCCGTCCCGCACCAGCACCGGCACCGACACCCTCCTGGGCGGCGGCAGAGATACCATCTCCAGGCTCTGGTCCTGCCTCTGCCTCTTGCACTTGTACCTCCTGTTCTGGAACCAGATCTTCACCTGGGTCGGGGTGAGTTTGAGCACCCCGGCCAGGTGGTCTCTCTCCGGGGCGGAAAGGTACCTCTGCTGCTTGAAGCGGCGCTCCAGCTCGTACACCTGCGCCTGGGAGAAGAGGACCCGCGGCTTCCTGCGCCTCCGGGGCTTGGGTCGATCCGTATCCTCGGTTTTGATGTCCTCCGCATGCTCGACAGGACGACTGAACTCCTCTGATTAAACCAGACAGAAAGAAAATCATGAAGCAAATGTGACTTCTTATCAGAGGGACATTTATTTTTGGAGACTCTTATGAAGCTATTTTGCTGCTACTAAATGCACCAATAATAACAGGAGTGATGTGAATAATGAATATTGATGATGATGATAATTCTAACAATAATTATATGATATTATATGGCTATTATGTTATATATATATATATATATATATATATATATATATATATATATATATATATATATATATATATATATATAATAGCCATAGCATTGATAGGCTATAGTGTCAATTCTGTTAAGTTTTGTGCTTCAGGTAATTCCCATAGCCAGCCATGATGCTTTCAGTGTAAGCTCTGGAAAAAAAATACATACAATTTACAAATATGTAACATTAGAGACCAGCAAACAAATAACTCGATGTAATCAATGTTAAATATTCAAGTGCAGTTTTTGTAGTACTGACATTCATTTCTTATAAATATGCTTTAAATCTTAAATAGTCTAACAGGCCTACAAGACAATGCTGAGCATCAACTAAACTTTTATTTTGGCTTAACACTTAAAATACGGTTTAAAAGCTTGTATCCAGAAGAAGAAGAAAAAAGTTTCCAATCAGAGTTTGCTGCTTTAGTTGAGTTTAGAGTATCAGTTGCACACCTGACAGAACATGAGTGTGTAGGCCTGTAATCACAGGCCTACAGGATTAAAAAAAAATCATCCCATTAACTCACCTTTTCTGCGTTTCCCCTCAAACGCGTCTGATTTCCCATCCTTAACTATATCCATCTCTATGAGAGATTTCCCATAAAAGGCGGTGGCAAAGCTGAGGGCATTGCCTCTGCCTGTTCTGGACTCGTGGGGGTCTTCTCCAAACAGCGAGGCGGCGGCGGCGGACGACATGTCCCGCAGAGGCTCCTGCTTCAGTCGGGCCAGCATGCAGGAGGAGGAAGAGGAGGATGATGATGACGAGGAGGAGGAGGAGGAGGTGGAGGTCGGCACGGTGCAACAGTCCATACGAGAAGAAACGTCCAGAGAAGACACCATAACTTCGTGACTCTGCTCCAAGTTTAATATGTCCTTAACAGAGAAGGGAGTGGACGTGCTGGGACTGGGAAACATTGCCAAGAAAAAAAAAAAAGAAAGAAAGAAAGAAAGAAAACCTATTAACCTGTCATATGGAAGCAATGAGAAGACGTCAACAAACTCCCTCTCCTTCCAGGCAATATTTACTGGATTTAAGTATTAGTTTGGTATACCAGGCTGATCTTGAGTGAAGTGTGCATTTTGAATGTCAACTCTGTCTCCAAACTTTTTTTCTTGGCCTCCCTCTCCTCCCTGCGTCACCCGGAGGGAGGGAGGGAGGGAGCCAGTGGGACCCTCTGTATGGAGCCACTGGTACTCCCACTTCATGACGTAAAGTGATGTCTGGTACATGTTAGGCCTGATGTTACTTATAGGCCTATATGTGTTCACCCAGTGCAAAAACACCCAACCGGCCTCCATCGTATTATTTAAAATATATCAGTGATTTTCTGTGGCTTTAATGGAGACACGTGTCTTAGTTTGCAGTAGCTATATTTGAATTAAGAGAAATTATAAATACCTAGTTAGATGGATATTTTTTCTCATGTGTAGTTCATCACTACGCACAATTTAAACGCGTTTCCGGTTCATTCTACACACCCAGTATTTGGCCGAATGTTTACACGCATCTTCAAGTACCGAGAGAAATAATTTATCCAACTGAGTGTACATCAAAACTCTGTAATAACAACTGAGGAGCTCAACTTGCTTTATTTAGGTTTAACCTGGGGGAATTAACAGGGGTTCTGTGAGTCTGATAATGTCGATCGTGCGCGTGCATGTGTTGGTTTGTGTGCCCCCCCCCCCCCCCCGCCTTCCGACGGGAAACTGAGCAGACGACAGGTTGGGTCCCAGAGCACAGAACCTGAAACCAGGAGCGACACACTCTGCTGTCTGCCTCCCAAGAGATTCTGGAGCCACTGTCTGCCTTATCAGGACGTGATAACAGACGACAACAAACCTGCTCACACACACAGACACACACACGTTCCCACCCACGCTGCAGGCCAGGTTATCCTAAAGAAGTGTCACATATGACACCCAAGTTTTAACCAGTAAAACAGCCCCGTTTTATCGCCCTTAAGCTTTTTGATTTCGCAGTCTTTCTGACTTTTTGTTCAGTTCCAAGACAGGCAATCATCTTCAGGTTCCTCTCCACACATCAGCTCCAGCTGTGCGCTCTTCAGTCTAATGAGATGATGTCAATTAAGCGCACAATCAGCATATACATAGATCACAATAACAATGTGTAAATCATTTCACCGTGCAGCAGTAAAAACGGAGACAACTGTGCGTCATGACGCATGGCCCTGCATGTGTTTTTTCCCCCCCCGCGCGGTTGGCACTAAACCTGCTATTTAATGCCTGTGGAGACGGTCACAGGAGACAGACAGTATTATCGTTTGTTTTATCTTCAGCGTTTAGCGCAGCCACGGGGTAAATGGGTCCCCCTGTCTCCGACCCGGCGATGGTGTTTATAGTTTTAAAGACTATTTGTGCGCCTCGCCAGCTGATGAATGGCCGTAAAATCTTTCTCAGGCGCACTGAAGAGTCAACACTGGCCCGGCTCTTGCTGTAATAATTGGCGAAATAAAGTAAACGCACGGGGGTGGGGGGGTGGGGGCAGAAGACACGGGAAAATGTTTTCATCATGATTGATTTCCACTGGCCTCGCGCAGACTGAGTGTAATGTTTTGGTGAAATAGCAGTTTTCTCGGTTTTCTGTCTTTAATTAGAAATAAAACAAACTGTAGGCTGCCTCATGGATTATCCACCGAATAGAATACGTCTTCACTCTTACTGGATAGTAAACTATTGTGTCAACTGTAAATTGAACATGACAGGTCTGGTATGTGTTTCATATCCCTAATGCTTCGTCCTGCAGCAGCAGCCCTGCAGTCCCCTTTGACCTGTCTTTCTGCAGCACATCTCCAACTCAGATAAAGCTTCAGATAAGGTTGCTTAAAAACTTCCGCTGCACGAACGTGTGGGTATTTTGAGGGCTGCGTGTCGTGGGGAGCCTCTCCGCGCGCGCCAGTGTGTGTGTGTGTGTGTGTGAGAGAGAGAGAGAGAGGAGAGAGAGAGAGAGAGAGAGAGAGAGAGAGAGAGCAAAATTAAAATTTTTGTGTCTTGTCTAAACGTTCCTGGTAGAGCACGACGCCGCTGGTATTCTCTGTCCCGGAGGCCCATGGGCGATTTAGATCCATTAACTGTTTGGTAATTAGACTAATGAGGATTTAACAGGCTCATTAAGATATAATCCTGTTAAGAATGACATACGTTTTACCCTTTCTCCACAAAATGCTAGTTCGCCTCAGTCCCTGTTGGAAAAGAAAATGTCAGAGCGTTGCAGTGGTGAGCAAAGTAAATCTGTCTAAAACTTTGTACAGAATTAAAAACTCAGTATTTGCAAAAGAAGACAAAAAATATTTTGTAAAACGTTGAAGTATCATACTAAGGAATGGCATCTTGTTGAATCATGGATGCACTATTACTGAATATATGTAGTGAGTATGTTAACGTTTTTAGATCCTTCAGCTGGTGTAACTTTAACTATTAGCTTGTTTAAACCTCATATTTAATAATATCTATTATATGTAATTATGTAATTCTAAATTGCAAAGTAACTGACCTCATCTGTAGTGAATTTGAAATTTAGTGAGTAAAAAAATCAAACATTGTTGCTCAGCACCGTCCTCAAAAAGTTACTGGATAGTAGTATGATACATGAGTAAATGTACAATAATTACTTTCAATCCCTGAGACATTGTTGAGAAACTGAAATAAAGAAAAAAAGAAGAAACCCCTTGATAAAATAACAAACACAATGTTAAATGCACTAGAAGAGAAGCCTGATATATATAGTGAAATGTTAATATTCACATACATATTTAGCAGTATATATACATAAACATATACAAATCTATATGCACACATAAATGTATTTTTTAAACTCCAATGTACATATATACATATACATACACATCCAAATACTATATATGTATGTATATACATGCATGTGAAAAGATAATAATGTGTAAAACATTAGAATAAAGTGAAATTCATTCAATGGAACATTTTTCTTTGACGAGTTAAGATGGAGAAACGGTGAACACACAGTGACCTGACAGACTCCCACTCCAGGGACAGTCAGGAGGGCCTGTTAGAAGGTTTCACAACACACCCCGGTTCATACAGAGTCACAAGATCTGTTATGTTGAGATCTGCAAAAACTGTAAACTTCATTGGCAACAACTGAGAGCAGTGATGTGCTCTGTTTGGATATATCAAGATTCTGGCTGCTGCTTTCTGATGAGAGGTTTTCTTAAAAGGAAAATAATCCAAATGGGAGAAAATACCACTGTTTCTTGACCATTTATGGTTACTCCAGAAAGTTTTAAAAGACAGCTCTCTACTCTGTTGGATAATAAATTTGTATTTCATTTGATTCTGAAATTTACATAATATTTTCTAGCCATTAAATTTTTGGATCAATTGAAACTTTTTAAAATAGTGTAATGGGCCAAAAAGAAGAATATCAATCATATAACAATGTGACACAACACTGTTTCACTGCTACACTAAATGAGAGATGAAATCACACAGGACTGCAAATCTACGATCCAGCAATGTCCATCAGTCTCACATATACTTATATATAATCTTGTCAACCAGTACAATGCTCCAGACTGAACATTTTCTATGCCAAATGGGAACTATGGTGACATGCAGCATCCACATAAAAGAAAATAGGAATAAAAATTGTTGCACTTTGAAATTAAATTCATTCAATATTTACATTTATCTGAATATTTTTGATACTGTACATTTCTATGAGGAATCTGGTGAATCACTGAAAACCCAACACAATTCTCATCTCATCATCCTATTAATATAAAGTTAAACATTTTAACAGAATAAGTGTTTCCAACTTTTTGCAGATTAACTTACCATAAAGAATGGCTGGACCTGAAATTAAAATAGTTTCGATCTCATTAAGCTTCAAATTACAGATGAACCTTGAACTGATTCCGAGTATGGTCGCATCAAAATATCAGACGTCACAGCTCTGGTGTGACCCAGCAGATCTGTAGCCTGATACAGTTTAAATTCATATCACCACCTGTTTTTCCATCTTTCTTCTCAAGAGTTCTTTATATATTTTATTTCCCAGTGCCCCCCCCCCCCTCCCCGTGTATCAGTTAATGGGTGATACAGTCAAATTTGCTTCTGGTCCAAGGTCAGGTCTTGGCAACTGCGCTCTCACGCTGCGTCTCCATCTCTGCTGCACCCTGGATGTTTCACATAATATTAGTAACAGGACGTTGACTGATGTGGTTTACTGGCTGATGAGTTAAATCTCTGGCCCCTTGCCCCCTGAATCCTCTCCACTGCTCCCCTTTTTGAGTTACACCACCACCATGTGGCTGCTGCAGGAACACACTCCGACTTTAGTTTTGACCATTTACTTCATTGATTATGATAAAAATGTGGTGTGTTGTTGGGAAAATGAAAACAGTGGAGATTCTGCTGCGGCAGAGATCATTCGCTGGTCAGCACAATGTATCAGTTATTGCGTGACATGACTGCAGCCACGAGCATCCGCTGATCTGGAGTCGGGTTTATTGTAACTGGAAACTGCACTGAATATGGCAGCGATGTCGAGTGCCATCTGTCTGTGCATCATTTGTCTTGTCTGTGATGGAGGGAGCAGCATCCCCTTCATCTACCCTCCATCCTCTCCCTCCTCCCTCCCCCACCTCCCACAACCCTCACACACACTCCCCAGGTCATGTTCATAGGCTTGGCAGGGCTTCACATAGTCCTCTGCTGAGTTCAAGGTGATGTTAGGGCCCCCGGGGGACATAAGAGGATGGATCTGATTTAGTTTTGTCTACAGCCCTCTACAGCTGATGTATGAGCTCAGTAGTAAGATATTGCTGTTTTGTAGCTCATGAGCTGATGAATGGATTTTAAGGGACAGGTTGTGCTATGTTGACATATGTGGACTGGATGTGCAACAAGGACTCACAAGAGACATTTTTAATGATTAAAATTGAAGCTGCAGAGGCCCTGGTGTAAGTCAAGCTCCAAAAACACTGGATCATACAGTTCCCATAATGCAACTCAGCAGCATCTTTTCTTAGATTTTATCTGCCTGTAAAATGCCTTATCTGTTAAACTCCACATCCCCTGTTTGTAACACTGTTGAATCTTGACACTGAATCTTGACCAATGGTTTTAATGCGCCTACAATGAACTGCAGGTTTCCCCAGTCGAGGATTTTTCCCACATGTTGCTCCCCATCTCTCTCTCGCTGTCTCCCCACATTTATGAAGGATTGTCATCACTCAAGCAATATGCTATTATTCTTTATTACTATTGGACTATTCTCTGGCAAATGTATAACAGAGGATGTTATACAACTGTTTTTACAGACTACCCATGAAGCACCAGCCATGATGAGTAACTGACCTTTATGTGTGAAATCTATGGAATAATCCTTTAAATTGCTTTAATGGCATAAACCAGTTTCACTTTCTTCTGAAATCTTTTGATTGAACTAAAATTTTGTTTCTATATTTTTGCTTGAACAACATGCACAAGGCTCCACTCAGCAGGCTGCTGTTACATTTTACTATTGTACAGTTTTGATTATTGTCCAGTCTCAGTTTAGTGAGAAACCTTCACTCCCCTGACAGAATATTTCTTCCAGTGCTGCTGGAAGTTTTGTATCTCCAACTCCAAGGTTGCCTTGTACAGTTACGCTTCTCACCTGTCTAGCAACACAACACTTTTGCACTGTAACCTGCTGCGTCGGTCTGGATGTGGCTTTTGCTGTGTTAGCATGACAATCAGCCACAGGGGGGCAGCATCACACAGTACTTCACTAACTCCTACAATAATAGCTCAAAGTCATCATGTCTTTTTGGATTAAAGAAACATGTGTTAATGTTTTTTTTTTCTGCCATTTCTCCCCCTACCCATGTTCTCTTGAAAGCTGTGTACAGGTGAGACCATCTGACTCATACACAAATGATTCTGCCTCAGAAATGTGTTTGTCTGATCTGTCCATTTTAACTTTTCAGCTCTAAATTACACTTGACTGGTGTACTAGCAGCTATATAATTTCCCTAATGCTCGGCCTATTTGTAAATATACAGTGTAACTCTGTGTCCTCCTTTGTCCCCTCTTTAAATATTAGTTTTCATGATCATGAGCTCATCACTCCAGAGTCCTCCAGTGACCCAGCACCGACTATGTGCCCTGAGGTTTACAGCGTCTCTCCGCGAGCCTGCTTGTGCTGTATCAGCTGCCGTTGCTTTATGGCCCTTAATTCACCCAGCCTTCCATGAGCCCATTTAACATGCTGACTGCTCCGTTTTCCATGCAATTGGAGTTGACCAAGAAATGAGGTAAGAGCATTGCTAATAGGCTAAATGACCAACATTGTAATAAGGCTTGCAGGAGCAGCTTGATTACCACACTTGGCCCAATGGATAATTCAGTGTGGAGACAAAGGTGACGTGGAGAGAGAACTGGTCTCTGTGCACGTCTCTGGTCAAGGATGAGCCCTCTGCCACCCATCAGGTTCTGACACTTGCACACACACACACATAGCCGTGACGTACATACTGTATTGCCAGTGAGGCCACCACGTCCTTGGCATCATCATGTGTGCTTCCTGTGCAAAAACTCTGGTAGTACGCACACATAAACACATCATTCAGTAACTCTCAGTCCAATTTCAGCACCTCAAATTGTGTGGCAAGTTCTGCAGCATTTAGAGCATCGATCATTGTGTCGTCATCTCGGCACAGAGGTCCTGGCTGGACAGATCGGACACTGCTGCATCCAAGTCTGGCCCAGTTTTAGTGTTTGACAGTGGGCTTGAGGGACACCAACATGATGGCTGGACACATGTCTTGGACACTCCCTAAGAAGTCTGTTGAACAGGTTGAAACACAGTGAAGGAAAATGGGCTAATTGTAATGCTATAAGTGCTTCTCTGTGTGCTTGAGCTGAGCCACCAAGTCACCTTAGGAAGGCCAAGGCCGCGTAAGGTTACTGTATGGCCACTGTGTGTGTGTGTGTGTGTGTGTGTGTGTGTGTGTGAGAGAGAGAGAGAGAGAGACAGTGTGTTAATGTGTGTCCTCTCCCTGTCTTTCCTCACTGCCTGTCTCTCCCTCTCTAATGGGGACAGTATGAGAAGAGAGCTTGTGCTCCGTCTGGACCTTTCTAATTGCCCCTGCCACAGAGGCCTGATACAGCAAGACCCTGTGTTCCCAGCAGGTCAGGCGTGTGTGTGTGTGTGTGTGTGTGTGTGTGTGAGGGAGAGAGAGAGGGAGAGAGAGAGAGGTAGAAAGAGAGAGACTTGGGTAGACAGAATCATCACTCAGGTGGTGCTCCCTTGGCTCCACCACACAAATTCAGGCCCCACATAGAGAACACCATTCATTATAAATATCAGAGCTACAGGAGCAGAGCGCGAGTGGTGGGAAGAGATATGAGAGGGGGGAGGAGGAGGCACAGGAGGAGAGGGCAGAGGATAGGACGGGACAGAGAGATGAGCACGGAAAGAGAGTAGAGGAGTAAAGCGCAGGTAGATGTTAGATATTTGTTAGATGACATCCCAATAAATTCCACAGAAGCAAATCATTTAGCATCTTTATCAAGCCACTTTGTTTAGAGAAAGCTTCACAGGATGCACACGCGTACACACACACACACACACACACACACACAGGTATGCAGCTCCATCTTATCCTAGCACATAATCTTCCTGCAGCCCTAAGGCTCTCTGCTATACTGCCAGGCCAGGTTATGAAATCCACCCAGGGCCAGGTTACAAAAATCCTCTCTGTGGCATCTGCCAGGGAAGGCAGCTCAGTGTTGACAGATGGGCACAGCATTCCTGGGCCCCGGGCCTCGCCAGCGCACTGCCAGGAGCTGGACTGAAGGAGCCATGGAGAGGCTGACTGGCATTTCTTTACACCTATGTGCTTAATTTCTGTGGCGACCTCGAGGCACGTACAACATGAGTTACATTCCCTGAATGCTGCTCCTTCAAACTGACACGTAGGGGCAGTGATGGGTGTTACTGTGGAATGAATAGGGTAGTGATGGGTGTGGATTCAGGCATGTGTCTGATTTAATTAAAATGGGATGGTAGCCATGAGGGTCATCTTGATTCGGTCACTTCTCCTTGTTAATTTCCTGTGATTAAATTAAAAAAAAAAAAAAATCAGTAAAACCACAGAAAGAGTCATTTCTTTTTTCTTGTTTGATTCACATGCAGCATGAAGATCATCTGAATGTTTAAGATTTTTTTTTTTTTCTAGCGGTTTACCTCCATAGCTGAGGCAGGCTCAGTCCCATGCTGGCCCAGTTATGTGATCTATGTCCAGGCAGGGAAGAAAAGTTCGACCCCTTCCCCCCAGCCTCATGCTGCTTCCACAGGGATAATGTTTTACATGCTCAAGGTGAGTGGAATACCAGCGCAGCTCCCGTTAGCCCCGTGCTTTACTCGCTCAGGGTCCCCATTTCTCTGCCCTATCTACCACTGACCACCTGCTCCAACGCCGTCCCCTAACCAGGTCACACTAATGAAACCTGCATGTGGCCACTTAGCAGCCACTCAGACTGCACACACACAAATAAGATGCAGATGATTATAAGGGCAAGATATAGGGTTTTTTTTATCTTCTTTACTGCGAAAGTCAAACCATTTCTTGTGTTTTCACATGTAAAAAAAAATGTACAGTACATTCTACTTTGCAATTCAGCAGAACATTTGGAACACAAATATAGCTTTGGCATGGCTGAACTTAATAGGCTGGCATTCTGCAAAACCATGCCACATTCTCCGCAATCACCACTCTTTAACATCTAGCACTGCATGGACACAATGTTCCTAGATGCAGCGCATGGCGGGTGCCCTGCCAACTCCTCCGACAGTGAGAGATTACAGTGATTACTCCTAAAGCAGTCTCACTATGGACTGATGTATGCACGGGGGTCAGAAAAGGGGGGTGGCTGGGAGTGGGGGTGGGGGGCAGGAACATTGGTGAGTTTCACAGCCGAGAACAAAAAAGACCAGCAAACGTGAGCGAGTCGTTGACCTCAAAATCACTGTTAAAACACGGTGTCCCCATTTGGTAATTATCCTCCTCCAGAGATGAGGTCAGGCTGAAAATCAGCTGAAAACAAAGTGGGATGATAATGGCAGCGGTGACGACGGGAGCGAGAGAATGAAAAGGAGAGGAGAAGAGGACAGGGTGAAAATGAGAGAGAGAGAGAGAGAGAGAAAAGAGAGAGGAGCGAGAGAGAGAGAGAGAGAGAGTGTGTGTGGTGGAACTCACTGCTTGGTGTGAGTGAGCATGGGAAATGCGTGGGACCTCTGGACCATCACTGGCTCCAAGGGGATCTGTTTGGTGACTGACGCACACCAACGGACGTACATATATTCATGGGTACACACACACACACACACACACAACCAAGTGTGGAGCCATTCATTCACTTTGGCTTGGTCCTCTCAGAAACACTCCATTTAATGTTTGGCTGCAGCAGACGTCCATCTGAGCTACTTCACTGCCCTTTTTGTGAAATGCCTCTGTGAAATCTGCAAATTTAAACTATAAAACGCTCTCAAAAATTTTCATTTGTTGCACATTTCTTCATTTAAACAGTTAAAAAAAAATCTTCTTTCATCTGTGGTCTGCAGCTGTTGGTGATGCTTTTCACTTGTCGAGGTGGGTGATGCAAAACCAGTGCTGCCTAAACTGCACCAGCAGAGGGCAAAATCTGGTCAGAAACTATAATGGAGAGTCTCTCAAGCTCACGTGCATGTACACACAGACACACACACACGCAAACACACACACACACACACATTCATGTGCCTACATGTGCAGATGCACACCCCACTATTCAACACACACAGGCCTTACTATGTCAGGGTTTGCATTCTTCCGCTCATGGTAACATATAGTATATACAGCTCACAGCGTGAACAGTTTATATTACACAGTCTGCTGAGTGTATAGATCTGGATGTATAGCAGGCTTACTGAGCACCTCCCTCCACTGAAGTGCAATCATTGGCCCTTAAAGCTCAATCAGAGTATCATAAAATACCACATTTAAGGAGGAAAATGTGATGAATTGGCCTCTGAATTCACTTTATAGTGCACAAGGATCAAACTTCCACGCAGGTAGCTGTCATCTGTGAGCTGTGAGGTCTTCACGCTGACTCCCCTATGAGCTCACCTCGTGGTAGATTATGAGCCACTGGAGTATGTCTTGGTTCGAGCCAAACTCTGGCAGGATTCAGCATGATGCGGTCGTTTCTCATGTCTTGGTTATTTTTATGGCCGAGGTGGTGGTGGAGCCGTTGGGAGGTCTGATTACCCTTCGAAATAAGCCAATACAATCAAAGCTCCCTGCAGGGGCTGATAACAGGGCGCTACTCTGTGAATCCAGCTTTGATGAAGCAAGACTGCAAAGGGCGGCTGTGAGAATCGGCATGTTATTACGCAGCATTTAACATACTCTGCACATTGGGCTCCAATCGAGGTGAGCCATGCGGGCCCACGCCTGTGCAGCTTTTTTTAATGCTGCGCTTTTATGTTTCATATACATCTGTGCAGAGACGTTAGCCATAGGTGGTTTAGGTCAGCTGTTGTCAAGCCCATGCTGAGGGTTGAGGGAAACAGAGACGCTCAGGGCCATGACGTGTGCTGTTACTGCATGCGTGTGCACTTTTATACGGCTTTAATTACAGACTGTGAACACAGACAGACTTGTTTATTCTGCTGCGTAGTATACACTGAGGCCTGGTTGGCACCACAAACACACGTGCCACACACACACACACATACACACACACAGGCGTGCACACACACATACACACACACACACACACGCTGCTTTGTAGTAGTAAAAGTATCTATCCTGGACAGCGCAGCAGGTTGTACCTGCCAGTTGAGTGAGTCACTTGTATTTTATGTCCATTAATTCAGTCATTTATGGATATCTGAGAACAGGACATCACCACAAACAGGCAAGGTCGTCTGACATTAAAAAGCTCTTCTTTTCATCATTTTTGTGATAAATAGCTCACATCTTTTTCTACTTTGCAACATTAAGCAATTCAAAGTTTTATTGTAAGCTATCTCCGCCATAAAGTTGTATTCGAATTCCCCCAGCTTAAACAAACTATCTAAAGCTATTTAAAGGGCATCAGCCTAACATAGGCTGCTTTATTTTGAGTAGACGAAGAAGGTATAAATAGACTTTGAGGAGCGCAACAAGCGAATGCTTCATGTGAAATGGCTGGCGTTACATCATTGCCTGTGAGAGTGAAGTTCTGGAGAGGCGCTGGGCTCTCTGGGCCAGCCATTATGGTTTGTACTAATGTTCTGGTTTCACAATCCAAACATTCTAAGAGCTGTTATTTGCTCTCTTTTTCCCTTTTACTCAGTAATTCTGCTTCTTTTTTTCAGCCGAGCAAAGCTGTCAACAGAGAGGAGAAGCAGCTTTAAGTGGGAGACAGAAAAGGGATGGAGGAGGAGGAGGAGAGAGACGGGAAGAAGAGAGAAAGAAGGCAAAGTAACACAACAGAAACAGGATGGACTTTTAAGTTTGTAAACGGTATCACCTGTGTGGTAAGATCATAACATACCATGTGGCCTTATACATCTTTCCATATTGAGGAGTATGGGTCTATCCATGTGTGTGCAGAAAGAGGTCAGTTTGACCAAGGGATGAAAATGACTAGGTGCTTTTTCTCCCGGTTTCTGGCAAACTCCTCTCTTCCCAACCGCTCAAACAGCAAGGTGTATCTCTGTACAGACAGTCTGAGGAGGCTGCTAGTGAGGCAGCGTCCACCATGTGGTTGGCACACTGCAACTCATCATTACTGTTGGCCTCAGCTGGCGCTACTGAAATGACTTGTATAAGCGAATCAGTGCCGCTGTGAGAAGTTCCAACTGGTAGCTAAATCACAGGACAGGACCAGCGTCCCCCATCATGCATCTCTCCTGCATTTATCCCCTGTCAGTAACAAGGCCTGCTCTTTTTCAAACGCAGCATAATGAAGTATCGCTGAATCAGCATATTCTTACACCAGACTTGTGTCTCTGAGTTGGCTCACACACATGCCATTCTGTACGATGCCTGGTATTTGAAAAGAGAAAAAACTTTTCATTTTGAAGTGCAGAGATAATGAGATGAAAACATAATTTGCGGTGGGAGCGTTTATGATGGCTGCCTATATATATATATATATATAGATAGATAGATAGATAGATCTATGAGACACGTCTGGGATGTGTTCCAGTTGCATTCTATATTCTCTTTTTTCTGTATGACCATGTGGTACATTCACCCTGGAAAGCTTACAAAGTAAATGCACTTCAAATCACTACACTTATGATTGTGGATAGACAGTCCCACAATACAATGAGCAACTTATGAGCTGCAAAAAAGACGACTCAAACGACTTCTCCGAAAACCATTAAATAAAGGAATAAATCATTGCAGATGTATTTTTGATGCTATGTATTTTTCACTCCAAAATTTGAAAATGGCAGTTGCCTTCAAAGGTCATTAAATATATACGTATATCATGCTCCAGTTATGGGATGGCATGGTGGTGCAGTGGTTAGCACTGTCGCCTCACAACAAGAAGGTTATGGGTTCAAACTGGCTGGGGCTTCTCTGTGTGGGGAGTGTGCATGTTTTCCCTGCGCCTATGTGGGTTTTCTTCAGTGCTCGGGAGAGTTACTCCAGCTTCTTCCCACAGTCCAAAGCCATGGAGGTCAGGTTAACTGGTGACTCTAAAAGGACCTTCAAGGCATAAGCAGTATAGCTCTTGATGGTTGCTCCTCTTACATTCATATTTCTATGTTTTATTTTTCTTTGTTCAAATTTGGGGTGAAAAGTTTTGAATTTGTTCAATCTTGATTTTTTTGAAAAAGTGACAGCCCTAGTGTGTACTAGCCACCCAAACAGCACACAGTCACTCTAACTGCATAGTACCAGGTATGGCTATTAAATTGCAAGACTAATGCTGTAATACAATTTTATTGAACATAAACATTTTTCAGTGTCTTTCTCCTTCAACATACTCCCCGTCTGCATCAACACACTGCTGCATTCGGGTTTTCCACTGATCAAAGCAGTGCAGTAGGTCTTCTTTGGACAGTTGTCTCAGAACTTCTGTCATTCTTTTCTTAACCTCTGACACAGACTCAAAACATGTTCCTTTGAGCACAGATGTGATCAAGCACTGTGGTTTTTTATTGGGTCAGAAACTGCTTTAAAGTTTTGGGACAACTTTGGCACACACTTTTGCCATGTTCAAATTTTCATGCAAAATTTGTCAAACTGTCTCTTTATCAATGGAGACCACTTCTGTTGTCATTCTTATGCTGAGTCGTCGATCATTTAGAACAATTTGTTCAATTTGTTGAATGTTCTCAGAAGTTTTTGATGTGCATGGGCGCCTGGAACATTCATTGTCTTGGACACAAACACACGTGACATGCAGTGTTCCCCATATAATGTACAAAGGGATTCGGCTGCTGTTTTGGTCAATTTCACCAGAAACTTCGAGTTAATGTGTCACTCAACTTTTAAGCTAATCGTTTTCCGATGCCTTAGCAAAAACATGCACATCAGTAGCTAGTTGTCAACTAAAGACATCACTTATTGGAAACTTACAGCAGTTGTGCGTGAATACCCAACCTTTATAACACCTTGTTATATATATTGTTATATTATGAACCTTGTGGTTTTATCCTCATAAGCGCAGTCTTGTTATTTATGTTTATTTAAGTTTTGTCCAAAAAAAAATGGCACAACATTTTGGGAAGAACATTTATTCACTTCCTTGCAAAGAGTTAGATGAGAAGATCAGTATGACTCTGATGTCTGTACGCTAAACTTGAATCTAAAGCTGGCAGCTGCTTAGCTTGGTGCAAAGACAGGAAACAACTGGCCTGGCTGAAGAAAATCTAAATCTAAATCTAAAACTCAAAAACGCTTCATATCCCATTTGTTTAAGCTATACAAACACTAAAATGTAAAATGCACCAAGTCAAGATATAATTCTGTTTATAACACTAAAACCACAACTTCTTGTTCTTACGCTTCTTTCACATGGACTTAACAGACTAGATAAAGTATCACGTGTATTAGTGAGCATTAGAGGAGGTAGCGGTCAGATTTTGTTAGACAGGGCTAACTCTTTCCTTGCTTTCCAGTCTTTATGCTAAGCTAAGCTAACCAACTGCTGGTTCTGGCTACATATAAAACATGTTGAGAGAAGTATCAATCTTTCATCTAATTCTCAGCAAGAAGAGAAGTGTATTTACCAGAAAATCAACTATTGCTTAAGATCTTCCTTGTTCTGGTGACTGTCGATCCCACCTGTGTAGTAACCTCACAGTTTTACTACTGTTGTGTTTGGGAATCAGTTGTGCCAGTATGTGTGAGTAGAAATTAAAAACCACACTCTTATTAAGACTCTGTTATTAAGTGGTGGCCACCATCAGTTAAGTCATTAACTGTGCTGGACACTCAGGGATTGTACATACAGTCCCTACAGAAGAAACAGAAATGTGATATTTTGACTAATAGTGTGCGAGTTGAAGGAAAGTCAAGTTGCCTCTGGGTCATTGAAAAAGTTATTGGAACACAATGTGTTTAAGCTTTGTTCAAATGGCAGGTCCCCATCCCAAAGAAAAATTTCTGTTCATTACAAAGACAAATGTTGGAAAAAGGAACCTGGTGTACCCACTGTGTTCTTTTCAAGCTGGCATGCTGTTAAACCCAACAACTGGTCTTTCACCAGGTGTTGGGCCGCTAAAGGTGTATTTGTCAATGGGCTGCCATTATTTCATTGACAAGTCATGTTTTCTTAATCTATAATTAGTCCAGTATTGCAAACCAGCTGTAAAATCACAAGGATGGCTGTTCTTTACATGCTATTTTCTTTCTTCATATATATATATATATATATATATATATATATATATATATATATATATATATATATATATATAATAATTGAAGTGAAATTGCTGGAGGTCACTGAGAGCGTTCTCCTTGCAGATCCACTGTTTAAGTCCTGCTATAGTGAGCTATAAGAGCTTTGCATCCAACAATTATGTAACATTCCTAATGGAATCCGTCACCTAAACAAAGAATCTGCTCGACAACAATGAACACATAAACTTGTCTCCATAGAAAATAGTAAAGCTTTGGCTTAAAGCCTGATTATGGATGGCTGAGTCCTCCAGATGCTTGATTGCAGTTCCAGTGAAAACAGCTCCTCGGGTAATTGTCCTGCCATCGCAATACCTCCCCAGTGATACATTTTATGAGAGAGAGGCAGAGAGGATAGCGGAGAGTGTTGCCTGGAAAAAATCAGGTAAATCAGGCTGTTTTTGTCCTTGAATGTCTCGCTCAGATCAGTCACAAGCTGTATAACAAATTCATGAATGAAACAGAGAAACAGATAGAAAGCAAGAGTTAAGGGCTTATTGTTTCTCTGTTATCATTCCTCAGGCAAAGCATTAAAGTCTAGCACATCCAACACAGGGCGCATGCTGCAAGAGGCACCGAGGGAGTGCCTGGCATGGTTGGCATGATGCCGTGGCCTGTGCTGCCTGGTGCATGCCACTCATTTCTGTGTGAAGCTGAAGCTGTCGCCACATGGACAGCTGGTTGCGAGCTGCAGAGCCCTGCGAGAGAGCAAACCACCACATCCTTTAACACCGTCAATAAGTTAGTGCATAATATCCATACATCCGCATCAGTTTACCCTCTCTAAGTCACTACCAAAGAAATTTGTCTGGAGACCATGAAACTGACCTAAGATCAGTGCCTGGAAACAAAATGACACCCTCCGGCTTTCCACAGCAGTGCAACAGGACCCTGTCCTGAGTTAGATGAGCCTGCTTTCAATCAGCACACATCAGACTGTATATCAGGTCTAATTAGTGTACGTGGGCCTGCAGCGCAGAGCTTGGTGTGAGACATGAGCTTTCCGTGCACTGTGAGCTGTCCCCCGCACGGCACAGCCAGACCTCGTGCCTATACGGCTTGCATTGCGTGGGATATGACGCACAACTTTTATGGGCTCGCTATTTCTCATCTTAACAGCACATGTGTCGCAGTCGGAATAAGATTCCACAACAACTGGATCAAAAACATGAGAACACGGACATCCATATCCGTGCCACTCTCGCACACACGCCGTGGTGCTCATCAATGCCAAACATCTCACAACATCTCACTGGATGGATTCAAGCCTGTAAAAGATAACAGAGGACTGGAGGGAAGAAAAGTTCAAATGATACAGCATGGTAAGAGGCCTGTGGGTAATATTCAAGGCCATGTATGTGGATGAAATGATGAGCTTGTAGGAAAGCATAGAAGTAAGGAAAATTACAACACAGTGTAATTTATCTTAATTTAAGGTGATTTTCAAGTCTCTTGAAACTACAGTTATTTGACAGTTTTACTCTGAACACCAAAACACATCCTTAAAGCTGCACAAATCAAAAGTTTAACGTCAGCAATCGATGAAATGACCATGTGTGATGTGAAACGACTTGCTCATTGTGACAAACACACAGCAAACTGTTACCCAGCTCTGCATGCTGTTTAGCATCTTGCAGCTCATTGTTTTGGTTTTATGGTCCAAGACTTTACTGTTTTGGTTCATTCTCACACCGCGGTCATGATCTTGTTAGCAGCTGCAGCAGGCAGATGTTCTTAGCACAAAAGCTCTGATAAACCCGATAAACCCTCAGTATACTACCTACCCAGCACCAAACCAGACAAAGGCAGACAAAAGCTGTCAAAACACTGACCGGAGTTGCCCTTTCACACATGAAGCACACAACAGCACATCGCTCTTACCGACATGTTCTCACCTGTATGATGCAGTATTTCCAGTATATGCCAGTATACCAGTAGGTACCCAAGGTATTATATTAGAAATACTCCTAAACTCTGGTTTAGGCAAGGGGTGGCACTGGGGGAGAGCGCACAGGAGGCGGGATAGAGACGTCAACACATGTAGTAACTCACAGTGAATTCTCCAGACAATGACCTGCTCTACTCACACATTGGCTCAATCAGACATTATGCAGGCTTTATACTAGGGTAGTGGCAGGGTAAGGTCAATTTTAATGTCCAGTCCAACTAATTTTGACATCTCACTTACAGCTCCTCAGGGTAATGTCTAGGTAAGTTCAGGGTTGCAGTGTATGTGTGAGAGCAGCTAAAGTTAGCAGCTAGCTGGAGAACAAAGTGAAGCCAGAGAGGGTTTTTGTTTTTTTCATGTGAAGTGACTTACATTCATCAGGTGAACACACACACACACACAGCTCCAAATGATGGATGTGTAAACAAAGAACTTTGTGCTTATATAGTTACTATAAAAACTTAATAACATGACAATACCTCAATGAGCTGTTAGCAGGTTAATCTGCTGCCACCAAATAGCCAAATTAATCAATTAAAAATGTTTAGCAATTAATGCATTTTATACCTGTTTTTATTTGGGATCCTTGAGCTAGCATGAAACCTGGGCTTTAATTTGTTACTTGGTGATCCCCAACCCCTTTCATTTGAAGTAAATGGCAGTTAATTTCCAAACACATCAGTGCAAAATGCAGGACTAGATATCACAGATGTGATGTTTACAGCCAATAACATCAGTACGGGAACATGCTCATGAAAAAATAAAATTTTCGTCTGTGCCACTAGTGGTCAATGTGACAGAGGAGTTGGTCATCTCTGGGACACTATTCATGATGATGAGCCAACCACAGGATGAGGAGTGGTGACAGCACAATGAGGAAGCATGTGTTGGGGTCAGCTTTTGAACCAGGCGTAGTGTTTGCGTACATTGCTGGCTATATGCTGACCTAAGGGCAGTGATTAGCTGACCTGTGTGACTTTACTGGGAAAATTAAGGTAAGTGGTGTGGTGGGGAGCATGTGGGTGGATGGGGGAGACTGATCGGAGCAGGGGTGGGTTACTGACAGGGGAATTTACTTACTGGCCCTCAGGAGACGTTCCTCAGTTACATTGTGGCTGTTGAAAAACTAATCCTTGCAGTAAATCATGACATTATACATCCACACAGCTAAAATTATCCTGTGAAGGTCAGGCAGAAATTGTGACCAGGGTTTGGCTGCATTCTGACAAAGTGCTAGCAATCCAGAAGCAGACAAACATCCAGACAAACATAGTTCTATCACTCTGGCAGCTTCACACAGCTCCCTGACAATGTCCAAACATTGCAATTTCAATTTGCACGCCCTGAATCATTACACAAAATGCAGGTATTTTAGGTAGGCCGAAATTGTTTTATTATTTTTAACACAGTAATTGCAAGGCAAATGGTCTTAATTGTAACCCCAGCCTCTGAAATAAACAAGGCTGAAAAATGAAAGTGGTGATTATGGTTTCCCTGGGCCTGATGTGGGATTTGTGAAGCTGCTGCCAACTGCGTTTTCATGTCACTGTTTCGAGTTCCTGCCCAATATAGACACACTGAATCACTCATCAGAACACATGCCTTAATGGAGGACAGTTCGAAGCCTCTGTCCAGCACAGGAGAGATGCTGAATCTATCCACCCCCGTCATTCCTCCCTCAGTGGAATGTTCCATATGCTGTACCCTCCACAATTACCCATGCCCCTGTGATGAATGGTGGAAAAACTGGATTTGACAAATAATATCTATCAGTGCTTCTTTTTTTCCCCAGAAAACAGTCAAATAGTTATGGTGCAAGCAGAAGAAATGTACAAATGTCACTATAACATACAGGAAGGATTTAAGCGCTTCTATTTGAATGATGTTAAATGCCTGCTATATGATTCGAGCTCAGCAAGAGGCCAGAGCCCGCAGGCTGGGACCTCTGCTTCTCCTGATTTACATTTAGCTGCCTTTAGCAGATGCTCATATCACAGCACATGTTTTTCTTGAAAGATTATATTATGTTGGATAACATGAGCAGGAACCCAGTGTCATTAGATATCAGCATTTGCTATAGAGGTGTGTTAATGGCTACAACACTGAGATGCTAATCTGTCAGTCAAGCCTGTGTTGTGGCAGCGTGGATTGTAGGGCAGAGGTGAGGGTGTGACCTTTTTCTGCATAGACTTGATTCCTGCTGTCTCAGCTTGGCGTTCTCTTGTTGGATGCCCCTGCCAGGCGCCCGCTATGGCCATTTTGCTCCCATGCCAGTGTTGTGCTTGGCCAGACGTAAGAAGAACTGAGGTGTTGGCAGCACGCAAACCTTCAAAACACACACACACACTCTCTCACACACACACAATGCCCTGGGAGGACCCAGCCTGTCACACACAGGTGCAATGATTTAAGACCAAAATTAGGTTTTAATTCGGCTTCTGTCTGTTTTGGGTTGTTTATGGATGACTTGCTGACTGATGTGGTGGCTCGTGGAGAGATCCAAGTTCAATCACACGCACACACAGTCATGTACATGCTCACACACAAACATGCACACACATAAAACCTCAACTGTAACACTTTTTAATAAGATGTACTTTATAAAGAATTGTACTTCATGGCTTTAGTAACTGTTGATGATAGATTAAAGGAATAGTAAAATGCATTCACTTTTGCTCAGAGTTACATCAGAAGATTGATACCACTTTCATATCTGCACACCAACTAGGGGGCTAGGGGGCTGTTAGCATAGCTTAGCATTACAACTGGAAGGAGAGGCAAAGAGCGAGCATGGCAAAAGCTTAAACAATCTGTCTACCAGCACATCTAAAGCTCACTAATTAACCAATAAATACCATTTATGATCGGTCATTATAATGTGAGAAACGCGTTAATGGCTTACTCACTAAATTCTGCTGCTAAAAAGTCCCCAATAAAGGCTTATTCCACCACAAATATACACCAAGACCGAATGGATTTTGGTTTGAAGTCTTTACAGCTGCTCTGGAGCTCTTTTCCAGATGGTAAAACAAGCTGGGGGTCAAACTGTCTACTCGATGAATTAAAAATAGTTGATCTAGTTCAGTTTAGTTTAGTCATTACCATGTTGGAGGAGAACTAACACCAGCCAAAAGGGATTTTTCACAACCATGGCTTGTTACTGGTCTATGTAGCATCACTAAGTTATTAGTAATATTTTTTAAAGCCATGACTTAGTGGTTGCACATTCACAGATGAGACTGAAATCAGAAAGGGTGTGTCGGCGTGTCACCGGCAACAACCTTCCTAACACACTACTCCTCCAATATTTTTCTCCCCAGGAGTAATTAACAGTAACTCTGATAATAAAAAAATGCCATCTTGGCAAATCCCTGAATAGCCGGTGGCAGCTTATCTGCCACAACAGGAGCTACCTTGAGTAACCCTCTCTCAGCTTCTTACACAGGCACATTTTCACACATGTATCCCTGCAGCTGCAAAAACACACACTCACGCATGCATGCACACACATTATTAAGCTAATTTGAAGCTGATAACAAGCCTTTAAAGAGATTGCAGTTGCTCCCCAAGCTGAGGACAAGGTTCATCCTGTGGAGATATTTTAATGAGGGAACACTGATCTACATAAGCCAGTTAGCAGGAGGGCATTAGACGTTACCTCAGTTCATCCCTTGCGCTTTCCCAAACTATGTATCGCTCTCTTTCTCTCCCTCATTCTTTGTCAGAGCTCACTGGCTGCGCTGTGAAAACTGGTCATTATTTTGGCTTTGCTTTGCCATTCATTCCCCTTATTTTACCCGTATCCCACCTTTTATCTGTCAGAGCGGCATCAATGCTGAAGAATTGACAAAGTGAAGGATGAACAGCGTCTTGGCTCATCTTTGTAAAAGGCAGCTGGCTAAATACCCCCTGTGGGTACTTTTGCTCGGTCAGACCATATAAAACTAGCCTAATGACAGTTCTGGAGTCAGTTCAAGCATCAACATCAGTCTTACAGCTAATGGGTTGTGACTGGCCAGAGTGTAACCTAATTTTCACCAGCAACCATACAGCACCCTCACAGTGGGAGTCTCTCTAAAGCAATTCACTTCTCTCCTCTGGTGCTGAAGTCTGTACTGATGCATGATATATTGTATCATGGTGGAATATGTGCGTGTATCTGCATGTGTATGTGCATGTGTGCAGAGGAGCGAGAGAGCTTGCAACATGAAGACTACACTTGGCACGGCATCCATATATGCCATTCAAACAAAAGTGTTTTGACAGCAGACATGAAGATTCGGCAAGACTTTGGTTTCTCTGACTGTCTGTTGTCACTTGAGGTTTTTAAACATGGTTTCAGCTCCCAGGATGGTCGGAATCCATCCCAAGCTCGAATACAGAAGGCTTTTGACTGACCTGTAATAGTGCTGTAAAATAGTTTGGAATTAGAAAAAATTAAGGTTTAGTTCAACGCCTTAGAATAGCTCTACAGAACAAAGGCCAGATTTGATGGGGCAATATAGCATATGTTTAAACTGGGAACCTGTATAATGATTGTGTCAACATCTTTTCATTATACTGCTTTCTAAATGAAACACATTTATATATTACAGTTACTAACCCTACTAAACTTTGGTTGATCTCCTTGTTTGCTCCCTTTACTTACCAGGATTTGCATGGGAGGGTTAGTAATAATTTTGTCTCTGTGACTTCAGTGAAAAGACTGGGCCAATGCATGTTTCTCCAAAAGAGGTGAAATACTACCCTCAGTAATTCACAAGTTGTCTTATTTATGTAATGTCTCTTCTGAGCTGCTGGCTAGCCATTTGCCTACATTCAGGAATGAGTTGGGTTTCTCTGGTTTTGATTTTTGAATTGGATGGTGTGTTAACCTTATGATTTCATGTGAGGACCAGACTCCTGGAGTGTAGTGTACAGTTTCTGGGGCTAACATTAAGCTACCTGTCAAATGTAACAAGAACGACTCAATCACAAACTTTCCAAAGACTGCTGTCTAATTTGTTCATAAGGCAAAATAGTTTTTAACCTTTTTGGGAAATACACTTCTTTGCTCTCTTTTCAACTGTTTGGTAAGAAGACTGATACCACTCTCATACCTGTACACTGAATATGTGACAGCCAGCAGACAATTAGCTTGTCCTAGCATACAGACTGGAAACAGGAGAAAACAGTTAGGTTAGTTACCAGCACCTCTAAACCACACTGACACATTACATCTTGTTTGTTGAATTTGAACAAAGCATAACAAATTTCAAAGTTATGGGGTACTTATGGCTCTGGTAAGTATGTTAGCAAAGCTAATTGTCTGTCAGCCGTTTCTTCATATTTAGCATTCAGACATGAAAGCAAATGAGCATATTTATCAACATATCAAAGTATTTGTTTAATATCTATGGAAATGTTTCAGCTACATTCATGTCTTGAATTGGCGTTAACGCTCCATCCGCTCCCTGTTTTCAGATTGAGCCCAACCGAAATAAGAGAGCGGAGCAAAGAAAAGGCAACAGAAAGAGACAAAGGAAGCTGTCATTACTATCAATGTGACCCGAGAGCTCAGATTCAGGTATGAGGGTATGAATGGAGTGAGGTAATCTTGGACCTCAGTGAGTAACAAACAGAAAAGGAGTGAGCGCATTCAAGGACTGTCCCCCAACTGAACTTTAGTTGATCAATTAACTCCATTATGTTAATCTGGGATGCACTCCATGTTCCCTGTGGCTCTCAGTCTACCCAGGAACCCGGGGATGAGCCAAGACACATAGGACGGGGAGACGAGTTCATTTCCCGCCGAACGGTGAATGAGGTCATCAAATGAGGACCCGAGGGCCATCCATCCCCCTGTGAGGTCACCTCAGTGTCTGCCACAGCCTGGAGATACAACACATGTCCTATGAGTGACCACTTTGATGTCTTTAAAGAAGACACGCTCAAGTGAAGATTTATCAGAGACTGTCCAGTCTATTTTTATTTGTGTTTTCATTTGCCAAAGCTTTAATGGGGCCCAGATTCTTCTGTGCAAGATAGCATTTAAACCTGATGCACTGAGGGGCAGAGTCAAACAAGCACGCACTCTTACATGTAAATGTACACCCAAACATGAGCAGTCACACGAAAGAACAAAAAAACACAGTTGCATTCTTGGTTCCATCACATCCAGGTGACTGGTAACATCTGCAGCTTTTAAGAGGAACAAAGCAACACAAAGCAGTTTTTGTGTTGATCAGAGAGGTTGTGACTGCGGTGAAGCATGCATCCCGAAGGTGATTCATGACAGTTTAGTACCCAGGGTCCATTGCTTTGAGCTGACACACCAGATCAAAACCACTTCAATGACCCAGAGAAGCAGCCGTGACTAAAAATAAAGAGGCAGAAAAGCCAAGAATAGCCTCAGCATGAGAGGAAGGAGTGAATTACTGCCGCGATAAGCCATGATTCCTACACATGCAGTTGGATCACGATGTGGCGGGGGCACGCAAATTGGTACCAGCTGTGTGGCCTTGGAGTATGCCGCTGCGGACAGGAGACAGGGTCCAACTATGCGGATTAATCATTTACTCATATAACACAGCCACGTTGGAAACCTCAGGCACTCACTGCATTTATCTCCATTCATGTGTGGTGACACTCATGCTGGGCTTTGCGCTGCAGTGTGTGTGTGCGTGCATGCGTGTGACTCAGAAAACAACGCCGGCCTCAGTGCCCACCACCTAGTCCATTAAAGTTGCAGAGGAAGAATGCTCTTTCAGTGGATCAATCATCTTAGAACTCCGCATTGTGAGCAACATGATCGTTATAAGTTACCCCCCACCCCCTCCCCTTGTGCAACTACCCATCCCATCTCCCACCATAATGCTGTCTATTGATAGTCCAGAAAGTCGTGGTGTCACTATGTTTCCAAGTTTGGCTTTCGTAGAAACCATTTGGCCCACATTTTGGTTTCAAATGCATTCCTGAGATTTAGCACCCAGTTTTCTAGGAACAACATATTCTGGGAACACTCCACCATACAGTATTTCAGAGAACTATATTTCATTGGAATTTTTGATTTAGGAAAGTGTGATTTTGTGAGTCAAGCCAGCGGGAGATGCAGCCAACAAATAAACTTTATTGCCATGAGAAACACAGACCTTCAAGGAAAAACTGAGATGTCAGTAAAGTAGTGGCTGACACAGTGCTAAGGAGACTACATCTACGCTGAATGCTATGGATGTGCAACACCTACTGCCAGGTCTTATAAACCTCTGAGTTCACGTACATAGAATCACACACCTAATTTTTACAGATGGGGGTTAAACACTCAGCATCATGATGACAGAATTTTAACAGCCGTGCACACATGCACGCACATACACAAAAATCATTGCCCTCTTTGAGTTGTTGGTTTACAGGACAAGACCCCCATGTGTTACTCAGTGAAGCCTCTGTTTATGGTGCTGTTTTTACAGGTCCATAAAATATTAGTCTGAACCACTCTGCTCTTGTGTGTGTGGAAAAGCCACATCTGAGGCCTGCAGGTTTGTCATGAGTGGCTGTGGGGAATAAGAGCTAATGCCGTGGCTTGGGACCCTTCCTATAACAACACAGACTCCTTCGAGGGTCCCACCATGACAGCCAAGACCACTGCTCGGGCCCTGCCTGCTGTATATACCTCAAACATCAAGCACTCTGCAGGGGACCTGTGCTGTGTTTACTGACCGACCTGTCAGGAGCAGCTCTCAGACATAAGTCGTTCCTCTGACATCACCGCACGTCCCTGCCTGCGAGGGGACAGTAGGCAACCCTGTGCGGACCTATAAGAAAACTATCATCGGACCAAAACAGCTGCGGATGCAAGTGCGTCTTGTCTCTAGAGAGGCAGAACATCCACAGAGAGAAGTTTTGTTTCATGTCTTCCTGTCCTGCATGACCTTCACCCTGTCCCTGTCTGTCTTCTGTCCCATTTGTCTCTCATGTATATTACTTTCTTTTACACCATAACAGTTTTTTAACAGCTTTCTCAGCTCTTGCTAAAAGAGTATCTTTGTTAGCTGACTGGATTATAATAATCCCTCTGAATCAGCTCTAGCTCCACAGGCGATGCCACTAAAGCTACTCCCTCCTGAGACCAGGACCACTGTTCACTTATCAGACAGAGATAGAGCCAGAGAGTGACAGAGAGGAAGGAAAGCACAAGTCTTTATTTATCTGTGTTCATTTATTCATCACTGCCTGCAGAGTCAAATCAGTTCAAACACAAACTTTTAATCGATTTCTTCCACAAACAGAAAACTCAAATGCCCATGTATAAGCTCTCCATAGAGTTCCATTTGGAAAGCCAAGAGCTCTGTTCATATTATATCTGTGGAGGTGAAGCCAGCTCATACCATGACAGGTACACGTAAAACAAACACTGACGACAAACACAACCCTAGCAGATTCTCTTATTTGTTTTTCTTGGAAAGGCTGCGGGTAACTATACAAACCAAATGCAAAAAGGATTTTGTTTTTCTAAAGAAAAGCATTCACCCCTCCTCCATCCAGAGACAGGCACAACTAATGCACCTAATGCTTTGCACATCATTACAAGGAGAATGTTTGGAATCTAACATACACACAACACATAAACAGACTGAGATATATTTGTATATTCAATGAATAACTGCGTCTCTGAAAAATGTAAATAACTCAAAAAGACAAACTGAATCTGTAGAGGGGATATAAACCATGACAAAATGAGAAAGCAAGAGAGAGAGAGGAGAAGAAGAATTGGACAATGAGGTATTATGATGGAAGATGGCCCAGGGCATTGAATCTGGTGTACACACCATATGCACCACGTTGTGTACAGCATGCATGCATTTACACACTCATACACAGAGAAATACACACACACACACACACACACACACACACACACACAGTACAAAGTGCATCCCATCCACTAACCCAGCAGGAGGAATGCGGGTCCAGTAAATATCTAGAAGGGGAGAGTTGACAGATGGCAGTCCTGAACACAATAATTACCACATACTTCCCACCACTGTGCATGTCTGCTACATCCTCAGCTCCTCAGGCCAACTCCCTCTAACCCAAACCAACGGCGCACACTGAACCAGCAAAGAGCCCACACAGCAACTTCATCCAGCTTATGTCTCACAGAAGAGCCTGGCTTTGGGTTATCAGCTAAATCTAACCCACAACACATATAGACTGGCTAGCTGTTAACCAGAAGCATTAGCCCACAGACATATAGGTTTAGGCTAACTCAAATCATGTGATACCGCAGCTGGGATCAGCTCCGACCACAGAAGCCTGTGACCACAGAGGCACCGGAGGAGCCATTGTCTGCCTCTCTCACCAAACCTACCGTGACAGACTCCACTAAGACCAACGTTTAGACCCCGGGGCTGCTTCTCACACCATAAACACTCAACTTCAACTCACTAGCTGTCTGCAGCTCCCATCCAACCCACAGGTATGACTACGCACGCTGGAATGGCCAAGACAGCGTAATCATCAGATTGGGGGTTGGAATCCACAACCATGAAGATGAGTGGCGCCCACCATCGCAATGTCATGAAAACTAAGCTGCACCTCGCTGCGCTGAGGCTCCCTGGACCTTAAAAATGTCTCGCTCTGCCATGCGGTCTCCCCTGATAGAGAGTTCAGAGCCAAACGAGAGGTTCACACTGGAGGAAGACATCAACATTGCAACAAGTACTTACGGGTCCAGTTTATTTCAACTTGTTGCACAAGAGAAGCAGAGCTTCAAGTGTTTACACCAGAGTTTTCAACCTTGGGTCCGAGATGCTATTTGTGGTTGCTTAATATGCAAACAAGGTCACAGGAGATTTGTCAAACTGATACATGAATGTCTGATATATTTAGATGAAAAATAAGGAGCTTTAAATACATTGAAATGTTTATGTGATTTATTTGGAACCTTTTGAAAACGTAAAACCGAACCAACATAAAAACAGAACCTGAGAACCTAAAAACCGGGTCAAAGAGTTTGAGAAACTCTGGTTTAGACATAAGAGATCACTTGAAATCCAACCACACCACACAAAGAACAGATTTATTACATGACTCAATAAAAGGTGCTCAGAGGCAATGGATAAGTAAGGGTTTAAGGAATAGATAAGGGATTGTGAGCAGGATAAAAGTGTGGTCTGTGTGTGCCGAAATGACTGAAGGCAATCTGCTCCCTCTTGCTTACTGTGATCTTTCAGCACAAGGTAATGATGAAGAATAAACCAGCCTACCAGGGTTCACTGAGTTGATCTACAAGCACTCCACTGACCCCCCTCTGTGCACTCAGCTCTGATGCTTTGTCATGCAAGGAATGTTCACACATACGGTTACAAACACAAACACTCAGGCATGGCCTGAAAACTGGTAGCAGGTTATCTAACATTCCTGACCTGCAAGACATTGGCTAAATTTGGACACTGGTCCTTACCAGGAAAATCACAGCATGGGTTGTTTGTTCAAATGCCTTAAATGACCCATGTTTACGATTTTCTGAGAGGGACCTCGTGTGGCCGTGCGAATTATGACTGTTGTTTGTCAGAAGCAAAGGTGGAAGCAGCGTGATGTTGTTAAAGTTCCGTAAAACGTCCAAGGGCGAGGTCTGGGTGGATGTTTGGGTAACTTTGACATCGCTTACTGCTGTCTGCATCTACCAGCTGTGAACTTTCTTTTATTTAACCATGACTGTAATCTTCCCCTTAACTTAACCACGTAGTTTGTTTTTTTAAATCCAAACCACAATCTTTTTCTAAACTTAACCAACATGCTCTCAACCATGCTAGTGGCAGGGCTCTAGAGACGACAGGGTCAGTCCATTGGTCACCACTGTAGTTTAAAATGAGTTATCTCGGCACATAGTGAATGGATTGGCACAAATTTTGGGACAGACACATTCATGGTTCCCAGGGGATGAATCCTAGTGATGTCCTGACATTTTTCTGTTCATGTTTCAGATAGTTTCACATTTTTTGTTTTACGTGAAATACACCTTAAGAACTGCAGGATGGATTGCCATAAAATTTAGCACATCCATGTCCCCCTCAGGATTAACTGTAGTAAACATTAGACCTGCTAAACATTAGCATCTTAAAATTGTCGTTGTGAGCATGTTTTCACTTTAAAATTAGTGTTAAGTACAGCCTCCCAGAGGAGCTAGCATGGCTATAGACTATTAACCTTGTTTAAACCCAATGCAATTAAAACTACCTACCAACTAGGTAGTTTTAATTGCCTAAATCTAATCTAATCTTAACCATAGAGGTGGTGAATCTAAAAAAAAAAAAAAAGTTAAATGAATACATTTTTCGTAATTCATTCTATTGAAAAGGGCAGAGGACCACAAAACTCCCATATGAGTTGTTTGAGAGTAGCTTTATGTAACAAATAATAAAGTCAGCCAACACCTCTGATGCAGACTAATATAACATTGGCTAACAATGATTAGTAGCTTCTTTTTTTTGGCCAAAGCCCCCTCAGAGATTTTATATGAAGTTCATGGTGTTTATCCAACTGCTTCTGTGTGTTTTTGGTCCAGCATCACTAGATTTTGCCTTCCCCTTTCCCCTTCTTCTGGTTCTATGTTTATCCTGTCTGTTTCTTTCTGCCTTTTTCTTTCTTTTGGTTCAAGGGCAGTGGAGAGGAGAGAGAGAGTGAGTAAGAGTGAGCCGTCCAACCCCATAAGACTGGACTCCATCAGCCACACAGCGTCAGTGATGAACCACAAGCATTGGTAACCACACTCACAAATGCTTATGTCAGATGTTATAAAGTGCCCATGTGGGCCTTATGAAGGACCCCTGTGTGCCATCTCTAATAAAGGGCCCTTTTATCCCCATGGCGACTCACAGAGTGGTCTGGCCAGGGGCTTGATCCTAAAAATAAAGAAACATACATATGCAGTTTAGGTACTGGTATATTTGTGTCACAGACAATTCATGCACAGTCACAGATGTTACACCAAGGATTTATTTAGAAGATAAATTAAAAAAGAAAAAAGATGGAGCACTTCATGGGTTTTAATTAAAACGATTCATTACAGTTCTGCAGTCTGACAGCAGTCTTTTGACCCCCCTTTTTTTCAGACGGCATTGGGATGAGGTTGGGAACATGTTGGTCAGCAATGCTGTTTACAGAACTGCCAAGCACATAAATTCATCTTTACTCCGTGTGAGTTGACATATTGTCGAAATAGTAGCACTTAATCAGTGAGATTCCCCCAAGGAACAAAATGTACAGAGTAAACAGAAACACCCTTGCTCAGTTCATACCTCCCACGACTCACACCACAGAATTTGTGTCCCAAAGCATTTTTGGGACATGAAATGAAGAGGCTGTACATTAAGCCAGGCTGACAACACAGTTAGACAACTCTATACTGTTCTATGTGCATGGGAAATGTGGGAGCAAGAGGCTTCATAGTCAGAAATGAAGCTCTAAAAATTGATTGTACACTATCTGTCCTCAGCAGACTGAGAAAGTTAGCAACAAGCTGGCAATGCTAAGAGTGCAAGAGTGAGTGAAGACCAAAAACAGAGCTAAAAATTTGCGTGACTAGAAACTTGCCTCAAAATGAATGATAATGTTTAATCTGCTAGATGTAAAAACAGGCTACTTTGTTCACCACATCAAATTAAATGTGATGATATATCAAGGTTGTGTTTAGAGCTTGTTTTTGCTGCCTACAGGAGGCCAAGATATTAGCTGTTGCAGGTTTAACCAAAGAAAGAAAGAAATCTGGATTACACACACACACACACACACACACACACACACACATATATATATATATATATATATTCTGTGTGCAGAATGCTCTGTATTCATTAGCCTTGCTTTAGCTCAATTTGGATCAGTTAGCAGCTCTACTCAGTTAGGGAGAATGCAAAATAGAATTTGTTAGTTGTAATAAATATATACTTTAGAAAGAAAAAAAGAGGCTTCCTCCCCTTGTGAATTGTAATTTTGTTAAGTATAAACTTTTAAAAGAAAAGTTGCTATGCTAAGCTAAGCTTAAACCCTTGATTGTTTCCATTGCCTCACCTTTGAGAAGACCTGCACTTGATCCCACAGACCTCCAGGAACTGTGCCAACCGTACCTTTGAAATGCCTGCAGAGACAGAAAGGCAAATAGCAGTGACTGAACTACCAACCCTAAGTCATTTCTCTGCTGTGCAGACTACCTCCTCTTCCTCCCTCCTATCTTCCTCTCTCAGCCCTGAGGCTCTCCATCCTCTCCCTCCATTTCTCCGTCACTTTGGGTCTCTCGTCTGGGATGATGCTCATAGAGGGGTAATTGGAATGTGAGCGTGTGTTTGAGCGCGCGCATGTATTCGCGCAAGTGTGTGTTTGTAATGGGTGTCAGGGTGGCAAAGGGGGGTTGTTGGGCCTCTGCTCCACGGATGTCATAATTAGGAACTGGAATTCTGGGAATTCCTGGGAAGGTTGGACGGTCCTAGAAGGCTTTTCATCTGCTGCAGCGGCCCGGCCCCCTCTCAGCCGCTGGCCTTACGGAAAAATACAACATGTTCCAACACACACCATCACAGCAATCAATTACTGCTAACTGTAGAACACACATCGTAAACAACAAATATCCCAAAACATCCTACAATTGTAACCTCATGGCACTGAGGTTCACAAGCATCTGTGACATGTTGTTTTGATCTGGACCCAACCACTAATTCATGAGCTGGCTAATTAACCTCAACTATTCTAAATATATCATGTGCTTTATTTGTACCACTATCAGAAAATAGTTCCTTCCTCTGCATTTTTTTTCCCAAACAAGGAAAAAAAGAAAATGCAATGCTAAATGCATATGGTACTTCTCAACAGTGCAATAAAATATAAAAGTATTCTTTACAGACGGGTAGTCTTATATAAGACTGTTATATTATCACCATAACAGTCCAATGCTGTTTTCTGTAAACACAGGCGCCAGTATAGAAACAATGCTCTCCAATCAAGCCATGTCAAACAACACTTTTCTAATGAGCTACCTAACAAGGTTATTATTGCTCACCAACGCATAGTCCTGCAGGGTCCAAGATGTGTCTGAGGAGCTCTGGCTAATTACAGACACAAATAAAAGTTTGGATTGTTCTCCTTCAGAATCTGCCTGCTTCTATACCAATAACCTCTAACCACCACATGAAACCAACTTGACAAGTTGGTGAAATGGAAATTAAATATTGTTACTTCGAGGTTTTGGCTCTGCGACCCAGCAGTGAGTCAGCTTTTTTTTTTTTTTTTTTTGCCATTTTTAGCAGCTGGTTTACAATTTAAAAGGGGCTTTGGTTAAAAGCCTGAAATTATGTTTGTGGTTAACACAAGTTTAACTCAATTTCTTCCTTTATTCTGAAGTGAAGTCCATCAAACATAACATTTGTGAGTATTTATTCTGCAGTCAGAAACTGAATGGAAAATAATGTATGTTTTCAGTGTACTAATTTAATTTAGAAAAAACTAAATTAAACTAACTAAATCTAGTATAGCATTAGTTGATGAAACTCAAATCAAAATCAATTAAATCTGGAGGGCTTGCACTGGCAATAGCGCAGGCCTCCAACCAAAAACAAGACTAACATTCGGCTGTGATCACCCAAACTTGTCTGACCATCCCACCACAGGCCCTCACCTGCAACTGGTCAAAAGCGTCATGTGAGTAGTTGCATTTTATTACATTCAGCCCTTTGAGCCTTGTGTTTTTGGGCTCCATCAAGTTGTTTACTTCTTGTTTTGAGGAACCAAAAACTTGTGTCTGTTCCTAGCTCACGAGGTCTACCTTCCTGTGTGGACGCCTTTAAACAAACAGACCTGGATTAACACCCAGTAGCCTAGACCTCACAGTGCCATGTGCGACAGAAATTTGAGAGCGCTGCCAAATTCAGTTTTGTTTGCCAGCCTTAGTGATGCTGGAGGCATGCAACCTATTAGTTTTTCACAGGTTGGCCTAACATTAGCTTTTATTGGCCGTGTTTAGGCCAGTGTTGCTTTGTGGAGATAATCACATAATAAACACACTAAATAGCATAAGCAGATTTTCGGCATCAAAGCATAACCATATTCATAAACTCATTAAAGTGAAGCTACCGCCAATCAATGGTGGGGGAGTGAACTTCTGGGGTGATGACAGAAATCAACAGTGGACCACTGTAATATATGGCAAAGGATTCGAGATGGGGCAGAGGTTGTGTGTGTGTGTGTGTGTGTGTGTGTTTTTAAGGGAGGCAGTCAGTCACTGCTTTCTGTCATGGTAGGAGCGCTGCCAGGAGAAGTGGTGTACTCACTTGGACAGGTGAAACGGGTGGAGCTGAAGAACCAAGCGGTCCAAAAATACTTCAGAAGCTATATTCAGTCAAAATGAGCTCACCTTGAAGACATATACATTATAACAGCCAGTTTATTCATTTCTTTTCCATATTACTAGCAAGTGAATAAATGAAAGCAAAAAATAGATAAATGAGGCTGCCATATGCCCTCTCAAAAACATTTACACACCAGAGCCCACATTTTGGTCATACAGTGGAAAGAGGTATTGTTCCACTGCAAGAATACTGTGAGCCAGCTTGTCTTCTAACACAGTCTAATGAGGCAGGAACAAATGACTATCCACTCTTAACACTCTTTCTCTACGTGCACTTCTCTGAATATTGTCAATTATCCCCCATGTCTTGGCTGACCTGACTCTCAATGTGGGTCACAGGCTTCACAATCACCTGGTAATTACCAGAGAGTAAACAAGCCAAGCCAGGGGAGAAGTTTTAATGATTGTCAGGCTGCCACAAAGGACCCTTCATCTCTAATGAGGGGTAAGTGTGTCATATTATGTTGCACAATTGTTGGACCTGACCATCATAAATGGATAAATATAGCATCCCTGGATCCAATATTATGGGATCAAGGCAAATTTGGGGGATCAGTGTGATTGAATAGAAGTGTAACCCAGAAAGGCTCCCTTTGCCTCAATGATGTTGTCTAAACTGACCTTACATAATAAGCCCTTTGCCCAGTTCTTGAATCGGACGATTAATTGCTCACCGGTCTTTTCAGCAGCTATGACACTATGTGCCACCCACGGAGTCTGCTCTGGCCTCATGTCTCACTCTCATTAAATGGGGCCTTTGTGTCCCAGCTGCTCTCTTTTGTCCCAGCGTGCCCACCTATCAGAGAGGTCGACCCCTGAGTCTCTAGCCACGATGACATCACCTCTGCCCTCATCGAGGCTGGGGCGGCCAAGGTGAGGGCTCTCATGGGCAGCTACGGCCCATCTCTTTCCCCTTATCACTCAATCACTCCTTTGTGCTGGCTAGGCCTGTGGGCTTATATGGACAGTAATGAGACGGAGCACTTTGTAATCTGCCAGTGTTGTAGCAATATAACCCATACAGAGCAATCTCTATAATAGCACATTGTTTGAGGCAAGTTAAGTGAGGGTCTGAGATGTGGCGCTTTCACACTGGTTGGGATCAGAGCCCAGAGCTGGCCTGCTCTGAGCTGGAGCTAGTAAAACCTCTCTTTTCACGAGTCAGGTGAGTTAACACACCAAAGAGTGCATTAATGGGGACGAGAAAGAGAAATGCTTTGCAGTTCAGTGCTACAAAATTGCATGTTCTTCTGTTTCAGCATGCACTTAGTGGAGTTCACATCCTCCTGAAATCCTCCCAGGCACATAAAACTGCACTGTCACCCTGCTAAAAAAAAAAAAAAAAAAAAAAAAAAATGTTCTTCTTAAATGCGGTCAACATTCAGGAGATACAAGGTTTTCACCTGACACCAACAACATGCACATGCACACACACACACACACACACACACACACACGCACACACATATACTGAGCCAAATTTAGAAACTAAGATATCATCTTCAGGTTCCTCGAAGACTTTGATATTTGATATTTTCGCAGCTTCTTCTTCTCACAGCCCAACACTGCTGCCTTCTCCTGCTCTTTCTCCTGTGAGGAGTTTTAATGAAACTGAGACCATGTGTCATCACACAGCTCCAGTGGCTCGTGGTTAACTGACACATATATTTTACTTTTAGGTGAAGAGTTTGACAGTTTTGGAAATGTGCTTACTCACTTTCTTGAGTGTTGATAACACTCTCATTTCTGTACAGTTTTTCCAAACTGTCAAACTATTCCTTTCAGGCTCTTTAACTTTAATTGATTGGGTGGAAATTTGACTAAACTATCTTGGTTGAACCTCACAACCTTACCGACATTTCCCACCCCCGGAGAACAATAAAGGCTAATCTGACTATTTATCTCTTTTATGTGCTTTCTGGTAAGCACTGCTTTAATCACTGGCAGTTGTGCAGATTTATTTCTTAGACAGGAGCGGCATAAAGGTCACAGGTCACGTGAGTGTTCAGACTCTGGCCACATTTTGAATTATGTGCCAGATTAAGGATTACAAAGCAGCCCAGACCGTATTTGAAAATGTCATTTGAAAATATGAGAATGGGGCCACTTTCACCTGCAATATGAGTAATCTTTTGCCAACAAGAAGTCAGTGCGTGAGTGTGAGTGTAGCGTTTAGCGTTTTTCAATGAGGCTTCCGTGGGGGTCACTCAGGAGTTATCGTCCAGCAGCTTTCCACCACGCAGTCTGTTGCCGAATTACACCCACATGCTTCCCGTAAAGTAATATAAGAAGTCTGTAAACTGCTAACATTAATTGCTGTTACAGAAGCCTCCCACCCAGTGAAGCAACCCCCCCCACACACACACACATTCACACACACACACACACACATACACACACACACACCCCAGCCTGGCCTCTCTGTTGTGGTTTCATTGGTTGATCACTCGCCAGGGCCCCAGGGGTCCCAACTCAGAACACATGTCTGCTTTCTGTATGTTTATACTACAACAGTCAAAGTGAATGAGTGTTACTGCCGTCAAAGGGCACTTGTCTATTTTCTGGAGAGTGTCACCAAAAGGAGACAGCGCCATTATACAACATAAACATGAAACTGATTCTTAATACGGCTGAAACAATACAAATCAAATATAAACATAAAAAATATCACCGCAGCTGTCATGTAACCGACTGCAGCAACCAGACCGCGACAGTCCTCACACTTTAGATACAACATGTTTGTCATCAGAGGCAGTGACAGCTCGTGTTCAAATATTCAAGTGGCTGTAAACAGATACAGTCAAACTGCGGATGACAAGTGTGCAGAGGGTGAAGGTCTTCATATAAAATGCAACATGACCCTGGCCTCTTTACAACACGTACAAATAAACTCCACCTTTAAGCCCTATGCTCGGATAATGAGAAATAGGAATGTGAACATCTGCAATTCCATGACAACTGATCAAACTCCAGCTGCTGATGACAACCATGAGATGCGGTCAAAAGCTCCAGAATAGCCACTAAATGAAGGCTGAGGCTGATATTGCTTATTCAAATTTGAACATATGTAAAAAATTATGCATTTAGATACTGCATGTTTTAAAATAGGTAGCAGTTGGCCTCTGCCTGCTCCCAAGCTGCAAACTGCTCTGGAAAACCTGAATTCGAAGATTATTTTAAACCTAGTGAATAAAGTTTTAAGTCATGATGTTCAGTCATTTGGTCAGTCGAACCACTGAATGTTCTTGGTGTCAGTGCCAAAGCTTGGTGTTTTGTGTGGCATTCAAGTGAAGTAGTAAATACACTGTGCTGTCGAGTAGCCACCACCTTTCAGTTATTCACTGTCAGTTTTCCTGTGGAACATGATTTTAAACGTACTATTCACCTGCTTGTTAAACCTGCTTGGCAGTTTGGAGTCGCACCCATCATTTCCCAACCTCAACTGAGTGTGGGCTGTTGTAAACAAAGTGTACAGTACACCAACTGTAAAGCATGATCATTCTCTCTTGATCTTGGAAACAGTCGTTTGACAAATTAATGAACAATAATAATGATAAAAGAAATTAACTTAAGGTCCACTTATCAGGCAGGACTTCCTCTGCAGATGGAGATTTGCTTGGTTGTCATGGAGATAGCTTAGAGAAGTTATACTAAGATATGTCACTACACCTTCTCCTGGAAAACCATGAAATGTTGCTGAGGGCTGCGGAAAAAAAGCTAGTAAGTATACCTTGAGCGTTTTTTTTTATTATTTTTGTCAAAAACTGAACAACTGTAGTTTTGTACACAGTAAGGATCCATTCTCAGTTGTCACGTCAGTCACGTGTATTGGGTTTGTTGTAAACTAATTAACGTCTGTTAAAACAGTAAATAACAACAACAATAATTCTGATATCAACAACAATAACAGGGATGCAAAAGTCTTCAATATTTGAATACTGCCAGGTAATTGCTCTTGGCTTTGATCACCTGCAGTTTTTCCCATGTGACTTGAATGCAGCACCAGTAGGCAGCGGTGACGCACATACTATTACAAGCCTGTGGTCCACTGCTGCGCACTGATTGGGCCAAATCGAGGGTGTGTGCACAGCGTGGGTAGTTTTTAACAGACGTGAATTGACCAGGAGATTCCAGTTTGTGGTATAGGCACAACTGGAAACACGACAAACCCATCTCCAGACGCGTGCCACCACCACCGCCGCCGCCACCGCCGCCACGATGCGCTACACCCTCCCGTGTGAGCCCGCTGGGAATCCAGTGGACTTTGAGAATACTGCTGCATTGCAATTTCCGCTCTGCGCTCCTCAAGCATAAACCAATTTGTGGCTCACTAACTGGAACAACTTTTTTTTATTGAGGAGAAAAAGGTTTATAGTGATGACATATTAAATTTAGATTACACCAGACTAATATCAAGTCAAAACGTTGTGTTAGAGTAATATCATAGGCATGGAAGTCAAAAGTAGGACAAGATGATCATAAATTCATGGCAGGCAGAGTCTACCACATCCACCATAAGAATATAATGGGAATATTGAAATGTTGAGGTTTTCTACGCTGCACCATCTCATGGCCAAAATACCTCCCATTTCTCAGCTGTGGTGACTCCTCCAAAATTCATTCCACTGACTGAAAACCTCAATTAAAACGATAGATACTGCAGTCTCAAGATAATAATTATCTATATTTAGAGCTATAAGTGATCGTCATTTTGGTTAGGTTAGAGTGGGAGTCCAATTCCTGCTCTAGGCTAATTTCATTGATGGTCTAAATATAGCCAGGGTTTTAAAGTTTTTCCAGCAGACAGAGCCAGAGCTTCCCATGAAAAAGGATTTTATGAAAATAAATGAAATGTTATGATAAACAGATTTCAAAGTCACAGATCTATGAAATTCGGGCCGGCCACAATCAGATCCCTGTTTTGTCTGTCTCTTCCTCTGTCTGTCTCTCACACACACGCACACGACCGCCAATCGTTTCCCCATGTTCATTTACGGGGCGTCTGAGCAGTGGCGTAATGTGTTTGTCTCTGGGTCTGGGTTTTTCGGCCGGGGCCCTCACGCCTCAACCCCGTCGCACACACACACCAAACCCACCTCCTTGCTCCTCATTATTCTGCCACTCGACCTGAGAATTTTAACAGTAAACCACCAGCGATAAGAGAGCTGCTGGTTGTGGTTTTGGGAGTTTGTTTGTCATCTCGGTTTCCTCCAGGTGCTCCCACAATCCACAGACATGCAGGTTAGCTGAAGAGAAAAATCTGAATTGCCTGTAGTTGTGAATGTTGTGTTAGGCTGTTTGTGTTAAGCCTATGACTGCCTGAAAGATTAGTCAGTTGAATCTTGGGTGTATTATGATGAGGCTGCTCTATTGCTATGTTGTAATTAAGAATATAAGAAGAAACAATTAGTAAGAGTGGGCCCCCTAGAGGCATGGGACCCAAGTGCAGTTGCCCACCCTGCACCCATGATGGTCATTTCCTGCCATCAACACCATCTCCTGCCCACCAGCAGCTCCCCCCTGGCGTGGTAATCGACGCAGCGACTCACGGCCTCGCCCTCGCACCGCCAGCTCCTATAGAGGCCTTTATCGGAATGTAGAAACACCATTAGGTCACTGGAAACATTTCGAAGACAGAGACTTTATGTTCCTTCAGCGGGCTCAGTCTGCTTGCAGTTATTCCACATGGCATCCTCAAGTGTTGCTCTTGAAAAAGATTCCTCTAACGTCTCCAAATGTGCAGCCCTGCCAATGTTGGTCCTCTATTCTTAGATCACTCCCTGTAGTAGTGGTTAGCAGACCTCATTGTCACAGACTAAACTGGGCATTGTGTAACAGACCTCTTCATATTCACTTCCCCATAAAAACGTTAACACATTCTATTTATGGGGAGGGGGGGCATTCGATTGTAAGCCCACAGTTACTATGGCAAAATCTCAAGATCAATATAACATTAATAAATTCTCATATAAAGTTCTGTTATCCTGTTTGTCTGTGTATCATTATTATTAAAGCACTCATTTCAGGATTATACCAAACAGTTCGCTTTCATTGACTGTTTCTGTTGTAACTTTTCACCCACTTTCTGTGAAAGAAAGGACCACAGACATGTTGGAAGCTGTAGTTAATTTAATTACTACCTTGCATTAATGACTTAGTAGGTTGCAGACCCACAAGCTAAGCCCATTTTATGTAGAGTACTTGGACATCATATGCCTCAATTTTCTCCAGTCTGTTGGCAAGCCTGGTATTTCTTGTTCCTCCCACTGCTCTCATACATAGCCTTGTAGCCTAAATAAGTGCTCCAGTTTTATGGCAAAAACAGACTTTCTGTTGACTTTTCATTGCTGCAAGTGCAACACCAAGCAGGAGCTGTGAGTTATCTTCCAATATATGCACATCTGACCTGTTGAAATATCATTATAATGACCTGTGTGGGGTTATTGGACGTCTGAGGGTTATACTGGATATTCTATATGACTGACATTTGCAGATTTGATTTGTGAAACACTGCTTGATTATCCAAGAGCTGTCACAGTCAACTCACTCGTGAATATTGCTTTCTAGCGCCAGTTTTATGGCAAAAAGGGGACTTTCACAGGACACTCCCCTAAAACCTTGGACGTGGATGCCTGCGTCTCTGATTGGTTGTGAAGCCCCGACCGACAACACCTGCTTAACTCCTTCATCCAAATTGACACCCGGGGCTCTGAGAAATATAGGCAGCATCCCTTCCAGCTCATGCATTCAGTCCCACAGCTGCCCCATAAGACACCAAGCCGCAGCTGCGCTGATCACTGATCCAAGGTGAACCCTCACTCACACACACACACACACACACACACACACTCACTCACACACTCTCACTCACACACACACACACGCTGCCGGATCTTTGCTGGGAATTGAAGCGCGCCGTCGGAGACGCAATGCTGGTCAAGCTGGCCGTGGCTCTGCTGGTTTTGTCAGTGCTGGAGCAAGTAGTGGGATCGGATAATACTGATATTCACGACAGCCCCCCGGAGAAGCCCGCGAGCCAGAAAGGACGCCTCTCCCTGCAGAATACAGGTAAGAAATAAGTGTCAGTGGAGATGACAATGTGGGGATTCTCGGTTGGCGCAACTGCTCGCACATCTACGTGGGGTTTGTCCGGACACGTGTTTCTGTGGCTGCAAATTAAACCATGCAGGAGACACGTCCGGGTGGCTTGAGCAAGCCGCTGTTTTCAACTTAAACCCCCGGCGCTACGCTGCACGAGTGACCCTTTTCGATTACCCAGAAAGACGATATCCTGTAAATACCCTCAGACAGAAATTCAATATGTTAGTAAACTATTAATAGAATGGCACAAGGTAATAGGTAATGTATACGGCAGCGCATCTAGGTGTGCGTGCGTGCGCGCTGGTGGTGTGGGCTACGTGTGTGCGCGCGTTGTAGGTAACAGTTTCAGTGGTTTTCTGGAGGAGAATGAAAATCAGGCTTTTGCATGTGTTGTGTGAATGTTGGGTGATGTGGTCAAGCGGGTTAGTGGAGCAGCAATGGTTGTAGTAGTGTGGTGGTTGGTCAGCGCTGGAGGCAAGCTGGAGATAATTTATTGAGCCAGTCCTTCTGGAGGGGGGTAGGGTGGGGGAGAACTTAAATACCATCAAAAAGATTAGAAAAGACAAGTGTGATTTTGAATTAACGCAAAGCACCAACACCACACTGGGCTGCTGCATTTTCCCCGAGACTTGCCCGTTTACATTGGCTGATTTCCTTCCCTCATACACAGCATGATGACTTGCGAACCCCACCATGTGAACCTGTGTCGGAATATTAGAGCATAATTGTTATCTTGCCTCCACGCTGAAAAATAGGGATAAACTCCAAATGCAGGTTTCACAGCAGAGACCCTGGTAACACCACTGTGTAATTCAATGCACGTTGCGGCCAAGCTCGTACGATCCAAGCACATTCCCGTGATGCCAAAACAAGCACTGCTGACAGCGGCTCACTTTTCCTGCGCACTAAAGTTCAACTCCGTGCCTACAAACCCCGCAGCAGCTCTGCCCCCCGCCCTCCTTCTGCTGCTGCTGCTGCTGCTGCTGCACCCCCCTCCACCCCTCCCCAAACAGAGGCTCTTTGTTGACAGGCGTGATTTCTAATAAGTCACATTTAATCCCTTATTTGCCGTGGTCAAAGACAAAGTCTTCTTAACGCAACTGGTGCGCTCTTCCGACTCAAGAAACGTTCTCACGCCCATCAGTTATCAGCTCCAAGATAAATCACGCGTGTAATTATGTTTTACTTAGGTCAACAGTTGGGGTTTTCGTAGCCAAACTGAAACTGTAAACGGGCCTGCTGGCTCCCGACCTAACCTGCAATTTGCCATATTAAGTTGGAAATAAAACACTCCTGACAATGTCACACAGGGTAAGCAGCAGTTTATGTGACAGGTTCCCTGCTGGTAGTCAGACATCTCATGATACATGCTCTCAGACAGCAATGAGGGCTTAAAAGAGAGACCTTCACTTTCTCATGATAATGTCTTTTTCCTCAGTTGTGTGTTTTATTCCTGTCTTTAAAGGCAGCAGTAAAGAGAAATGGCACTTGAGAGTCAGCTAATAGTATGTGGGAGCTGATATTATGTATTCACATGACATATACTTAAGTTTTTTTTTTTTTTGCCTGCCTTGCTGTTGTTGTGCCCCCGCTTGTAGTTAATGATGCACCCTTAATTCTGTGATTTCATTATGCAATCTCAGTCTGTCTACAGATGCATTAATGAGAGACTTGTTGATGCACATTTTGCCTTCTGACAATAGAAATGACTGTGTTTGTGTTTCCTCTACAAGTAGTCAAGGCTGTATCTGCAATGCACCATCCCATCTCAATGCTAGGCAGTGCAGATGGATTGTGGTGCAGAATGACACAGTAATATCTCTGTCACCAAGTGTTCCTCTGCAGGAACCCCTCAGCTTGGGAAATTAGACTTCTTCCCCCCCTGCCCTGCATCTCTTCTCTCTCTCAGGCGAAGAGTATCTGATACAGACTCTAGGCCGTGAACACATGAGCGACCGCCCGCGTCTGTGGAAATAGTTATACGCCACATCAGCTTTGTGATTCGTGCGGCAATCGGTGCGAGAGTGGAGTTATGCCTTCAAGCCGTATGGTCTTCATTGCCAACACGCCTGTAACAATCTGCTGCTGTCTCTGCTGTGAACAGATGATAAGGTCCCTCCCCTAACCTGTTCTCTCTTTCCAGCTGAGATCCAGCACTGCCTGGTGAGTGCAGGGGATGTCGGCTGTGGTGTGTTTGAGTGCTTTGAGAATAACTCCTGCGAGATACGAGGGCTACAGGAAATCTGCATGACGTTCCTGCACAACGCTGGCAAATTTGACTCTCAGGTACTAAACTAGTCTGTCTGTCTGTTTGCAAAAACCGTATAACTGGAGGCAACATTCCTTTTCCTTCTCACTGGTTCGCTGCTCCAACACTCGTCATCCATGAACAGATTTGTTTACTTGTGCGTTTTTTTCTCCTACATACCTCCAAAACATATCAGTTTTTCTACAAGTGCAATCAAACATACCCTCATCTCGTAATCTGTTTTCCTCTCTTGGGGAAGTTCACTTCCCTCTCATTGGATTGATGCATGTACAGTTAGGACCAAGGGTCACGAGCCAGCTGGTTGTAAGCCAAGTTAGCTCCCTTTTCATACATAGTGGAGGCTGAAGCCCTGCCAAGCCAGGCCTGACTGGGGACTTAATATGTCTATAGGGTCACATACTAGGAACTTACATCTTTGGCAGACAAATCCAGAGGATTTCAACAGAGCAATAACAAGATTTACTGCCATTCGTGCAGAATTTCACCTCCCCATTCAAATTCTGGAGTGTATAGTTACAGCCGCACATATGCTCCAACACTGTTCAAACAGGTGCATGGCATCTACAAAGTACCACAGCTATTATGCGTAAGTAATAGCTGTTTCCTTTAGTTAATGCGCGAGCCCTCAAGTTTCAACAGCATCAATAAGGGTTCGCTCAACAGGTGTGTCCCTGTGTGTACATAGGGTAAGTCCTTCATCAAGGATGCTCTGAAATGTATGGCACATGGGCTACGGCACAAGTTCAGCTGTATCAGCAGGAAGTGTGTGTCCATTAAGGAGATGGTGTTCCAGCTCCAGAGAGAGTGCTACATCAAACACAACCTGTGCTCTGCCGCTAAGGAGAATGTGGCCGTCATGGTGGAGATGATCCATTTCCAAGATCTCTTTCCTAAAGGGTGAGTTCAACTTTGGACAGCATGTTTGAGTATGTTTTCTCTAGGCTTGTTCGTTCTCTTTTATCCTTGATTGTTTACCTTCCCCGGACTCTTCTGCCAGTTTGTTCTGTTCTTCCATGTATAGTAGTAGTACAATTCCATTTATTCCTGTCATTTGCTAGAACTTGATGTATCACGCTTCCAAACATTAAATCATAGGCGTCACGTGAGTAATCTGCCTCTCTCTGCCCAGTCCATATGTGGAGTTGGTGAATATTCTCCTGAGCTGTGGAGAGGAGGTGAAGGAGGCGCTGACACGGAGCGTCCGGCTACAGTGCGAGCAGAACTGGGGGGCTCTGTGCGACAGCCTGAGCCTCTGCTCCTCCCTCGCCCCATCTCCCGCGGGCTCTGCCGCCGAACACCACCGTCGCCCTTTGCCCTCCCACCCCGAACCAGAGCAACCTCGTCCCCCGCGGCAAGGCGACAGCAAGGACAAAGCTGGTAAGGCGGGCTTTAACGCTCACCCGCGCAATCGCAGTCAGGGGCCGCGCCGCCAGAGTCCAGAAGCTGGAGTGGTGGCTGAGCAGGAAGACCCTGAGGCCACCGACATCCGGAGGTGAAAGTGCAGGAGGCTGTCCCGGCTTTGACCGCCCAGCCCACCCCCCCACACTTGCCCCTGACTCCCTACACCATTTAAAAACCACACTTGCAGACTTGTGCACACACACACACACACACACACACACACTTCTCCACACATGCACACACACAAATTCCCAGACAGACTGAGCAGAAGGAAACAAGCCCCGACTTTTCCTGTCCTTATTCCGCCCTCTCCAGTCATTCCAGCAGTCCCACATGGTAAACTTGCAGGGTAATTGTGGTGTAGCTTGTAACGTTATGCCAGACTGTAGGCCACAGTTTTTTTTTAAATTGAATAATAATTGTTATTATCATGATTATTTCAACTGTTAGGACTATTTTGGCTCTAATATAGCATTTCTCAAATCATACTTACTGTAAGATTTGATTATATTTGTATTATTTATTTTATTCTTTATGCAATGTTGAAATATCAAAATGTACATAGAAATATACTTATCTATATTTATATAAACATGTATAAATATAGTTACAATATGCAATACTGATATACTATAGTTGACATAGTATATGGCGTGCTGTCTGTTGTTCTCTTCACAGTATTGCACCCATCACACATTGGTCTGTAGATATGTAACATACACCATTAGTTGTTTCAAAGTGGGAATGTGTATTATAATTATAGATACTTGATGATTAAATACAAATTGTACAGGTTTCAAGTCCAGTTCTGGCACATATGAATTGTAGTGCATGATGGCCACAAAGCCAACAAACTTGTGCATTCTTAAAGTGAAAATCCACTCTAAAGAGGATGCAAATGTAATACTATGAATATGGACAGTTATTTCACCCTTTGTATGTATTGACCATAAAGCTAGAAATAAGAGAGCCAGGGCTGATTTCTGATGTCATCAAGCACGGATGTCTGGGCAGCAGTGAATGGGAGGCTAACACAGCAGACACCGTTTTATGGACTTTCTGTTTCATATATATCAGTGCTACTCTGACATGTGTCTCATTTGGATGCGAAAAGTGTCACGTTCATTGTCAGCTTCAGTGACATTACAGTTTAATGTTGCGTGTATAGCTTCAGGAGACACCATTGTTCTTGTTCATAAATAATCACTGAACTGTCAAATGTTATATATATATATATATATATATATACTCTTTGAGTTGGTTTTCCATTTTAATTGTCAGCTATCAGTGAACTGCAGCAAAGAAAGGATGTCCAATCACATTTTGATTCTTTTCAATGTAAAAAAAAAAATCATACACATCGAGGTGCCTAAACTTGTTATTGTCCACAGTGACCGCTTCTCTGTGATTTAAGTGAATGGATGATACTGTGTCATTGGGAGATTTAATGTTGAGCTATTTTACAGTGATGTTGAGCCACAAAAGTCTTAGATATTGCACTTTGGATGATTGTCGGTTTGTGCTGGACTGCTGCAGGTTGAGAAATGAGACCAGGTTACCAGAACAGTCGCTCTCTAATCAGAGCATCTTTCATTTGAGTAAGCCTGGTTTTGCTTATCAACTACAGCACCAAGCCCTGTATCCCCACATGCTCCTTAGGACCAGATTGAGTCCCCCTCTTTAGAGGAGCCATCCTGACCTTTTGCAGTGTCCCAGTGGCCAGGAAAGAGGCTTGACAGAAATCCTCCAGATCTCTGGCCACTCTAAATTAGCCCTTATTCCTCTCTGGTCCCTTACCTAGGTCAGGAGAGACATGAAGGCCTGTTATTCTACCCGTTAGAGCCGCAGGCAACGCAGCGAGGACCCAGGAACTGGGTTAAGTCCACACACGGGGGCTCTGGCGCTGTTATTCTAAATGTTATATTTACCGAGGCCACCAGAGAATTCCTCTGGGCCACAGCCAAGAGCCAGCAACACAGCGAGACAGAGAGGAGTGGAGCAAGAAGGAGAGAGACATACCCAAGTTTTTTTCTTTTTTTTTATGTGATGACTGACTCTGTCTTTACTTCTCCTGGAACTCTTCTTCCCTTCCTCCCTTTCGCCACAGACACAGGCTTTTTGACCATTTCAGGCCAGTCACATGCTTTAGCTGTGGAGGTGCAGTTTATGAGCACATTACACCACATGCTGGGGAGCGCTTGGTGCAAAGAATAAATAAATAAAAGTAAAACATGCTCAGATTTTGTGGCTCAGTTTAGGGTTTTTCATTTTGTTTTATCCTGATGTACTTACAGTAAGGTAATGTTTTTACTCCCAATCATTTAGAGACTCTTATAACCTCAGAGGGTTTGAATCATCAGTGAGGCTTTCAGGCTGTTTTTTTTTTTTTTTTTTTAATTCTGTTGTGGAAGTTGGGATTCCTGTGACATCCCAGCATGAGACATAAGCTAATCCTATTGAGAATGTACTGTATGTGTGTAAAGTGACAATCTGTTCAGCTCTCTGTCATTAGGTTTGATATGGCTTTTTGTAATATTGTAGTGGCTTGAATGGCTTTTCTTTATGTGTTCAGAGGAAAATAAAACTAACCACGTTTTCCTGTATTGTTAGTGCTCTATATCGCCACATTATGTGTTTTCCTCTGTTAAGCACAACGACTCTGCTTTCACCAATGAAAATGCAGAACATGGTCTAGAAGTTTGTAACTCACTTGTAACACATTCTTAAGATCCTATAAATATCTTTGGACTCATGAAATCAGATGTATCTTGTTATCATTAAAATATTTTTGTCTGTATTTTGTACATCTTGTGTCTTTCAATATAATTTTTATTTCTGTAGAAGTAGAGTATAAAATTTGTGAACAGATACTATCTTACGGTGCTGCAAAAGTGTCTCCAGAGGTAAAACATTCAACCAGCTCTCAGCAGGTTAGCAGAGACGGCCTCGTCGTCTCAGGTATACACACAGGTTAAAAGACACCCCATTCTCGTTTGACTTGCCGCCTCTTTTCTGACAGTGAAATACAGGCTGTGTTTAAAGTTTCAAGGACTGGAAATATCCTCTCTATCGAAAGGCCTAAACATTTACGTCAGCGGTTCTGGATTGTATGCAATGCTTGGGGTGGGTTCAGGGTGTCAGTTTTTATGAGTTGTCCCGACAGTGTACATTGCCTCACTAAACATTTAGACAGTGCTCTGATTTGAAAGGTAGACTTCCAACTGTTGTTTTTGGTGCTTTAAGTTATTCTAGTGTCAGGTTAAGTGTACTGAGGGCGGTTTTCTGCGTGGCTGTTTGGCCGTATATGGGAGTTTGATAAACTTTTCCAATTTGTCCACAGTGTGACAGGGAAAAAGGAAGGCCACATGCCATGTCACAACACATATATACTGTTTCTGTAATATCAGCACCTCTGCACAGTCTGCCATAGCTGTTAACAAGTCATCCATGAATGTGTAGTGACACTAAATGACCACTGGGTGGTGACATCCCTCTGTTTATTAACAGAAAAGCAGATGGTGGAAGCAGGTGCAAGTATTTGATTTTTAATAGGAGTGAGCTCAGTTAGTTAATTGAAGTTGCAAATTCTTCTAAAGCTGAAATGAATAGTTACATGAAGTGTCTCAGATTTTCATTTGACTTTGGAATGTAAAGTGTCTTAACTTCCTTTTATCTGCCTTTCTCTTGGATTACAGGACGTGCACAAGAGCACTCCAACAATGAAATTCAGGTTTAGTCATCATTAGGAGTACTACACAGCCTGTGAAAGCAGTTATTTAGTTTGGGGTTTGAGACTTTCAGATTCAGATTCATACTTTATTGTCACAGGTTACATTACAGGTAACATTGACCACAGAAAAACACAACCAATTTACACAGGGTAGCAGGGTGGGTCCACTGAAAGGTCATATCAATTTGCATTATAGGAAATCCAGCATATTGGTTTGTGACCCAGATTAGGAACTGAAAGTTATGATATCTCATCTTCTGCTGCTTCAGTTTTGATTATTATCTCTCTCCTGTGAGTCCTCCATATTTACATGCAGTACTAAATAGCTGGAGGATCTCTTTGACCTCATCCTCTAATATACACTTGATATATAGCAAACACCTAGACCATTTTCCTTGTTTAAACAGAAAGGGCAGACTGGATGACTGTATCTCACCTTTTTTTCTCTGCCCACAGATGTAAAGGGCAGTGTGAGCCATATGCCAAAACTAAACAGTATGCTAACTCTGTCTGCTGCACACTGTTGGTGTCATGCTATAGTCAGGCGGCTGATAAGCAAGGCCACAGAGCATGAGGTGAGACAGTCTCTGAGACCAAAGCGTGTGGGAGAAATTATGCTGTGTCACACTCGCCTTGCTGTAACAATACATTGAGTCTGAGATGGATGACCTCCTGGCAAAACAATGGGCTGCTGGCTGGACCAGAGATCTCCCAGCTTGCATGGTTGGTATGGCAACGGAGCTCTATCAATATGGAGGCGGCAGAGATCACATCTGAGAGGAGGCTGAGCTGCGGAGAGAGACTGCGCCTCTGAGCAGAGAAACCTGAGATAGTCAGCCCTGGGTGCTTTGTGTGCCCTGTGCTCCAGTGTGAACTGATGAATTAATGACTGAGTGCCTAAGTTTCATGGTTAAATCATTTAAGAACCATCCGGGGTCAGTGGGTGCACCTCACTTCTGTCTCCTGTTGGCCACAGAGCGATGGAGGTCTTATATATTTATCTGAAGTTAGTACAACAAAAAATGTATTTACACTGCCCTGAATAATCATGTCTACCTGTTTAGGAGCTTAAAATGAGTGGAACCTCTGCAGCACAGCTCAGTTTCACTGGGGAATACAGAGTGTGTTGCTTCCAGGGAGGAAAACGCTGACGCCATTCACTGTGCTCGAGTTACTGTCAGCCTCAAAAGCCCTATAGTAGACAGCAGCGCACATAAGATGGTGGAACACACATTTAAGCACACAAATATACCCGTGCTATAGTGCAATACTAACCTGAGAATATCAAACCAGTAACACCTGGACCAGCAGTTATTTTTCAACAAGAAACCAGAAGCTCAAGACAAACAGTGCTGTGTTGTTAAACCACCCCAACAGGCCCTGCAGCACATGGGAGTGGGGTGGGGTGATTGTGTGCTGCTGCTACCACAGGATAGAAATAAAGGGTGGGTCTGCCTTGGGGGAGTGGAGCACTGAGTTAACAAGGCTAACCCAACAAGCAAGCAGTGAACAATACCTTTAAAAAGATGGGGGCAGAAAGTAACTGAAATTACATCACTTTCTCAGGTACTTCTGCTTTTTTTGAGTATGTTTTAAAACCAGTTCATCCACTTTTATTTAAATAAATTCAGAAAATGGACTGCAAGTTGGAGTATTCTTGTTAATACAGATATGGTTAGAATACCTAATATGCCTTGTCATAGTGACCACAGTTAGCTGAATGGTGTTTACTACAGTTTAAAAGAGTTACTTTTGCCTAATTAGGTTTAATACAAGTAATTTTACTCCTGCTTGAGTAATGTATACTGTGGGTCCAACATGAGTACTTCTTTTAAACCGGATACTCTTTCCTCTCCTGGTGAGTGACTGTCAAGGTTCTAATGAGTCAGCTTCAGCAAAGAGAAATGCACACCTGTGTGAGGCTCTGGCCTGCAACTTGACATTAGATGAGGGAGACCACATAGTATTATCTGTATTCTAGTAAGTGAAAGAATGATATGGTGGTATGATTGGCACACAGCACAGATTGGACCAAAGTAAAATTAATCAGGCTCTCAAGCTCGATTAAGCGCTGAAAATAGCAGCAGCTTATTTTGATGAGATTGCTCTGCCGTAATTTGCTGTGGGCTTAGGTTATAACAATCCGACAAAATCCAACCATGTCTGTCTATCTATCTATCTATCTATCTATCTATCTATCTATCTATCTATCTATCTATAATCTATCTAAAATGCATTGCTTTTCATGGCCTGAACAACTGCTACAGGATGAGGTGAGGGGAAAAAGACATTTGTTTAGCCAAATCAACTTATCTGCATTTGGAGGAATTGGTTGCCAATACTAGACCTCAGATTTTAACCCTTTGCAGTTGGCTTACAGTATTCCTATATTAAATAGTTTTTAAATCTTGGTTGAGGGTTTCGATAGAAATTTCCTTGCATCATTAATGTATTTTCTTTTCCTTATAATAACTCCTCCCATTGATTTGAAGGCATCCTTATTTGGGAGGAGAACGTCTTGAGTGCATGTGCCATTCATTGAGAAGGAGTGCTATGGGAGTGACCTAACTGAAATCATCCAATCAAGTGTTAGATTTTAGCCAAAATGGGCGGGGCTTCTGAGGGAACTCCTGACGCCCAGTGGCTGGTGGCTGATGGCCGGGGCGGGGCTTGTAGACGGAAGTGTCTCCCGACTGGTCCAGCTGTCATCTAGAAGAGAGAGGAGACCATTTACACCGGCTGCCTAGGAAATGCACAAAAAGGAGAAACGCTAAAATATGGCAACATCAAAACGATAAGGTCATGACGCCGAACTGAAGGTAGCTATGCCCGACATGTCACCAATTACATATGTTTGTCGATAGTGTGCGAACGGCGGTCGAGGTTGCGTTACGTTATTTCGAGATGTAAAAATGATAACAGGGATTGGTAGGCTGTGTGACATTGAACATACAGGACACGAAACAGACGAGGTCGTTTAAAGAGCCATACACCATTTCCAACTTGTCATGTTCTGGAAATTTTCCGCCGTGCTGTCGTAGATAACGGTGCCGTGAACGTTAACGAAAATTCGAGGGACGTTGAAGCCGTTGAATGCGTTTATTGCTTCTCCGGCTGGTGTGCAAATATGCTACAACGTCTCTGCGGTTGTCAGCTATTATCCTAGCCTAGCGGCTCGGTGAAGGGAACTACCCCAGATTCAGAGCAGACAGGAGACGTCATCAACATTTTCCTGTATTTAAATGGTTGCGTACGAGGAGGTCATTGCTGAAAAGGGAAGATTATTCGGTAGGTGTCCACGCTGTGAGCCACCGCAGCCCCCGAGCGTTCACAGATGCAGTGTAATGCATAAACGTACTTTGAAATTGACTGCTTGGACCTGCATGATTAATAGGGCACATGGAAGGTGGCGGAGCAGCTGTTAGCTTGCTGCTAGCTGCGTAACGACCTTTGGAGACGTCAGCTTTACCAGCTCAGGCTGTTAGCTGCCTGCGCTGGTTAGGCTGGGTGTTTTCCGTGGTCGCCTGCGTGCAATCCGAGTGTTATATTTCATCTAGGCCTTCCATGGCCAAGCGAGTCAATGATTTAATCTCATTGATTGCATCACAAGACCAGACAGGGTCCAGCCCAAGCACGTTCACTGCGTTTGGCGAGGCTTGGTGTTTTTTTTTATTTTTTTTTTAAAGGTGAAATAGTCTTATGCTTTTTTTGTTACCCCTTCCTCTCCCTTCCCCTGCCCTCCACAACCCCCTCTTTAGGATAAAGAAGACGGTGAAAGCCAAAAGTCAACTGAAGATTTACTGGGTGTCCTAAATGGGGGACTACGGGTTTGGAGTTCTGGTGAAGAACAGCAGTGGTAACAAATCTCCTTTCCCTGTAAGGATCCCTCCTCACCTCCAACCCCAGCACCCTCACCACCCCTCCAATCCCCCCAGCCCCCCCTCCTTCGTAAACAACACCTGCTCCACCAATGGGGGCAGTGCTTGGCTGTTCCCTGCCGTAGCCCAACACAGTAACATGCAAGATGAGATTCTGGAGTCAGACAAGTCCAAGGCCTTGGACCTCCAGGACATGCAGGAAAAGTCTCAGGTCCAGACCCAGCCTCAGGCCCTGTCTCCGGGCCAGCAGGAGGCTGGTGGAGGCCTAGGAGAGCTTGAGGGAGCTCTTCCTGAAGATGGTTCACTGGAGAAGGGTTCTCTGGAGAGCAGCGGTGGGAAAGAGAAACTGAGGATGGAATCCCCTGTGCTAAGTGGGTTCGACTACCAGGACAGCCTGGGAATGGGTACGAGCTGTGCACAGTCCACCTCCTCCTCATCTTCACTGACCAGCTTTAATAACTGGTCCCCTGCTGTCCCATCCACCCAGTCTCCAGTGGTCGGGGAAGACGTCGGAGGGTTCTTTGGCCCGGCTGGCTCCAATGCCAACGGTCCTCCCCTGCTGTTCCCAAACTTCTCCCACCACGCCGGCCCAGGCTTTGGAGCGGGGGGCAGTTTCTCCCCGCAGATTGGACCAGTCTCCCAGCATCACGCACCCACACCTCACCCCCAGCACTACCACCCACACGGTCAGGGGGTCCCACAGCAGCACCGGCGCTCCCCAGCTAGCCCTCATCCACCTCAGCCTTCTTTCCCTCCGCATCCCCATCGTACTGGACCGTTCACCCAGCTGCCCCACCTCACTCCTGCCCAGAACAAACCCCCTTCACCTTGGGGAAGCTACCAGAGCCCCTCCACTCCCACATCCACCTCCTGGAGCCCCGGTGGGTATGGCAGCTGGGGAGGCACACAGGGGGTTCGAGAGTACAGGCGGGGGGTAGGTGGAGGCATGACGGGCCTTAACTCCATCTCTCCGTTGAAGAAGTCTTTTCCCAACAACCAGGTAGTCACAACTTATCTCGAGCAGTGATAAATTCTAACAGGTCTTTGCATGCAGTACATTTGGTTAAGAGATTTGTATGAAACTCATCTGTCTGTCCCACAGGTTCCCTCTCAGAAGTTCCCCAGAAATAGCTCTGGCTTTAATCATAAGGGCTGGGTGGAGGACAGTATGAGCCGCAGTGACAGCATCTACCCTTTCCAGGTAACTATATCACATACATAATACTCAGGCTGCTGTTTAGCGCTTACTATGTGTGTTATCTAATTGACAAGAATTCAACTCAGTTGACATTCACTTGAGAACATCAAAAGACTTTGACTGAGGGTTTATACAGCAGCAAAATGTAAACATGGCTGTGTCCCCTCCAGGGGCCAGTGATATTAATCCTGTTAAACATGCTCAACTGTATCAAATTCAACAAATAAGGCATTGAGAAAAACAGGATACGTGACAGCTGAGCCAACTAAACAGATGAATTGGAACTTATTGTGTGTGCTTATGTCTGAGGGCTTATCTAGATCATTGGTTGAAGGAGAGCACTCTTATCATCTGCTCTGATCACATGGCCTTCCTCTTGTCCTGATTTATGAAGTCTTGTGCTCTACTGCAGCTTTGCTTGCTCTCAGCCCAATTAGAAGTGAAGAAACCTCTCTTGTGCTATGTATTCCTCATCATGGCTTTTCTTTATTATTAAATACTATACTAAATATTTATCTTTTCACCTTTAGCTTATTTAATTATAATTTGTATTGACTTGAGATTGTTCCAGGGGGAGGATCTATTTTTCTAGCTCCTTAAGTAGCACATCTTATCTGATGCTGTCAGAAACTGGAGAGAATTGATTTGATAGCAGAAATATGCAGGTGATTTTGTATAACACACTCTGGGATCCATTTTCTGTTGACAGTACTTTCCTCTGAAGATCTCTACGGGGATATTCTCTGCAGTTTTTATTAGCTATGAGCATCATAGAAAACTGTGTCAGGGCTCTTGCAGCCTGTGCTGCTTTAGATGTGATGTGGGAAGTGAGGAGGCTAATTGTTGTCTTCCTCCCTTTCAGCAGGAGAGAACACGGTCCTTTGATGGTTTCAGTATGCACTCTCTGGAGAACTCCCTGATTGACATTATGAGGGCTGAGCAGGATTCCTTGAAAGGTTGGTTCCCACACTAACAATGATGAGGAAAGGATAGTTTTTCTTACCGCTGGCTGTAGATAAATACAGCTGTTTGTTGCACGTATTTGACGGCCAGTAGATATTGCGTATTATTTCACAGTGCTGGCAATTGACTGTGTAGACAGCAGGGCTTATGTTTGAATGTGCATGCAGCTTATTGGGTCCAGAAAATAAGAAGCCTGTGCAGCAGGTGGACAAAATAACAGATGTAGTAAATGCCATTCTGGTGATGCTCACAATGTTTGTTTTTGTCTAGACTTTTAGTGCACTTGATCAGCTACTTCTGATTTGTTTGAGGTTTTGTCAAATTAAAACATTCTTTTTATCAGTGTAAATGGGTATTTACTTGTGATTACACGTCTTCTTTGTTAATGCATGTCATAAATTTGAGACATGTTGTCTTGCAGCATAAAGTAATTTGATGTTCAAAACAACAAAAACCAAATATTAATGACCTTTGCTAGTTTAGAATTATTGCAGAGTCACTGGTGTATGCAGGGCTAGGTATCACATGTACAGCCCCCCCCCACCACCACCACCACCACCACCACAATCCAATAGAATGTGAATTTTAATGCACTAAGAGGATGAATGCCTATCAAACTTCAGTATGGTTTAATATCAGTAGCAGTGAAAATAGCAAAACTGGCACTGCAAGTCCATGTAGATTCTTTACTATACAAGTTTCTGATTTGAATCAAATTTTTTCCAATTTTAAAAGTCAAGTATCACAAGTATTGTTTTAGCGTTGGCACAAAACTCTACACACGTGGGCTGCAATTAAATCAGGTGTTCATTATTAACATTACATGAGTGAGAGCCACTCAGGTTACATTTCAGTCTTACATTACTGTACATTTCTGTCTCATTTTCTGTAACTCATGAAAACAATCACCTGCAGCATTTTTGCAGTGGAGACACTTTGATCTCAGCTGACTCTCTCATTAATAAAACATTGGTGTTCAGTTTTGTTGCAGCCAGTCTCAAAAGAACCCATTTTTCCATCATAGCCGGATTTACTGATGCTAATTTTGGCCAGCTGATGCATGAATTTTCTTTTTTGAAACTTCTCCTTCATCATTTATACAGTCTTCCTGCTGTTTGTCGTGTGTGTGTTTTCCATCTCTTGATTTACATGTCAGGTTCCTCAATAATCTAGTCATAATTTGCATACTTTACACATTCTTGGACTTATTCCAGCATTTTTCATGCATATGATATGACACGAACACAGACTTTTGTTTACATGTAATAACCTGAACTACATTTGCGGCACTGTTTGGTTTGTCCAAAAAATAACTTCACACGTGCCCCAAATACGTGCCATCACAATCCTTTTCCTGATAGACACAGAACACAATACATCACTATAAAACACTGGCACACAACATCAGTGAGTTTGAAGCTATTTATATGTTAAAGGATGAGAAAGAAATTCATGTAATTATTACTCCACTTGGGAGTCATTTCACAACATGGTGTTCTGAGTCCTCTCCTATTTTTGTTATATAGGACGTTACAGCTTCTCTCACCAGGGTGGAGACGGGCCTCTACCTATGAATGGTATGTAAATGACATGCATACAAATATGCAGTGCTGTAGCAGAGGTCAGGGCTTGAAATTAATGCCTGTCAAAATTTTAATGCAAGTCAGGAATTTTATTGCCATTGAGCCATTGCCTTCATTGAGCTCACACAAAATTAAAAAAAACATAAGTGAAACCTACCTACACTGAGATGTACTGTAAAACAAGTGATAAAAATATAAAATTGCTTGAGTCACATGACTGGCTTTATATCTTTCTAAACTGCTGTGTTAGTCACTGCAGTGCACAACGAAATGGCTCACCAAAGGGAGTAGCGGAATAATAATGTTGTCAGAGAGATTCAGAGACAGTAAAGAGCAAATATGTGACACCACAGATATGCTGTCAAAGGCAAATGATGAATTGAATTTATGTTTGTAGTGATATTAAAAATCGATTATGTGTCATGATTTAATCTCTAGTTTATACTGTGATGTCAGTTGCAGCACATGTGCCCATCCTCCATCCCTCATCCATCCATTCAAGTTAAATGTTTAAATAGATGACTTTGCTATTTGATGAAAAGCATTTTGGCTATTGGAAATTCAGAATGACTGTTATTTAAAAGACAGCAGCCATTTTGTCTGGTGAGCCAGCCAATTTTCCAGCCAGAGTTTGTGCATACAGTATTTTTTTTTTAATGATGTGTCTCTTTCAAAAAGCCATCTCAAAAGCTTTTTGTGTTGTTTTACATGCAGCAAGAAGTTATGGCAGAAGACGAGGTAAAGTTTGTGAATGTGTCTTAATTTGCTCGTTGTTATTTAGAAAGCAGTAATGATCCCTGAAATGATTATTTTTTGGTGTTTTGCTTCTGTGTTTGTTTGGCTTGATTTTGTCATTGTCACTGATTATTTCTGCCTTGTATGTTGTCAGGGTGTGAGCGCCTTTATTATAGGGCGTTAAAAGCCTTGCTGCCTGCCAAGACCTAGTAGTGATAATACTCATGCTTTTAATGTGTCTTTAAAAATGGTAATCATGGCTGCTTTTGTATGTATTTCTTAACAATTTTATTAATTTACATCCGATCAAATTTCCTGCTCACTGTATTAGTACATTTTCAGAACAATAAGAATTGTGGTTCTGCCTCACTCACTAGTGGTGAGCCAGTATCTGTAATCCAGATCATTCTCTCCACTAGGTCATTCCTCGCTGTTCCCCATGGAGGATGAGCGCTCTTTTGGAGAGGATGAGTCAGGTGACCAGGGGCTTCCTGGTCTTGGTTCGGCACACTGTTTCCCTCACCTCAATGGTGAACGTGTGGAACGATATTCTCGCAAGGTGTTTGTAGGAGGGCTGCCCCCTGACATAGACGAAGGTAAGGGCACATTACAGCTACAGTGGATGCTTCAATAAGCTCAGTGTTTTATAATCTGTATTGTTGTATATTATAAAACAAACCAACAAAATATTAAGCTTTTTTTCTTTTGCGTCCATAATGTGTATTTAATTTTCTCTTTCAGATGAAATCACTGCCAGTTTCCGTAGATTTGGTCATTTGTTTGTTGACTGGCCTCACAAGGCAGAGAGCAAGTCCTATTTCCCACCAAAAGGTTAGTCAAACCAGTTTAACATGCCATTTGTGCCAGTGTGTTGACTCTACAGCATTGTGATGGTGAGCATTTTCTTGTGTGTGCTCATTGTTCTGTTTGCCAAACCTCTCCAGGATATGCATTCCTGCTGTTCCAAGACGAGAGCTCTGTTCAGGCTCTGATTGACGCCTGCATTCAGGAAGATGGCAAGCTTTACCTGTGTGTCTCCAGCCCCACCATCAAAGACAAGCCTGTGAGTGTGTTACTCTGCTGCTTGTTATCCATCTTGCCCAGCAAATATAACACTAAAACAGATGTTAATGTTATAGACTCCCTAAATATGGTTTGTAGTAAATAAGAAGTTGTAGTGGTATATATCTGATTACATTATGTCACTGGATGTTATATTAAGTGTGCGCACAGCATGAAATGTGACAGGAGTTGATGCATCTACACTATTTTACCATCATTCTAGGGGCTTCATGTAAAAAGCCCCAGCTGCCACCATTAACATCTTCAATATCAAGAAATTGAACCAAAGAAATTTGTAGTAGTAGAGCTTGACTGAGATGAAATTAATGTTTTTTTTTTTTTCATTTGGGTTTTTGTAGGTCCAGATCCGGCCCTGGAACCTAAATGACAGTGACTTTGTAATGGATGGCTCTCAGCCATTGGACCCAAGAAAGACTATCTTTGTAGGAGGTGTCCCTCGTCCCCTACGTGCAGGTACGTGTGTGTGGTGATCATTGAATGCGTTACAGTCTGATGACTGCAACTGTTTAGATTCTATTAACTTGCTTTCTCTATTGGTGTTCCAGTGGAGCTCGCCATGATCATGGACCGTCTGTATGGGGGAGTATGTTACGCTGGGATCGACACAGACCCTGAACTCAAGTATCCAAAAGGGGCGGGGCGAGTGGCCTTCTCCAATCAGCAAAGCTACATTGCAGCCATTAGTGCCCGATTTGTTCAACTGCAGCATGGGGAGATTGATAAACGGGTGAGTTGATCCGATGTTAGCAGCTTCCTGTCTACGTCTTTTTGTTAAATATTTTCACCCTAGCCAACATGCTGCTGTGCGCGCATCCAGATTTTTCTCGACCTCCATTTTAACACAGTCATCTATCCTCCCCCTCTCAGGTGGAAGTGAAGCCATATGTCCTGGACGACCAGCTGTGTGATGAGTGCCAGGGCACCCGCTGTGGGGGGAAGTTTGCTCCTTTTTTCTGCGCCAACGTGACCTGTCTGCAGTACTACTGTGAGTACTGCTGGGCAGCCATCCACTCCCGGGCCGGCCGCGAGTTCCACAAGCCACTGGTGAAGGAGGGAGGGGACCGACCACGACACATCTCCTTCCGCTGGAACTGAGGCGAGAGGGCTAGGGAGGGAGACGATGCAGGATCGGGGGAGGGACTGAGAAAGGGGTTATTAGGGAAGGGGTGCGGGCTATGATATGAAAATTAAATGCACTTTTCTTTTAAGTTAAAAAAAAAAACATAATTTATTTTATTTTAGTTTTTTTAATTGGGCCTTCTAAAAGAAGTAAATGCTAAGAAGAGAGTGAAATCCCATTTATGTTTTGACTTTAAGTGTGCATGAGCATATGGATGCATTAGATTTGGATTTAGACGTTTTCTGACTTGACTGTACTTTCTTTTCTTGTTAGCTGGCAAAGCTGCTTACATTTGTTGTCAAGAGTAACATAAAATTTAAGTGAGGTTCATCATACCTAAATCAGTATACTAACTACAGAAGTTGAGTTTAAGAAGGGTGCATTTTCTTACTTTTCGCTTGCAGGATTAGAGAACAACTGTACCATTTACCAAAGGTTGAGTGCAAATGGTTGGGTTGAACAGAGGAGAAGCGCAGTTTCAGTTGGTTGGACAACTGAGTTTTTCAAGCAGCGCAGTATATAGCATCTGGCCATGTCAAAAACAAACAAACAAACAAAAACGAAATGTCCCTTCAGTCTGGCACACGTGTAGATTGCTGGCATGAGTTTTTAGGTCTTGGTTTAAAAGTCGACACTTTGTAACCAGAAAGGGCAAACCAAAGATTGGCCTAAAACACATCATCAAAAGCAGACATTGATCTGAGGGTTTTCAGGATAATGTTGTGTCCTCTTGTCATATGACAGAGGAAAGGCTGGAGTTGTCTGGAGTTTCAGTTTCTGTGGGTTTCAGCTAATAAAGACACAGCCCTCAGGGCTCAGGTTTTGGCAGTAGTATTTGCTCACTTTATATTGTCAGGGATATTAGCACTGGAAGCTAACATGCTAATGTAGTACAAACTAATGGGAATGCACAGTCCAGTCTCCCTGAGCTGTCCTCATGGTGTACCACTGCACGCTCTACCATGACTGGAGCTTCTATCACAAGTGTTGTGGTTGGATATGGTAGTAGCTAGAATTTGCTGTCACAGAGATAAAGATATTATTTTATACATGGCCTGCTGATTTTTGTACAGTGTTTTATAGCTGATTATTTTGTCATGAACATATATACATTTATTATGCACTACTTTTCTAAATATTTTTTTCAATAGTCATTTTAGGCACATTTTTCACAGATGGGAGAACTCCTTTTGCAATACCTCATTTTTTTCACTTGGTGAAAAATAATTTTGTACCTTTGTTACTAAGAGATCTGCATTTATGGTAAACTTAATTTAAAAAGAAAATGAATGATATTAATATAATTTTCAATTAGCTTTTATATATTTAAGTGCTGGTAAATCTGAAAATTGTCTGGTGCATTGGTGTGATTCTGTAGATAAAAAAGAGAAAAAAATAATAAGGCTATCATTAGCCGGTCATATATGGATTCTCCTCTGTCCTAATAAACATAATTACAGGATCCTAAGGCATGACAAGACCTTTCTAAACTGATTTTGATAGTCTTGAAAATATATTCTGATATTTCGCTCCTAGGTGTAGTAAATAAGATTATCATTAGGGTAAATGTTTTGGCTTTGGTCAATGTGAAATCTTCCCTTCTATCACCGGAGTGGATATCAGCTGTTTGAATATTTAAATCCTCTTTCTTGGACTGCCTGTAAGTTCCACTTATTCTTGGCATGCATAATGTAATACAGAAATAAAATGGCTAGTGTTAATGCAGGACCTAATGTAATGCACTAGATCTCCTTTTTCCTTTTTGACTTTTCTTTTTCTTATCTCTTTGAGATCACCTCTCTTGTAGCCTCTCTTTACATGATGGAGTCTGCCTTCCTTACACAGACATGATGTTTATGCAATCTACACAGTGACAACACTTTGGATGCGTTTTGTAATGTAGAGGACACTCAGTAGGACATAGGTGAGGAGACTTGATCACTTGACCCCCTTTGTGATGTGGCATGCTTTGGGACATAACCTGAATGTGATTTAATGTTGCAAGTTAACTTTGAGCCATTATGTGCAATACTTATTCTTTCCAGAAACAAGTCTCCGCAGTGTAAGTCATTTAATCCATATAAACCATGCAGTCATTTACACATTATTTGTTTCCTATTGTTCATGATGATGTCTGAAAGAAAAAAAAAACTAATTTATACCTGAATTTATTTTTAAACATTAGTTTTGTGCTTATTTACTTATTTTGCTACTACCATGCTACTGTGATTGAAAACATTGTATATACTAGGTCGATAATGTATTTAGCATTTGCTATATTTTCAATTGAAATGTATAACTATCATTTTGATCAGATTTTTGTTTATATTTTTGGGGTGATGTGTTAAACTCGTTGATGTGTCTAGTTTTTCTAATTGCTGTATTGTGCTCCACATTTTCAGATGAAAAGAATATTATGTCTGTTAGTATTACTTGATTGCAAAATTTCAATAGTTTTTAATTGTATGCTGGGAAGGTTATATTTATTAACTTTTTTTTTTTACCTGATATTTTGATTTTTATTAAGTCATTTCACATTTATACGTAAGTTCCAATTTTTATATTTTCTTCCTGATTAATTTACGCTACAATACAGACGTCAGTTTTTATAGTTGGTTTGTAGTATTGAAGTAAAACAAAGATCTAATGTCATATATTCATTTGCTGCCAACTGTTTGTAACTGTATGCATACATTTGAAGTATTTGTAATGTGAGATGTTGAAAGAATAAAACAGCTGTGAGGAAGAATTATACGCCTAATGTTGATTCACCACAATCAAGGCTCTTCCCTTTTAATCAGAGGCCTATATTAACTGACATGCCTCCTTAAGATTTTCTAGTAAATATGAGCTTCATACCTTATGCCATTGTTGTGAGACAGCACTTTTTTTTGGCACATCTGGTGAGTTGAGTTGAATCAGGTCACTGGTATTTATAGGCTGAGGCTTATTTCAGGCCTTAGTGGGTGCTATTTAGCTCACCAAAACCTTCTGCTCTAATAAAAGCCTGTATTTTGCCTAAGTAGACAACAAATGTCATGAATGAGGTCAAAGAGATTTTACAACCCTGATGCATAGAAACATAATTCTGCTTAACAACAGCAGATTTACCAAGTACTGAGATGCTGAACAAACAGTACAATATAGATGAGGTTTGTCAGAATAAACTAAGTAGTGAGTTGACTTAGTTCTTGGCAGTGGTGAATGTAACTAAGTATATCTACTTTAAAAGTACTGTACTTATTTTCTTCCAGTAATATTTTATGTTACTTAAGTACAATTTTGAGGAAGTTGTACTTCAGTATTTCTGTTTCCTGCTGAGACAATCAACACTACATTTCCAAGAGAAACATTTTTATTCTATTGCATTTACGTATAGTCACTACTTGTGTCAGAAATTAAACTTGTAAAATGTGATGTATTGTTTATAGATTACACTGCACTATGTAAGAATTTTTAAATGAGCTCCTCCTCCAACCACTATTAAAATGGTTCATAAATATTAATGCATCTGCAATAATAATAATATAATAGTATGACACTACTGGGATCATTTTCAGTACTTTTTCTTACTTTGAATACTTCCAAGTTTTGCAATACTTCTATACTTTTTCTTTAGTATAGGCTCAATGAATAGCTTACTTCCTCCAATAATGGTTTCTGGGATATGTGTCGTAGTTTTTCAGGCCGTAAACCTACCTGAAGCTTATCGAGTAGGTTTATGGGTTACATTTTCAAGAGAAAATAATTATTTCACTAGCCAGTTACACCGAGAGTCACAGAGACGCGAACCGCAACTTGGAAGTCATGTTATCCGGGTATTACTGTCACCTGCTGGCAGACGACGCTACAACAGGAACTGGTGACACAGTTTGCGAAAGAGTTACGTTTTTGTTTTACAAACAGTTAATGAAAGCAAGGGTGTCTTCCATCGGTCTCTGGTGTTGTGGAGTTTTAGAGGGAGGAAGATGTCACCAGTTAAGACTGTGTATGAGCCCCGGTTTGCCTCTCAAAGGGGCTCCAGTCAGATTGGTGAACCACAACCGGATCAGACCAAGGACGAGACTGGCTCCCTTTCTCAGTGTACGGGGGGCAAGCGCGGGAACAAGAGGGCTAGAGGTGAAAAAACTCGGTTCATTTTAAAAGTCAAATTACCTATATTCAGTGTTGGAACTTTGTCCAAGAAGAAGGCCACAAAGGACAAAACACCGGGGAGATGGATGTTAGAGCCCACAGCAAATACAACCAAGACACAAATGAGCCAAGGAGGAGGGACGCAGGGTAATGTAGCCGCTAATGTTAGCTAAGAAGGTAGCTAGCAGGTAGCTAGTGAGGTTAGCTGTGGCTAGGAGGCTAACCGCAGTTTCTGAACCAGGGTAACAAATGAGCGATAATTATCTTGGAAGGGCAGCAAAAAAAGTTTGTTGGTTGGTTGATCCGTTATTAAATAGGTTTTTGGCTGCACTGTCACTGTTGGTCACAACATTAAACTATATATTTTTTTATTTTTATATCCACTTTTTTGTACTTTCACCTCTTCAGGTCTCCAAAAGTCACCAAAATAAAATAAGCTAAAAGGGAAAACTCTCTGTAGTTGAACTGTTCATAACTCATGTGCACAAAGGCAATGACCTGTAATATCCAATGCAGTGTTTCTGCAGGAAACTAACAGGTTTTATTTAAATTTTTAGGTTTGCTGTATTGCACACAGGATTGTGTTAAATTGTCTTTATACAAACCTGACAAAACTAAGCATAAGCTATGAACTAGCACTAACACTAGTAGTGTAGGTAGACTACTCTGACCGCAGGGGAGGCCTCATTATCACATTTAGCTTTTTTGTCATCAGGTGCCGGCACAGTTTCTGGTTCTGTTGGTGGAGATGTTTTCTTTTTCTCCCAAAGATCCAATGGCAAGGCAACAAACGAGAAGGAAAAGGTAAGCCCTATGCAAAGTTTACAATATGTGCAGTGAATCTTGAATAAGGGAAAAATAATACACTCAAAAACATTTAGTTGTTCCATTGTGTTGAATTCTAAATGATTTTTGCTTCAGTGTAATAAAATCAAACCAGATGACATGTCAGTTTTTTTAGGCCTGAGATTGTAAGTGCACAGATGATAACAAGCAGGAGGGTGGGCTGTGACTCCCACTCCTCAAAACAAACATGAGCATTATTGTGGCTCACAGTTCCTGGATGTAAACATTAACCATATGTGCCTCAGCCACTTTTAGGTTAAGCTTCAGTCATGGTCAAAAACTATCTAGAGCCAACTCGTCTCTGATGGATGGTATATGTATAGTATGTGATGTGTTACTTATTTATTTTAACATATTTGCTTAGATAACAGTATGTAAATATTCATCTAATTTGGACATTAAGAGTGGTAATTTAATACTAGCCAATGCAAGTCAAAGTGACAGTTAAATGAGTGTGTGTTCTGTTAAATCCAGTGAAGTCTGGGAGTACTGACTTTCTCCCAAAAACATTTTGATATCCCACAGTAGGAGAAACACACATGGCAATAATAATAATAATTAATAATTCCTGACTTACACATAGTATACTGCCATGATTTATTGGGATACATTAATGGAACAGAGCCATTGTTAATGTTGTCAGTAACACCTGGGCTCTTCTACTTTAACATAACTATACATAACTACATTAACTATTAATAAAACCACTGAATCAGCCCCCCAATACAGACACACATGTACACTGTATCTGCTGTACCCATGAACTAGACTACCAAGCTCTTTTATTACTCCCTCTTTCTTTTTCTGGGGATGTGTCCCCTGTCTTGGATAGGCCAAGCTGGCAGTTCTTAGGACCATCTCCAAGATGCTGGAGGAGAACCAGCTTATCAGACAGAGACTCATCGCCCTCAGCCAGGTCCACTGAAGTAACTGGTCACTTGCTGTTACTATCAGTGTTTCTCCTCATCAGGTTTTGGATTAGTGGATACATTTAGTCCTTTAAACATGCAGTGTTGAAAAATAGCATTACAACAAGGCACAACTTGGTGTTTCATCTGTGTTTGTTCTTACTGGTAATGTGCTGTGAGACCATAAAGCAATTGGAAGAGCAGTGTTTTACACAAAGTTCAATGGACAGTGTTATTTTATTAAAAGAGTCCATATTCAGATCTTTGTGTTAATTTATTTGAATTAGTCTGGTATTAATATGGTTTTTACAAATGAAGCAGCTTTGAGTGTAGGTGGAGACTGTATCAGAGTAGTATGGTACATAATATTATAATATCTACATACTATAATATCCCTCTCACAACTACAATGGGTGAGCAACATACTGTATACAAATCAAATGTGTAATAACACTACAAACAACTTTCTCAAAAAATATAAAGTTGTGTTGCATAATGTATAACAGGTTATTTGAGATGTTGACTCCATACACAGTACAACATGTTGCAGGAATTACGATTATATTGTCACAGGTAAAATTCTCTTGATTGTCCACCAGAGGGCACAGCTTACCCTATCAATGTCTTATGGGGTAGTTTCTGGTTACTGGTAACACAACACTATACAGTATACTCTTACACTGTAGACTCATTTTACTGCCCTCTCACAGAAATCTCACAAGACAATTTTATGGTAACATAAAGAAATAAATAAGGTTCTGTCTGTTGTATTAGTGATGCATGGTAGTTCTATATTTTTCACAGTCAAATGTAAAGGTTACATTTGCTACTTGTGTATTTTACATTTTTAAAATAGTGGTGCTGGGTTGTGCTTCTATGAATTGCTGAACATTTCCCTAAGATTAAGAGGTAATGTGCAGCTTGTCTTCCATGCTAAGGTAATTTGACAGCTTATATGGTTGTAAAAGCTGCTGGTTTGTTTGCTGCTCTCACTAAACAAGAGAATAGTGTTGATGATTTTGAGGGTGATAAGCAGCAACTGTCATTGGGAAAATAAAAAAAATTAAAAGCAAAGTATATGAATTCCATTTATTCATTTTATTAATTTATTAAGGTTTTCATAGCACATTAAAGTCAACAGGGTTTGTTGTCATTGTTCAGTTAGTTGTAACATTTTCTATAATAAAAAATGGTGAATAATATAAAATTATAGCATTGACCTGGACTTGTTCACCAAGGGTTTCAGTGATGAATCTACCACCAGAGGTTGCAAGTTTCCTCCTTTTATCAGGATTTATATTAGTAAATCAACTTGAGGGCAGCATATGGCTGTGATTATTTTAACTTTTAAATAATTGTTGTTAAACCATGGACAATTTACTTTAAATTGTTCTGCAGTTTCTTAATGTTTTGATTGATGAGCCTCATTGCCTCTGTGTTTAGAGGCCAGTTGTTTTACCCTTTTCTGCCCTGAACACAACATGGCAGCCTTATCAGAGTTCTCACCAAAGTTCATAGAAGTTTTTCTGGAAGTACAGTATGTGCTATGATGGGGAGCACTTGATGTAATTAGATTGTGTACCACCCATATTTACTACAGCTGCAAGTATTTTAGCCTTTAACATATGTAGTAGCATTTTAAGTTTTATAGTATTATCAAATATATTACTACATTTAAGTTAGCAGTGTTGTCGTGGCATACCTGTGGCATACTACTGTGATTAACTCTCTCATGACCCTAAACAACCACAACATAGAATACATGTAATCAAATTTGATTCATCTGCAACCGCAGCCTATATTTTAAAGGCTTTGATGACACACTCAAAGTAATTGCTTTGTGAAAGTTCCTGCATCAAAACACAGCTGGTTTGAACAACTTCGTTCTTTAAAATGTAATTTGGGACATTATCAGTTCCTTTAATGTAATCAACTACAAGCAGCTTGGATGTACTGAGTAATCTAGTTATATTATTCAACATTCTGCTTGTGTGGAGACATAAAATTAAAGATGCTTTTAACTCTTTTAGAAACAAATCTTTAAGTTCATAGGTTATTTACTCTGCAGCAAATGAAGCTGGTGCTTTTGAACAAGTAATCAGGCGGTTTATTGTGAGTGTTTTCACAGCATTGAGGATAAATGACTGTTGGGGTGGTGATTAGCAGTTAAACAGGCCTTTTAATCAGAACTGTGGTTTGCAAGGAGACTGCGAGGCTGGCAGGCGGTGGCAGCTGTACCTCCAGACTGCTCAGCTCGTTGACCAGCGGTTTGCTGCATTGTTTACACAGACAGAGGCCCCAGGATGTTGTATAGTTTGAAACAAACTGGTTTTGTTGTTCAAATCTTGTAGTCAGCAGAAACAGGAGATGTGTTGGAGAGATTAATAAAAGACACTGAGCTGTAACATGTAGTGTAAAGCAATATAATATGTTGTGTATTGAGTATTGTTTGGACCTAGTGGTGAATTCATGTTCTCATAAAGTTGCCTTCTGCAGTTGCAACTCTAAAATGCAAAGTCTATATTTGGACTGTAGGCAGCTTTCAGAGGTTAGATTGCATGATGGGTATATTCAAATTTTGGCATCTTAGACAACAGTGTGATGGTGCTTGTACCGCTTATAATTTGTTCTGTTTTAACACCTACTGTACCACATCCTGAGTGATATGGCTCAGTGTAAGAGACAAGACTTTGTAATGTCAGCAGATTTGAGAACTGTGCTGTTACATTGCACATGTAACAAAAAAACATTTTAACTTGAATGCCAACCAGGTAAGGTGGCGTTAACGGTGCACATTTTTGTACTTAATCCTACCCTTAGCTGTATCATTTTGGTTGACCTTCGCCGCTTTAGTTCATAGTCACGTTTTCTTCAGCATGAACAGAAGATCCAGATTCTCCAACTGCTTTCAGTTATATCTTTTTTCTTTCATAACTGCAATATTTAGGTTTGATCACAGAACAAAACGCATGTAACATTACACTACAAATGGACTATGTCTGGATTTATATTCTTTGATTATAGATGTGTACAATTGTACATGTGTACATTTTTATCTAGTGGGCTAAACAAGTTAAATTAGTTTCATCATAAATATAGAGTAAATATTGAGCTTGAACTTTCCCTGCATTTTTGTCCAATAGGGAGGAGTGCAAGTATTAATACAACATTATCACCATATGAAAGTTATTATGGAACCATCCAATTTTCACTCACCTTCAAGCTCTGTTTTGGTCTCTATCAACTCCTGAGGGAAATATCTATTGCTGAATGGTCACTTGGTTGTTGTGCATTGGGTTTATCAGTCTGTTGTTTGCTTGGCTGGCATTGTGCAGTTTATTAGAAAACAGTTGTCTGTTGCAGCCTGGAAACAACTCTGATGAAAGCAAAGTGGCATGAAGTGAAGCTGAAGTGGAACTATAAAGTATAGTACTTTGTTGTTAGATCATTCTCTGTAAGTTTGTCACTATGAGTTGCTGCTTTTATGTTATAGTTATTTCATCCATTGTTAATATCACAAGACTAATGGTTTACAGCCACGCTAGTAGCTCTGTAAGGCTGTATATTGGCACAGTGGCAGGTTGAGCTAAATGCTAACATCAGTCAATAATAAGAATAATATGAGCATGCTAACATGCTAATTATGACAATGCTAAAATTCAATTTTTTCACTTCAATTCATTTTTACCTATATAGCGCCATATCACAACAAAAGTCATCTCAAGGCACTTTTCATTTAGAGAAGGTCTAGACCATACTCTTTAAAATAGGTAATTACAGAGAGAGACCCAACAAATCCCACCATGAGCAAGCACTAGGCGACAGTGGCAAGGAAAAACTGGATTCAGGGTGGGCAGCCATCTGCCTCAACCGGTAGTAATGATAGTAATGATAATTAATGGTAATTAAAGTATTAACTGCTAACATACCAATACAACTAATAGCAGTATAAGTAATTTCTAATTCTGGCAGCAGGTGTTGAGTGGAGTTGTAGGAGCAGCAGGAGACTTGTCATCACAGATCAGACTCTGCAGCTCCAGAGGCAGAAATACCTGCAGAAAGTGACAGAAGCAGTAAACCAGCATTCTGGGAGCGCAGAGTCCTATTGGGATTGTAGGGGACTATGAGATCTTTAAAATGCTGATGTTTAGCAGGTGTGATGTTTACCATGTTCACTATTTTGATTTAGCTTGTTAACATGCTTGCATTTGTTAATTAGTATGAAATGTCTGATTGGAATGTCATTAGTTTTGCAGGCGTTTAGTCATAAACCAAAGTATTAGACAAATTGAAATTTTGATGTGGTGGTGGAGCTAGAATCAAAAATAAGGGATCACCAAAATTAATACAATTTGTCCTGAGGGGGGCATGCATACTTTCTGCATTAAATATGTCTCATATGCATCAGGAAATGCTTTTTCCACTTTCCAAAGTTGCAGCCACATATACATCCTTGTGACTTGAAAATGGCTGCCCTGACAAAAAATAGTGACATTGCACCCTCTAGTTTAAAATACTCTATTCTGATAGCTGAATGTTCTCTAAGAGACTGCACACAGTTTTAAAAGTATGTGTTCAAGCATGTTCTTAACAATCAATTACTTGGTCCTAGATTAGTTGATAACATTCCTAGTCTGGACCAAAAGTGGTTGATCGTCTTACAGGACAAGACTGTCATCTAAGTCATTCAGGATGCCCTGACTGTTACGCTCACATGGATTATGAGTATGAATACATACCTTTCTTGTCAAATGCTTAACATAAGATTTTGTAGTCATTTCACCTTTTCCCTATTCTGATGTTAGTGAGGAGAGGCAACCACTTAAAAGTATCTTGTTTGACAGCATTTGATACTTCACTTTATTTTATCCCTGTAAATTAAAGGAATGCGAGGAAGAATTAGTGCCATGAGATCTGTGAAACCACAGTGATTATGGTGTCTTGTGTGTTTTTTTATAGATATCAACTTCTTGAGAGCATTTTATTATATTCACTGCCAGACAGAGTTCAAGGTGTTGCAATCTGCAGGAAAACAAATGCTGTCACAGAGTTTCATCAGCCTTAATTGAGTAAACCGGCAGCATCGCTTTGCAAGCCAAAAGCACAGTAGTGCTAAGTGTTTGACTAATGTGTCTGTTTTAGTGCTGGTGGCATCTGCAAAGAAATATTTGATATATTCGCAGTCTGTCCTACAGACTTGAAAACGCAAACCATGTTATATAAATGTCACAATAATATCAGTTTGTTCAGTTAACAGTTATTTCTTCAGAATGGCTCAGACTTGAACAACTGTGTGTCTGTTGTATGATGATTGATAAGAATGTGTTGTTCTTAGATAATAATCTAACAAATAAATATATTACTTGTTAGATTATTATAAACAAATGGGTTTACATAACAGATCATTTTGATTAATTGATTTAATTAGATTTTAATGGGCCTCATCTTTTCATTAAAATTATATGTATTATTACAATTATATTGTTGTAAATGATCTTTAGTTGTGCTACCAGAGGGCTCAGGGGTCAGTCCACTACTCTGTCATAGACTTCTTTATGACTGCCAGCCTCAGCTGTACTTTGGTTAGCATGCTCATGTTAGAATTTAGCTCAAAGCAGCATTATGCCTAAGTACAGTCTCACAGAGCTGCTAGCATGACTGCAGACTCTTAGTCTTGTTAATCTGTAAATGTATCTTTGCCTATAAAGTTCTGTCTTTATACCTCAACATGTTAGATGTTGTGTAGTGACATATACCTTTACATTTACAACCTATATTTTAATTCTCTGGTAGCATCAAGTTGTAAAACATGAAAATGGCACTATCCCTGCCAACCATTAGATCACAAGTGACCGGTACAACACAGATTTTTAGATATTTTAGAGGTGTGAATGGTCTCTGTCATTTGTAAAACCATCTCCAAAGGCCATGACAAATGACAGTGGGATAGTTTTGTCAAGGTGATGTTTCGCCTGTGGATCACCTGGTTGTAGCTACACTACAGTGTAATGACTCTACCCAGAGGAGCCTGCAAAGCCATGTGGAAAACGTCACTTTCACTCCCTGCTGATGTTGATGTAGTCTGAACATCCACAAATGTGACTTTATGAAGCTGCATCTCATTTTCAGGAAATTTCTTCTTTTGATAAGTTTGATCACATCACAGAGAATTTTTTTTTTTTTTTTCTCATTTTAAATGTGGTTAAAGTTAAAAAGTTTAACTTGTGTCCAGACTATCTACCAGAGAGCAACCTTATCACATGCACGTTGCACATTGCAGTGATTTGTTGTGGCGAGATTGGGATTTAATGTAGCTCTGGGGCTTTCATTAGTCAGGGGTTTAGTCTAATTTGTTTTGGCTTTTTTGATATTATGAAGTGACTGGCTACAAACGACAGTATGTGGAAACAAAATGAAGCTGCTGAAAGATCCATCGGCCAAACAGGAAGTAATGATTGCACTGACTGAAGGGTCTGAGTAGCAATAATAAGAAGACACATCTGACTACCTCCAGCATCTCAGGATGTAATTACCCTCTCAGATTGAAGCTGGTTTCCCCTTTGTCCTCACAGGTTGCCAGACATAATGTCTTCTGCATTCATTATTCTTGCATTTAATAACCATGTTATGCTGAATTACTTAAAAACTAAAAAAAAAAATATTGCATAATCACGGTACTTACACATACCTTTGTTACCTCGTTTTCACTGTGATAGTACTGAAGTCCTGTCGCAATTTTAATTTTCATGACATGGTCTGGAAAAATTATATTTACAAAAGCCTAATCAGGTCCCACCATGAACCCCTGACAGAGTTCAAGTTGTGACACTGATTAAACCTTCATCTAAATCAGGGGTGCCCCCTGAGGCTGATTTGATGATGTTTTTTTTCTGTGCTGTTGACTGTTATGATGTTGGAGATGTGTTTTGCGGAGTAGAGACAGTCTTACACGTTAATATGCAGAGCAGGACTGCAGTTTAAGAAAGTACACTCTAACCACTGTGCCTCAGTAAATAAACAGTTTTGGGAGTGGTGGGTGTCAGCTTTATAACACAGGACTCATTTGAAGACATGCTGGCCAAAATGCACCCCAAATAAACTCCTCTCCTTAGATTTGGGAAAAACATCTTAAGAGCTCATTTTACTTTTCGCTGTAATCCATCTCACCCTATACTTACAATGACATTAAACATCAGTTATCTTGAAGTTGTCCGTGGTTGTGCCTTTCTGTTTCTTTATGGGTCGTTTATTTTGACTGTCTCCAGATGAAATATTGATTCGGTCTTGATTGGCCTGTGATGGCCACAGTGAAAAAGTCTGTGGGTTGCTGTGTGAAGTAGTGTGTTTCACTCTGTTTTGAACATGATGCTGCATGCCCAAGAGACAATGACGTGGCTAAAGTAGATGCAAACCTCACTTTTCAAAAGTGTTTGTCATTGCCTCATATGACCATTCCCTACCTAAGACACACCATGTTGTGGAGACCAATTTTAATATGCAGGAATATTCATCACAAGATGATGATGGTTTTTATTTTCTGTACCCTTTGAAGAGGACAGAGTATAGATAAAATGGTTCATAACAAGTACTCTCCCTAAGATAGATTTAAAAATGTATATAACTTGTTTCGATTTTGACAATAACAACAATTTGAATTGTGTGTGTGTGTGTGTGTGTGTGTGTAACATTATTCTCCACGCTGTTGCCAGCAGAACTAATGCAAATGAAGTGAGGCGGAAGAGAGAGCAGTGCTAATTGGTGTTTGGGGCGATCAATATGAGCTGAGGACATTGGTTGAATGGTCAGGTTGCACCAGCTCTGTCAGTACTTCCCCTGTGCACCCCCCCCCCCCCCCCACACACACACACACACACACAACGGGAGACAGACCCAGCAGGAACTCTCTCAGTGCAGAGACCAGTGAACAGCAGGGAGCTAATTGGGCCTGGTTACTGGAGAAGGATGACAAAGACAGATTACACTGGTGGCAAATTAGAGTAGGCCTCTTATGTGCTGGATCATCTTCAGATTATTAAAAAATCTGTCTACTTATGATTATTTGCTACTAAATAATGACTAGCTTATGCTCAAACATGTCAATACTCTTGTTTTATGAATGGTATGAGGCAATGTGTACCATTCACATTTTTAATAAAATGTGATTTTAAAAAATATATAGTTTGTTTTTCCCAGCTTTACCGCCACCATTACCCACCTACAGCCTCCTAGATTTTCCAGGTAATTGGATTCTACAGAAATGTAGTTCTTATCAGCTCATAGCTTAATGTTGCCATTAAGGTTTTATCTCATAAAGTCTTTGCTTTTGTTTGGATTTCAAACATGTCTGCATTCACACTCACGAGTCTGTTCACTCCATGAATCTATCTGTAGCGAGTACAGTGAGATGACAGAAAGAGGCCCCTTAATTGATTTGCATGTGTTTACATGAAAGTGAGCTCATGGTGTGCGAGCACTCGTGTTCATGTGGAGACTAATGGTGTTGAGACGCTGGGGGAAGTTGAGCCCCTGATGCCACTGTAATCCTGCTGATTACAGAGAACACACAGTCTCTCTGAGGCCTGATCACAGAGCTCTGGACAACACACTACAGTCACTTCACAGGTGGCCTTTGTATGTGTGGGCATCTGTATATGAGCGAGACACATAAAGAAACAGACAGGGAGGTATAGAAGCAAACTGGGAGCAGACTATAGGAAACAGCATGCGATAAGCACATTAATTTTGCATCAGCAGCTGTGCATGTCTCTCCGTGCCTGAGTGAACACTAAATCTCACTCAGAACGACATGAAACCTTCTGCTGTTCATCTTGTCATGTCAGTTTTAACATCCATGCACTTTTTGTCTTGTGTTCAGGACGTTGCATTCCCTTCAGTGATGACTCCCATCAGTGAGCAGTTAGAGGCAGTGTTTAGGAAAGGCAGAGCCGCCGTTCCACTGCTCATGATGTTTCCTAATACTCCTGAGCCCTACAGGTATGAGCTTCAAACAGGCACGAGACGCCTCTGTCTCCACTGACGGAGCAGAGACTGGGACTAATCGCAGCGGGCGCCACACACCTCAGGAAGGTAGCAATTTTCTGTCATTACTGTTAAATCCTGCTTAAAAGAACCGGATTCCACAGACCTAATTACAAGGTGTTAATAATAACAATGTAATGACAGTCATTTTAAGGCCTGCCCAAAACCATAATCCATCTCCCAACTGACTCTCACATTTAAGTGTGTGCCTGCTGTACAATGAAGTCTGAGATTTAAAAGCACCATGATGCTTATTGATTACTATTGTGATTACTCCCACAATTGGTGTGTTGCTGGTGCTGCAAGTCAGAGCTTGAATTAGGAGCTCTGTCAGCTTTTGTTAAGTGGAAATACAGCTCTTCAGATGTCACACTGATGCTTTTCATCCTGCTGCTGCTGTTTCTCCGAGACAAGGCCAGGCCAATCCTTCAACCTAATTGCAGGATGGGAAAGAATTTAGCACACAAAATGCCAGGCCCCAGTCTTATCCAAAATTCCTATGAATTAATCCAGAATATCAAAATGATGTTCCTGTGCTTCCAGAGAGTGAATAAGATACAGTTGGTTGCTGTCAGTAATTATGATAAAACCTTGTGAGCCGTTTTCAAGAAACAATCCTCTCCCTGTGTAATTACTGCTAAATGAGGCTGATGTGCAGCTGACCTGCTGTCTAGTTGGGGGTGTGGCACCACAGGAATTCCGTCCAGAGCGCCCCAAACACACCGTCCAATCACAAGTCTCCCCCCAACCCCCGGGATCGGGACGCATCATTGGCCGAAAGTCCCGAGTGCCTCCCAAAGTTTTTCCAGCTCCAACTTGGTCAACTTCGTAACAACTGAGGACAAGTTACTCCGAGTTTCTCTCCGTGTGGACGCTGTATGTTTGCTCTCCGTGACAGAAAGGTATTATGAGTTTTCTGGATTGGAATTAGATATCGATCCCACCCCCACCGCCCCAAAAAAAGCATGTCCTCCCCCGGAGACTGGAGAGATGAGCTTTCTACGGACGAGGATGTACACCCACCGCGGCTGAAGAAGCGCACGGCGCAGGTGTCCTGCCTGCCCTTCAGCGTGGAGGCGCTCATGTCGGACAGGAGGCCGCTGAATGCGATGGACGAGGAAAAGGGAGATTTGAATGATGATCAGGCGAACAGACCGGATGAGTTTTCTCATCTGTTAGTGCCTGTCAAATCCGAACCATCGGAACAAGGGGACAGCGCGTCTTGGATATCCAGCCCGATTAAGATGTCCACACCACCCCGTAAGTGTCCCGGGGTTTGTCTCGATTTAGTTATCAAGTACTGGTTTATATAATCGTTTGACGTCTGTAGGGCCTTAAATCGCTCAAGGAAGGATCCAATCTGACACGTTTTAAATGTGAAAAGTCCTAAATTCTTGTTGATAAATTTAAGGAGATAGACAGAATTTTAATAAACGAATAAATCATTACACAGGATCAGTCAGCGTTTCACTCCAGTGAAGGAATAGACACATTACAGACAGAATAATTATACATTGTCACAAAATTAATTAAATAAATAGTTCTTCTATCATTTTTCTCTTTTGTCTGTTTTAGGCTGCAACTGGTGATATTTTTTGATAGTGAATTACTCTATCTCTAAATTGGATTATTTTTTATGATTAATTATAAAGTCCATCAGCTGTCCAAAATCCAAAAATAATCAGTTTAAAATGATTCATAATGAAAAACAGCAGCAAACAAACATTTTGAGATGCATTTTTCCTTAATATATTTAACGATTATCAAAATTGTTAGTTAGTTGATTAACTGAAAGATCAACTAATCGTTTCAGCCCTTATTCAGTTATTTGAATGTTAAACCACTTTAATGCTACATTCAAATTTAAATGTACATCCAACACAGTTTTCTCCTGTCCTCTGTAGGGCAGCTCAGTCCAGCAGTCTGTTCCTTGAGGAAGCACAAAACCAACCGCAAGCCTCGCACTCCCTTCACCACCACGCAGCTCCTGGCCTTGGAGAGAAAGTTTCGTCAGAAGCAGTACCTGTCCATTGCCGAGCGGGCCGAGTTCTCCTCCTCCCTGTCGCTGTCTGAGACCCAGGTTAAGATTTGGTTCCAAAACAGACGAGCCAAGGCCAAGAGGCTTCAGGAGGCTGAGGTGGAGAAACTCAAGATAGTAGCTGCCGTTGGACCCAAGTCTGTATTGCACCCAGGACTTCTCGTCCTTAAGTTTCCCCCTCAGTGTTAACCTGCAGGCTGGTTCAGCAGCCCTCTACGGACTGGGCTGCTCATACAGCCGCAGCCCCATACTCCCTGCTGCACATCTGGCCATGTATGCCTCACAGGTCGGCTACAGCCTGTTCCACCTCTCCTGAGAGGGAGCAGCATCGCACAAAGAAAGTGCTGTGGATGTGGATAGGTGTAAAAGGGACACATGAGAGCATATTATTACGTTTCGCACCTTACAAGAAACTTGTCTGTTAAGGATCTGAACTTGGGCTGAAGCTTCTTGATCAAGGAGAATTTATAAATGTCCTCATTCTTTTTAAAAGAGACGGACAAGGATACAGCACCCAACAGTCCTTCATTGATGTTTGTAAATGCTGATTCAGCAGGGGTCACTGATAGTGAATGGAATATTGATAAGGCCACATGTATCTGATTATTGTCTTGAATACATACCAGATCACATATATTGTAGCCTTTTTAATTGTCTTTTTTTTTTTTTTACTCTTTTTGTATTTCCTGGATGATTAATTTTCACTTGTTATCATTGAACATGCAGGGATATTTTATACTCCTCAAAGAAGAATAAGAGGCTACAGTTGGAGAGTGACATTTTGGCCAGGTGATGTCTGCATGAAAGATTCAATATTCCCAAATGACACATATTTATTTATGATAGCCCTTAGATTCTTATATTTCATGATTCATATCTACATTTTTTTAAAGTTCATATTTCATGTGTTTGACATTAAATTAAAACTTTTAGTTAACCCTCTATTCTGTTCTCTTTGCTTGTTTGTGGCATCGGTTGACGTCAGTGACTTGGTGAGCGAATGCCAGTCTTACTCGAATTTGTGTCGTGATACACAACTTTAAATGTGTGTCTCAGCTGTTGGTGTTTCAGTTCTTAATCTGTTAGTACATCTGCTTCTGTCATGCAGCTGCCTCGTCTCGTGTACTCCTCATCCACCAAGAAGCTGTTTGTGGTTGTTGACCCATTCTGTGTGCTATGTCTTTCCACAAACACTAAGGGTGGTTATAGATAATACTACACTAATCTTCTAAGGAAACTTCTTTAAGTTTAAGAAACTTCTATAGTGAACATGCATACTGTATTTGAGATTCTGCAGTTCTCATGTATGGGTTGATGTTGCTTTCCCTCCACTGACTGCAGTGTGAACTCTCCCAGATTGATTTTCTTGACATTTATAGTTATGAATCCCCTTTGGAAATGCAGCTACTCTCCGCATAAACTGTCTTTTCCCATGATCTTGCTGTGTGCAATGGGCGTTTTTCGCAACAAACATTTTGACTTGTCAAAGTAGAAAAAGCACAGATGTTACTAATAACACTAACAATGGCTCTGATCTAAGTGTTCCAGTAAGCCCTAACAGAGTAACATTAATTTTATTGTTTGCTATTGTTCTTTCCTACAATAAAATGTCAGAGTGTCTTCTGTGAAGAAGACCAATACAAATGCTGGATTTCTAACTCTTGATCATAAATGGTTTAGTTCCATCTTGGAATGCTAATTTTTCTGCCCCTCCTGCTCCCGATAGGATTTATGGCCCAAGAAAGGATTCAAAATGTGCCATTTTTGAGTTTAGAGCTGGAGTTGAGTCATACTAATTCATAAAAAAACATATTTTACATTATGCTGATTAGTTGACCACACTACAGTAGTAAATCATTTGGGCCTAACAACAGTGCAGCATTCCTAAATGCTTAAAATGTTCTGATAGTGCTGCTAAGCAGAATTGAAACAAAACTGTTCCAAGGCAACTTTGTCTTAATAAAACAATAAAACATTATTTGCTTTGAGGAGAACGACTGAAACACTGCAGCACAAACATCAAGTTTCATCTGGGTGTTGAAGTTGATATCCTTTTATAACTATATGCCAAGTTTCTGTTTTGATTAATCACAGAAGCTTTGAAATAAGGAAGCTGTGCATGACAAACCAACAACAACATATTAGTCAAACCAATGAACTATTTGGCTTACTAATCTACTTTAGAGCTTTCCACAGGAGATTGAAGACATGGTATGGTACTGTTTGCACCTCTCATATACTAAGGAGAAGAAGTTAGGCTCCACCATATGGGTGGATGTTCAACAGGGTGGCCCGAGTGAAGAGGTGTTGCACTCTATAATGAATATTTATCCAGCCAAATTTCTTCTAAAGATAGCAAATTATGTTTGCAAAAATGTATGTTTTCTGTAAATAGCACATCTCACATCATCTTAATTGCAAATGTGTTTTCGTATTTCTCTTTGATAGCACAGAGGTAGCGATCTATTCGTTTGATGCAAGCTGTATTTTTAAACCGTATACTTTTAGTGAACTTAGTCTCTCTCTGTGAACTTCTTAACACAGCATTATACCAGGCTGCCCCTTTGCAGTCAGTGGTTTAATTGTCCTTGTCTCTGATTTCTGACTCCACAACACTGTGAAATTATATGTGTAGACTCAGTGATAACAGAACAGGGCATTATATGGTCTCTCTCTCTTCCTCTCTCCCTCTCTCCTTCTGTAAACTTAGAGAGAGCTTGTTACCATTAGCACATATTTCACAGTCCATTTGCTCCCCTCCATTTTGAAATTAAACCCGGCATTAAGCTGATAGTGAAGTCTTTAATAGCTTTGATTGCCCAACAGCCCCAGCCTCCAGTTTCAGATGTTGGTGGAGGAAATGATCACAGCCAAAAGTGGAGCAGCTGACCTCTGATAAACAAAGAGAGGTTGGGTCCCACAATGATTAAATACACAGATATAAAAACAACTAAAATGAATCAAAGTCACACAAAATAGAATGACATCATTTTTTTTTTTGGAAACATGCTTTGAGAAGTTACTTAAGATAATTTGAGTTTATCAGGCAGAAAAGTCAACAATGGTTCTAATCATGCAAACTCTATAGTATCCTCAGCCAAGAGAGTGAGGAGCTCACACAGGCATAAAAAAAGATAGGTTCACAATTTTTCCAGGTCTAATTTAATATAGTACACACATTCCTGTGTGTATGTTGAAACAGTTTTTGGTCACAGTAATCATTCCTCCTCAGACAAAATCCACAAAAGCATATTTATTCTGTGCAAACTTCAGCTAATGATAATATGAGGACTCGGTCATCTGAATTAAACAAATCAAGTGTGTGTGTATATTCTGAAGTTACAGTCCTTTTAGTAGAGTTCCTCCTTGGGTTTGGTTAGACTGTGTTTTTTGATCCTTTAACTTAAACTAAAATGACTGTAACTTTGCCTGATCTGTAGAATACATTTTTGCATAAAACAGAGACTGTGAATTTTGTCCCCAATTTCTTATTTTCTGTTGTGTTCAGGGCCATTAAACATCATTTGCAACATCTCTAGGTCATATTGTATGACCTTTATTGTTATATGTCTGCCTCTATCTGAGTAAGAAATCCTACATTTTCAAGTAACGGAATAGACTTTACAGAGATATCATCAGTGAATCAGTACATAAGCCTTGTTCCTAACCTCAAGGTCTTGCAGTTTTGTCATAAGTCCACAAGGTGTAGCAGCTTCCCAACTGTTGCTGTTCCATGATTTCAACAAGGCCACACAGTCCCCACTACTCTCATATTAATAGACTTATTCTTGGCATTGAAAAGACATTTCAGCGCACTTTAGGTAACAACATATCATTCTAGATACATTTACACGTTATCTAACTTGCAATTTACAGGCTCTTAGATAATGTCTGTTTAATTCATCATGAGTGCCTTGGTGAATAAAAGATGAAACTCTTATGCCTTGTTCCATTGTGCCGGTGGTAAGTGGCACGAGTTTGGGGACTGGGGATTTCTAGAGTTCAGTGTTGCGCGGACAGAAGCATTTGGGGCCTTATACATGCATCATTGCAAAGCAGTGTTGCATCAGTGCTGCTCAGATTGAGAATAAGATTGAATCTGATTGAGAATAAGTAGCTCCTCTCTCCTCTCTTTTATTGTGATGCAGATATTCACAATATTCATAATAAGCAGCCATCTAATTACAGCGATTAGACTGGCATTTCATTAAACACGACTGCATGTGATTTGTGAATCCATTTAACTGTTATAAATGCATTTCAAGCTAAACAAAGCAGCCAGAGCCATTGTGTTAAAAGAAAAGAGGATTTCTCACTGCCCCCCTCCTCCCCTGTCCCAGCCTGTTAGGCAAAACTGAGATTCAGAGGAACATTTCACCATCTAACTGCACGCAGGAGCAAAGTTGAGATACAGTGTGCGCTTCATCGCACAGCAGAAAAACACACAAATTTGAGGATCGCTTCTCACAAGGGTGGCAGTAATGTGAGATATGACAAACAAAAGAGGGGTGGAGCTGTAAGAGAGTGAGAGTGGATTTTTCTGTTTTTTTACTCCACACACCTCGCAGGCCAGAGGAGTAAAGCACTGACATTTGTGTTGTTCGAAGTGCTGTAATTAGAGGACATGCTTTCATCTCCTCTTCAAAGCTGTGGAGCAGGTGTGTTTCCCTGAACAAACCCTATCTATCTGCCACCGATGCTGTGGATTTTCAAGTTCTGCATCTCTGCCCGCCCATCCCACCCCCCTCTACTTTTCTGTCTCAATTTCAGTCTGACTGCTTGTATTTCAGGTTGTGTAAAAGGTAGAGGGCTATTAACAGTCATAATAGAATTAGGCACACAGTCAGCCTTCACCACTTTGCTGTTAAATCGATTTGTGTGCTGATTGTAACGGCAAAAGAGCGGCCTGCTCAAACTGTGGCACCAGGTTTAGCTGTAGTAACAAGTTGACAGTTTCCTCACCGGAGGAACTTGATCTTAACTGAAACACGCATGCTCAAACACACACGCACACACTCGCAGAGGTAGCCTTCGTCCTCTACGCTCAGAGTAATCCCACCTCTAGCAGTTTCTTTCTTTTGTTTAGTTCTTTCAACTGCTTTTCAAGAGACGTTTCCCTCAATCAAGCAACATGACCTATTTAAACATAAAGACACACCTAAAAGCTTTGGCTTTGAGGTTATAAGACAGAAAGGTTCCTCCAGGGTTATGTCTGTTTTTTTGTAGATCTAGGGCACTGATGGCAACAAGGGGAAGAAGTCATCCTAGAAACGAGAACAACACACTCCAGGATATTATCCTTTTGTTCTTATGTTTAAGGCCTTGAAACACACATGCATTTTTTCCACTGTCTTTCTCCTTCACCCTGTGTGCTGCTCTCTCCAACTCTCAACCCCTGATTTTTTTTTATTATTTCCAAGGGTGTTATTGTAGGAGAACTGTTCTCACCCCCTACAAAGCACCGGCCCAGTGTGGTGTGTCTGTATGTGTGTCTGCACCTGTGGATGCCCAATGCTCTTTTGAAGGTCTGAGCAGAACACATCTGGGCTCAACATTGCTGTTAACCTCAGAGATTTAAGAACAACATGAACTCCCATGTTAGTTACTGTTTATAGTAGTGTACATTCAGTACACACTGTCCTCTTCTCTCCAGATTAGTAAGCCTGCAAAGAACCACCATTTTAAGATTAGATTTTTTTTTTTTGATTTTGTTCTGAAGTGACCTCCAGATAGGACAAACCAGTGTCATCTGAATTAGCGTTTCACAGTGACATCCATACATTTTCCCCGTGGGAGGTTTATACCCCCTTTTTCTGAGCCTATTCAGAGCGGTGCCATCTGTAGCTTTCACCATTGTCCGTGTCTCCTCACAGATCTGTGCGTCCGCTCTGTCTCCTGAGATCCTATGAGTCATCAATCTCCCCCATGGCCTCTACTGTACTGAAGGAGACCTAGCCCTCCAACACTCTCTGGTAACTTAAGAACACACTCGCTGACATACAAAGACTGATTCTCTCAGACACACGCGATTACATATCTCAGATGTTCTGAATACTGAAATCTGAGATATGGTAAATATGGGAAAGAGTAACTGTCTTCCAGGTCTTCGCAGGGGTTACTACCATGTTTACATTTTTGTTTTACACACTGTTGCTGCACACCTCTTCACCAGCGTCATTTAAGTTCACCTGTGCAGATGTTTATCTTTCTTTCACTAAAGTCAGTCAAGTCTTTGTCTGTGATGTTGTTGTTTTACTTCAAGTTGGCAGACTTCAGAATCCAGCTTAAAGCAGTAATTTGACCCCCAGTGAAACATTACAAAGAGACAGTACGTGGTTTAATTCTATTTTACATTTTTTAAATTTACCAGATTTAAGAATGGTAAATATACCTCTTGTAAGGCATATAATTCAGTAAAGCAGGATGGCTCCCTTGTCTGGTCACATATTGAAGTATTAATAAACAGAAGGTGGGCTAAGCAGGGGAGCAGACTTCCTGATGGGACAATTAAAGAAGATTAACATTGCCCTCAGAAAAACTGTCCATCTCCACTTCCTCTCCTGCACTCTGTCTCCCCAGTGTTGACGTAAACCCTTTGAATACAAATCCTTTTTTTTTAAATAGGGGACTACAGTTGAATGTGTTTGTCAGCAGAGTGGCTCTTAAATGTCAGTTGTTTAGTTGCTTGTTTGGTTAATCAGTCCACCATTATGGCCCAGACTGACATATGTCAACAACTATTGGATGGTTTGCCGTGAAAATTGGATTCATTGTCCCCAGAAGATGAATCTCAATGACTTTGGTGATCCACTGACTTCTAATGACCATGAGCAGGTCAAGGTTGTCACTTAACTTGCAAAATATCTCATCACCTACTACACTAAATAGATTGTCACTGATGATGTATCCGTTGGCTCAGGAGGTAGAGAGCACATGTCCATATTGTTTGAGAGCAGCATCTTGCATGGTGCCTTGTTGCCATCTGTATGAGTGAGAAGAGGCAAAATTGTAATTCAGTTTGGATGAAATCACTGTATAAGCGCAGTCACTTTTCTTGTAATACTGTGGTCCCTTTTTAAGCCATGCTAATTGCATTGCTTTATGGATGGTAATGATGGTTAGTCAGTCAGATGTCAGTCCACCACCTTGGTCCAGACTGAAATATCTAACAAATGGTCTGCCATGAAATTTGGTGCAGACATTCATTGTTTCCCATGGGATGAATTGTGACACTTTGATGAAGCCTTAACTTTTCATCTAGCCGCACCATCAGGTGTAACTTTTCATTATTGCTCACTCAACATCATTTCCATCATCTGTTCTTGTGTTTTGTACTAATTAGCAAATGTTAGCGTGCTAACACGCTAAACTAAGATAGTGAACATGGTAAACGTTAAACCTTCTAAACATCAGCATGTTAATATTGGCATTGTGAGCATGTAGCATGATGGTCGTGGACTCTTAGATGACTTGTTGATGTGTATTAGCCCATTTCATCACATAGGATGAGTTATGTTTTGATGTGTCTGTTATAGCATGAAACACAGCTGGAGATAGATTTGTCCGCTAGCAGTCGGACACTGTTATGGAATTAGCATTCCTAGAAAGTCCTCCGTGTCATGCACTAGAGCTGTCATACAGGAGTATTATGGCAGCAGGGTGGTGTGATGAATAGGAAGACCTGGGTTCAAGCCCCTGAGCTCCCATCCCGCTGTCTTGTCCTTGAGCAACACACTGAATCCCAACCAGCCGCAGGGAGGCTGTTCTGCAGCCGACCCCAACCTTTGACCTTTATATGGAGGAGCAGCAGGGAAAAGAGATTTGTCCTATGGGAGTCATATTACATTGTTACATGCACAGTAAGCCCTAAAGTGGCTTACAGCAGGTTACATGGGTTACAGCAGCATTTGGTCAGCTGGTGAATTGTGAGATTATTTTTTTTAGCTCACTGCTTTGTTTCCTATCATGTAGCTGCTATATGAAAGTGTAGGGAACAGATGGCTGCACAGCCCCTTCTCATGGTCTGTTGTTGGTTATTCAACAGTTTTTAACTGTAATAAAATCAGCCTGTCAGGTAGAGACCACCGAGAGTCTGTCAGCCGTCCTCTCTCATTTGACTTTCTTTCTCAATGATGTTATTAAAGGTGAGGGAAAAGGCCTGATTTTCAGATGGTTGGAGTGGGACGCTTAATTTTTTTTTTTGGTTCCCTACGACTACAAACAAATGAAGGATCCAGAGTCCTTGTTCCCACAGTCTCACAGCTGTGTCTCCTGTGTGTGTGTGTGTGTGTGTGTGTGTGTGTGTGTGTGTGTGAGTGCCTGTGAGCACGTTTGCATCTGCTCGTTCTCGTGTGGTCCCATCTGAACTTTCCAGAGGGTAAAAGAGGCTCCTGCTGTGCTCCTGTGTTTGACAAGTCCCTTCCTAAAATAGACCAAAATTGTGTCTGCCGTCTGCCTCCCTCCTATGGAATTGAAAAACCAACACAAATGCACAGCCACAGCACCATCCTGCTGCAATAACCAGTGTTTGAGTTGTTTCTATTCCTGGACTGTCTGAGTGAAGCTGTGCTGTCCTGACTTTCCTCTCTGGTCATGTCTTTTCCTCTCTTTATTATTATCACTACTGTAATGACTCATTCATTGAATCAAATATCAGCTCTGCCTGCTCTAATCTGTTAAATGAAACTAACAGAATGAGCCACTTTGGCTTCAGCAGTTAATCTGTTTAACAGGGCTATGAGTCAAATTTCCTGTGATATAATAACAACTCCTAAGATTAGGTTATATATTTTTGTGAAAATACAACATTTTATGCTTGTTGTCACCAACTTTGTTCTCCTCAAAAGGGAAGATATTATTTTGCTCATCACTGAACATGTATTCTTTACTTTTAGTCTTAGAAAATCCTCATCATGGCAGGGTGGTAGTTTTTCTAAACACAGTCTCTAAATACTTCACTTAAATCACCCAAATTAACACTGATAACCACAAGTAAAAGTTTCTGGTCTTTCTAAGATTCAGTGCTCATTCCTTCAAGGAGAGAGCGGACCACAACTGCTTTAAAGCTATTTTCTTATCGTCTGCCTTGTCAGAGTCTGCTCCCAGTTCCTTTCTAAGAAGTCTCTCCACCCCACCGTCTTATCTCCCTCCCCTCTCCTCCCTCTCCTCCTTCCTGCTCTTTCTGTCTCTCTGTTGGGGATGTTTGTTCAGCTTGTCACTGTGCCATCACTGGAATGGGATGTCTGTTGCTGAGTGGTCTTCTGTACTATCCTCCGCTCTGTTAATCCTCTTTTTGGATGCACAGAGCAGAACCTGAAAAATATGCCTGGCTTTTATATTCTCCAGCGAGTTGCCAGCAGTGGTTGTAGTTAGTGTTTACTCTCCCTGGCTTCTCTCTTCTTCTACTGCTGCCAGATACATTCTAATCAGTGGTTTACTGTATTTTATATCTGCCATAATTACAACACATTTTCATCATCCATTCATTATCTGTGCCGCTTATCCGTTAAGGGTCACAGGAGGGCTGGAACCTATCCCAGCATACATTGGGCAAGAGGCAGGGTACACCCTGGACAGACTGCCAACCCATCACAGGGCTACAACACATTTTAATCTATCAAAAAAAAAAAAAAATGCATGAACAATATGAAAACTGAGGTTTGAAATGATTCACATAATGTTGTCTGTGAAGATGCTCAGTCATATAGGTCATGGTTATCCAAGAAAAGTTGAATCGAGAGGCTTCTTCAGTTCTGTTTGGTGGGAAGACCCAGGTATTTGACCTCTGTGGGATCACAGTGATGTTGATGTTGTTTTGTTTGTTAGTGCTCCTGGCTGCTGTAATAATAGTTGTCAGACTCACTTGTGTTTGCTTAATGGTTTAGCAACCAATAAACAAACGCACAAAACTTTGACTCTCACATTTCCCATCATGCAGTTCAGTAGGGTCTTTCATTGACATTGTCAGGGTTATGTTTTCAGACTCCTTCTGTGCCTCAGAAGATATACAATTTGTTGTACTCATGACAACCCTTTGTTGTACATACAAAGAAAAGTGCAGTATTGCCGTAACTAGTTTGGAACTAGGCAACAGCCTTGGTCTGGAGAGATGTAAACGATAATAAGAGAAGGGCTGAGACACAGTGTACTGTCATTATAACACTCAATACAACTGTGTAAGTGAGATCTTGTTTTTACTCAAACTGAAACTAGCCAGAATTGATAACCAGACAGTCTTTTGTTTTCTGATCAGACTGGCTCCAGTCATATGTGAACTTGAAGTGATTGTGAGATTACAGTAACTTCAGCCAGTGAAAGAAGTTAGAATTTGACACATTTTTATGAAATTGCATGAATCACTGCCACTGAGAAATGAAACTGCAAGAGTATCATACTTCCAGTACTACAGTGAGAGTTATATCTGTAAAGATGCACAGTGTTTAAACAGCCTTTGGCAAAGGAGCATCGTATGTCATGTGCTTTGTTGTTGTGTGTTTAATATGTGTTGAAAATAGAAGAATATGAGTCTTGCATTGACATGGATTGGCACACTTGGTCATCAGCTCCTGTCCTCTCATGGTCAGCTCTGTTGTTTACCAACACACTCATTCCAGACAGACAGCAGCCATCACCTACTCTCAGCCCAGGTGGAAGGGACAACTATTTCACAGTCTCCCTGCACAGTTTCAGTAATCACTCTGCTCCTCTGTCTGTGTCAGTTCCTGCTGCTGATGTTATGCCCTTAAAGAGATAAGACACATCTGCGCTCCCCCACAAGCTAGCTGATTAGCATTAGCATAGTCACAATTCACCCATGGGGCATCCTACCAGCATGAGCATTAACATTGGCATCATTAACAGCATGATCTCCGCTCAGAGCCGTCTCCGCCAGACAGCACCTCTCTCCAGCTAAGCTGCAGAGCGTGGCTTGAGTGGACATCACCCCTGTTGAAAACACTATTCATCAGCCAGCCTCATTTGCACCCAGCTTAGTATTCATTGTATAATTTGATCTGCATTCACTGACTTGGCTTAGTACTCATAAAACATGCTTCGGTGATGTTTTCAACTCTGCCTCACTGACAGTCTGCGGTAGGGCAGAGATGAGGGTGATATGAACAATTATGTGGCCAATACATCAAATCTGTCTTTTTCTCTCTGGAAGACCCAGGTCAGGTCATGTCCATTTTTGGCCCATCTCCAGTAGAGGTCACTCCATGACACAGTATGATGCTGAAAACTGAATATTCTTTAATATTTGGTTTAGATGGGCAACAACATGGGCACAGGTTTATGAGGAGGACAAAAAGCCATAAATATAACAAAACAGGAAAAAAAAGGGACAGTGGCTTTTGAATATTAAAGAGAGAGTGCAGTGAGATGTGAAAGTGGTTGTTAGGTAAGTCACTTAATGTGGATTTTTACTAAACAGTTGCTGCGTTCTTCTCATAACGAAGCCTGTTGCTTCTACTCTATCTTTGTGTGCAGCAGTATCATTTCTCGCTTTCACTCACTCTCACTTCCTGCCGCTCACAGATAGCTGACAAATTAAAGGAAAAACCTGATTAAATGAGTGAAGCTCCACTGACTGGAGCCAGTCGGGGTGACGAATGGCAACACGGCGCTGCCAGCGGCCCGCAGCACAAACAGTAAACAGAACGAGGGTGCGGGAAGAGAGCGGAGGGGTGTGATAAGAAAGACGAATGAAGAGCAAGAGTAAACGAGGAGGGGGAACGGAGGGGCTTGCTGCAGAGGACAAACACTAAAGGTCAAAACATGTGCAGGGCAGTCAGAGGCTTATGTGTCTATTTTTGAAGCTCTGGATGAAATAGCCTGTTGGTGAAATCAGATATGTGTTTATACACTTTTTGAATTTATTCCGTGGTTTACAAAGATAGCTTCCTTCAGCCCTGAAATGAACAAATGTCCCGCGGATGAGTACGTGTGTGTTACAGTGGTGCCCAGATGTGTGCTTGTCTTGTTTATCTCTCCCTTCTCTATCAGTTGAAAATGAATACAGAGCATCTGTTTACCTCGCCAAGAGGACCAGACGCGGACAAACACAGCAACAGCATTTTTCAACATGCAGAGTGCATCCATGTCTGTCACCATGTCACTGTGTTGACGCACTTTGGAGTCACCAACACGCTCACTCTCGGTTATGCTTATTTTTGTGTCGTGTGAAGTATTAAAAATGCATTAGGCTCTAGAGCAATTATGATGGCTCTGCCAGTTGTGAATAATACATATTTAATGGAGAGTAATACAGATTATTGCAAACTGTTTAATTGCATTTTAATTCCCCAAGATCCCATCTGAAGAGAGAGGGTGACAAGGAAATCATTAACTACATTAAAAATCCTCTCTCACATGGCCAGGTGTGCCTGAGTATGAGCAAACAGCATGTGACCACAGAGGACACTTCATTATAAATGTGACAGCAGTCTGACTTTGGTGATACTTGAAGTCTGTGTGATATTTACAGAGCATTCTTTTACTCTTCTTTTTTTTTAAAGATGCCATTGCTTGATACTTACATAAGACTCTGTCTCTCTCCTTGTCCCTCTCTTTCTCTCTCCCTGTCTCAGTAAATCATTTCCCCAGGGCCAGTCATTAGCATCATCTGAAGTTGCCACGTCTAACATCACTTCTTAGATGTGCCAATCTAAAAAGACAGTATCGCTTTGAGAATCTCACAGGGTCCACTGGAAGAAAAAAAAAGATAGCGAAAGGAAATAAAGTCTCTGTGTTTATAGAGTGCAGTTGACATTGCAGGGACTCTGGGTTGAGCGCTGGAGCAGGTGATAGTAGCGCTGCACCCCACGCGCGCGCACACACACACACACACACTCACTCACCCACACATGCACACACACTCTGTCTTGTTGCCACCTCAGCCATCACTCTGAATGATGTCAGTCAAATTAATTGCTGTTCCCTTCCCGTGGCACGCTTGAGGAGGTTTCACAGAGGCAAGGACAGTCCAGGGCCCAGAGAAAGTGGGCTTTAAAGGACAACTCTGAGTGTGTGTGTTTGTGCGCGCGCAAGAGAGAAAAAGAGTTATCTTCACAGCATTTATAGCTGTTCATATTTCTATTAAGCGTGAAGTTAATTTGATTAAAAGATTAATCTGCTGAATCTTCTGAGACTTGCTCTTTAATGAGAGTCATTTGCGACTCTGTAATCACTTTAAAACCTTCATCTGACAAGACAAAGCAACTGTTTTACACTAAAATTCATCAAATTCAGATGTTTATAGTTGTGGAAGACCAGACACATCTGCGGAGATATTCATCAGCTTTAATAAACAAAACTCTTTGTTTATGATTTAAGAGACAGCAGGCAAATCTGGGAGGAAATGTTTTACTGGGTCTCACAAAATAAAATTCATCACATGTCCTTGTCGCTGCTCAGCTCTCCCTTCACACTTCAGCTACTTCGATCTCCCTCTCACTCCCCCATTCAAGCATCTGAATAGATTAGTGTGTGTAAGTTCTCTTGACAGGTGCATTCTTAATATACAAAAACTTACTGAACCACTGAAAACTAAAATTCACTGTCACCTCTCTCTCCTTGTTTCTTTTACGGCCCAAAATTCATGTTTAGCTGTTAGGTATTGTTTTAAGAGCCCAGTCAATCATCTGTGGGTGAAAAACAACTTTAATGCAATGAATGAGGGAAACAAAGCCAACAGTGGGGATAAAGAGGTGTCTCAGTGGTTGCTCTACTTTATTATACCAGGCTATTCAGAACTCCAGATTGGTCCTTTCATTTTGCTAATGATGGTAATACATCACCAGACTGAAAACAAACATGAACGCCAGAGTTATGTGAGAGTGAGATTTTGGGATGTGGGACACAGCTGCTCCCATTAGGTTTTACCCTTTAGATTGTGGTGTGAAATGCGCTTCAGGAAGTTTGATGTGTCGAGGTCAAAGCTGCATAGCCAGGCACACATACACCAGACAGTGGATTTCATAAAAATGGACAAATATACTTTTATTAAGCTGTGCACTCCGATATTTCCACATGGCTGAAGCAGACGCTGCACTGTTTCTTCTGATGGTTTAAACTGTCATGAATATATCATAATCATATGTATGCAATGGTCACACCTCCATAACAACTGCATTTTTATAGCCAAGTACACACACCTACAGCTTTTGTTCTGTGTCATAAACGCTCACTGATAAAATAAGTTAGCACTTGAAAAAATAAATACAGTACATCAAATCAGAGGTAACTGTTGATGGTAATGGTAATTACATCCTGTTCTTTATATTCCACCATGCAATGCTTCTTTCTATAGGATAATTCTTAGGTCTTATTTTTATGTTTTGGCCGATATTTGATGATCTTGCCGAGTTACAATTAGTAGATTGATACCACTTTCAAGGAGACGGTTATCTTAGCTTTAACATTAAGATTGGAAGCAGGGGGAAACAGCCAGCCTGACTCTGTCCAACGGTTTTGAAGAGTGTACCAGAACTGCTAGAGCTCACACATTAAATCTCAATTGGTTAATCTGAAATGGAAAAATGTGTGTTATTGAGTTATGTGTGGGACTATTTCTTGACCAGGTGTAGTGATTTTCTAATGTCTTGTCAGAGTGAGGTTGCCAGGCACTCCAAGAAGTCAGTGTGTAGAATAGGCGTATTTTTAAAAAAATATTATAACTGTTTCTTTTCTGTCTGAGATTTAGGAGCACAGTGACATCTCTACAAATACATCTGAAAAGACACAGAAGTACATTCAATCAGATAATCAGATCACAGGTTTCCAACAAAAACAAAGGCCAAAGCTAAACATGATTGCACAAATAACTATCCATTGTAAATACACATCACAGTTTACAGACTGACCACCTCGTTCAACTCTGATGTACTGACTCACCTTAGTTGTGTGCACTAGGGCTGTCACTTTTTGTTTGAAATTGGAACTACCATCCAAATATGGGGAAAAAATTGATTGTTTGTTGTTTGATGTTAATTATTTGTTTAAAGTAAAAATTAATTGTAAGTGCAACATAAAATGCACTGTCAATCCAGTTCATTGCATGTCCTGTTGCCTTCTTTCTCTCTTGTGCTAGGATTGCTAGGATCATTAGTGACATTTTACGTTTCAGTTTTGCCTTCAAATTAAGTGGCCTAAATGAAATGGCTAAACTGTGGGCTCGTTCACAACTTGCCTCATTGTCTGACTGTTTCTTGCCCTGTCTGATTTCATTGCGGTGATGTCAGATTTCCTCAGCGATTATTACTTTTTCAGGAGTACAATGTTATTATAACCAACAGGAATGATAGACAAATCTCTAAAAATAAGACCCAAGTTGTCATAAACCAACATTATCCTTTAATAATTCACTTTAAAGAGCACAGCAAATTATAACAGATGTACTCAAACATAATTCAGTCAGTTACAATCCTGTTTCAGCCCCAAAACAAGCAGAACCATCAAAGACACCGCAAGACAAGCAAAGCTTTTGTTTACGTCTTTGCCATTTCTGTAAAAGAGGTCATCAGCTGTTGTTAATGAAAAATACAGGACACACAAAGTAATATGAGACACTCATCCATAAAACACTGTCAAGCACAAATAATTTATGAGGTGTCTGTTGAGTACATTTGTTTTTAAGTTAGAATGATTTGAGATTTCAATGAGATATAAATAACAATTCTGAAACAGCAATGAGACAGCCCGCAGATCAACAAGAATTCAGATCACCTTTTTCATTAGTGTTTAATATTACACAGCTTGTGAATGGACTTTACCTACATGTTCATCTGTATAGAAACGTGATTTGGTTTGACACTTGACCGCAGGAATCCTTGCAGAGCCCAGGACATTAACGTAATGAGTAACAGTATTCCTGTGTGCTGTCGTGTAATTTGTCGTAGTGTGCATGCTGAGTGCTGCAACTACATTGTATTTAGAGGGGCATATTTTGACAGTGTTTGTGTTTGTGTATGTGTGTGTGATGGTATTGAAGAGAGCAGTGTCTGACAGCATTAGGGACTGTGCTGCCCAGTCATGGGATTATCTATCCCAGAGGCGTGTCAGCACCGCTGCACTCCCAGCTTCCTGGCACAACAGTGGAGAGTCTTAATCTCAATCCCCCAAAATCCCCTCTCCTCTTTCAGGAGCTTCTTCCGTCTGAAGACGGTGTAGCAGCCATGGTGAACACGGCAAGCTCACTCTGACAGTCTGCACACAGGCGAACCACTCGCCTAACGCAAACATGGGTACATTTAGGGTCAGCATATCTTTCAATCTTTCAAGAGTTAGCATAGAGAGCAGCGTCCTTGTTTGAAGTCGATCAGACTGGCCTCAACAGGAACACTTGGACTCTTAGCATTAAGGATGAGTCAGTGCTGTGAGAGAGTCATGAGTCATTTCTTGTTTAGACTGACCGTCTCTATGTTGTGGCCTCCTGGATACAGTCTGTGGCAGCCCAGCAAGATGGAGAAGGCCTTGCGGAAATCTGCATTGAAGGCATAGATGATGGGGTTGAGGGATGAATTAGCCCAGCCGAACCACACGAACACGTCAAATGTGGTAGGGTTGATGCAGGGGAAAGCCTCCCCTCCGCTTGGCTGCTCGCAGAAGGGCACCATGCAGTTGAGGATGAAGAACGGGAGCCAACAGCACACAAACACCCCCATGATGACTGACAGTGTCTTCAGCACCTTGGTCTCCCTCTTGAACGTCATTTTGAAAGAGCTCTCGGACTCTGCGATGCTGGACCCTCCGCCCATGCTGTCGTGCCTGTTTTTGGCATTTTCGGCCGCTCGCTCCAGGGCAGAGATCCTTCTGATCTGTCTGTGGGCAATGCGGTAGATCTGGGTGTAGGTGGCCACCATGATAGCAACAGGGATGTAAAAGCTTATCAGAGATGTTGAGATGGCGTAGGTTCTGTTCAGGCTCGAGTCACAGTTCTCTGGGCTGTGGTAGGATGTTGTGTTTAAACTTGAAGAGCCAGTGGGAGGGGTGTAAGATTTAGTTTGGGCCTTGTGCCAGTTGAGCTGCACCGGAATGAAGGAAATGAGGACAGACAGTGTCCAGGCTACACTGATCATCACGTAGGCCACTCTGGGTGTCATCTTCCTCTCGTAGCGAAAGGGGCTGGAGATGGCCCAGTACCGGTCCAGGCTTATCACACAGAGGTTCAAAATGGACGCTGTGGAGCACATAATGTCAAAAGCCACCCAGGTGTCACAAAATGAGCCGAATGGCCAGAACCCAGCGATCTCTGTCACCGCCTTCCACGGCATCACCAAGATGGCAACCAAGAGGTCTGACACAGCCAGGGAGATCACAAAAAAGTTGGTCACTTTAGAGCGAAGATGTCGAAATTTGGTGACAGCCGCACAAACTAATGTGTTCCCCAGCAGGGTGGTGAGGATGAGCAGCGAGAGGAAACAGCCGGTCAGGACGCGGCTCGATGGTGCCTCATCCAAAAACCCACTGTCGATGACAGTCGTAAAGTTCTTGAGATCCATTCCTGAACATGTGTGAGTTGGAGCGTGTTCATTTAAGTCATACTGAAGAGTTGTGCTACATTATATCTGCTGGATTAGAATAGAGGAGGTTCCTGTGCTGCAGCCAGATGAAAAAACCTCCATCTGTGTATCTTCTGATAAATGGTGAAAGATTACATGTACAAGACAAACCCTCTCTGGGCTGGACATTTGCCCCACGACTTTGTAAATTAGATTTGACATCATTTGAGCCGCTGTACTGAAGAGGTAATGGTAACTTAATTCCTCAGTGTAATGAATAGAGCTCTTCTGTCTGCCCTGTTTTTAGGTCCCAAACAGCTTTAATTTTAGGAATCCTCTGTCTGCTTACTAAAGTCACCAGCAGCAATCCTGTGGATTAAAGAAATGAATTATATAACATTGGATATATCTGTATTGATAGTTGTCATATGGATGCAAGGTTGATGAGAATATTTCATTTTTATTTGGTTTCTTGTTTATGTAAGCTCTGATTATATGTGTACTTTTATGGCCGATTAGATTGTGTATGGCCCATAATCCGATTTAAAATACCATATTGGCTACAACTGTCAGAGTAGGATTTTCGCATGAGCCCATTGTATGACCCTAATCAAGAGTCACACCTCCTTACATACATTACATACCCTAAATACCGTTTTTTTTTTTCTATTTTAATTTTATCATCATTCTCACCTCTTACTCACAGAGATGCGGTCAGCTGAAGCCTGTTTTTGAAATTTCAAAATAAACGTCCCATCGCCTCCATAACAACTTCACAGCGCAAAGTCCATCCAAAGGGAATTCCAGTCTCCATGTCCGACCAAAAAACAAACCAAAGAACAGTCCGATTATATCCTCGATGGGCTCCACATCGCTGACCGCTGTCCACCAATAAATAATACACAAACACACAACAGGATTCAAATGTCACTCAGCCATCACCGCTCCTTCTGCGTGCTCCCGCAGCTTCTCCGTGCGCGTCTGCGGCCAGAGACCGTGCGCTCCGGCGGCTCAGTTTCACACCGGCGCTCTGACGTTGTCCCATTCAAGAGAAAACGAGGAAGGGATGACAGCATGTGATCGTGACCCTTTGGAGACCAGTTCTCCCAAATTGCCTAATGTACATCATGGTACAGAAGGTATCACTTGACTTGTCATGAGTGGCCTCTTATGCAGAGATTGGAGGTTAAAAAAAGATCAAAGTGCTGATTAACCCTGCCTGTAATCAGCAGTGCTTTGTTTTAATTTGACCTGGTTAAATCTGTACTGCGGTGGAGTTTAATGAAAATAAGATGCAGGTTATAAAACTGAATCAGGGCAAGGGCCAATCACGCGGGGCAGTGGGTTACTGAGGCCACCTAATGGAGAAAGTGAACAACTGCGTCAGTGGAGAGATAAAGCTGGAGGGACATACAATAAACCTCCTATGAAGGCTTTCATGTCTGTCCAGGATTTTAATGAATGAAATAGAGATTTTATGAAAGACAGGTTTATGTCCAGTCAGGAGATGAGATTAGAGACTCACATTCTTCATCCACTGGTGCCAGAGTTTTCATGTGCAGACCAATGTCACCTTCAGCCACAGTCATTGTTTCTGTCAGCTCTGACCGATAAATTGTGCACTGCTTGTAAAAATCCTGGCAATATCTGTCGGCATATTTCTCTAGTTGCTTTATTCAGTTCAAGCTGGTATCTTGCATGCAGAGCATCATGGGATGCAGAAACAATCGTGACATGCCAGCTGTCACCTTACAGTGATGTGAGTACTTCTGACAAGAGGAAAAGAAACAGCTTTTACCCTTTTCCTTCACCAGCATCCACTCTGTAAGACATTTAATAGATGGGTTAAAGCTATGAAACTGAGGGAGTGATGCCGATAAGGGAATAAAATAAGAAAAAACACATGCCACCCAAAATTATTTTCTTTTTGCCATATTATTCTTTCCATCTCTCACTCTGTTCTCTAATCCTTTGCCTAGATTATACAGCAATACAGTAAACACTACACTGGGAATATGATAATGATGATAGCAATGAAGTTGAATTAAATTAACAAATTAAATAGAAGACACTAGAGCTGAAACAAGTTGCTTATTCATCAATTTGTCAATGCATTAAAAATAAATTATTTTTATTATTTTTGTTGTTTTTTTAAATAGACAAACAGGTTGACAGCACGTCATCTGTAAGCATTCAGTATCAGTTGTTGGTTCATTTATTGCAAATGTCACATTAAAGGATAACTCTGGTATTTTTGAACCCAGCCTTATTTTCTTATGAATGGGTGTGGGGACAAAAGTCTTTGGAATCAGCACAGCATTAAAAACAGTGTACCCAGACCACAAACTGTGCATTTGTACATGTCAAAATATGTCTACTAAAGTGCATATTTTTGCTACCGGCAGGCTCAGATTGTTATTATAAATGTCAAACAACATTATGGAGATAAACCTATTTATTAAAGAGTAAGATCCTTTAAGAGTCCAGAGGCATCAGTACATATCACTACCAGACTCCACTGACAAAAACAGTAAGGAGTTGCTGGAACACTCCTGCCTCTCCTGGTTAGTTTGTGTTATTGTGTGGTACTTTTATTTATATAAATGTCCTGAATACTTTTTCCACCACTTAAAATCACACAGTAACACAAACAAAGTAACCCATTGAGACAGCTATATTCCAGCAACTCCTGTTTTCTGCTTGGTAAAATTGGTGTTTTTGTCAATGGAGTTTGGTAGAGATATACAGCTAACCTTGTTGAACAACATGGATCTTTCTCTTTAATAAAAAGGTCTAAAAAGGTCATTATGGGTAGGAATCCTACCAGGAATCCTACCCATAATGAAAAGTACAATTTTTAAAGGTGTTTTGATCACCAAGATAGAAGGCCTGTTCTCAGCAGAATCCTGAAGCACCCTATGAACCACTCCAACATTAACACAAAGACGGGACAGATGGGGGTGTTACAGTCTGCCAAGAGAAGTCAGTGATTATACAAAGAAAACCTCTAAAGGAATAGATAGACACCTTGGGAAACACTTTAATCACTTACCGAGAGTTTCCCACTTTCATATCAGTCCTGGAAAGAGGCTGAAACAGCCAGTTTGGTTCCGTCCAAAGGTAACAAAATCTGTTTATTTATCTTTCTAATATCTCATCCTAGCTCTCAGTAGTCAATTATTTAACATGTCAGCTAATCAGTATCAGCGCTCTGCTTACCACTTCCCTCCAAAAAGCCTGCAAATTAGTCACATACCAGTATCTTTCCCACCCTCTGTTTTTTTTCTAATTGTGTCTTTATTGTTGTCATTCCATATGTGCTTCACGCTGTCATAAAAAGGCGGTTCGTTCTTCTCCCTCTCCCCGGCCTCTTTCTGTGACTCAGATTCTGAGTGCTTCCTTGCTTCGAGGACTTCAAAGACCTGACAGCCAGTCAGGGTCCTGAGTTCAAAGGTCATAGGTGAGACCAGGGATAGACAGGCAAGCTGCAATGCATTGTGGAGCCACTTCAGAGCGTCTCTCTCCACCTGCCTCCTGCCCTGCTGCTTTTCTGTGTTCAAAGGTGCAGCTGCTGCTCCTCTAACTCGTGTCCCGAGCAGTTCAAAGGCTGTCGTGCTACACAGAGGCTGCTGCATGTACTGTGAATTCGGGTTTCCCAAACATCCTGATTGTCAAATCCTCTGAATTTTTACTTTCCTAACAATAGGAAAGTAAACTTCAGCGCCACTTGCTCTACTCAGAGACTAAGATGTGGCTCAGAATGTGTGAGAAAAGAGAAGGCAAACCAAATCTGCAGACATTTTTTCACATAATCTGTCAGTCACCATGTGTTCTCATGGAGGCTTTGGCTGATAGGGCTTCAGATTCTCCAAGATCTCCTGTGTAGATATTTAAGTCATGACAAAACTCCTGAGTGTTTTTGGGCTGATGCGGGATGACAGGTACCTAGCCACCCGCAAAACACACAAGTGCAGTGAGTAAGACAGCTGAGAGCAAAACAGGCTGTTTTGGGAGCCAAAATGTTAGAAAGGCTCAACCCTCTCTCTGTGCTGCTCTGTGTGAGTGCATATCTGTGCAGGATCATATGAGTTCATGTGTGTTTTTGTGTGCTGGCAGGCAAACGTGTCAACGCTTACACTTCCCCAGATGGGTAGAATAGATAAAAGAGACACTAATTCAGCTTAGCTCTCCCTTCCTCTGTCTGCCTGATTCTTTTTTTTACTCCTCATGCTTGTAAAGACACTACTCTCATACTTTCACAGTGCGCCTCTCACTTTTGGGCCAAACAGGAGGTGGGGAACTTTGAGCCAACACTTCCTCCTCCACCTCTTCACACACTGAGGCATTAATAGCCTGTAAATAGCTAAGGACTTTTCAAGGGTTTAACTTCTAACAAAGTTAAACCCGTTTGTGTCTTGCACACTACTTGTACATTTCTACTTTTTGTAGAGTGAATTAATCCTCACTTCACTTTTTTTCTTTTGTCACCCCAATAAGATATTGTTGCAGTTCAATACGATTTAACATTCAGAAGGATATACAAACACTCAGTGAGAACAAAATATAAAAGTAGTTCATTTATTTCAAGACAGCAGCACAATATTTCTGAACTGGAATACAGTTTTTCACATTGTGAATATTATTTTGCATCCAGTTAGCAGAATACATTCAATGAAATGTCTCAGGATGTCAACAGTTGCATATAAATAAATAAATAATAAAATAAATATGTATAAATAATGTTAATAAATACATGAATGCCACTTTTTGAAAAATTCAGAATTTGAAATTGCATAGAAATGTGTATCTAATGCATTCACTTGTCATTTCATTTTATGTGAAAACAAGCTAAAAACAACTCTAGTCATGAACAGCTGAAGTTACACTGCAGAGAACAGCGACCTAGCGTCTTTTCGTGTTGTTTAGTTTCCTGAAGAAAGCGGTATAGTGATGAAAAGCCATGGAGATGTTTTTGGATGATTTAATTCGACATGTGGTGTCATTCTGGAAAAGGAACAGAGAAGGTTTGGGGTTATGTCTCACCTTGAAAACCCACTGCTAATGCAGCAGCCATGTGGACAGTCAGAGCTCAGTTTTTCTTTCAAGAAATCACACTTTTTGTTTGCTAACCTGTTGATGTGTGCTGTTTTCTTCCAGAGTCAGCAGGTTTCCCTCAAGTTCTTCGAGAATGTGCTTCTTAATTTCATGCACAGTCACATTTTTAAGCAGGTGCTTCAGCTCCCTGGTAACGACACCCACACAGGAAGACTGCAGTGGAGAAATGACAGGGTATTGTCAGGTTATCGTGTCAAACAACATGCAGTACCATCACAAACTGAGCTCAACACATTGAGAAGAAACAAAGCTTGGTCCAGACCATTTAGATGGTGTTAAAATGCAACACTTACCACAAGTTGATAGTTAATCAGTGGCATTTTCACCTCCTCTGGCTGTGGGAAGAAAATATTAATTTCATTAATGTACTAAACACTGGGGGACCACTAATTGACAGATTATTACATTAACAGTAATTGAGAGTGAAGAGTTTCACAGCAGGCACATGACAGTGTAAAATGAAATAAAGCATTACAGTATCAATGCATTATACTTACATGTGTGAGTTTATTGGCTCTGTAGAGGTTATGGAGTTCCCCCAGTCCTTGTATAATCTCCTGGTTCACATTAATACTGTTGCAGAGGTGCCACAGGACAACAAGAGCAAATATACACTTCATCATACTGCAGCGTTGTCTCTCTCACTCTTCCTTCACAGTCTCTTTTTGTTTTCTTAAGTGTGACTTCTGATGTGATTGGTATCTGTCCTTTGCGTTTATATACAGTAAAAAAAAGGAAGTCAGTGATGTCAGCATTATACACCTCCGTGGAAATGCAAATTACTCAGTTTTTTTATGCAACGCAAGGTGCAAATTGCACATCACAAAGTTATAACAGATTGGGCTATTTACTTTTTTAAAAAAATTTAATTACAGTTAGAATTAGAAACCAGGGCTGACAGTCTTCCACAAGTAGGTGAATGTTAAACAAATAGATTAATTTGCTGTGTTTTCAAACCTAAAGAAAGTGAGCGCTCTCTCTGCTGACATCATGGCAGGAAGTGGTGACCATATGAGCTCATTCACTGGATTAGTGCAAGAGATGTTCCCATTAGGTCAATACTGTGAACAGCAAATATATATGTGCACCACACCTAAGGGATAATATATCTACACAATGAACTGATTGCAATAGATACCTGCCCACCAATATAACTGTAAGAAGTGAACTTGAAGTGACTGAATTGGTGGTCTTGACCAGAGGAAGTATGATCGAAAGCACAATATTGCATCTTAGAGGGAAAGTATTACAATGGGCAACCCCTCAGCTTTTCCCCCTTCCTCGCTCTTAAAACATCTTCATGACTCAGTTTCAGTGATCAGGAGAACATAGCTCATGATTGTCTGTCAGACTGCTATGGGCAGAAATATGTTCATATTTCAATCTTAAATGTTGCTGGTCAGATTTAGTTTTCAGTGCAGTTATTCAAATTCAATAATATTCAAATTATTATTCAAATTCAAATTATGTGATTCACACTCAGTTTTATTAATGCAGTTATTCAAGTTGAGCAAATCAAATTAAAATACAGATGAGTCAAGTTCAATTTCTAGTGACACATATTACTATCTATAGACCAAGTACTTATTAATCGAGGGTGATGTCATAGTTTCTGTCTCTGATGTCCAGTGGGTGACTAATGCTGATGAGATATGTCAATTCTAAATATGTAATTTCAACCACAGGGTGGGAGGCATATGGGGAGATCCCCTGTGCTGAGTGTGACTTGTAAAGTCATGTGTAGTTTAAATTGGCACAGCTTCGCTGGGTAAGTCATATGAAGCTGAGAACACGTTCAGTGTCTAATTGCTTTTTATTTGATTGAATATATTTAATAAACCAAATGTGCAGTCTGCTCTGATACTTCCTGTAAACATGTCTCATGTTTGCAGACATGTTAGTGTGAGTGTTACATACATATTTGCACATCTTGTGCACATTCACAGACTGACACTCAGATTAATGAAGCTATAAACATAGAGGAAGTACCATCGATGCAGGCCTTATCTGACCCCAGTGAGTCCTATAAGTCTCACATCATGTGAGTTGGGTTGTAGGCGCCATGTCCCAGTTCAGCATCCTCTTGCACTGCACACTGTGTTTGTTGCAGTTCATACAGGTTAACATATCAGGTTCAGGTTTAATGTTTGGCAACCAATCTATAGGTAAATAATGTCATGTTCACAATGTGAGTATGTCTTCATTCCATTAACACGGCCTCAGGCAACAAAAACAACAAGCGTGTAAAATGTGTAAGATGGATACAATCTTGTACACAATCCATATCAGACTGTACAATATCAGTTTGTGGCATGTCCGGTTGTGCAATGAATGAGCAGCACTGCAATGTAAATAGAAAACAGAGCAGTGACGCACCATAATCTTACGTCATCCATCTCATCCATCAGTTTAGTTTGTGTGTATGCTGGTTTGTTTTTACATTTTTGTCCAAAAAATGTTTTTTAAATTGGTGTTTATGAAATGTTACACTGGCCAGTGTATTTGGTGTCACTACATGGCATATTCTTGATATATTCTGGTTACACTCATTTTGTCTCCCAGTACAAGGTGGACAATCGTTTGGGATTGACGTCCAAAGATTCTAAGTTTTTAAGTCCTGAATGTCAGCTTTAATATCAGACAACCCACCACAGCACAATATAAATGGGCCTTCCAGCAACTTGACCTACCATCTCACCTACACTGACCTTTACCTGGAATTCTCTCAGCCCATGCATAGGACATCAGCCTCCACATTAGTCTTGCCTGAAATGTGCTTGACTTCAGTGATGTATGGCTCCCACACAAGGCCCCATATGAACACACCAGAAAAACTATAGCTATAGGACTAAAGCCTCCTTCTCAGTGGTTGAACACATTTGGTAATGTTTAGAATAGTATGCCTCTTATCTTCGGTAACCATCTCCAGACTGAAGGACAACAGCTCTGACCCCTGCACGACACACATCCACAACAAGAGAAAATAGCAAGCTACAGTCCAGAGTGTTACTAAAGACTGGGGTTTGATCAAAGTGAACTCCTTCGTTTGACTTGTTTGCCAACTACATCCGAAGGCAAAAGTGTTTATAGCCTGCCATCATAGAGAGGTAGGCTTTCATAAAATCATCAGTGTTTCCCATACATACAGTGGAACATTGGTAATGTAGCATCTATCATGTGTGGCGTTTAGGGGACATCTGTAAATTGCAGCTACAGAAAATTCCCTGGGTTACGCTCTCCCACTCTAAACCACACAAGCCTCTGCATGTACATCGGTTACATGCCCCGCCTCCCAATCGACATGCATATTAAATTGTCCGGTTCAGAAAGGTACCAAAATAGGTGCAGCCTCCTCAAATCTGCAATGGAAAAGTGCGGTGGGAGGGGGGTTTTAGACACTCTTTCAACAAATACAGTTGAAGCATACAGATGCCTTTTTGGCGGCAACATTGGAGGCAAACAAAGATAAAAACTAGACATACCCAAGTACCACATGAGCTGTGTTTGAATGGAGTAGGCCGGCTCACCTCTTATCCCACATACATAATTTTACCCTTTCCAGACTCACATTTTGGCAAACTGTCTACTGATACTGATGTCAACTGATACTGATGTTGTTCAGTGGACGTCACCATGAACATGCTGAAAGTATTTTAAGATAGGCATTGAGATAGGCATTAATCAAACTGCACGTGGCCTTCCTTTAAATAACTGAGAATTACTCCTCTTGCTTGAGTATTATACAGCTTGGTGGTGATGATAAAAATGTGAACATGGTAAACATTACTAAACATCAGCAGTTAGCATTGTCATGAGTTTGTTAACACGCTGCCTCACATGGCTGTAGACTCAGTCTTGTTTAGGGCCTGTCTGACAGCTTTATACTACTTTCTGTTATCTATTGTTGAAACTGCTGGACTCTCACATATTTATATTTCTATATTTAAAGGTGCTATACGCATGTTTTCTCTATCGCTATATAGCCAACATTAACAGCTGTTTACATATCAGTCTAGAAGAAACATTGGTATTGCTGTCTACCACTGTCTCCAGTGTTGGAAAGCCAATGTTAACTCTTGTTTGGCCTCTATTTCTATCACTTTTCTTCTACTGAAGTTAGCATGCTAACCAGTTAGCCCCGGCCCGTCCTGTCTCATAATACCACTTTTCGATAGTGAGTCACTGTAGCGTCCAGTCTGCCCTCAGTCCAGAATGAGAGGATGAGGAAGTAGCGCTAATCAGAGGAAGTTTTCTAACCCCCGTCTTTAATGCAACAATAGCTGAAGCTCTCTGTAAGTAAACAGCAATGCTAACGCTGGCTATGTAGTGATAGCAAAAACTTACATATTGCACCTTTAACTACTTTCTTTTTTTTTTCTTCCCTCTGTTACTATTTGTTGTTACCACCATGTCACAGTTTTTACAGAGGCATCACAGTGTTACATAATACTCCAATTACTGTACATTGTTGGGAACCCTGCAAAACAATTTTATCTTATACAGAGACTCAGATGTTGGCAGGCTTTGACAGACTAATTAAATGTTTACCTGAATATTTTTGACAGATGAAACTCAGTTTAAGCAATTTTAATAGTATCTGCTAAATTCTTAAATCACTGTGATTTCCAAAATTGCATCCAGACTCTGAGGATTAATTTAAGGTTCATGCTTGAAGAATGGCCAGTTGTTTTTATAAATGTATTGATTCACTCCCTGGAAGTAGACCAAATTAGATGAGGATGACTGAAACTTGTCTAAGTGAAACTCACAAAGGCAGTCAGATGAAAGAACAACACAGAAAGTGCAGTGTCATTAAAATTAGTTTCTAAATTTACAGAGTGCTGTAACTTGACCATAGTTTGACCTTTCTTCATATTAGAACAAGTCATTTTGAGTGAATAATCTGATGCTGTACTGAAAACCAGATCAGGTTAGTGTTGCTGTGGTGAGCAGAGGTAAAAGAGGATATAGTCAAAAAAGAAACCACCATTTGATTTGAATCTTTACCCAATTTCTAAAAATATATTCAGAAATCTCCCAACTACATTTCTCCAAAAGGTTACCAACTGTATTTCTTTAGATGTTTGTGGAGCTGTGACTTCATGACTCACACTGCATCAAGTGTGTGGCTGTGGTTGCACCATTTTGCAGCTGTCATCATGGAAGTTACTGAGGTGCTTTTGTCTGTAACACCATCAGTTAGATATGTGTGCAGGTGTCAGTCTCTGGATGATTGAGGGGAACATCGCTTTTCTTATATGCACAGGAGGGGAATCTTCGCACAGAGGAAAAGCAGCCGAAAAGACAGAAAAATCTACAGCCGTCAGTCTGCCATCACAATTCCAGGACTAAGTTCCGCAGCTAATTCTTAACTCAAATATGCACATAAGTGCTGTTTTCTTTAGTTTTGTTGACTTTGCAAGTGTTGATCAGAAACCCGATAAAGCTTGAAGCTGACTGCTCAAGAGTACCAGTGGGCACTGATGCCCCAGAGACCCCCTGTGCTACCTTAAGAAGGTGTCACAATTGTTTCTTGTTCTGATGTCTTCAAAGTGAAGACGTGTTTATTAAACCTTTCAACTCTCACATACATATTATCTCACACGGTGGCCTCTGACATCTCGGGCCTGTTCAGCAATTCATCCATGGTGATGGCTGTAGACAAACACTCATACATTCATGGTGCTTCTTAACACTGACCGGTGACATCACCACCTCACACTGATCACTGATCATGTATGTGGTTGGACTTTCTGCTCATGTGGGAAACTCTCGCTGCTCACCCCTGTGCGCAGAGGAGATTCACAGAGGAAAAGACCTTTACCCTTATGTATGCAGTTTTAGCTCATGGAGGAAATAGGGGCCTGTGTGTTGTATTGCTTGTAAATGTAAATGTGGGTGAACCTGAGACTGCTGACTATGAGTGTGGAAAAAAGTTTGGTCAACTCATGAGAGATCGTGTTTGATAAAACATGAATCTTACATTTCCGTTGAAACAACTTAACTTTGAGCTTGGCACATTCAAAACTTAACTCATTACTGGATGGATTTTAAAGCTATTTACCCAGAAAGTACAGGGCTGTAAACGTGTTTGTAGAAAAACATGATTCCTGGAAAGTCTGCTTCACACCTTACCTGTTTGGTGTGTCACAGTGCGTGCTGTCTACTTACTGACAAAAACAACACAATAATCCAAGTTTGATTGTGTGTGTGTGTGTGAAGCTTTAACACCTTTTTTATTCACCATAATGTTACAGGGTTATTCCAAAAGATAACGGCTTTAAATTATGAATAGTTTACTGATAAAGAGAAGGAACGTAGGACATTGAAAACTTAAGAGAATATTACATACGTATTAGCACATAATGTGGAGTCCTACAGGCAAAGGGAGACAGAAGCCACGTGGCGTTGAGTTCGTTGTTTTCAAAATGAGTACAGCTCGGAGTGTATGGTTACGCGCCTGACAGAAGCTTATTTTCTTGTTTGTTTGTTCAGTTTAGCCCATGGTTAGTGGGCACAGTAGCACGAGTTAAAGGTATTTAATGAGGAGTTTTCTAGCCTCCAAAATGACAGTGACTTTTTGCCACTGAATAGGAGTAAAAACCAAAGTCATGTTCCAGCATTTCAGAAAAAACAATGAGAGAAACCGTCAGTGATGTTAATTTGTCACTCATATGTATTTCCACATTACTGGACCAAGACCATTACTGGAATTTTCTTAATTGCAGGGAGAAACTGGAGCATCAGGCGTATGACTGTAAGGTTCAGCATGCTGAATCTGAGAGGAGAAAGTAACTACCACTGAGGTGCTGTTGAGCAAGACTATTAACCCTGAAGTGCCCAGTAGCCAGTTCTGTAGTGAGTTGTACTCACTCATGTGAGTGTGATAAGGTCAAAATTTTAACAAGAAAATCTAAAAATCAAAATCAGAAATCTTTTCACTTTTACTGAATTGAGTTTTTTCAGTCATCAAATGCGTATCAGCCAGTTAATTGTTTCAGTCACTTACCCATCACATCTCTAGTAATCATATATACTGTTTGGACATGAATGGTGCAACATACACAGAGAAACAACAGGGCTAAGGAGAATGAGCCATTTAATTCAGTGTTCCTCCCAGGATCCAGTTCTGCCAATATGAAGGTATTTCTCCTGGGATAATTCATGAAGGTCAAAACTCCAAGACTTGTAGTATATAGAACAACTTTATTGTTATACCAAAATGTTTTGGCTTGTGGCCTTCATCAGGGTCATCATAAAACATACTTAAAGACAACATTTAAATAGGATAAGTATGAAGCAGCAAAATTAAAAACAAACAATCATATGCATCCACATACGTATCAGCCAATGGGGTTCTTACATATATACGGGCTCAGCATGTAGATATGTAGCTTTAGGCCATTCTTCCCAGGCTTGCAGAGCTAGGAGGAGTGTCCAACAGAGGACATGGTGAAACCATGGTCCATAAGCTGGAGAAGTGATGTAGCATAGCCCCACTTTAAAAACACTTTTAGAAAATGCTATAAATCGACAGAGTAACAACATACGTACACCTTTTGTTGGAGCAACAGAGTTTCTTGTATCAATAAAATACATCAACAAAAAGCTCAATATTAGCTTACCTTTGGATGATCAAAAACAATCCACAAAATAGACACAAAATTGCAGCATCTCAGGCCAAAACAAAAGAAGTGTTTCAAATGTATTTTTTTTATTTTTTTTATTTGTATTTTTTTTATTTTTAATTATTAATTTTTAGACCTTATATTATATTATATTTAAAGTTCAATTTGCACTTTAATTTCAGTTTGCATGTGTTTCCAGTCCCTTATTTTTTAATCTTGATTTGCGTTACATTATGTGTTATCATAATATCTTTGTGGCAGCTGCATACACCACAGACTTCCTTTGAAGGCTTAGCTGCATGCATATTTGTGCTTTTATCTCATTTTGAACCAAAGATAAAAACTAAAAAAAGAACGTTTCATTTCAGATGTTTTAACACTGACAGAACATTGGAAGAATATGACACATAGATTATGAAGTACTGATACATGTAATAGATATGAAGAAACCCAAATTAAACCGTTAGACTCCCTGTTAGTGCTTTTAAATCATTTCTGAAAGTTGTGATGTAATATTTTTACCTGTGCTATTGTAATATGATAATCTAAGAGTAATTATAGTCCTAGTAGTAACTAGGACTATATACTATTATAAAGTAGTAGTCTAGTAACTTATTTTGTCATTATTTGTCACTGATCAGCTGCACCAGCAGTGCACACTGAGCAGGACTTCATTCATTTTCTCTAGCCCCACCAAGTGTGAACATCATCTAGCAATGAAACATCAGCACACTCTCAGGCTTATCTGTGGCAGTAGATGTTTCTCAAACAGAGAAGGCCCTTTGGAAAATTAAATGAACATTAACAAACAGCCACTTGTTTTGATCACGTTAACAGCTTCTAACACTCCAGCTGATAAGGTCCCTGTATTTCACATCACAGTCCATTGTGATAGAATCGTGTTTTTAAGGCTGTAAAAGTGTTTTTAGCCCTTTTCCTTCAATGCTTTCAGTGTAATGATCAATCCTCCAGCGTCACGGAGCTGAAACTCCTCCTCCACTCCATCATCATGTGGCTGCTCCTCCTCAGCAGCTTGGACTAAGTCCTCTTCATCCTCATAATCATCCCTCTCCTCATCTTCCTCAAAGTCATCTGGATAGTCACCTTGTTCTGAAATGTCAGGAACCTCTGGAAATACTGTAAGAGAGAAAGAAGCTGCTGAGTCATTCACCACTGAGCTACCTAAGAAAAATTTATACCAGGATTGAAAGGTTTTGTTTTGATCACACAATGGCTTCTATATCTCGAAACTCATTGTAAAACTATCACATGTTCATCAAAAGGCACAAAGGTTAAAAATATATAATACGTTTTTTTTTTTTAATGTATGACAAAACATTTTAAAAACTTGTAGGATGTTTTATTTTTGCATTGATTAATAAGTGAAATAACTTCTTTTTTGTAGAAAATATATTATAAATCAGACTAAAAGGACAAAATAAGGGTATTTTTCATTAAATCTTGTTGGTTTTTTCCCAACAGGTCAAAACTGGACTTTCATATTGCTTGTTTTGTCCAACCAACTGTCAAAAACTCAAAAGTGAATCAAAAAATGTTCACATTTTTGCTTGACAGATGACTTTTGATTACTATTGTCACTATTTGGGAGCTTGTTCAACAAGTCTCATAAGGTTTCATCAAAAAGCAAAACTAATCTTGAGATCAAAGCATTTTGAGGCATCTAATATTTACATTCTGTAATGCCAGAGCGTAGTGCTAATAAAACAGAGAAACAAAAAAACATTAGAAAACTACACTTTTTATGTGCAATATATTATCCAAGATTAAACCTGTGGTTCCTAACTTTTTTGTCCTGTGATCTCTTACAAAAAAAGCAGAAGCTAAACTTAAACCTTGACACTTCTCTCATTGTGTTGGTTTCATTTTATGGCCAAAAGGAGTAGAAATATCCAGTATTTCACAAATAAGCAAAGATTAGGGAAATCCTGAAAATGAATAGGAAAGTTTTGTTTTTCATCTTTCCTACAGCATCAATCATCTCATGACCTCCCTGATTTACCTTGTGGCTCTCTGGAGGGTGCCAACCCAGGCTTGGGAACCACTCAACTAAAAACTACTTAACTGGGTGTAAATAAGTCTTAAATTGCTTCACTTTGACCAGCTACAACAGAATAAAACATGGGAAAATAAAGCCCGGGTTCAGAAATACTGGAGCGATCCTTTAGCTGAAGGAGCTGACTGCTTCTTCCACCACTTTTAGGATGTTTCACTTCATGTTCCCAGCAGTACATTACCAGTGGGCTCAGCAGAATCGCTCCTCATCGGAGAACCTGGGTGTTCGCTGTGTTCCTCCAGAGAGGACACACTTTCATCCTCATCAAAGTCCTCAGGATAGTGGCAGTCACACTGTTTTTGTCCTGCAGCACACAAATAATCACAATCTTCATCCTGCCCCACATCACTGAGACTGCCCTCCATGGTGTGTGTTTTCTCCTCTATATTAATGTCACAGCTCTCCCCTTTAGATTCAGTCACAGGGGCACAGTCTGTTTCTCTGTGTGAGATATTCTTTAGGTGATCCTGCACATAGGCACTGCTGAGTATACAGGCAGCACTTGGCCTGTTTTCTGGCTGAAGGCAGAGCATCCTTTTTATCAAGGAGGAGGTGTTGTCCGAGTATATGTAAGGCACGGGGTCGAACTCCCCTTTGGTGATCTTGTACAGCAGACTCAGGAGGTTTGAGGCTGCAAACGGTGGTCTGAGAGCACAGACCTCATACAGCAGACAGCCAAGAGCCCAGATATCGGACTTGGAGCTGTATGGGACGTCCTGGCAAAGCTCAGGACTGAGGTAGCTGGGTGTCCCAACACATGTGGAGGCCATGTCAGCTGTGTTGTTCATTACTTTGGATATCCCAAAGTCCCCTAATTTTACCACACCTTGCTTTGTGAGCAGCACATTTGAGGTCTTTATGTCCCTGTGTAGTATTTTAGCCCTGTGTACATAATTTACAGCCACAGTCACCTGCACGAACCACCCCATCACAATATCCTCTGTGAAAAACTCCCCCGGCTTCCTCTCTTTCACTTTGTCATCTAATGTCCCACCATCACAATAGTTCATCACAATGTAAATAAATCCATCGTCTGAGTTCACAAAGGCATCGCTACATGTCACAATATGAGGGTGCTCCAACCTCCTGATGATCTCAGCCTCCTGGAGGACAGCTCTGTGTGTTTTCGCCGCCCTCCCTTCCTCCACTTTCACCCTCTTGACTGCGTGCAGGCTCCTCCGCTCTACATGCCTCATGAGGAAGACGTCTGCCGCTCCTCCTCGGCCCAAACACAAAATCCTCTCGTACTTCTCCATGTTTTGTCGTGGGGAGTCGACAATCAAGGTCGTTTTGAATAAGCCGTAAAAAAAAACAACAACAAAACTGTCGGGGTACGAAGGCACTTTACAACGAAAGACAGCTGTCAACACACGTTTGTGTACAGTGTCGTCGCCATGGTAACAGTCTCGCGCTGAAAGCTGTGAAACTGGATAGGACCAGAGAGTTGAAACTGTACTTTACCTTTGGTTGCTAATAGTTTTATCGCTAACTCCAACTGTTTAAAAGTTACACATACATGGAAATGAGGTGAATGGTTTTTATGGTTTTTGTGCCAGAGGGTTTTTTTCCCCTTTGTATTCATGTATGTATTGCTTGCACGGTTTTTACACAACCTTTTATTTGTTTTAGCATTAATGTTTCCATTTGTATTGCAATGGATACCATTATGGCATGTATGATATATGGCTACTACGCAGGACAAGTCATTCCTACTATGCATGCATGCAGAGTTGCGTAGCACAAATATCTGGGCCCCATATGCAGTCTCAGCGGGTCCACTTTAAAGATAACCATTGCCAGGCCTCCATAAATGGATAACTGATGGATAACTGTATCAGAAAAACCCATACATCTGTGATGGTAATCAGTAATGACGTGTTTTAAAGTCTGCACTATCTGAACCTATTTCGCCATCTTCTCTCAACACACTGTGATTATTGTTATTGTTATTGACGCTGTCAGTGTGAGATTTTACATTTTTTCCCCATCAGTTTTCCATCTCTCCATTTTAACCTGAGTATAAAACATTGTGCAATCCATCTTACTCTGCTTTCCCAGAGGATTACTGTATTATTGTATTGAATAATAAAAGAAAACCAGATGAGACCTCACTGGAACCATCTTTTACATTCTTATTTATTTTATTTGCAGAATTATAGTAAATTAGTTTCCAACAACTGCTAACCCAGACTGCTGCAACATACTGTTGAAGTGGCTTAATAAAACTTCAGAAACCCAAAGGCTCAATCTATAGACAAACAGAACAGAGTATTAACACTGAAAACTCAGTATTAGACTGTGGCTCTCAAAATAATTTACTGGCATAACACAGAAGTGGTGTTAACAGCTCAGTCTGAATTATTAAACTTTTCAGATGCTGCTGGAAGTTTAGTAGAACTAAGCAAAACACTACTAATGTTTCAGAAGTCATGACTGTGTGTTAGACACATTTGGAAAATTGAATAATACTGTAAAATACTTATTATGTACAATAAAACCATGAAATTACTTTTGGTAACACCTTTCTGAACTCATCTTGTGTGACATCATCAGCGACATGAGAAGATGGTGTCAATGACCCTTCAGCTGACTCACTCTCTGTGGGTGTTTCTGAAACAGAGCTGCTTCATTTATCATCAACTATTATAATATTAGCTGGCTGTGACACATACCGGTATTAAACTATTCTGAAATACTGCTACCAAGTTGTATCTACAAGAACACGTGTATCAGCTGTTGTCCTCATGATGGTTTTATGTCTTTTCTCCATAGCTTCATTTTACGTTGTAGTAAAAAGTTAGCATTAGAAGGGGGACAGTCCTCGGGACCTGTATTGTTTTAGATACAAGAGATGGTCTGTCAAACTGTTTATTCAGCCAACAGTAACAGTTTGCTTACTGTGCTAATAATGTGAAAATCAAAAACATTATAGATAAAAACAATAAATGAAAATAAATAAATAACACGTTCCTGCTAAATAAAGCAATATAGAATACATTTTAAGTAGGCTTGCATGTGAAGGCAGTATTATTCGTAGGTCTTGGAATGAACTTGAAACTGAATAGAAGGGAAGTTATATTTTCTTCATATGAGAAAAATAATGGCCCATTTGAGCTTCTTTTAAAATGTAACGTTTAAATATAAGGTATTTTTGTGAACTGCAACAAGGCTGTATCATTTCCGGCACTGGGAGGCGGTATTGACGGTAACTGGCTACAATCTGCCAGTAACAGACTAAAGAAGAAGAATCGTTCAAGCTTTCTGCGCATGTTACTGCGCATGTTAATCACAACATAGCATGAACGCATGCTATTAGTTTTCCTTATTCATTATTCTCTGAATTTCAGTATACTTTAATCTAAAATGCCACCAAAGGGTAAAGGTGGCAAAGGTGGTAAAGGTCAGTGGCCGTCAGTTATCTACTGTTTGTTTTGTGTTGTGTATCTTAAAGTCAGCCACATTTACCCGCCTGTCGCATACAACTGCAGTGTATGTTTCTGTCTAGTTATTTAATATCTCTCCAGGTCGTGCAGTACTGCTTGTTTTAATATCTTTGTCTGTTCCTGTTTCTGTTGTGTTGTCACGGTGTTGAACCTGGGGACTGTGTAGCAGCTGCTTCAGGAAGTGCAGACGCTGATAAGAAAGAAAAAGCACCCAAGGGAGGCACTTCAGTGAAGGTAATATTAATAGATGTATTTTTTTTTTTTTTATCTACAGCTGAATGCTTTAGTCAGATGTGATATACCGGGAAATTTAACCATCCGTCAACTGCCCTCTCCTACTTCCACTACGTCAGTTTTGAATGAGCTGGCTGTGCGGAGTTGAAGGTGTGAGCGTGTGGTTGAGTTGGTCTCAATTCTTGCACTTGAGCTTGATGACAACTGCGTGCAGCCTGTTGTCACCTTTCATCTAGAGCTTTCCCATCACTAGATAAGTTGAGAGGTAATGAAACTTGACATTAAAACTGAGAAAACAATCTCTCTTGAGATTGTGGTCCATGTGGACGTGGTTGCATCAGATAATTTCTGATTTATTAGCTGTGCATTCATGCTGTCACTAGATTCAGATTTGGTGACTGTGGAGGCCACTGAAGTTTACTTCATTGTCATGTTCAATGACAGTGTGACATGGTGCATTATCCCACTGGAAGCAGCCATTTGAAGATGGGTAAATTGTGGCCATAAGGGCATTCACATTGTCAGCAGTAATACTCAGACAGTATTCATATATGATTGATTGAGGGGGCACAGACTGTGCCTAGAAAACATTTCCCACACCATTACACCACCACCACCTGCCTGGACTATTGATACAAGGTCATGTTGGGTCCCTGGTTCATGCTGTTGATGTCAAATTCTGACCCTACCACCTGCATGCCTCAGCAGAAATCCAGATTCATCACACCAGGCTGTATTTTTCCAGTCTTGCAGTCCAGTTTCTGAGTCTGTGTCCTCTGCAGACTCAGATTTCTGTTCTTGGCTGACAGGAGCGGAACCTGACATTGTTCTCTGTTGTTGTAGCTCATCAACCTTTGACGTGTTCTGAGATGCTTTTCTGCTCACCACAGTTGTAAAGACTGGTTTTCTGAGTTACAGTCCGTCTGTCCTCTCTCATTAACAAGGTGTTTGAGAACTGCTGCTCACTGGATGATTTTTTTCCCCACACCATTTTGAGTAAACTCTAGAGACTGTTGTGTGTGTATATCCCAGGTGATCAGCAGTTTCAGAAATACTCAGCCCATCTGTCATCAACAATCATGTCACAGCCAAAGTCACTGAGATTTTCCTCATTCTGATATTTGTTGTGAAGCTCCAGACCTCTATCTGTGCTGATTTTGTGCATTGTATTGCTGACCATGTGATTTGCTGATTAGACAATTGCATGAATAAGCAGGTGCACAGGAGTTTCTAAGTGCTCAGTGAGTGTGTATTTGCTAACTTATGCTGCAAATTGGCACTATATAAATATATATTTTTTTAATTAAAATTTTCAAAGTTTACAGTCATATTAAATACCTATAGTTTGCATTTCATCCATTGTTTATTCCTGAAAGCCTAACTGTGTATTTATGGTTTGTGTTCTCCAGGTTCGGCATATTCTCTGTGAAAAACATGGAAAATGCATGGAGGCGATGGAGAAACTGAAAGCTGGGGTCCGCTTCAGTGAAGTAGCATCACAATACAGTGAAGACAAAGCTAGACAAGGAGTAAGAACATGTTTACATAATCACTTATACGCTTTTGGTCAGGTTCGACTCCTTTACTGCTCTTTTATTACTTCATTCAAATGATCTATTAACTGCAGTGATGGTCTCTTTGTGTTGCTGGGTTAACATTTGGGTGTGGGTAAGGGCGTTGTTAGACACCTAAACTTCATAATGAGTCCTCAAGGGTGATGAATTCCAGACTGATAAATGATTTATTCATTCATGTGTTATTTTCCCCCAACCCTCTTACGGTTAGATGTCAGTGGAGATTAAGAGTATTTTCAGCCTTTGTTGCTCAGTCACTTTTTCCTTTAACCACATTAGATGCTTACTGTGTGTTTTTTCTCATGACGGTTACGTTGATGACAGGGTGATCTGGGGTGGATGACGCGAGGATCGATGGTCGGACCTTTCCAGGATGCAGCATTTGCCCTCCCTGTCAGTTCCATGGATAAACCTGTCTACACAGACCCTCCTGTCAAGACTAAGTTTGGGTACCACATCATTATGGTAGAAGGAAAAAAGTGACCTGGGATGGCACAACATTTGAATTTTCACAGTTTGCTATATGGTAAAACTGATGACTTCCTGATTTCACACCATCATGTTTTGCTAAATGTTTATGAAAACAAAATGGTCTTGTTTTGAAATACCATCAGGTTTGTCTTTGTTAAACGTACTGACAATTTAACCTGAAGGTATATTTCTACATTCACATAATCACCTGGGTTCTCCTTTTCAGTTTAATAAAGTTTGTGGAACTCAAACCACAAATGGAAAAAAATGCATTGTCATTCATGTAGTACACCATGTGTGTTTGTGTGTGTGAGTGTGATAAAGACTTAGTGGAGGAAATGCTGGCCTCACTAACGACAACATCTGCTTTAAAATCTCTCATAAAGGGCACACACATGCACACAGTTAATCTGCTGATTATTTTTCTCAATCTCTTTCATTTGGTCTATGAAGTGTTGGAGAAGGGTGATGTCATCAAATTGTTTTGTTTTGTCCAACTAACTCTAACCTGAGGATGTTCAGGAAACTATCACATAAAGACAAAGAAAAGCAACATATAAGGCTCACAGTCAAGAAGTCGTCAAACTAGTGCATGTGAGTGAAATAGTTTATTTTTAAAAAGTAGTTGATTGTTTTTCTGTTGATCATCTAATAAATAAACTATTAATCAGCTAATTTTTCAGCACTTGGAGGCACTGTATCACCTGATACAGACCTCATTAATCTGCATCACTGAAACACTGCTACCACTTTCCTTTAAGGCCCTGGTTCCAGTTACAATCTGTTAGTCATGTTTGGGAGCACGATTACAATAACGCAGGTCGGTGCGGTGACATCCGGACGGCTAGGCGGCGCAAGCCCGCTGAGGCTGTGACAGCGCGGACCGCACCGGGAAAAGGCAGTTGACGTTGTTACGCCTTGCTAGATGATTGGCGAGGTAAGATGGCGGCGCCAGAGGAGCCAGAATTATCCCAGGCGCAGACCGAAAAACTCCTCCAGTTTCAGGTAGACAGACTAAATTCAGCACTAACACGTGTCCATTTGAAACCTCATATGTTAATGTGTTACCGTTGATAGTGAATCACTGTAAACAGGACAAATCGTGCCCGTTAAAGCGCTTTTTGCACTGTCAACTTCGGTAACGTTACCCCCAGCCCCCCTAACGTTACCCGTCAACTGGAGTCACAGCTAACGTTAGCTAAGCTAGCTAACATTAGCTACCCTAGCTAACAAGTTAGCACACTTTAAAGGCCATGGGTGGACTTAAATAGCATAACGTTTGTTATATTTTACGTAAAGACATATATCCAACCCAGATTTGTTCATCAAGATCACCCGTGCTGCGTTTTTGATGTAATTTTTGACTTTACGTCAACTTGGCTAACGTTAGGTTTCCACTGACGCTCCCTTAAACACTTGCTGAGTTAACATTAGCAGAGCAGTCATGATCGGGCTGTCACCGAAGTTTCTCAACGACACAACTGTTTTAAGATAAGCTAAATTAAATTGTCAATATTATGACAATAAGAGTGATGCAGCTTTCCTCACCCTTTGTAGCCCGTTGTACCTCTTAGTTTTCCCACTGTAAAGTTAGCTGTTAAAAGCACTCGATATTTTGGACACCTAGCTAACCTTAAATGATGCCTTGAGTCAACGATTTTTTCCTCTGTTGACGTTAAGGTTGAGGAAATGTAGCTGCGTAACTAAGGAGTAGTTAATCAGCTATACTAATAATCTCATCCTCAGCTTTTGACAACCGAGTTAGTTTCGTTTTGTATGATTATTGCAAACTTTTTTCCATGAGGAACTTGACACAGCAAAGCAGTAGCATGTGAGCTACGGGAGGAAGCACTGGCTGAACGTGTACAAACGTACTTTTCTGCCTTTCTGAGCAACCTGAGGCCTTGAGTCTCTCTGTCTTTTGTTGTCTAACAGGACCTAACTGGGTTGGAGTCAATGGACCAATGTCGTCGAACATTAGAGCAGCATAATTGGAACATAGAGGTAAAGTCTTAATCTGTTTACATTTTGATACCCATACAGATTATTTGAACTGTGCTGGTTTGCTCTGATTCATCTGCCACTCTTGATTTATTGAAGGACTTGACTAAAGTATGATGGCCTTAACTGTGTGTGTTTCAGGCTGCAGTACAAGACAGACTTAATGAGCAGGAAGGAGTGCCCAGTGTGTTTAACCCTCCACCATCCAGACCATTACAGGTCAATACAGCAGACCATAGAGTATATAGTTACATCGTGTCAAGGCCACAACCCAGGGTAGGTCTGCAGGCTTTCATATTTGTGCTCATCAGTAAGTTAGGTGTCTGTGTGTTCATTTTAATTCCCTTGAACTGTTACTGCTGAAAACCTAGAAACACCATGATATCTTGTTTTGTTTGTTTGTTTGTTATTTTAAATAAATTGTATTTGTTCTTCTTATCAGGGGTTACTAGGATGGAGTTACTACTTGATAATGCTACCATTCAGATTTACATATTACACACTTCTGGACATATTCAGGTAATTAAAGCTCACTGATATAAACTTGTAACTGCTGGATAGAGGAAGGTAACTGATGGCCAGCATGTCTTTTTCTTCAAGGTTTGCCCTGCGGTTCATCAGACCAGATCCTCGTGGTCGCGTGACAGACCCTGTCGGAGATGTTGTGTCTTTCATTCATAGTTTTGAGGAGAAGTATGGTCAGGCACACCCTGTATTTTACCAGGGAACATACAGCCAGGTAAGTTCAGGCTCATGCAGTGCAAATATCCCAGAAACACACGTTTTTTTCTGCTGTGAATCAAGTTCAGTCATTCAACAAGATAAAACTGCAACATGTTGTATTGTTTTGTTTACTGTGGTGCATGTAGGCACTGAATGATGCCAAACGGGAGCTCCGCTACCTATTAGTGTACCTTCACGGGGATGATCATCAAGACACGGATGAGTTTTGCCGGTATAATACTTAATTTTTTTTTATACCTACATCAGAGTTTATTTTTACTCACGGTTTGGTTTTGGTTTTTGCTACATGTTTGAAAGCATATTTATATATGAATGTAGCCTTGGTGTTTCCTAACCATGTACACACAAACACTCTGTTCTTTGTTAAATTGTTTGTTCTGTGCTACTGATCTCTTACCTTGTAGCTCCACATTATGTACAGAAGAGGTCATAACCTTCCTCAACACACGAATGCTCTTTTGGGCATGCTCAACCAGCAAGCCTGAGGGCTACAGAGGTATGCAAATTTATTGTTATTTAACTCACCAGTTGTTGTGAATCAGCTGTTATTGTAACATTGGTTACTAGTGATCATGAAAAAGTCCTGTAAGAAACAGGTCTGAGACAAAGTCAAAGTAGAGGAAGTCTGAAAGTCATTCATGTTTTCATTCTCAGGTTTTGATGTCTTCATTGAGAACTCAGGACTTTGGCACATAAAACTTTTAAAACCATTGGCATGCTAGCTACCACAAGGTCCTACTGGGATATAGTTTGTTGAATGAATGCAATAAAATGCGTAGTAATAGCAGCTCTGTGGAATCCGAGAGATTTGACTATAGAATATTTGGGTGTGTTTCAGTGTCCCAAGCATTGCGCGAAAACACCTATCCATTCCTGGCCATGATAATGCTGAAGGACCGCAAGATGACAGTGGTGGGGCGGCTCGAGGGCCTGATTCAGCCAGAGGACCTCATCAATCAGCTCACCTTCATCATGGATGCCAACCAAACATATCTGATGTCAGAGCGCCTTGAACGGTATGGGAAATCCATAAATTTTATTTTAGATTATTTTTATGTCAGACATTTAATCTCACTTAATGGAAGGTACATGTTCTCCTGGTTTTGATTGAAGTTCTAAAGTATGACTGTCTGGAACAGTTTGACTTCATTTTCTGTTTAATGATCACACTCTGCTAGTGTATCACAATGGGTAAATTGTACACAGCTAATGCTAATCACTTATATTTTTGTGTCAGAGAGGAGAGGAACCAGACCCAAGTGCTAAGGCAGCAGCAGGATGAGGCTTATCTGGCCTCCCTCCGTGCCGACCAGGAGAAGGACCGAAAGAAAAGGGAGGAGCAGGAGCAGCGCAGGCAAGAGGAGGAGAAGGTCCGACAGAGTGCACTTGCTGAGGAGCGGAGACGAAGAGTGAGTCTTATTTTCCATTTATTGCGAAATGCCAATTTAGACACAGAGCCCTTAACTGATCTTTTTTTTTTAACAACATAAAAGTCTTTCTTTCCGATTCATGTTGTTACTTGTTGTATGACTCCAGACACTCGAAGAGGAGAAGGAGAGGAAGTCAGAATGTCTTCCTCCAGAGCCGCCTGCAGATGATCCAGAGAGTGTCAAAATAGTGTTTAAGCTTCCCAATGATACACGAGTAGAGAGACGATTCCTCTTTGGGCAGTCTCTGACAGTGAGTACCAGAGTTATCAAGACTTTGCTTTCCAGGTTGACCCTGGTTGATTTATCTCATCCAGTGGTTTTCAGTAGGTTTGACTATGAAATAAGATTTATGTCAAAGCTAAAAACAAATTTTAACCATTGGATTTCAAGCCATGTGCTTTGTATGGAATATTAGCTAGATTTTCATTACAGCCTAACACCACATCATATAATAATGTTACTGTTGGGCTGGAACAAAACCCTGCACTATCAAAGCATGCTGTCCATGGCAAATGATTTCACACCATTGTTAAGAAGTATGTTCATCTAATACAGACTTGGTCCAGACTTATTCTCTTCGCTGACTTGTCTCATCTGTTTAATAATTAATTACCCTTTCATTTGCCTTTTAATTTCACAGGTAATATACGACTTCCTTTTCTCTTTGAAAGAAACCCCGGAGAAGTTTCAGATAGTTACAAACTTCCCTCGCCGAGTCTTGCCCTGCCTCCCGACTGAAGAGCAGCCCAACCCACCCACACTGAAAGAGGCAGGACTCAGCCGCTCCGAGGTCCTTTTTGTTCAGGACCTTACGGACGATTAATAGATGACATACCTCCTCTACGTGGAAACACATTTTCCTTCGATGCCCACCCACCCCACCCTTTTTTTTCCCTTTTACTTCTTTTGTTAAATGGCCATAATGCACAAGGGATCATTGAGATAAAATCCTGACCTGGAAAAATTAAAACCACCCTGCATCCAGTCCTTCATTGGTTGTGTTTACAGGGTTCCCAATAGCCTGGAAAGTCTTGAATTTTATCAAATAAATATTTCTTGAAGTCCTTCCTTGAACTCATCTTTGTACCCATGTGGAGAAAGAAGTTTGTTTTCCATTGTCTGTACTAGTTACCAGTTAATTCTTGTCTTTCCTCACCAGTAATTGTTGCAGCAACGGATTAATCATCTACTGAAATATATACTGAAACAGTAGCATAGCTTTGTGCAAAACCAGAACCACATCCCAAATTAGTTCATGTCAACTGGGCAACTGAGGAAGGCAGGTTGTAGTAATACCTACTGATATACACAGGATGCAGCATGGAAAGGTATGGATTTCTACGATGGTGTGAATGCCTTGGCTATTTTTTCTTTGTCAAAGACTTGATGTTTGCTCCATTTGTCCCAATTCAACACCCTTTTTGCCTTAAGTTTACACATGCTTCCTCCACAGTGACTGACAAGCACAGAACTGGTCTTAAGTTTGGTTTGGTGCAGCTGTGATTGTTAATTCATGTGGTGTAGAGAGCAAATGTACTACTTCAGCGAGCAGGTTGGTGGATTTGGACATAGAGGAAATATGGGAACCCTGTTTTAAATGAGCCATGACCTGTACATAAGTTAGATATTTAAAACCCAAATTTACCTTGACTCCTTATTTTTGTTGTTTTTTTTGTTTTGTTTGTTTTTTTGTTTTTTGACTCATCTGTGTCATAAAATGACCAAATGCAGGTTGGTTACTATGTAAAGCAGACTGCCTCAAGCTCATGAAGTTTAAAAAGACAATATTTAACAGAGGCCACAGCTTTTACATGTGGCTTTATCTAGTATAGTACAAGTCTGCCCATAGTGTGCCTGTGGTTACTCATAGATGCCTGTTTTGCCTGTAACATCTAAATGGGCTCATGTAAAGATGTAATTTTCCAACTATAAATTAAAAACATTTTAAAAACGCGGTTTTATTGAGAATGTACGACTTTGCTTGTTTGTGACGATCAGATGATTTCATGAGTTGGAACACATTCACAGGAGAGACTAGTTTTGTTAAGTGGGATATTTTAAGCACTTTTGAGACTCAACAGTTTTCACCAGAACAACATTTAAAGTAGGTTAGTGTCATAAGTACTGCAGCGTAACCTTTCAAATGAGACAAGTGTGATATTGGTATACATCATACATTTATTAGTGAACAACCCTCTCAGATCAGCCACAACAATTGAAAAAAAATATGATTGCACTACTTGGTAAAGCATAACTAGCAACTTTCATTTAAAAAAAGTACAAATCTTAAAAATTTCAAACAGTATACAGATGTATATATAATACACTAACTAGTTATGTTAAATGCTACAAACAATATGATTCCAATGGAATGAAAAATTATAACATTAATAAGAACCATTTCCTATATATAATATATATTAGTTGTTTTCTTCCCCCCCACCCCCCTCAATACAAACATGGAAAAAATGAGGTAACTGTAAATGTGCAAGTACCAAAGCAAAATATCTGCCTAACACAGAACACATGCCCCTGGCTCTGTTGGCGGGTGGGTAGTCTGGTGTTCAGGCAAGGGCCCCTAGAGGCCAGGGAGAGTAAGAACAGTAAACCACTATCCCACCACAGCAAAAAATCATTGGTAAACAATAAATGGCATCTACGGAGCAATCAATCACAAATCCTAAATAAATTTTAGCTGCTTATTGGAACACATTTTTGCACCACACAAGCTGTGAGATTATTCAATAACTCTTAACAGAAAGACTACAAGACTCTATTCTCAGTTGTCATTAAAAATTACCTCATTACCTAGGCCTTAATGGGAGGGTCTCTTTTTATTTAAGAGGGTAGCTGGATATTGTCAATTAAATATTTACTCCAAAAATAATAGTGCTAACATCAACATGAATTAAGGTATCTATATGTGAACAATACATTTTAAGATATTGATACACTGAGAGGAAGAGCCTGATAGGCAGGTACAGTACTACACTGAAATAAGTATGACAACACTTTATTCTTTTTTTAATCCCTTAAACTATATTGTTTTTCACTGACATTGTTTAGGGGTATTAGTATAACATGCTTTAAGAATACATGGGATCCATGACAAACTATTGCATTCACGCAAGTGAGTTTTCATACCTAAAAGCAGAACATCTAGCACCTTTTCACTATGGCTTTTGATAAACTACAGTAGTTTCAGAGCATGTTATTTTCAGTCGTTAGGGCAATAACAGTAACACAATGTATGTAAGAATTTCTGGATTCAAGACCAGTTTTTTTTTTCTATAAAATGAAGTTAGCGCAATAAAATCTTGTAGTCATTCAGTTCTATTACAAATGTGTGCAGTACAATGCATGGCAGTTATCAGCTGAGCGTTAAGATCCAAACCCCCAGAACCCAAAGCCAACTAGAGCTAAAAATTAGTTGGGATCTGGTTGACGAGCATGCATATTGTGCACCATTAAATAGGTCCCCACCAGATTTTGAGATACCCTCCACTATAACACACTTGTTTAACTTTTTTTTAAGTCATGCAAACACCTCTGAAGTAGATTTGGGAGTGAATTAGGTAGGATAGTGTGCACTGCCGCACATTTAGAAATGGGATCACAACCGCTATGTCTCAACATATGGTTTGAGTACAAGAACAAAAGTTAAACAGGTTTGAATAATACACTTGTAATGAGTTGCAGTGTACATTGCCTCTTTTCAGTGAATATTAATAACATATTTACTGATCTTTTTTCTTGCATGCCTGTCTTTAAATGATGTAATATCTACTATTTCAGACAAAACAGAATATTATAATTGATTACATTAAATTATTTATGGTCCGAGGAAAACGACCAAACTAAATTCAGATATACCCTTTTCATGGCATCCTTTCCATTTGAAATGGACTGTTCTCCTTTATTTTTTTATATACCGAGAGGCCCTGAGTGATTTTTTTTTAAACTTACAATATATGCCAGCGAATAGATATGTACACATAGGTTAATTCTCAAAGCTGTGGGTTTAACTCATTAAATGGCTTCTTTTTTTTCTCAAAGGTGGCACACACGTCAAAGACTCACATTCACTTAAGAAACAAAAGTAAAGAAAAAGGCAAGATCCCTTTTCACATAAAAGCAAAGGTTACAACTGCCTGTTAGTGCTTACTGGGGCAGTTAAGAGACAAGAGTGAATTCAAAGCACAAGTTCATTTGTTGCTCTTCTCCCTCCCACCCCAAATATATCCTGTTTTTTCTTCTTTTTTTTTTTTAGTGTGAACACAAGCAGGGAACTAGAAGTCTAACAGTGTTTCTACACTACTGAACACTCCAGCTCTGTGTCATTTGAAGGCCATCCTGATCACTGTGGGATACAGACAGCTGGCATAACGTGGAGTGTCACCAGTGACTTCTACAAGGGTTTTCAACATTCTTCTGTCTTCAAACGTTTATCTAAAAGCATTCACACTTAAGCTATACATACAGTTGCTCTTTTACAACACCATTACCATGGCCTAAGACATTGACCTGACCAAGTTACCAGAATATAACACATACCATACACAAACATTGTTAGTGCTCCAACTGTTTCCTTCAATGTATTTTCTCTAGAAGATAAAACCAATAAATAAACCTTTTTTTAAAAAACGGCATACTTTTAAAACAAGTGGAAATGACAAAGTATTTTCAGGATTAGTAATAGGTTTGTGCTTGTCAAGGTCATAAGAAGGCAGATCTGAAATCTTGAACAGTAGGCTATATCTGTATATTGGATTTGGCTCACAAACAAAGAAATAAATAGCCCAGTCTACAAGGGCAAGAAAATGTTCATTTAAAACTCGCCACTCACTGCACATATTGCTTTCTGCATAGGCCTCCAGAGCTCTATGGCATCAGCACAGCCTTCAGACGAGGACTCCCATCCTTAAAACGCAGTCAGGGTGGAACCACATGCTAGTCTTCCCTCATGGCGCTTTCTGAATAAGCAAGCAGTTCTTTTAGTATGCTTCTTTGTCTCTTCTTTTTCTTAAATTTGATAATTTTGGTGGCAATGCTTGATTAAAATATTGCTAGTCTGAATCAACAGTTCATGCAAATCCTAGCATGCTGCCCTGTATCCAGTGGTTACACAATGCATTGGGTCTGTGAACAGGACAAACGCACACGCGCACACACACACATACATACACACACACACACACACAATATGCACTCACACATACACACTTGCCAGAGGAACAATGCTGACATGGAGGGTGGATGTAGCACTTGTGCAGTTATGCCAGATGACCTCGAAAAGACGCAGTCCATTAATCCATGACTGCTTTTGTACAGATCTGTGTTCCAGAGTGGATTATCTGGGGTAGAGGATACCCCACAGTTGCATGTCCCATCACTGCAGTCCATAACCTCAGGCTTAACAGAATCTGCATTTAACCACAGCAAGTCACACTTTCACAATAGCACTGGCAAAATCTAAAAACAAATAAGGGGTAAAACTGTTAAAATGATCGATACATTATTGCAGAACATACATTATTAACAAGTCACTTTGCCCAACACCTACGCAAACATGCATCTATGATGGTCAGGCGTCGCCTCCAAACACAGATACCCATGTGGAAGTATTCCCATTATTTTTCTGCTAATTGCACAAGGTGTCCAGCCTATGATCCTCCAGGCTCCTGACTCACCTCTTCCGATGCAGGATGCCCACTATTCATGAACACCACAACCAAATCCACTAAAGAAAAATGAAACCCTGTAAACAAAAGCAGCAAATAATGCATTGTAGGGAAAATCTTTGGAATCTGCAACAAGGGGGCAGAGATAGAACTGTCTGGCGATCCCAGATCTCTGGCTATAGGCTGCAATAGGCAGTGGGTTTCATGAGACTCAGACAATGAAGCACAGCAGAGGTACAACAGGCTCCAGAAACAATCCTGGATTGCTTATTATTTAGGAAGGGGGCAGGAGTGGTGGGTTGGTAAGCTATATTTACTGGAGGACGCAGGTTAGGTGGCAGGTGTCCCCAGCTTTGGGACAGACTCTGGTGTGTGCAGCTTTCCAGTTCAGCACTCAGAGACAGTTCTCACTCCACCTCCCGGTGTACGTCCGAGGCATCAGCTCGGCAGATAGGACAAGTGCGATTGGTCTGGAAGGAAAGCACAAAGTACAGTAAGTATAAAAACAACAACTACTGTATAGATACAACAGTGCTCATCCAAAAACAATGAGAACATTTTTCTACCATTGTTAAAAGTGGCATCAACTTACCTTTAACCATTTATCCACACACTTGGCGTGGAATTCGTGGTTACACGGTAATACCCGAAGTAGCTGCCTACACTCAAAGTCACTAAAGCACACAACACACCTGAGAAGAAGAAGGGGAAAAAACGACCAGGATGTTGATACATCTATATGGACTGAATGTAGGTAGTTTGTTTCATGAAGGTAAGAAAAAGGCTTACAGCGTTTGTTCAGATAGATGATTCTCTGAGTTGAATCTGTAGGACGGAAGTTGCTCTATGTCTGCTTTTGTGAGTCCACGCGGCTTCGCTTCGCCCAACCTCTCTGCTAGATTCAGCAATGCCTACACGGAGACAGAGGAAAGATGACGCTGATTAAATTTGGACTCTGTTAGGATATTCATTACTTAAAATGTCATGATACTGACACACACCTCCACATCATTTTAGACACACCTTTAACCTCGGAGACAAAATAGTGGAAAAAAGACGGCGGTAACGTTTCCTTAAAAAATGTCTGGTGTTTTCTCTATCTTTTAGAATTTTTGACCAGATATAAAAAAAATTACTTTACTGTTCATGTAAATCCATACATTTTATATGAATTCTCAGCGTAAAGAGCTTCTATCCTTTGGTGTATACTTAATGTGTTTAAAAAAAAAAAAAAAAAAAAAAAAGCTTAATGGTGGCCTAATTTTGTTTTCCATCTTAACCACCACACCAACCTCATAGTTCTCCATCTCCACATCATCCACATCCAGGTCTAGACTGATGGCTGGGCCCACTGCTGTTGGAGGCACAGGAAGCATTGACCTGAGCAGAGAAAGAGAGACATAACATATTGAGCAAACTTTCACTATGATTGAACCTGTTAAGACATTTTACATTCAAGTAAATAACTGCATGATTAAAACTTCAGTACTTCATAAACAGAGTGCTTTTACTGCAGGTACTCACAAGAAGTAAGGGAGGAAGCCTGGGTAGTAAGATGGAGGGGGTGGAGGAGGGGGGAGAGGTTGCTGCAACCGGTATCTCTGTCCACTCACTCGCCGGGGCAACATGTGGGGATATGGCTGCAAAGAAACAAACACGCAGAAATGAATGAAATCATGTAAAATACATGTTTGTGATTAACATGAACTATTTCCTTTAATTGTTCTTTATGATGATAGACAGTTCAAGAAAAGTCTGACTGCAAAGTGACTGAAAAACCCTTAACAACATACACACATACAAGAGCAACTTTAAAGTAATATGACACTTGACAACATTTTTTTTTTTTTTTTTTTTGGTAGCAAGTAGTGTGTGGGATTACAATTTCAAAGACACTAATTACATTACAGTTTTACGTTTAAGCTACAAGTGTTGAATGTAGATGACAAAGTTGTTGAAAGGCACGTTTGATGAGGCTGTGCTGAGCAACAGCAAGTAATGTAACTAACTAGCTAGCTAGCTGAGTATGGCTACTCTTAAGCTTACTTTTTCAACACTTGTTTCTTTATTTTTCCAAAATGAATTAGGCTTATACAACTACAATGACATTTTGACCTGCCAAAGTAAAAAAAGCACAAGAGTAATGATCCATTCAGGCAATTACTGCATTGCAATGTAGCAGTTACTGAAATGAGTTACATCTGTGTTTGATAGGTTACAATTTCTATGGTGAAAAGGGTCTATTTAACTTTACTTAACCTATTACCCCCTGCTTATATGCACCCCAGATGAGAGACACTCTTGTCCCCCATCCACTACATAGCTGCCTTTGAGCAAGTTAGTTAAGCCCAGACTACTGTGTTGAGATGCTCAGTGGCCAACTGTTAGAGAATGTAATTAATGTGACATGGACCTGGATATGCAACATAAAAGCTAGATGGATGGAATTAAGACTGATAAATTAATTAAAGTTAATTAAGTCTTTGTAAAAAAATGGACACTTGCCCATTGGGAGATGATAAGCTTCCTAAGTATTGTGACATTTTTTGCCATCAGTCTGATGGTGCTGACTGAAACGCAACAAAAAAAAGAACTGAGCAGCCTTGTGCACAGTTCACTGTCAAAACAACCCCACTTTTAATTTATAAGCGTGTAACTTCTCTAGACAAACTCACAATCAGATACAACAATGTTTTATAACCAACATTACTGCCTGTGCCAGGCAAGGAAAAAGGTTAAGACTTCTCTAAATCTAATTTCAAACATTTTAATACCCTCCAAGGCATTTTAAAGGAAACTACCGTTAATTCAGTGCTTTTTAAGACTTGTCGGGAGCTGCAGATGCCCTGTGAACTAGGAAGCCTCACGCTAAAAAGAGACGTAAATGCACTGTCAATCTCTCTGAGAAATAAAGATCCCAAAATGTCTGAGAGGCTGTCTTACCACTCCAAAGGGAAGCTCCTGATGCAGAGGCTCTTGAGGAAGATACTGCAGGGGCAGAGAAGGAGGCAGCGCTGGTGGGTGATGAGAGGGAGGGTAGGAGAAGGTCCCTAATGGGTGCTGGTCCCCTCTTAGGTCAACTTCATTCTCTACCCTCTGTAGAGGCTGAGAGAGAAATGCAAATTAACAAACAAGTGATTACATTCTATGTACACTATGTATTCTATGTACATTCTATGTACTCTGTTGTCATTGACAAAGATGTGTATACAGCCAACTACTCACCATGCGTGGGTGCTGAGGCTGTAAAGGGACAAACTGGCTCAAAGGAGTAAGGTGCGGCGGCTGGTGGGGGGGTACAGATGGGGTTGGGTGCAATACAAAATGTTCGCTGGAGATCAGGGGTGGAAAGGCTTGATAAGACACTGGCATATGCTGCATGGTACATGCCTGTATGAGCTGAGGAGAGGAAAAAAAACACAAGAAGAGACATACATTTATGTAAGCCCATTTTCTTTTTGGGTTTTTGTTTATATCAACACTTTGAAGCAGCCTCTACCTAACCAAAGGAAATGAGCTACTTATATTCACAGTAAGACAGTTATAATGAAAGCATGTTGTAAGCATGTAGTGAACAGAAGCGATGCATTACATAAAACCAGAGCACTCAAAGTATTGCCACCACACCACACTGGTTATTCTGTCTGTTCGCACAAATAACAAACTCGATGTACAACAGAATCATATTTTTGTGGCTTATAACTGTTGCTGCTAATAACTGTGCCAACATCAAGACTACATCACAAATCCTGCATAGTAACAGCAGCAGCTCATTTGTTAGTCATGAACAGTGACAGATTGCATGGCTGGTATGGTGTGCTACATGGATGCCACTGACATTTGGGCTCTTCCTTTTCAAACTCACAGGAGGAGGAAGGCAGCAGAGCAGAGAGAGCTGTCCGCTGAACATTACCGAGCATGCTGGGAGCTGCTGAGTGTTGCACCCTGGAAGGGGCTGCCCGGTGTGGATGGGAAATCCGTGGGTCGTCACCGTTGTAACAGTGTATGATATCGGAACTGATCCCTGGTGCATCTTTTAAGAAAAGAAGTGGGGAGGGGGAGATTGGGTGACTCCACAATCTGCCTAAAACAGAAGCCTGTCTGCCAAAAAGAAGTCATTACACACAACTACACAACATCCTGCATGTTTCATATTAAATCTGCACAACACTACTACACTTGGTCAGGCAAGAAAGCAAAAAATATTCAGTAATGTTGTGACTTCTTTACCCACCAGGTTGCTCTGGTTCTTTTACCTGGTCATGTAGATCCACCATGATGGGGCTCTGCTGAGGCAGGTGAGCAGCAGGGTGAAGCATGCGTGGTGGTGTGCTGGTGTGGCTGTATTGTCTGGACTCATCTAAAGGAACCTGTTGGTGATGCTGGGAGAAAAGCAGATGATGGAAGTTCTCATCCTGGACCAGTGAAGTGTGCAGTACAGGTCTGTCTCGTCTCCCCCACTGGCGTCTCACTGGTGGGCTGTGAGATCATATAGAAAAAAATAATCACTGCTTCAGATACTTAAATCCCTCTAAATCCTCTGAACTTACCAGGTAAATGGACGGTATTTTGTTTCTTTATAATGAGCTCTCAATTGCTGAAGTCTACATACACAGCTGCTTTTCCATACAGACCATTTAAATGTGTTTAAATATAAAAATCTTTGTTAAAGAAGTGAAAATACAAAAAAGAAAAGTAAATTCAGTCATCTAACACTGCAAGCTAATCAGAGTCACAAGACTGGTTAAGTGATATACTGTTTTTCCATCTTGAAAAGAATGAAGTATGATGTATCAGTTCGAGCATATGACACTAATTATTAGCACAGTCTTGGTAGACACTACAGAACAATATTTTCCTTTGAAATCTTACATATCCTGTGGGGAAACAAGCAAGTCATATTTTTGAGTGTTTAGTACATCAGCATGATGTTGCAGTGGTGGCCCACGGTGCTTGAAAAATTCTCATTTCAATGATGAAAGGTGCATATTGCGTTTCTTTTCTCCCTATGGCTAAGGCAACATGAGTCACACTCAAAGCTGACATTTGGTTGACAAAAGTATCCCAATTTTAATCGTTAGATACAAATACAACAAAATACATAAAATCTATCTTCAAAAGAAAAAAATATCTTCAGCCGAGATTTTACCTTCTCCTGAGGTGCACTGGGGCGTTGCAGGGCTCTCCAAGGAACCTCCTCGGGTTTAAGGGGGCTGTTGGTGGCAGCCTATTTACTGCTATTTCCCATGGTCGCATTGGTGACGTCGTGCAGACGAGTCACACTCTGGGAAAGGAAAGCGTACAGTGGAGGCACTTGTATGTTGCCTCTGATTGTCTTAACCCTGCAAAAACACAACAAATAGGGTAATTAACAATTTTACTTCTTATGCTAAAGAGCTTAGTGTACTATGTCCTTTATCTATGAACTGAGCACGCAATCTACTCATTATGGAAAAAGAATCATGGTTTTCCAACAGGATTATACCAGATAACAACTTAAATGTGTACAGAGCTAGGCACATTTTAACAAGCTGCATCAAAAATTCTGACTTTCAGATACGCATTCTACCACACAAACCCCACTGGAATTATCATGTAAAATGTAATTACATAATTACATGCTAATAAAATGAAGACTGAAAAAATAGTAAAGTTTAATAGTTTGTCATTTCTCTGAGGAGCACTCAAGGTACTTTGGTGACAACTCCTCTACTTTGCAGTCTAGGCTAAATCTTAACTGATCCAATTTTAAATCAGCTGTGGCCCAAATCTCCTAAATTTCAGAATATAAGAAAGAGAAATAAACATTTGTGAACTTGTATTTCACTGAAACAAAAAAAGCATGTGGGCACGTTTTTGTTCAGGGAATTTAATATTCATTGAATCACACATTTCACTGCTACATTTTGGTTTCACTGACCTTATTTAGGCTTTTTACGTTTTATCGGAAATGGCCTAGATTTCAAACAGCATTTAGGTACACGCATTAGCACACTTCTCCATATTTATATGGTGCTAGCATTCTCTACATGCATGAACACACAACAGGTCTGTGAGCCCAGTTCACTAGCATTTCGAGATTCCTTTTGACAAAGAAAAGCTGCAAATCCAAAAACAGTAGTCCTTCAAGTCCGGGGGTAATTTTTCTGGATCAAATTGAATTTCACATTGCCTTTTCTTTTTTGTGAGATGACATTTTGCCTCCCATGAAGACTGCTTGGTGTCATGCTAAAATGTTTACCTTGTAAATGAGGAGAGAAATACGGGAAATACACTAGAAAAGGTTCATACAGGTTTACAACATATAAAACAGCGTTATCACCAACTGTAAGTGAGTATTTTGTCTGCTACAGGTGCCTAAATAGACGGATCGAGATCCAGGCCATTTACGACTAAATTCAAGTCATGTCCAATGAAGAGTCACAAACGTTGTCCAGGTGAACATATTATGTACTTTACATCTTTGATATTAGGGTATCACAAAGATTTTACCATTACATGTGTAGAGCTTTACCAAAACGTTAAATATAGTGTATTCAGAGGTGTTTAGTGACAGTATAATTAGCACAATGTATTCGGGGACAGAATAAATAGGGGTCGCTGTAGTCTGCCTGAACAAAAACATGGAAAGCCATGTGCTCAAAAGACAAAGCAACAACAAAAGATGTGGTAGGCAAGCGGGACCGCTCGCTACCATGCACTTCAGGAGGCCGTTGTGCCGTTACACCGTTTCTTACAAATATTGTGCAATGCACAGATCACTGCAAAAATGTGAAAACTTGTCGTTGTGGCAGCCACTGGTTCCTCACTACCAGGGCAAATTCGACGTCCCCTGTTGAAGGAGAGCTGCTAACTTTAGCCAAGCTAGGCTAACGCTTTGTCCAAACATAGCAGGGCTCAGCTGCAGATGTCTAGCGAGCTATTTAGCCAGAATGCTAATAAATGGTTAGGACATTTGCTTAGCTATCACTGTGTATTCTCTCCATGTAGCTAACACGTTACAGCACAGACAGAGACCAGCATTTGTACGGACACGTTTAGCTATGCGAGTTGACCAACAACAACACAGCCCACATCTTACTTTCTTAGCTAGTTTGCTTGCTCGGTGAGGAGGGGAGATGGCAGGTGTTTCAGTCTCCGAAACGTCGTGTCCCATCAAGTTATCCTTGCATGTAACCGCCTCTAACCGACCACCATCACCGGGCCGTGGCTGATGTTAACTGACTATCAACCGACTGCGTCCGACAGATTTTTGACAATGTCCCCGACGGAGCTGCTATTAGCTTGCTAACGCTAGCCAGCTAACACAACGCTTCCAACTACTGCATAGGAAATCCGTTTTCTCCAGAAACTGTAAGACGTCCTGTCCGTTAACAGCAGCGTGTACCTGAGCTGGAGATACCGTTAAACGTGTAAAAGGAAAACGTTAGCGACACAGCGACAGAAAACATTCCTTGGCGCGTGTATGTTCCTTGAAATGCATTGTTATGACGAAACCACGCCCCCTTTTCCGAGCGACCAATCAACGCGCAGCAAACACAGACAGCAGACATCCAGACAGTCTTGGCTACAATGTTTCAAAACGAGCAGTTCCTGTTGTTGTTTGTAGTTTATAAACAATGAGCCTCCCTGAGACGTAACAGGCTCACCAAAAACCTGTGAAAAACATTAACTAACATCCACAATCTCGATGGTAATCCTAATGAAAGAATTAATAAGTACTACTTTATTTTTTTGTCTGTCCTTACTATATCTTGCCACCTATAGCATGGACAGGTACGGTGCTGCTTTTGAAACTTCAGGTGCATTTTGTTGATAATATTTCTTTATTCAAGTCATATTTTGAATGCAGGGCTTTGACTTGTGCTGTAGTATTTTTATAGCGTGGTATTGTTACTTTTACTTGAAATGATGAAAACAATGATTCCACTACTGACTGTCATTATATGCACAATGCAGCCTCGTCAGAAAAGCTGTCTACGCATCAAACTTTATACAAATTAAGAACTTTGTCTAACATTTAGTCATTTGAGCATCATCAACCTGAAAAGTTTGGAATTCCCCAACTAAAGCATCTCTTTTGTGGCAACGCTTGAAAAACAAAAACATTAGTGACCCATCTCAACCAAAAGTAAAATTGCATTTTAATTCATTACATTCACCCCCCATACCCTGAGTGTTTATTTGTAGAACATACAGCTTTACTGTAGTTCTGTAACTCCACTGTGGTCTGTTTTGACTCCCACTGGAGGCCACAGTGTCCTACTGTAGACTACCCAGTCTGGTTATGTAATATTGCACTTGCATGATCAAGTGAGAAACATCCTCCATCAGCTATTGCTCGAAATTCCCCATTTATATCTTTGCAGGATAGCGAATGCAGCCGTAAAAGATTTGATGTGATGCTGCGCTTAGAAATGATCAAGCTTTATTAGGCCTGATAGGTTACCTGTCAGGCCCAGTTTGTCCAGTAAGAGTTAATAAATAATGTCTTCGTCTGTTTTGGCTGCTTCACTGCAAAACATTTGAGCATATCTAGTTTTCTGAATGGATCCAAAAGTAGGCATCAAATGAAAAGCTGACTAAGGAAGGGAGCGGGGGTACGCAACACAGACTAAATGTAAACATTACAACATCGCACTCGGTAGCAGCAAAACAAGGAGGGGCTGGAGGTTGAGCAGGATGACAGCCCTAATAACCCGTCTAACCATCTACCGTAAACACGCACCGTAAATCTCCAAAATTCAACCGAGACGAAGCAAAAACAAGAGGAGCAGTGTAGTTACCTGATTGTTAATATGCAAACATCTGATCACTGATATTTTCCTTGAAATGTTCACATCTCGTTAGGCTAAGTGCGGCATCCTATGGTCAGCTGTTCCCGTGTGGAACATTCCGTGGATTTCACCACTGCTGCAAAAAAGGTGCTAAACATCAGACTCTCGTATTATCACCACATTCTGTCTAAATGTTGCGCGGGTTTGTGGTTTTGCTACACCCGAGATTAATTCCGTAGTCGCCACTCTTTGGTTTTGAGAATGGCAATCCAGCCCCACGGTTGTTTTGGGTTTCTGCAGTTCCCTGTTACACCCCCATTTCTGCGTATTTCCAGAGCAGGGAGCATACGCCGTGCTGCCATTTTTACCGTAATGGACAGAAAAAAAGTGCCAGTGTCTGTTTGACTCGAAAGTTCAGGGTCGCCTATGATAAGGGTTCATTTGTATTCTGGGAAGAAGTACTCCGTATCTTTATTTAATTAAATGCCGTAATACCACAGTGTAAAATACTCCGTTGCAAGTAAAAATCTTCTAAGAATAAAAAAAAGAGTACAGAATCTTTTACCAGCTTAAAGTATCAGAATTAAACATAGTTTATCATTGGCTTATTATGATTAAGCATGTTGTACAATAAAACACCACTATAATGTTGTAGCTGGTCTAGTACAGCTAATTCTGCCTTCTTTACTGGGAAATTATTCATCATATTTTGATGATCATATGTTTGTACAGCTGTCACATAAATGTAGCAGGGTCAAAAGGAGTATAAAGAGTGGAGTGGAGTATAAAGAAGCAGAAAGTGAAAGTAAGCAGACCAAACTTGAGTAAGTAAAGTACTTATTTATTTACCCCACTGCTCCTAAGTTTGTATAGTAGATTAATAAACGATTAATACGATGAGTCAAAATTCGCCATTGAAAAAAGTACTAGACATTCTACCCTTTATAGGTATGAACTCACTTTATGATTATATTTGGGTATGCCACACAATTAGAGGAACCCCGTAGATGCTTTTTTAATACAGAACTTACATTATTTTTCACACATGCCCAAAATGAAGAGACATTAACATGGTTAAAGTTTAAGAGATTATTCTACAGTGGGTTTTGTGTGTATGTGTATGTGTGTGTGTGTGTGTGATTTCCTTTTCTTTTGAAAGATAAATGTCCTCACATGAGGTCATTATAACCTATGTGGAAAACAAGCATAATAGTGGAAGGAGAAACATGGAAAGAGGCCAAAAGACAGATTAAAAATGAAGAGAACAAACAGAAGAGAAAAATATTTAATATTATTATATTTATTTATTTAAAAGTATACAAAAATACAACTGAGAAAGTAAGGTAATAAATGAAAAAGGGTGGGTAAAGGAAAGTACACTAGATTTTATAAATGATAACAGACACAGTAACAACGAACATGTGTGTTGTGTGAGACTGAATGTCACACTGATGTAAAAAATTAACCATTATTATCATTATTTATTGCACTTTGATTGCATTATGCTATCAATCTCATAAAATCTCACAAAATCTTACAAAATCATGTTTCTTAAGTCACAAGCAAGTATGTGTCATTACTTATCAGGACTTATTCTTATCATCTTGTCTGTGTGGGAAAAACAGACACCCTGAGATCATGCAGTCATTAAAGTTAGATCTTTTTTTTTTCAACTCAGATTCTGTTTACTGTTTACTGGAATTGCTATGGCAGTGTTTTATTATGCTCCCGCCCATCTATTTATTCCCATCGCTGGATCAGCAGTGGAAATGTTGTTTGAAACTGTAAGTCATAAACCAAAGTCTAATTGGACAAGATTGAGGAACAGATTTCTGGGATGTCTGTCATCGATATCCAGAGGGAGTAAACTTTAAATGATAATATTGCTGTGATTTATTAGCACATTACCTTTGGTTGTTAACCTCTTCATAATTTGTTCAGCTATCTAAATGACTTTTCAGTCACACACAAACCATGATCCTTAGAACTGATTTTTATTTTAAAAAGCATACTTTTCACCAATCTGACCCACTTTTATTCTTTTTCTAACATTTGACACATTTGAGTTATTTGAACAAATAAACACCATTGTCCTGTTTTTATGCAGTAAAGGGACACTACCTCTATTTCTTACTTTAATTCCCAGCCAGTAAATTGAAATTATCCTACTTCAGCTAACTGGTGATACACTGACCTTTCTCTAGCACCACACTGAGGTTGACATTTGACATTTTGAGTGAAATGTCTCAACAGATATTTGAATGGATTAGCATGAAATTTGATATATTCTTGTTGCCCACAAGATAAACTGTAATAACATTGGTGATGCTTTCAGGCTTAGATTCCATTTAGCCTCAGCTGTGCTAGTCCTAATTTTGTTGTCCTAAATGTTTGCATGATAACATGTTAGATGGTTAACACCTACTTGGTATCAACATGTTAGAATTGTAACTGTCACCATGTTAGCACACTGACATTAGCATTTATCTAAAGTGCTTAGCCCAAAGAGTCACTACTGTAGACTCATATTCTTGTCATACACGGAGACACCACTTTTATTTCATTTTAATTCATTTGTAGCACTGGTGAACTACTTTCCTCTGTAGCTAATGGAAGGTCCTCAAGTTGTCACAAGTTCTGAAGTAATTTTGTCTCTATTGAACCAAAAATTCTGTAAAAAGTTATGTTCGGCCTGCCTGGCTAGCAGTCTAACCTCAAATGGCGGACCATAAATAAACTCAACAACTATTGGATTGATTACCATGAAATTTCATACAGACAATTGTGGTTCTTGGATGATGCATTTAGTTGACTTTGGTGATCCCCCGACTTTTCATTTAGGCAACCACAAGTTGACATTTGCATAAAACAGCAAATGTCAACCTGTTAAATAAATAAATAAAATTTCAGATATTCATGTCCCCCTCAAGATGAACTGTGACTTTTCCAAGTTCCAGGTTAAATTTCTGAACCACATACTTGAAAAACTAATCACACTCCTCATCTTTACTTTGTTAGCAGCAAATGTTAATTTGCTAACTGACTTGCTAAACTTAGATGGTAACCTTGGTATAAAAAAAACCCAAAAAACTTCAGCATGTTAGCATAATCACTATGAGCATGTTAGCATGCTTATGTTAGTGTAGCTCAAAGCACTGCTGTTTCTATGTACAGCCTCACAGAGCCTCTAGTGTGACTTATTAAAATGAGTATCCCTTTTAAAATGTCACTTCTCTCTCTTTAGCGCAGTTAGTGGCTGAAAATTGCACCTTTCAATTATATTTTTCATGGAAGAAAGAATCATTTACTGTACATGTTTAGCTTTCTAAGTGAGTCATTTGTACTGTCATTCTATAAAACCCATTTAAAACAAGCAAATGCAAAAAAATACACTGGTCAGAGTAAAGAGCTGTAGTGTTGTACTTTTGTTTTGAGACTGATTATGAATGAAGCCTGTGGGTACAAGAGAAGATAATCCTTTGTGTGATGCCCTTTAATTAGGGAGGAAGGCTGCGGGGGCTTTATTGTGAAGAGCTCATTAGAGAGGTGCATAAAATCTGTGCTTTCTGAAAAAGGCATCGGTCCAATGATTGCTTCTGATGAGACACGTTTTAGAAAGGCCCCCGGGTCACATTGGGTTTCTCAATGGAGGCAGAGAGACTGTTGTTGTTACCTTGACAACGGAAGCACCCATTCAGACAAAAAAAGCTGTTCACATGCTACTGGGGTTCGGGTATTGGTGACCCAGTATGCCATGATGCCATGTGTTCCTGGTGACAGGGCTGGCCAGCCAATGATGGGACCCGTCTCTATTACTACCCAGGCTTGGACAGCCATGTGTGAGAGCAAACAACGGGTGGAAAGTTGATCAATTTAACTTTTTGCAATCAGTAAGATGCTTTTGGATGTTTTGTGTAACAAATAAAGACAAGGAGGAGGTTAAGTACAGCGTTACTGGCAGTGTGTTAGCATATGTGTTAATCATTTATATTTACAACTGAGATGGCAATCACTGGGAGGAAGAGGAACCAAAGGTCTCATCCGGACATCAGTAAAGGAGAAGCTTCCCTGCGAATGTCGTCTGGTAAGTCTAACTGCGACATTTTAAAATTAGATTTATGCTTTTAAAGTTTTAGGTTTTCGCTTTTAGTGATTGTATAGCTCAGTGAGGATCTAGACGAAACAAATGTGATATATGTGTATTTAAATGTGCTGATATTGAACAGACAGGAAATATATATATCTTTTGGTGTGGTAAGCTAAAGTTTATACTTGTCTTTAATGAATTACAGATTAGAGTGGTATAATTCATGGGGCATGGAGACACCAAAGTGATTCATCCTCAGAAATCACAGCATTAAAAATCTGTTTTATTCTCATATATTAGAAATTGATCATTGTTCATGACATCCAAAACCTGCCACAAGTGCCGATTTCACCTTTTTTCAATCCTTATACCAGGTACAAACCGTGGAACCGGTAGAAAAATCCCTAAAAAGCTTAAAATAGCCTTTATCATTCATATAAAGACTCATTCATATAAGCTCAAGGATCATTAAATCCTTAAAGGCCAATTAAAATGTTCAGACTGAACCATGAATATCAAATGGTAAAATTTACAACTTGACCTTGTTGAAGATTAGCTTAAGTTGTTTTTACTGCTTAAATTCAATTCATGCACATTTACCTTAACTTTAATATTAAAAGTTTAAGTTAAGTTCTGTTCTAAAGTGAATGTAAGGGGAAACTGCAAAATGTCCTCAGACGTTCTTAGAATTTTTACGTTTGTGTGTTTTATTAAAATGTTTAATTATCTGCTGTTCAAGTTCTTATTACATTTGAAACATGTGTAACTGTATTTTCTTTTAGTTCATAATGTAGTCTTCACTGAACTACCTGTGCTTCTCTTACCTATAACTTATACCTACACTTTATCTGTAAGTAGCTGTAAGTAAAATGTAATTTTAACAGTAAAGAGGAACTCACACAGGGTGGAAAGCTTACGTTGCTCTGCTTTCTCTGTAAATGAAACTTTCCGACATATCAGGGCTCCACTGAGTGATGTCACAGCAGGTGCTCTCACCATCTTTTATGATGTTATTAATTTGGGTGTGCTCAAAAGTTCAATATGCAGTTAAATTTTAACCCAGAAAAATCAGGGCAAGAGCAGTTTTCAGCTCTGTTGATTCCAAGGTAACTTCAATTTATATTGTCCATCTGCAAAACTGAACACCTCTTACATAACAAGTTAATTTAATTGATTTTGGTGTTGTGCCCTGAGAGATAAAATGTGAATGTAACATAATTTTGAATGATATAGATTGGAGAAAATTCCCACATCTAGGAATCTAAGATAATGTTGATGTTGGTCTGTCAGTCGTCCACTTGTCCAGACTGAAATATCTCAACAACTACTGGATAGATTACCACTCACTTTTGTATAGACATTCATGGCCCTCAGTGCATGACTGAATCTGGTGTACTGCAGACTTTTCACCTGACACCACAAGTTTGAGTTTTTAGATACATGTCTTGACATCTATTGGATGGATTATTGTAAACAGATGGTAAGATGGTGAACATGGTAAACATTACACTGAGCTACTAAATAGTAGCATGTTAGCATCAAAGATGTTAGCATTGTCATTGTGACCAACTTAGCATGTAGCTCATACCCCTCTGGATTTACAACCAAATTATTTTTCTTATAAGATTTCTCTTCCTTTTCATTTACAGACATGGAGGGGATCACAGGAAGTATTCTACTGCTGTGCCTTATCAGCTTAGCTAATGGTGAGTATTCAGTTAATTTGATTACAATTTTGTCATTATGGCTTTACTTCACTGCCTAACACTAAAATACTTTGTGTCTCTGCAGCAAATACCAGTCCTGTAATCTCCTCTGTTCTTTTCAATGTGTGTGAAGACATCCCCATAGGTATACATGTCTGTGAAATACTGAAAACATGTTTCACTTTTGTGATATTATGTCTAAAAAAACGACATATTTTGCATTTCATGTTCCACTGATGCTGCTTTCACAGGGCAAACTGCCTTTACTATACAGGCAACAGACACAGAGAATGACCCACTGACGTATGTACTCACTGGGCCCAATGCTGTATTCTTCAGTGTTGCCTTAAACACTGGGATTGTAACAGTTGAGAGAAAACTGGATAGAGAGGTATGGTGGGGTGGAGATTCAGACCCTTCAGTTGTTAACAACTTCATTTTGGTTATACATGTGCTTTGTCAAATCATTTATTGTTTTTATTTTTTTTATTATAGAGCGCCGATGTAATGCAGCTTGGAGTCGAAGTGTCTGATGGTATCAGTGTTGTAAGTGAAGTGTAATTTAGTGTTAATCATTCAATTCATATCAGTTTGTTCATTATATTCATAGAGTGCATCATGCAATGTCTTTCAGACACCAGGACTATTAACTATAGTGATATTAGAGGCCAACGACAACAAACCCATATTTCAGGCAGCTTCATATGACGCTGAAGTTGCAGAGGTAAGTCAAACATATTTGACTTGATCACTCTTGGAGCCTTTTTCATAGTTGTCAGTTTTTCTACTCTAGCATGTTATGCTGTTAGTATGTACAGTATTATGTCTGTTTAACCATGTCAAAATTAGTGTATTTGGTGGATAATGCTGAGAGATATTTCTGTATTTAATTCTCTCTCTCTCTTTTTTTTTATCCCCCAAATTAATCAGAATACAGCTATAGGTACATCTTTGTTTACAGTGCTTGCCACTGATGCAGACACTGGAACTGCTGGTGTTGTTCAGTACAGCATTGATGAAGTAAGCTTAATAAATTAGTTCATTAAAATTATGTTGCAATGTTCCACAAATGTTATTAAAACTTTCACCTGCACTCTGTTTTCTAGGTTACTCCACCTGATGGCACCAGTCTGTTCAGCATTGTGAAAGCAACTGGTGAAGTCAGATTAGCAGGACAGTTGAATTATACTGCAAAGAGCACTTTCTACCGGCTTAAGATTAGGGCGTTTGTGAGTATTATGTTCCTAGCTGAGTTTGGGTTTTATCTATTTGCCCTTAATGAAACTAATCATGATTAAGAAAAAGTCTAACTTAAAACTCAAATATGTGACATAGATGAGATTGATACTCTCATGTCTGTGGGCCAACAATTAGCTTAGCTTAGCATAAAAACTGGAAAGAGAGGGAAACAGCTAGCTTGTACTTGAAACCTCTTGTCATTTTCAGATTTTTTTTTTTTTTTTTTTTGCCGTTTTCAGTCTTTATGCTAAGCTAAGCTAACCATCTCCTGGCTGTAGCTTCATACTAAACAGATATGAGAGTGGTATTACTCTTCTCATCTAACTCTCAGCAAGAAATTGAATTTGAAGTATTCCACTATCTGGGACTGATCCCTGAAGTAATTAATTTGATATTCATGCAGTATAGTTGATTTTCAAATGTTGTGTAATTTTTAAATATCATGTTTTGTTATTGTTTGTTATATTACTAAGTTTTTCCCCCAGTCGTCTTCTCCTTGCACAGTTATGCTCTATGCTTTGGTCGTGGTTTCATGCGCACAAAATGTATTTCAATAACATTTCAATTCTAAAGATTTCAATTAATTAGAATGTTTCTTAATGTTTCAATAATTATTAATGTAGCAAATAAAATCTTCTAGCACAGATTGCCTAACGCTTTTGAATTTCAGCAGCTTTGTTTCTCTCATAACAGGATGGTGTGGCCCAGTGTCATGGTCAACCTGCAAACTTCTCAAGCTTTGCTTTTTCCTTCATTACGGTTGTGGATGTCCCAGACCTTGACCCACAGTTCATCAATCTTCCCTATGTAGGGAGAGTTGAGGAAAATTCTCCTGTGGTGAGTGCTGATGGATTCTACTCAGGGTGCTGCATCTGAAATGTTGACATTAATTTTCAAAGAGTGATTGAAAAGGAAATGAAGGTTTTACTATCAATATTCATCAGGTGTGTTCCACCATTCACATGTCTTTGCGTGACATCTGCTTATCAATGTAATGTACACGCAGCTATGTGAGTTTCCATTTTGTTTGTTTGTAAATGAGGAGACTTCAACGTTTCATAAAATCTTTTTTTTTTCTTTACCAGGGCTCACCTGTGTTTAAAGTGACTGCTATAGACCAAGACACAGGAGTCAATGATGCTATAATCTATACCATTGAAGGTCAGCCTCAACCACTTGTTGTGACAATATGTTGTTTGCAGTGAGTGAGCAAGTGAGAAATGTTTTTGTTTTTTCCACATTGTTTAACAGATTCAACTGCTGATGGCCTGTTTGAAATTTCAAGAGATAGTGGCCAAATATCTGTGTCTTCAGCCATTGACAGAGAAGTTACTGGTGATACTGTTACCCTGACTGTAAAGGTACAGTTGTTTTTTTTTTCCTCATTACTAACAAATAATATATTATATAAATATAACAAACTAGTGCATGGTATAATATGTTGTAGTAGTAAGTATTACAGTGAGTGTACACAGTTAAATGGTGACAAAAGTTTAGCTTTTTTATTTTACCTTACCTAACATTTATGTTCCATTATTTGAAGGAATAGTTCAACATTTTGGGACATACATTTATTTGGTTTCTTGTTGAGAGTTAGACAAGAAGATTGATACCTCATATGAGTATGCTAAAAATGAAGCTCTTGAAAAGGGGGTTGAGCACAAGGGGATGAATGCAGGGTCAAATGAGGATTTATACTGGACACAGAGCAGAGGGTGTGATGGCAAGGAACCCAGAATGAGGCTCACCATAGGGGCAGCATCTTGATGAGGCTTCATAACTTCAGCGTCTCCTCCTCTTGGTTCCTGTAATGAGAGAGGAGGAGGTGAGGAAGCAGATAATTGAGTTGCGAGGGAGGGTTGTGAGAACAAGGTTATAGACACACCTGTAAAAGTACATAGACACAGGAAATTGGATTAGAGTGAAGTGTGATCTTTTCTCCTGAAGTTAAAATGACTTTTTATAGCATTTATGACACAACCAGCCCTCTCTCAGTCACAAACCACCATCAGATTATTTGTTGAAGTTTCTGCCCTTGTTTTCACTCTGAGAAGAAGAGGTGGACAACACTCTGAACTGAAGAAGAAGTGAACAGTGTAGAAGTAAAAGAGTAAGTGCGATAAGCAAAAACTCACATTGTAACAGGAGTGTGATGATTCCAAAACCGAGACCAAAGCCACGATACAAACACTTGCAATCTCATATCACGATACAGGAAGATGGAACCATCACATCCCGACCCAAGCCGCTGCTCTCATTACTTTACTACTGGAACAAAACTCATTTTTTAATTTCACAATTAACCCTGTAATGCATGTAAATCATATAATTAGGATTCTATTTAAAGTTGTATATTTAATATTACACATTACAGCTATGTTATAGTCTTACAACTGTGTGTGTCACACTATCATTTTTGTCTAATTATGATCAAGTGACAAAATAAAACAAAAAAAATAAACGTCTAACCTGAACTGTGTGGTGGGTGAGTTTAGAAGATTGTTACACCCCAGTGTTGTAACTAATGTAATATACAGCCTGCTGCCAGTTATGTGTTACACTGCTTTAGCTTGATGCGTTATGTTGAGTGAAGGGTGCAATTCGTACTGCATATGACAAGTCCTCTTGACTTTTGAGAGCCTATTTAATTGAGAACATCTATTTTTGGAAAATCTTGAGATGAATAAATGATTCTACTTTGATCTATTTTAGGCCACTGAGTCCAAGTCAAGCATCAATGGGAGGCCAGCCAACACCACAGCAAGTGTACAGATCAACATCATTGACATCAATGACAACAAGCCAGAGTTTTACAAGTGTGGCCCAGAGGACTGTGTGAAGGCCACGCAGTTTACAGGAGAGGTCACTGAGCACTCGTTGGGGTCTGTTCCAATCAACATGATGGTCAAAGATCTCGATAAGGTAAAAAAAATAAATAAAATAAAATCACATTCCCTGAGATGCATGTATGGTAAGTGAGTTACATGAATGATCAGGCATGAATCATCTCTGTTACATTTTCACAGATTCCCCACACTATTGAACTATCCCTGGAGGGACCTGACAAGGACGTGTTTTCTGTGGAACCTTCATTTATGTCATCAGATAGCTTGGTTCAGCTTCTGGTCAAGCAGCCCGAAGTACTGGATTTTGAAGAAAAACAGCAAATGACTCTAGAGGTTAGAAAAATGACATGAATCACTAATAATAATTTTGGAGACAACTTTTAGTTATTATATTTGTGTTTTACCAGTCTGAGGTGTTTCCTGTGCTTGTGTAATGGTGCAGGTGGTTGCAGTTGACAAGGAAAAACCCAGCTTCCGCTCCACTGCTTCAGTTACTATTAACATCAAGGATGCCAACGACAACAGCCCCAAGTTCCTCAATGACACTTACAAGCTGACGGTGGCTGAGCACTCTCCTGTTGGGACAACAGTGGCCACGATTACTGTAAGTCCTCACCAATCCTTTTTCTCACTCATACAGTTTGAGCTTACATGTAAGAAAGTCTTGACATTATATTTTTTTTCCCCCTAGGCAGAGGATCCTGATACGATGGATCAAGGCAAAATCACCTACAGACTTCTCCCAGATAGCATGTATGTACTCAAATCAAACTATGGCTATTGTGGTTATCTGAATGTAGCTACTGTGTGCTTTTTGCTGCCATGTTTACTGCGACAACACCACTGAACAGTCTGTGCCTGTGTTTCCAGACTGCCGTATTTTGACGTGAAGCCAAACACGGGCGTAGTTTACGTGAAAAGTGAAACTCTGCTGGATCGCGAGATCCGATCACTGTATTCAGCGACTCTGCAGGCCAGAGACACCAGCGGCAAGCCCGGCACCACAGTGCTGGAGATCACCGTGACTGACATCAATGACAAGCATCCAGTCTTCAACAGAGACTCTTACCTGGTGTTTGTGAAGGAGGGAGCACAGTTTAACATTAAGATAGAGGTAAATGTGATAGAACAGTGAACAACTGTAAACATTTCCATGTCATGGGTGTTAATGATGTAACAGGATTTCTTATTTATTGAAAGGATGTTTTTCATGATTTGGATGTGGAGCTCCCCTTTGATGCTACAGCATAGACAATAGAGTCAATTCTTCCAACGTTAAGGGCCATTTCAGCATGACAGTGCTCCTGAGCACAAAGCCTAAAGCCTAAGCCCTGTGTGTGTGTGTGAGTGCGCGTGGAAGAGGTAATGGGGTTTCCATATGAATGTTCATCCAATTTGTAGCACATTTTTACTGTGTACAGAGTCCTGAACTCCACCCTATGAACCCTTAGAGTGACCTGGACAGTGTGTGTTTGTGCTGGGCCTTTTCGCCCACAAGCAATAGCCCAGTTTCACTAATACTCTTGTAGCTAAATGGGAGCAAACGCCTGCAGCCAGTTTCCAAAATCTTGTGGAAAGCCATTCCAGAGGAGTGAATTATAGCAGCATATTAATCCCCATAGTTTTGGAATTAAATGTTTACTAACTATCCATTTCTCGTAATGTCTCTCATTTGGACAGGCCACAGATGTTGATGACCCCGAAACAGTAAACAGCCAAATTGTGTATGGAATTGTGCCGAGCAAGTACAGTGGTAACTTCATCATCGACCCAAGCACTGGTGTGTTGAGAAACAAAGGCGTGCTGGATCGTGAGGCCCTGGACCCGAAGCTGAACGGGGAGATCAAAATCAATGTGACTGCTACTGACAAAGGAACTCCTCCATTGTCTTCTGAGGTTACAGTCATTATCAATATAGAGGTAAGACTTGAACAGTTTATAGTGAATCATGGTTGTCATGTGGCTTCTGGTGCTGCCACCCCTGGTGAGGATGATAACTGTTGATGTTTTCATTTGATGCAGGATGTCAATGACAACACCCCAAGCTTTGAACCCCCCACTTACAAATTCTCTGTTAAAGAAGGAAATAAGGGTCAGTATTTAAATTTGCAAATGGCTTTCAAATGTTCAGAACTGTCTGACTGGACTTTAATCTTATTTTTCTACTGAAATCAGGTGCATTCGTGGGCTCTGTTTACGCTGAGGATATGGACCAAACCACAGAGTATAACCGCATTTCTTTCAGCATCATTGATGGAAGCTTTGGCAGCTTCATCATTCGCACCTTTGCGGATGGGGAGAAATACAGGGGAAACATCACCGTGGATCCCGACATTGAGTTGGACTATGAGAGCCCTCACAAGCAATTCAGACTGCAGGTAGAAGCAACAGATCTGGAGCAGAGGAAGGCTGTAGCGATGGTGGAGGTGGACGTGTTGGACGTGAACGACGAGAGGCCCGAATTCAAACCGACACCGCCCGTGACGGTGAAAGAGAACACCACCATCAGTGGGGCTGTTGGGAGTTTCACAGCGCAGGACAAAGACGGAAACCACTCGCTCGTGTACGAGCTGGAATCCATCCAGTGCAGATGCAACGGCTCTATGAATCCCTTGCAACTGGTTTATCCTCGATCCAACAGGGGAGGTCAGACTCAACCCGAAGTACAAGGTGGACTATGAACTTTGTGACCAGGTGGTGGTGGAGGCTCAGGTGGTGGATGAGTACACAGAGAAGGGAGAGAACAACAGTGTCACACCAGGTCAGAACTGGGTCGTTTAGGAATAACAAAAGCATAAGAGCGTCAAATACCCCCACCCCACACACACACACACACACACGTTGGTTCACTGTGTTTTTCTTTGATCTCTTTCAGGACAAATGGTGATCAACATAGAAGACATAAATGACAACGCTCCAGAATTCATTGCGACCGATTCAGTGTTTGGTGAGTGTATATACTGTGGCCCCTGTACTTTGGAACCACTGATTCAAAGGGTCATACTCACCTGAAAGTCATTTATACCAAAAAACTTTCATTCCCCTTTGTACCAGAGTAAAAATTGCAAATGTACAACCCTGGGGCTAAACGAATCTGTTTTCTTTGTACTTTAGTTGTGGTATCAGAAACAGCAAGTAAAGGGACATCGGTCGCAGGAGTCACTGTGAGTATGAAAAAAAAACATATGACTGACATGATTTCAGCTTGTTAACAAGTTATGTGATGAGATGCCCAGACACTCTTTGTATCTCACATTGCTCTCAGGCTATAGATCGTGACACTGGCGTTAACAGGGAGATGGAGTTTAAAGTAACAAAGGTCCAATTTGAAGACACCAACAATCACACCAGCTCCATCAGGATGCTGTTTGAGGCCATAACCACACAGCAAAAGGATATTTTTGTTGGGATTATTCAGTGAGTACAAAGTCATCCATCAGCATTGTATTAGTAAACCTCAATCTGCTCTTAACTTTTGTTTGGATTGTCATCACAAGAGCACTCATTGATGGATTTTTGAAGGAGACTAACTGACACAGGCCAAAAGGCTCAAAAGGCCCAAAGGGCAGAGGGAGGGCCTCGATCAGATGTTGTTTGAAGTTACTGTTAATATCTCTTGTTGGAAAGTCAGTGAAACAGCTACAAATGGACGCAAAACAGCTACATATAGATAAATTAAAAATAAAAAGAGATGAAAAGTAACCTCAAAGATATTCAAAATGTTCACAAAGAGATGTACCATTAACACAAGACAGAACTGAGCAAAAAAGAAACATACAAAACAATCAAGAGACACAGAGGAGATGCAAAATTTAGCTGAAAACGACCCTAAAATATCATGAAGTAACAAAAAATGACAGCAGTGAGACAAAAGAAATGACTACAGATGGATGGAAAACATGAATAAAGGAAAATACCAAATCATCACAAAAATAATCATAAATATCTGAGGTGGGAGGCCTTCATGTCTGTGACTCTTGTCTCATACTGCTGTTCTCATGATTTCTTCAACTTTCCACAGAACTACTGAAGCACTTGAACTGTCACTGAAAGGTAAATATTTGGTAACAGTAACTGCAAGTGATAGTGGCGGCTTCTCAAGCAGCACCTGTACTGGAGGTGAGTGACTGAAATCACACAGCTGAATTTACATTAATGTCTGTCTTTATAAGCACCAGAGGGACATATGTTAATGCTTCTGTGTTAATGCTTCTGTTCTTATTCTATCGCAGATTTTCACAGTTGATGAGTCGTACAGAGTTGAACTTCAGTTTACAAGATCTGTAGCTGAAGTTGAACAAGATAAAGATAAAATCATCAGGTATGCATTTCTCCAGGCCATACTGTGTTTTAGTAAAGTTTTAATCTGGTGATAGAGAACTGAAGCATTTTTCTAGCTCTTTTCTCACTGAGGACTTAGTATTTTCTCTGATCTCTGTATTTCCAGGTCTCTTACTGCTGCCACTAAGGCAGCTGTCTCAGTTTTTGCAATCAAGAATGACAGTCCTGAAGCATCCAGGCAAGTTCTCACTCACACCACCTCCTACTTGAAATCACCTTACATCAAAATATATTAGAGATCCTGATCATAAATCACTGGTACAGAAACTCCAAAAATAATCTCAAGCTCCTCACTTGAATACATAGACTGTTCTTGTCCACTAGGTGGTGCCAGTGCACCTGTAAACAATCACATTGTTGAGGATAACTTATTTGACGATGATAGTTGATGATAATTGAAGCAACACAAGATGATTTAGATTTTAGATTTAAAAGGTATATCTGTTGATTTAGGTTCATTACATTAACTGTGTGAATGCACTGTATTCTTCTCTCAGGGCCTCAGAGGTCACTGTGATGGTGGCATATTTTGTCTACACCAACGGGACAGCTCTTACCTCTAATCAAGTGGAAAAGATGCTCTCTGATCCTGATCATTTTCCTGAACTGGTAGACCTTGGCCTCAGGTACATTGTAAGTATGAGCAGTTTTAAAGTTTCATTTTCGGTAAGCTTTTCTGTCATATTATGCTTTCTTTACGTCACATCAGCAACTTAATTACAACAGCTTTACATTCCTCTTCTGAACCTTTGGAGTAGTTTTCCGTCACTTCTTTCCCCCACTGCTGTATTTGCCTAATTTTCCACTGTACATTTTTTCTTTTCTGTGGGACATTGAGTCCCTGAAAAAGATTCCATGTTAAACTAGAGCAGGAAGTACATCTGCAAGAGTTCTGTTAACTGCAGTACTTTATGTTTTTTTTTTTCGTTCTTCAGTAGAAATCACTGATGCAAGTAAACTGGACACAAATGAGGGAAATCTGTTTTGTTTCCAGATTGTTGCAAATGTGCAACATAATCACTGGAACCTAAAATTAATTTCTCTAACTCTGCTGTGCAGTCGTACATTAAATGTAGTTAATATATTTTATTTTGCTCTCTGAGATTTGCTTTACTGAACTGATGCTAAAAAAAATACACATACACTGTACCTCTATGACAAATAGGATTCCCTAGTGTGTTTTGTCAATAAGTATCCTACATAAGTTATTGTAAATAAAAGTAGATTTATATAAAATAATGTACAGAGGACCCTATTAGTTAGGTCAGGGAAGATAAAATGTACTTTTTTTGTTTGTTTGTTTTGTGCCATTTTAAGGAAATATGTATGAATATAATGTATTCATGCTAAATGTTAAATGTTTAATAAAAGGTTAAATAAAATGAATAAAAGTTAATCATTCACCAATATGAATAAAACAAATAATTATTATAGTAAACTACTGTACTGTATTTTGAAAATGGATGAATGAGCTTATAGCAACAAGTTTAAATGAAACCTTACAGGTTTACAGACAGCAATATACTAAAGACAGATTTCTTACTTCGGTTTCAGGGGACGGGTCCTGTGGTCGAGCCGGACACAGATCCTTTAAAGTACATCCTGCCGGGGATGGTGGGAGGCCTCATCATCGTGCTGGCTGTCCTCACTATTTCTCTGTTGTGCACTCGCAGAAAGTAAGAAAAGGAATTAGGAATAAAGTTAGGAACAGGACCGAAACATACTGTCTATCCCAGTAAAGACACACATCCCAGTTTCAAAAATGCCATTGATGTAAAAACATTTGTGATAGGTACAGTGTCTGTTTACTTATCAACTCACTTCATACAACAGCTACAAGAGGAAGCTGAAGGCAGCTAAAGCCATGAACTCTGCAGCCATGGTGACGTCTGACAACCAGAAAAGTGGTTCTGTGGTACCTGGAACCAACAAGTACACGATGGAGGGGTGAGGACACAACAGCACATGCATTAACAGAGGAATATCAGTTACTGAATGAACAATAGAAAATGTAACTTCCTTCTGACTTTATTAATGTCATTATTCCCTGACAGGGCCAATCCTGTTCTCAACCTCAACATTGACACGACCATGGTCCTAGACTTGGACGAGGAGAGCTCAGATGTGGACAAAGTCAGGTAAAAACAACCTCTCCTGACGACCATGGCTATCTCCTCCGTCTGCTGAGAGCAGCTATTAGCTCTGTCACCACAGACTGATAAGGTGATGGCTCACAGTGACACGCAACCTGACTTTCCACTCACAGCACACAGCAGGTGCTGGTTAATAAACTGGGATGGTTTCCAGGTGAACATTTTGTCACAGTGTGCTCACTACAGCATGTTGTGACAGAGAGCTGGCTCTCAGCTCCATCAGTGCCACATGACCTTTATTTAAATCAAAAACATGAACACTGATTTGAGAAGAAAGCATCATCCTCCTGAGATGATTTACTGTGCATATTAGGATTATTTTGATCCCTTTTTTTCTCCGTCACTAAAGCCTCAACTCCCTGGACTACAGTGAAGAAATGACCAGTCCTGGAAGGGACACAAAATCTACCATGGTGAGTTCTGGTTTTTTTTTTTTTTTTTTTTTTTATCCACCCCCTTTTTAACTTTTGATTAGAATGTGGTCTAATTTTAAAACTTGCCTGCTCCTCATTAGCAATGGATCCGGGAGGAGGAGGAGGAGGAGGAGGACAGCAGCTCACCAGAGTACATTGAGCCTCTGGGTGCAGCACTGGCCCAGCGGGGAGAGAAGAAAGACAAGCCCGACAAGGGTTTTGATAACCCGGCATTTGACACTACAGACCTGTGATGGAAATCATGAGGAGAGAGGCACCAAGGCCTCAAGTGGACACATGTTGCTTCTCTGTAATCAGGCTGACACAAACCATAAATCAAACATATTTACAATGTTGCAGGAAGTCTTCACGTAGCCTTCTGTTCTCACCAATGGTAATTTATTACTGAGATTCTTGTGTGGATTTTGCACAAGATTTGTGGTATCTAAAGTCATGAGTTTGCTTTGCCTAAACATTCAATTCAAGGGAAAACAAAAAGGAAAACCAAAATGGGAGATGTAACTCTGTAAAAACTATATAACTATATAATACTGTTATACCACTGCTTTGATTGCTGAGTTTTTAAAAATTCATTTCAAAAAACACATTTCTTCAGTCCATTAAATATGAAACCACAGCCAGGACACAATTAGCTTAGTTTAGCATAGCATGATAACTTCAAGCAGGGGAGAGACAGGTAGCCTGGTTCTGTCCAGAGATGAAAAAAGGAAGAAATCAGCCTGCCAGCAACTGCGCAAGAACACCTCAAAAAACAAAAAAACAAAAAACAAAAAAACAAAACACCAATCCAAACAAAAGCAGATTTGGAGACAGAGTCTAGTTGTTTATTTTCCAGTCTGTATGCTGAGATAAGCTCAGAAAACTAGCTTCATATTTACAGATGAGAGTGGTATTAATCTTCTCATCGGATAAAAGGCATACTTCCCTAAATGTCAAACTCTTATCTTTGCATAAATGCCATCTAGACTGTCTATCTGTGGAGAAGCAAACAAAACAATTGTTTGTTGCACATGTGAATCACTTTATTTTGTTCATATATTAAGCAGTGGTTTAAAAACTGTTTGGTTTGCTTTGAAAGAAACTGTATTATAAGTTATGCCAGGACACAAATGCAAATTTTTGTTGCAGCTGATGCTACTAGAAAGGAAATTTTTAAAAAGTGGAAAACAAAAGAATATTGTAATATTGCATAATGTCAGTATGTGAATGAAATCTTTATTTATGATTGTGTGTCAGCCTAAAGGTTTATCCTTGTGCGTGTTTAATTTGTTAGTATTTGCTTGGGGTTTGAGATACTTACTGAAATAAAATCTCATGCAGTGTGACTTTGTAACAAGCAATGGATTGAAAAGATGATTTCACTGTTTACAGACATCTAAATGAATGTATCATAAGTGCAATCTGTGAATAAAATAATTTTCAAATGTGGATTTTAGCCTACTTTTATGAAGTTAATGTATGACCACCAACATCACTGACACTGTAACAACCTCTGAATTAAAACACATTTAAAGTAAGTTTCATCACATAAGTTACAACTGAATCACTTATTATGGCAATAAAATACATAAGAAGTCAGAAACATGTCATTACTTTTCTAAAATGATCATGATTGTGCTCGTCATCAGTACATTTTTATACTTTTCACAATACAAACAAGTTATTGTGCCAAATCTAAAAGCAGAATATAAGACATACAAAAGCCTGCAGTAATGGTAGGGACTCCTCTCACACACAGATCAAGGCAACATTTAAATCAAGTCAAATTTCCATACATCCAAAACAAAAAGACCCACAGATTGTATTAAGAGACCACAAGGTCATAAATCATAAATAAAAACTGACACTCTGCTGTTGTCTCTTTCTGGGTCGGAGCTGTTAAGTGTTAAGCTTTCTAGCAACCAGGAGAAGGATAGCTGGTTGCCATGGCTTCATATTGTCTGAGGTGCATGAAGAGAGAAAGAAAAAGCATCAATAGCTGTAAAGACTCAGTGGACAATTGAATGGTCTGGGTGAAAAACATTAAAGGAGAAGAGCTAACAATGACACTGACATATCACCTATCACCCTCATTTTCCCAAACATAGAGTCCATTAATCTGTCAGTCTGTACAGCCAGAAGTCCAAGGAAATTTGTGAAAAAGAGAAATCCAAGAAAAAAGAAACAAACAAAAAACCCCATCTCATATGGCTGATTCGCAGTGATGAATGCGCCACGATAGAAACTCTATATTAAATGCTTTTGTGCTTCTTTTGTTTTGTGTGAGGACGTGATTTCCTTCTCACATTTTCAAGACAATGTCATGTTGACATAAATCAGTGAGCATCACAGCCACATATGTCAGATGTTGTGTGATTTTCCAGCACAGATTTTTTTTTTTACCCTCAACCAGCTTGTTGCTTTACTCTTGTGTCACTCGGTGGTGTGAGCTCTGGAGCAACAGTGCGGCTGCTGCATGTTCTCCATCAGCAGACGGAAGGGGTTCCTCCTGCGTCGGCTCACCTTCCCGTCCCGCCCCCCTCTCTTGCCAGCCCGGCCTTTTCCTGACCCAGAACCCCCCTGAGTGGACTCTGGGGGGGAGAGGGGGGTGGCTGAGGGGTTGAGGGGAGGAGGGGGAGGCATGGAGGGCTGCCTTTTCTGCTTCTTCACCTGTTTCTCCAGGTGTTTCTGGATGGCTGAGCCCAGCACGGCCACTTCCACCACCGCCCCGTACACCTCCCACGTCATCCCTTTCTCGTCCCAGCTCACCTCCTGCACAGGCTCCTCACATTTCTCCTCGCCTTTCTCCTTACAATTTATTGCCTCCATTTTGTCCTCTTCAGCTGCTTCCACTTTTTTCTCCCCCTCTTTAAGCACTTCTTCTTTCTCCTCCTCAACCTGTTCCTTTTTCTCCTCTTCCTCCTCCACTATCTTCTCCTCTGTGCTAACCTCCTTCCTGATCTCGGGAAAAGTTGTGACGGTGGGCGTTCTCGGGGTCATGGGTGCCGTAGCGACAGAGCGAAACTCCACCTGTTGACCCACCTGCAGCTCAGCATCTTTGGTCTCTGCACCCACAGCCCCACATTTCCCAAACGAGTTTGGGAAGTAGAAAGCATGGTCCCCCTCAGGAGGGGTCATAGGGCTGGTGGCTGCAGACTGACACTGCACCACCTCCAGGCTCACCTGTGTGCGGATGTTGTGGCAGCCAAAGGGAGCTGGAGATTCAGGGACGGGAGGTTTTGCGTCTTTGTTTTCTCTGACCTCTGAACTGTCAGATTTTACAATGGTTTTTGGTTGATCACTAGCAGGAGCAGATGACTCTTCACTTTTGTTCTGTGGAGGATTTGTGTTTGAGATGTCCTCTACCTGATCAGGAGCAGGCGTTTCTGTGGAGATCTCTTCCTCCCCATCCTCCCTCTTTACATCACTCTTGTTTTCACTGAGTTCCTCATATTCATCAATCTTGACCATCTCTGGCTCAACAGAATAAGAAGACAACTCAGCCCTCTCCTCTTCTTCCTCCTCATTATTGCCATAGTGGGTGACCAGGATTGTGATGTCCTGATCCATGCTTCCCATCCTCTGCTGCTTACACTGCTGATTACTATCCTCCAGAGTTACTTGTGACTCTATTAACCCAGCAGCTGGGCAACTATCAGAGCTCTCTGGAGTTGCATTTGAGCGGAAACCTTCAGTCAGCTCCTCTGATGTAGTTAATTTCAAAGCTGCGGTTATCTCTGACTCGGCCTCTGCTGGACTTTTCATAGCAGGGAAACTCTCCATTTGGCCGTTCTCCCTCTGCTCCTCACTCATTTTCACTTTCTCCCTGTTCTGCACCGTCTCCCTCCCGATAAGCTCTGGGAAAGCAGTAGTTGATGGCGTCTTTGGGGTCATGGGGGACGTGGCCACGGAACAGAACTCCACCTGCTGACCCACCTGCAACTCAGCATCTTTAGCATCAGTACCCACACCTCTGGTTTTCCCAAAAGAGCTCGGGAAGAAGAAGGAATGGCCACCCTCTGGGGGGGTCATGGGGCTGGTGGCTGCGGAGCGACACTGGACCACCTCCAGGCTCACCTGTGTGCGCATGTGGTGCTGCCCGAAAGGAGCTGGGGAATGTAAGTCAGGGGAACGTGGGTCGAAGGGGTCTGGGGTTGATGGCACAGGAACCGAGATACTCTCAATTTCTTGACTCATGTTTTTATCCGTGGAGCTTTCCCTCTGATTTCCAGCATCTCCATCTCCATCATTTAGGTATTCATTAGAGACTGTCATGTTGTTATGTGTGGCTGTTGCTGTTTTATCAGCTTCAGGTTGTTGTGTCAGAGGTATGGCGTCAGTCTGAGTACAGTCTTTAACTCGTATAGAGTCAGTGTCAGTATCGCTATCCCCTCTTGAAAGCACTTGATCTTTGGATATTGGATTCTTGCCTCCCTCCTCAGCGTAGCTGGCATTAGTGAGTAGTTTTGGCTGATAGTCCCCTTGAGTTGTTGACTCTTGACTCGTGTTTATCTGAGGTCCCTCAGGCGCAGCGCTGCCATCTGAGCCACCTGGACACTCTCCATCATCTGTCTTCTCACGAGGCTGGTGGTCCTCTCTGAGACCTCTCATCTGATCCTTAAGACTTCCCATTCTGCCTCTACATAAAAGTGGTAGAAGTACCTGCAGGGCACAACACGGCAATGACACACTGTTTGTGCAATTTGTAATCAGTAACTATAACAACAAGCCCCAGCATGCATGGCGGATAAATGATGGTTTGTTTTTGTTATAAAAATATTCTGTCGTACGGCACTCATGTCAAGTATCCAAACGTTAACATGTAACACAAGTTACATCACTGCCAGCACTTAATGGAAATTATTCATGTTCATTTTAGTATCTCACTCTAATCTGGAATATTAACTATCATCAAACATTTCACTGCATTTTAAATGTCAAATATACAGCTTGATTATGATTCAGACCTTGCTACTCTAAAAATACATTTACATAGATCACATTCAAATCCTGTTTTAGTTCATAATCACATAAAACGAAAGGCATGCACAGGAATCCACAGTACTTGTCAAATTTCTAACTAAGAAACAAACATGATAAAACAAACTGAAGAAAATCACGAGTCAAAGACATACCTCAGCAGTCCAAGTCAGTCTGAAGTCTCTCCATAACTCACTCTCAGATTTGGGTCAAACGTCGCAAATCTCAGCGTTGATCGAGACCCACATCTGTCCGCACAACTCCCCTGTTGATTGATACTGATTGCAGTGGCTACAGGTTTGTCTCTAGAAGAATCTATCTTAGGCAATCCTCGCTCTTTAAGCTGTGGCTGTGTCTATTGAAAAGCTTCACATTTCCAGTTTCCCTGGAAACCACGGTCGGGTTCTGCCAGTGAGTGGTAATGTAATGACAAAATCTCTGTTCAGCTCTCTAATCATCAGTAAATCATAGTAATTAACTCCAGGTTCTCATAGCAACACAAAGGCAACTCTGTGCAAAGAGATAAACCTGTGAATTGGCTTTGCTGGAGAAATTTTAGAAGAGGTATAAATTAGTGATAAAAGCTTTCATGTCAATACAGGTGATCAGTATCAGGGCTTCTGAAGGGATGTGCAGAACAGGGATTTCTCTTCTTCATCATCAGTCAGTTTTTACGTAAGACTGTGAGCGTCTGTGAAGGCCACATTTGTTTGACCACTCTCAGCGTAAAGAAATCAGTGATAAATTGTAATTAAAAGCAGGCTGGTCACATAAAAAAAGACGCTTCCTCTGAACCAAATTAGGTTTGTGGAGGCAGATTATCACAGGCTCATTTACAGGACCAGAAAAATGATGCAAACTCAGGTCTTGAGGAGGAAATTTGTGAAATATTAGTACTGCTGCAACTGTGAAAGTACATGAAAGACAACAGGGGATATCAGCTGAAGGAGCCTGGAGGAAGCAGAGCTGTGCCTCCCACACAAACGCACACTTGTAAACCACCACGTCTTTCATACTCAGCCTGCCCCCCCCCAACCCCTCCGCTTTGTGACATGTATTTCTCCAGAGCCTCAGTAATTCGGCTCGCCTCGAGTAATTGTGTGGGACCGAGGATGTTTATATTTCTTTCATTTCTGAGAATCTTTCCTTTCTTGGTTTTACTGTAGCAGTGGGCTGCAGCTTTGGCCAGAACACGGTGTACTGACAGAAGTATTCTCACCATTAATTCAAAAGCCTCCACCAATCCCCGGCCGCCGCAGAGTTCTGTTGCCTAGCAACCGCGTAGTGTGATGGAGGGAGGTGTGCTGCTGAGGGCCAAGGTAGACAGCTCTGATCACATTCTCATCAGGAGCCATCAGCCTGCCAAAGGCCATCTTCTCAGCAATGTGTTGGTAATAATGACCATGGTGATTCATTGATGAGCGCTCTCCACAAACAGGATGCATCACAGACACAGTGCTTTTGCAGCTACTAACAGTGTTATTCCTACTGTATGTGGCAGGATATCACATTTTACAAACCTGAGAAACATGTTGGTATCTGTTTTTATTTCCCAAAATAGTCACATATAATGAAATGCATAATAAGTAAGTAAACACAAATGGAAAAAGAGGTAAGAGGAAAATTTAAAAAAGACAATTTATAAAGATTTCCTTTGGAATGTTAGTTGTGTGGAGATTTCCTGATGCCAACGTACTGTCATTCCAACATTAACTACTTGTCTTCAACCTATGGATGATCAGACAAGTTGGTTCCAGTGTTTCAGCTTGAATAGTTCATATTCTAAGGATCATTTGGTCTCCAGTTTCTGTCCAAACTCCTTGATGGCGCCCGTGGCCTTGTCCGCAGCTTTTTCTATGGCTGCTTGAGTCTGTTTGCTGGCTTCTTGAGCAGCTTCAGAAAGTCAGAGCGAAGCAGAAGAGAAATATTCAGGAATTTAAACAGCATAAAACTTCTGTTATCAACTCACATGCACAATGATGAGTGGAAGTATATGTTTATGTATCTAAAAAAAAGCCTCCTGTGATCTCTAAAACCACACACACACACGCACACACACATATACACACACACACACACACACAGCTTTACAGTAATTCCAGTATCTCTTATGTTTCCAACTCTAAAAGATGTGTAAAGTTTTTGGATAATTTTTCATTTCGTTTTAGGAGCTCATGTTTCATTGACCAATAAACATTTCATTTGGGAGCAATATTTTTTATCCTCCGACAGCCTGACTCTGCCCTTTAGATCTTCTTTGCTCAAAATTATAAGTCCCCTCTCACATCATGACGCTTCAAAGACAGAGGAATGTGCACATTACCTGCGCTGGCTGTTTCTCTGGAGGAGTCTGCCACCTGCTGTACGGCTTCTTGAGCTGCCTGCACTGAAAACACATCACAGGGACTTACAGTGACACCTTTGCTTAAACTCCACCATTTTAAACAGTTGTAAAAAGATTAAAAAAAAACAAAACAAAACATGAATCATTAACAAATAAACAAATCATTGTGAAAATTTCAAGGTTTGTATCAGACCTTACATGATGCCCTGTGCCATCTTATTGCTGTAGTTGTGTACCTGCACTGTCTGTGACTCCTTTCGCAGCTGAGTGGCTCGTGCCTTTTAGGCTCTCAAAGGACTTCTTGAACGAGGCCATGGCTCCCGTCTTTGTCCCTGCAGCGTCCACACATCAGTCTGAGCCGACAGTGACGGGAGCGGCTGTTTAATACCCTCTGTTCGAGCCAGACACTACAGAGCCTGCACGTTCCAGCCGGATTAATCCAAACAAAACCAGCCTTAAGAGGCCCGATCCGACTGGCATCCCAACTATGGCAGCATCCTGCCAGGGGCCAGACCCTGCTCAGCAGATTCTACACATCCTGTAAATCAAACCCTCCAGACAAGAGTGAGCAAAAAGGGGAAGCATGCGAGGACGATGCATAATAAATCCTCATTTAGATCAACAAGGCAGAAACGCTGAACTGGTTACAAGAGATTTAAAAATGAGTGAGTTTACACATCATCAAACAACACTAACAAATGGTTTCTTTTTTTACTTTTTATTTACAGAGGATTTGTATGTCTGGCTTAACACATAAACCTTAATATTGACAAGTCCTGCAATTTAAAGCACATATTGATATGACAACCATTATGATTTCAAGACATAATATATTGACTTGTTAAAATCTTCAGTACACACAAACACACGCACACACAAACATGTATACTCTGTCCATTTCTAACAGATAGTTTACTGGAATGATCACAAGCAACTATAAAGATACAATGTAAAAAACTCTTACTTCAAAAACATCCAAATTAATTTCCAAAGAAATGCAAAAAGAAAAGAAAAACCCACAAACAGGCATTGTCGACACTTAAGGGGATATTATTGTATTCATATCTGCTTGCAACCGGACATATTTATTTTTTCCACTCCCAATGTCTCATTGGAAGATGATGAACATCTATTGCACGTTTCTAAATACAAGATACACACAAGTACAAAGTCACAAGCCCTGGCTCTGGTCTCATTTCATTGGGAGGGAATCAAGGAAATGAGACTGAGAGGACAAATCCTACATCTCAATAAATACCTACACCCAACACATTACATTAATAACATGACATTTACAATATATAATAATAAAAGATTTGTCTTGAAGGAAGAACATTTTTCAGTGGGAATGCTTGTCTTTTTTGTTGTTTTTTGCAACGGGGGTATAATTGTAATAGTTTCAGCATTTGTCCTTTTTATTATTAGAAATATTATTGTGCTGCTGGTTGGATGGTGGCTTGGACTGATGCTTTTACGCTTCTGGCTCGTAGTCCTGGCTCTCCTGGGGAGAGAGGAACAGATTTTAAGGGACAGGAAGGTCACATCTGCAGCACAGAGAAGCTCCTGATTAAATCCATCAGTAAGACTTTAATTAAAACTTAATCACATGCAATGCAACTTAAATCACATTAAGAGGAATATGTATGACACGAGAGCTTATGGTAACACATGATAGCTCTCTGCTGAAGGTAATGATGTCACTCCATCGCAGCTGAGCTCCTCTGCTGGTTCAGTGTCTCTCTACAGCCTGCAGGGGGCAGCATGAGTCTATGGCAGCTTCAAGGACGTGTCGTGAGCACATTCCCATCATCCTTGTAAAACTGCACACACCTCCTCCTCACACATGATCATGAATAAATAAATAAATAAATAAATAAATAAATAAATAACAGCCTCCAGGAATATGCAATAGTCTTAGGTCATCTGTTGTAGTCACAAAACCAAGTGCAATACTGGCTGAGATGGATTTTTATCTCCAAATCCTTCCTGAGAAAGGCTCAGTTCACTCTGCAGCACTCAGACTCCATATTTACAGCAATGCAGGGAGACCCTGACATTACCCACAATGCAAGGAGGCAGAGAGCGTCATCACCACACCCATTCAGACAGAGCTCGCACAGTCGCTGGTGTAGCAAAAGGTGGGGGAGGGGAAAAGAGATGCGGAGGAGTGGAAGAGAGATGGAGGAGGACATGGATGATACAACCTTCTGCCTCTGAGAAATTCACTTTTCATTTACATCTCAGGATATATCTTCGACTGATTAATGCAATAATCCATTGATGGAGGCTGTAAGTGGGAACGAAGAGAAAATCCCAGCAAATGCACTGAATAAATTGAAGATCACATCATGTAAAATCTCATCTTAAATCTCCACTGAAGCTGATTCTGAATATGTTAATATTAAGCTATTTATAGCTATAACATAACTGGTGCAGTGTTTAAATCATTATATATATGAATAAAATGATCTTTTTCAAGATTATATGCACTGAGGGATATTTTTATATACTATTAGAGCTATTTAAAATCTGTTTTAAAAGCAATGGGTTCTGCACAGTTTGTCTCGCCCCTGACAGCCAAATTCCAAAAATAACCATCTGTGTCAGACCGCACACACCGACACACACGCCCAACGCTCTGTGTAGGTAGGTGGTGCTATATTCACTGTACTCGCTATGTGGCAATTGGCTTGTTAAACCCTCTGTTTTCATTTCCAGAGATGAGAAGAATTACCTCAGCAGTGAGCTGTAGTGTTTGTGTGGGGCATAAGTGGAGGGCAAGTGTGGAGTGCTATTGAAATGCAATACAGCTAAAATGTGTAACCATGCAGAGCTGGTGAATAGAGATGAGGCTCCATCTACTGTAAGTGAATGGACTCATCCTGGCCTATAGTCCGCAGCTTTACGGTTTTTATCTTTTAAACAAGCTTTTCACATGACAAAATACAACGATAAAATCATAAATTTCAACTGCTGAGATGTGAGATTCTGTAATATAGAGCAGACGTGCGTTTGGTGTCGTGTAGGCTGATTACCTGCTGGGTCTCATCATATGTCTCCCCTTCTGGCTCCAGCATTGCCTCTCCCTGGCCCTCCATGGCCTCCTGCCCATATTCCTCAGGCTGCAGAGACACAGAGAGAGAGAGATGAGGAAGAAACGAAAGATCCACAGTAACAGAAGCACACATTCTGGTTGATTCTACTTGAATTTTTAACCTGTTTCCCAAATTGTGACTCTCTCTGTACAACACAATAAACTAAATGATATTCCCATCAGCCTCAGCTGTCCTTTTTGTGTTTAGTGCCACAAAGCAAATGTTAGCATGCTTCCATGTTAAACTAAGGTGGTGCAGATGAAAAATATCAAACCTGTTAAACACCAGCATGTTAGCATTGGCATTATAAGCCAATGTTAGCATATAGCTCACTCCAGAGGTGCATACATGGCTGTAGACTCTTTGTCTCATTCAGAGATCACCAGGTATTTCAGATGTCTAACAAATATATAGTTTTATTTTCAAAAAGAGGATAAAAAATTCCCTAAAAACAGCCCCAAACTGTAGTTTTCAGCAAATGTTTAGTTTCAATTGTCCACACAGATGTACTGTATATTGTGCATTTGTTGGGGACTATTTTCAGCTGTGGACCAATACACATTAGATAATTTAGTGAGTATTTAAAATAGAGGGATGTTTATGGGATTTAAAAACAGCATGTGTGTTCATGGAAATGAAGGAACTGCACTGATAAGTTTTCATTTCTACACAGGCAATACTTGATAGCAGATCAATTCGTTATTAGTTTTGGTCTTTTGATGGCTATTATTGACAGCAAGAGAAATTACCAGCCTTCTTCTTTAATACTTAAGGTAGGACTTAAAATCCAGTAGCTTGACACCTTGACATTATGTCTTAACCATACTGTGTCTCCCTCTGAGAGCTCTCTGAAGCTCTCCATCATCCCTTCACCTGCTACAACGAGCCCTGAAAACAAAGCTAGTGGGTCACCACACATTTATTTTTAAACCCAGCACTAATCAAGTCAATTAGGTCAGAGAAGAACAGACCATAATCCTGTGTGCTGTATCAAGCTGGTGTTATTGCTGTAAGCCCACCAACACGATTTGCATGGCCTTGAACGCTACACAATGGCAAAACACCACAAAGACACCTAATCAGACGGATCATTGCCTGAGAAAAAGTGAACATGAAAAAGGCTGTTGATGTGATTATAGCAGAGGGGAAAGATAAGTTGTGTGTCCGATTGGTCACACATTTGAATTCAGTTGAGACTCAAACACAAGAGAAGCCTTATGTTCAGACTGTGTAGCACAAATCTCTCTAAAACAATATTTGAAATTATGTTCTTAAAGCATTCTAAGTTTAATATCTTATTATATGAATGGCTGTGTAAGTGCAGCTTTAAAGTGCAAAATACTGGTCAAATAAAATAGCTGCAGGATAAAGTTTAACAGAGTGAGTAAAAAGCCTGGCACAAGCTGAAACCAAACCAAAAAGTAGCTCTGCATGTGTGATAACAAAGTCAACAGTTTAACAGTCTGTTGTCAGGGTGTTGAAATGAGTAATTTTATCACTCAGACAGTGCCTTCCAGAAGCCTATTAGAGCAGGCTGTCAGATTTACTAGATTAGTGAGTGAGTGGAGAGGGTCCAACTTGGAAGGGTGAAGGCTTGGGACAGGACGAGGACCTCCCTGTTTCACTGACAGTCCGACAGAGATAGACGAAATGTCAACACGCCAACAGTGCATGAATGGGTCACTCAAGTAAACTGAATGTGCATCACTCAAAATTATATGTTGGTTTTTCCATGTTCCTCTCTCCTCGCACCTCTAGGACCACAGTGTGTATTAACTGATGTAAGCAGAGGTCATCCAGGGGGCAGGGTACAATAATGGAAAAGCTGTGTGTTGAGGAGAGCTGACAGTCCCACAGAGAGATTGTTCAGGTCATTTAAAGGCACCTGAACATTAAAACAGGCTGAGGGCTTATTACAGAGTCAAGGCAATCATGTGTATAGTGCAGGCTGGAACAACCATTCATCCTCAAGAACCATTAGCTGCTGTATTTTCATTAAACATAAATGAAGGAATTATTTTTGTTTAATTATACCTGTCAATCACAACTCTACTTACACTACTTACTACGTGAAAAAAATCTGTGCTGACAGCTAAGGAATAAAATAGATGAAACACAGACTTTGTTTTGGAACGTCATGCAGATTTATCAGCCGTATAAACCTGGCTCTGCTACAACCACGATCCTGTCCAGACTTTAATGAACACAACGTACAAGAAGCTGCCAACTGTAAGTGAGTCTTGGATCTGGAACAGAGATTTCTTTTTCTCTTTCACTTGTTCTAAGGCTCAAATAAGAATAACAGCAAGATGTTGCACTGTTACCATGCATGTACTAGGCAGTTATTTGTAGTCATTTCATCAGTCATGTAGTTAAGAGGGCATGCCACTGATTTTTATGGATGTTTGTTTAAGTTTAGATTACTTGTCAGAAGGAATATTGCTCAGTGTGTGAAAACATTTTTTTTCTGTGGCTCTGTGTTTGAAAAAGTAACCCTGATGATGTCATCAACAACCCCAAAGATGTATTATTATTATTATTATTATTATTATTATTATCTGTGAGTACCCCAAATTTATGAAAGTGTAATACTATATTGCTGGAGTGCCCTGTTAAATAAACTGCTTTCTTTCTTTTCATTTTGAAGCATTAACATGCCTTTTAAACACATCTTGAAGTTGTATTTTGTAAATCTGCAAAATCAAGCAAAACTGACAAACAATTCACTGGTTCCATCTTCTCAAATGTAGGATTTTTTGCTTTTCTGTATTTTTGTTGATGACTTTTGTTGCTACTTTAGTATTTTTCAAATGTTCTTTAGACAACAGATAACTGACAGATTTACCAATAATAAAAAAATAATATGTTGTTGCAGCTCTAGTTGTTTACACTACAACACCGCATCATCAGTACATTAGAAAGTATACGTATATAAAAGTATACTGACCAACAACATTGTTCAGATCCAACTCATTTCCTGTACAGCAGGTGTCAGTGAACACATTCCAAACACAATGAAACAGTGTGCAGACTTCATCATGTGTGCTAGCAGGGAGCTGATGACTGTAATATTGTACATACATTCATGTCAGTGGGGAACTCGTCCTTCTTCACAAGGCCAGTGGCAGCAGCGATGTTCCCCATAGCCCCAGTGGTCTTCTCAGCCACTGTAGAGTCACACATAAACATCATGTACACACACACACACACATACGTGTAACATTATCTCAGCAGATTCTGGAGACAAATTAAAAGTGTACACATGATCTTAGCCCTTTCAATTCACTATTGTACATAATAAGCACTTAGACTTTTCCTCCTGCAACACACAAACCCTCCCCCATCACCATAATGACGTTGCCATTTCCCAGTTAGAAGTTCCTTGTCACTATAATGAAACTAATCTTCTTACTCCAACAGTAATGATGTTAAGGTTTGATAAATGGAGGTAAAATCTCACCTGTGCCCACGCTGTCTTTGGCCTTGTTACCTGAATTAACAAAAAAAGAAATGAGTTAAAAAAGGTGAAGGTTCTTTTGCAAAGTACCATTTGACATTCTAATTTTTGAAATAAGTTTGTGTGTGTGTGTAGACAAAAGGAATTTTACAAGTTCCTAAAAAACTACAAAAACACTAGTACCATTCATTCAGAGTGAAATGAACGAAGAATCCATGCAGTCTGAATATCAGGCTGCCTTGTACTTTGCTGAATTACATTCAAGTGACTTGCTCTTTCACCAGCCTGACAAGTCAACTGTCATCTACCTGACAGTGTGATTCATGACACATCGATGCTACAGTAGGCCAACACGATGAAAAGCTGTATTAATTCAGTGTTACAGCGCTGCAGCCTCCTGTTCATAACTACTCAACACGACAAACTGTGAAATGAAACTGACATAATCAACTTTGAACCCGGACTATCGACTAATTGGTTTTTATATAAGTCCAGAAATAAATGTGCTGAAACGAGTGTCACAACTCGTGGAACTCTCGACTGCTCTGGTTCTGTGCTCTCACTGTGAGCTGCAGCCTCTCATCTTGAGATTTTGTAGGAAATTGCGTTTAGGATTCACAACTTACCACAGCTTTGCCAGAACAACAGAGCAGTCATAGCTTCTGCACTGGGCTTTCTTGGTTCTTTTTTTGCGAGGAGTCATTAAACTTAGTGGCTGACTTAAACCACAACCACGGCATTGTTCAGCTCTCTGACCTTTGGCAGATCTCATCCATCTACACTGTACTCCATCGAGCTATTTGGGCAATCTACTGTGTGCCCACTGGTCCTGATCACTCAAGCCTTGTCATCCTCTCCACTGTGCAGCAGTCACATGCCTTATTGGTCCCTGAGGGCCTTTTAAAAGCCAACTGAGGAGAGACGAAATGATGATGAAGTACGGAATCGTCTCTACAAAAGGCGAGCCTCAAAGCAAAGCATACATCTAAGGAATGCATCCATTTAAACATTGACTTTGGTGAAATGCTGGAACACAAATGGATGATATTGCTAAAAGACATTAGAAGTATAACTAGAACAAATGACTTCAGATATTTTAAAGTGTCTCTAGAAACAACCTTTGAACCAGCGTTGTCTGTAACATTTTCTTTTAACAAATAATCAGATTTACCGATCCCGTTTTTGAAAAAAGTGTTTTAGTAAACATTTCTTATAGTTATAAGTATCAAATTTGCAAAAGGAAAAAAGTCTAGTGGTATTGACTTTTAAATGAGGACAAAGAGTCTTGATTCATCAACACACAAAATAAGCCTAATTTAACATGTAAATTCTCTATTAAATGTAGTACATTATTATCATTCATAATAAACATTAGCATCAAAATTAATGATATAACCAAAACAGATAACTAATATTGTAATTATTTTGTCATGCAATTTGAGGCTGTAGCCATTATTTAGAAAATATTAGCAGCAGCAATAATTAAACTGTAGAAACGAGCTGCCAAATACTGACACTGATATGGTGTCAGTGCAAGGTTTCACAAAAGTAATTACATTGCTTTTTAATTGGCAGTGTATAAATACTCCATCGTGTCATAGTAGGCTACAGATATGCTCTCTGAATGAGACTGCTGTGACATTAAATGGCATCTAGTACAGCAGGGTTTTCTCATTTCCGCCTCTCCTCCTTGACTTACTTAGGCTGGCTGCTCAGCTCAGCTGGGTGGGCGGTCTGCAGCAGCAGCAGCAGCTGTCAAAAGGTGGGCCACAGACCTATCAGATCACTCTCACCCCTCCTCCAAGAGGGGCCTTCAAGCAAATCATACGCAGCTTTCTAGGGCACCACCACGCTCAACAAGCAGCACGCAGAAGCATGCAGATGTCACAGAAATGCTTCTTTCTCTCTCTGTGTACAACAGGCAAAAGGCAAGATGAGGCGTAGCACGCACAGGATGAAACCGAGCCTGAGCATGTTGTGACATGTTTAGCTGTGCCGATGAGTGATGGAGACATGGTGCTAAATATGACGGGTAATTGGATTCTATCTTATTACAGACAGATCTGACAACTTCTCCTCAAAGACTCGACATCTCTTGAATACACTCAAAACACACGGTCACTGAATCGACCGTACGAGCTGGTGACTGTAGAGCTACCAGGAGGGGGGTGGCAGTGGAAATTTGGGCCCTTTGACAACAGTTCATCTACTGACAACATAAATATCTGTAATGCCTGGCATGTTCCAGGGCCTCTGCCCAGCTCTGGGTCCCCTGAGTCACCAGCCCTCCTCCCACTCACCCCTAACAGACCGACTGGAGGGTAACAAGCAGAAAATATTTATCATAAACAACATGGTGACATTTGTCAGTATGAATAAATGGTAACTGAAACATATGAAATCATATTAAATAGGATGAAACAAGTCATTTTATTACATCCAGCTGTGTGGTATGTGACCTGTTTAGAGATGGAACAATTAGTCTATTAATGGCTTAGCTGATTAATAGACAATTAATCTGCAACTATTTTGATTATTTCTTAATAGTTAAAATCATTTTTCAAACATCCAGCCTTTCAGTTATGAGGATTTTGCTTTTTTTTGTCTTTTGTAACTGTAAATATTTGTGTTGTGGACTGTCGAATAGGACAAAACAAGCAACAAACAATCTGAGGATGTCTGACAGATGTGATGAACGAGTCAGTGAATAATCAGTCAACGATCAAGAAAATAATCTACATATTAATACACAATAAAAAGATTCCTTAGTTGCACCGCTCAACATATTATAATTAAAACTAGGTAACTAAGGTTCTCTGAATTATGTTTGATACTATTTTGTTCAACATTTGAATTTACTGAGTTTGACACAACAACTGGCTAGCATTGGTTATCATGGCATTAAATTTTCATTATTTCATAATGATTTGACACCATTAAAGAATAATCCTGAATTATTGCCCAGCAACACAGATAATTAAATTATGCATAGCACTGCCTTTACAAGTGAAGCATAACAGAAACTGAACTGGAATATGACGACTGTGAAAGTTGTGAAACATGAGATGATCAAAGAGACTGAGACAATGTTTTTTGTTTTTGTTTCTATTGTACCCTTGCCCAGCTGCTGTTTCAGGTGTCTGTTGACCTCCATCCTATGTGTGTTTATTCAAATAATGATTTACAGCAACTCATATAGATTGGGTCAATAGTCTCAGCCACGTATGTGGCAACTGCACTTTAGAATCATGAGACAGAGGCATTAATCTATGTCTAAAGTGTAATGGTGTAATATTTACAAATTAGGCAGCAGTGAAAAGGACTAAAGCAGAGGCCTTTAGCCTGTTTGTCTCCAGGGGGTGACTGCAGGCTTAGACTGTTTTACAATCTGCTCCCATCCAATGCATGGACATGTGGTAAGAGCTGCTCCCACCATCCCGCTGCCCCACCCCCACCCCTGTTCCCATCTCCTGCCTGTAGCCCAGTCAAGTTTGGGAGAGGGCATAAGGACATTCAGAGCCTCATATCACACCATCTACCTCAAAACAACTCTGTATCCCAGTGGATCCTTTTTGAAACAACCAACATTTATTGGAGCAAGTGCTAGATTACTGATTTTTATATGATGAGAAAAACAGCTGATCATTTATATACAGCATCAGCCTGCATTAGTAAAACAAGATATTGATCAGCTGACAGCCTGACTGATTCGTCAAATTACTGCTGCTATAATAAACTAGACTGAATTTAACGGGGAAGGGGAGCAATCAGTTGTACTCTACCATTGTCATTTTAACCACAGATTCAGTCCAATTAAATAAATATGTTTATGCAGAGGAAACCATGAAGGTGTAATATTGCCACCTAATTGTATTATGTTGAATACAGAGGTTAAAAACTAAGCAGTACATGCAACTCGCTGGTTTCGTCCATGTATGAAAAAAAGCAGGATTGTGCCATTTATCCACCCAGTGAGGGAAGTTACTGTATAATTTAACCATTTGTTTCAGGGCATATGGAAATGCTGCATGGGCTAAATCATGAAATATTCTCTCTGCTTGTTCGTTGCTGCTCCTGCATGAAGCAGGAACGTTAGCAGTCTCAGTGGGCCTGTGTGTGATGTGCATGCAAATAACCTACAAACAGAGATTTGTGATCATCTTACCTACAAACATGACGCCTTCTTTAGTCTTCTCGGCTGCGACTGCAACTCCTTCCTTGGTCTTCTCTGCAGCCACAGCCATCCCCTCTTTTGCTTTAGACAAACCCTTCATAAACACATCCATCTTGGCCGAGCTACTGTGGAGAGATGGACCATAGGTGCTGTCAGTCACCATCACTGCTGTCACTGTGTACACACGTGGTTTTTAGCTCATATATATGCGTGGCTGACATTTAATGGCTCGTACTATTAACGAGAAACTTCCTGTAGATTACCTTAATCTATTTCTACGAGGCTCTGTGGATTTCAGTAACATAGGACCATACGTCTTGCTAAGAGAAGGCAGCACCGCCTCCTGTGGCAGATCCCGCCAGCTGCAGTCCAGCCATCAGGCTGTAGTAAAAACCCTGTGTTCACTCATGCATTCAACCCCGTTTTCACATCCTCGTCAATGCATTAAATATTTAAAGGCAAAAAGATTTCAATGAAATGGTTAATTGTGGAGGCGCTCATTAATTATTGCTCGCCTGTAATGCTACTCTCGGTGGCAGCGAGTTGACAGGACTGCGCCTGGGAAAAAAAAAGCGCAGGCCTTTACATGGCACTGTACAGCACATTATACTAGAAGGTGGCATTTATTGCGAGAGCTACACTACGTTGCTGGGGGAAGGGAAGCACGATGTCCACTGTGATATCTGCACGCATCACTGTTTTAACGTAGAATTCTGCGTGGATGTAATCTGAGCCTGTCCGATCACACGCAGGGAAACATTTTGATAAAACACACCGGGCTGCAGACTAACAGCTCGATTTCTGTTCTCGCATCAGACACCAGTCCTTCAGAGTCCCATCCTGGATGTTGCTGGTCAAGCCTTTAATTACGATGTCCACCATTTCTCACGTTTGCATTCGTGCCTGACTGACTATCTTTGCCTGTGCATCATCTTCCGCACACATTTAATGACAAACCGATGTATATGTATAGATATGTGTATACAGGAATGTGGGTTACGAGCTTTAAGTTATTTTAGGCACGCTGCAAACCAGTGCCTTCCAATGACGACGCTTACATGCATGGTCCTCAAATGGTGGTGACCTCTATATGCTTTAAAAATAGCAATAATAAATGATTATAGAAAAAAAAAAGAGTCCTTACCTATTTACAAATAGCCTTCGACTTGTCCCCTTATGATTCTGTCGCACAGTCGAGTCAAACTATCGTCTAAATGGGAGATATCTTCAAATGATCACTAGGTGGGCCTTCCTCGGGCTGATCTCCACCAACAGGGACGGCCCCCTTCACAGTGCGGCTGAGACTATCACGTCCTCCCCCCCCTCCCTCTCCCCCGCCCTCCCCTCTCTTGCTCCACCATCGCTGGCTCCCACCACTATTGATCAGCCCCCCCCCCCCAGATGTCAACTGGTGGACCGAGGAAAATAAGCGTAACAGGGGCACACCACGTCATCTTGTCCCTTTTCCATTGCAGCATTTATTCCTGGTGTCCATATTGAAAGATTATGAATCATGGCTGTAAGAGCTCTGGACACAGTCCCACCATGAACGTTACATTTTCTTAGGCAGTGTGGGTGCAATTATCACTCCTATTTGTGACCTTTTATCAAATAAAATAATGCTAGAATGACCTCTGCCTTCAGCCTACTTGGCTGATGGGCTCTTGTGGACTCCATTTTAGATTTAACTTTTCTACCCAACACTCCATATTGCTCTGAAAACTGGTACCACTTTCTCTTGCTTTATCATCAAGAAATATAACCACTATCCTATAAAGTATGATCTATTGTAGTTTACCGCATCTTTAATTTCAACTGCCCCAATTAGCCAGTTAGCTCAAGGGTCTGTGATGGGAGACATTTAAAACCAGTCATCACAAGTATGTATTTGTAATGTGCCAATGCTGACATGCTTAGAACCAAACATGAGATGTGAGGGTGATACCATCTTTTGGAAGAGATGGGGGTGGGTTACTTTAGCGTGATGTTGTGCTATATATTGATTTTTTTGTTTACCAGCAAGTGAAGTAAATTCATGCTGCTTATTGAAGATAAGCATGCACAGTCACACCAAATAATAATTATTCATTAAAACCTCAAAAAAGAATAGAGAATACTAGATGGACTATAAAATGTCCCACGCTAAGTTTTGGTCTTTAAAGTAACCAGGCGATTTCTATTTTGCGTATTTAACTGCAATTCAGTGCCGTGCGGTCACGATCCGTGAGTTTGTCGTGTATTATTTTACGACTGCATCGAACGTGCCTCAACCAATCAGAACAGAGGATCAGCTCAGATGAAATCACGATGTTCCCCGAGTAAAATATCGAACATTCCATGAGGCCATGCTGCTTTCACCAGCCCTAAAAAATCGGAGAGGACTAAAACATAGATTAAATAGTGTTAATACTGCTGTCGCTGGACACTGCACGTTTTCCCACGTTTCACTGATCTGATTTGCAGCCTGGCCGAGGGGTTAAGTACCACCCCCTCCTTTTTACCCTCGTCTGACGTATGTGCAGTGACGCAATCCTCGTTGTAGTGGGCGAGTGATTGCGAAATCCCCCCCACCCCCCCGAGTTTGAGGAAATCCCAGATAGCTACATCTCCTTGAATTGTCCTGTCCTGTCTTATCTGGTCTCTATGAGCATGAGTAGACAGGCTGCTGCTCAGGCTCGGCATGGATCCGGCGATTGTGTGTTATGTCCTCATAGGAGGTAACATACAAAAGTGTAACCACCATGATGTCCTACCAGAGAAAAATGTAGCTTACTCTGTGGGTTTGTGGGGCAGCAAAGCATAACCCACCACAGTGACCTTATTTCTCATCCTGCCATCAATTACATACTACTTAGTATGATTTGCTGGTGACCACAAATTCATTTTATCTCAGCCTTGAACAGTGAATCAAGCCTCATCCTCCACCAGCCAGGAACTGTCCACGGTGCTGAAATGAAGTGTGTCTCTGTCCATAGTGCTGATCTGCTCCAGCAGACATTAGACAGCCCAGCAGGAAAAGGAGCAAGACAAAAGGAGCAGTAACATCTTCCATTAACACATGGCAAGATGACTTCACACTTTACACATATTACTGTAAATCCAGTTGTCTTTTAAAACCTGCTGTCAGCTGAGGGCAACAGTAGATAAATATACTTCACTGGTCTCCTCACTGACACCATTGTACTTCTAAGACACATCTGCCCTCTTGTGGTGTTTTATAGTAATGGCCTGCTGATCGTTCATATACATTTACAGCATCTTTCACTGAAATTGCTTATGAATTTTAAATGTAGGAGCTCTTTATGAGACCACAACATGTCCTTATAATAACAGAGGTACTCTTAAATTGGTTTCTAGCAAACATGTTGTACTTCATCTGAGGATCTTTTGTTAAAAAAAGGAGTATTCACAGCATCATTGTCAAATTCATCTCATTAATATGAACAACAACATCAGTGTTCATTTCAGTAAAACCCATTGCAGTTAAAAAAAATGAGTGGGGAAATGTTTTTACATGCAGTTTAATTTAAAGCACACTGAGTTTTCTTTTAATGAAAGAGGCTATACAAATAAAATAGCCCTGCCTAGACCTGAGCAAGTTAAGGAATAACCAATGTTTTAAAAATGCCACCATTTCATTAGCCCCAGTTACTCTCCCATGCACTTGTTTTTTTCTTTTAACAAGCTGACATGTTTGGAAAGCTGAGTAGGAGAAAAATATTTATTGTAATGAAATATTTTCAATTAAAAGTGTGATCATGGAACATGTTGGTTAAATAGATATTTGAACATTCTGTTTTTTTCAGCTAAAAACGAAACTAAGAAACTAAGCAAGTGGAGTTTTTTTTTTTTTTTTTTTTTTTTTTTTACACTGAGTGATCACAAGTGAAACATGCTGTTTTGATGTACTGTAGTTAGATCTGTTTCAGGCAGGATGCTGTGCAGCTGACCTCACGCAGAGCTTTTTCACAATCACTGGATGCAGCTGAGCCTCAGCCACAGCAAGCAGCAGGAGGACTGAAGATTCACTGAGCAGTAGGCTTCTCTCTTCAAAGGAAAGTACATAGTGTATGGCCAAAAAGTTGGTCATGTGAAAGATGCCAAATCTAGTGACACATTAGCTAAAAGTATAACAGGTTTCAAGTCATTAGGTTACGTATGTTCCCTTTAACATTGTATGTCAGTTACTTAGTAAAAGCTGTTCACTTTGATACACTTAACAGGTATTAGCTTCAGACAACAACTGTTATATCATACTGATGTCTCAGAATTGGTTTCCAGTAACAAAAAATACCTCAAGGGGGATTTTCAGGTTTAGTTTATCATGTTGCATCTTAATCAGTGCAGCTTTTACAGCCACATTCAGACCAGTATTAATAACATGGATTTCACAACCTGCAGTTGAGGTGACTAATGACTGTGGGAGTAAATGTTGAAATGGATCCCGAGATTGAGAACCTGTAATGCAGCTAGACATGAAAATACACACACAAGTGCCCTTCATGTACCTTCATTTAAAACTAGAGGTAAGCTGGGACTCTGTAGCATTAACCCAAATACAATGCATGCTGGGAAATAAGTCATAATGACAACGATTTTATAAAAATAGTGTAATGTCATATAAGCTAATAAGCTAAGGAATGCTTGTAATGTAATGGTGAGTTACAGCGTGGTAATGTAAATATTTGCTGATGAGCTGATTAAAGATCTGACTGATCATACGCTAAATCACTATCATTTTAGTTCAACTGATTATTTTCATCATCCACCTGCGGCACTAAGTTTGTTTTCAAGTTGAGTTTAATTTATGATAAAAAAGAATAATTTCTGAATATACTAACACTGGTTCAAATCTTGCAAATAAGAGAATTAGTGGAATAAAAACACATAAAATTATGAATTCTGAATGATTTTTCAGGCCCTTTAATCATAATGTTTATAGATATCTTCAAAAGTAATTAAAGTTTATTTAATTTAGTTTCAGTGGTAAAGTTTTAAAGTTTTAAAGAATTACAGGAATTATTCCAGTAAACAAATCACAGTTGGAGTTGGACTTGGCTCCCCTTGGTGAAAAATTCCTAAAACCCCTCCAGTAAACTGCCTTTTAATGAAAAGTACCTTGTAAAGCCTCCTCTCAGCAGGTTTACCTTATTTGAATTAGAGGAGCTTGCTGTTTGCTGCTAATAAGGGTCCAGTGTTCAGCCTTTGAGAACTTGGTTTTCCAATCCATTTAACAAATACCCATTTACAACACTACATTAACTTGCACAACACTTTGAAGGAAGCAGCTCTCATCTTGAGCTGCAGCATATTCATGGAAAATTGAATAATCTGCTTCTTAACCTCCAGTGTTTGCCAAATATATGCTCAGTGGTCCACATCAGAGGATTATGGTTGCACAGGTTGCTGCCCAAAAGTTTAAGTGTGAATAAGTAGCACAGCATTTCTGGAGTAGACTGTAGACTGCAAGCTCCATAGACTGAGCAGGCCAAAAATAAAGGTGAGTCACCACACGTTATATTCTGGGAAATAAATTGTGAAATAAAATGTCCCCTGTGTGCAGTTCCAAAATCGCTGGCACAGTCAGATTTCTCAGCCTCAGTTGGGTAGTGGTCCCTTTCAGCCCCCAGTGAACCTGCCTTTATCTATCACAGCTTCTTCTTTATGACCTGAGCTCCTGCATGATGCTTTCCCTTTTACAGATCCATTGAGTGGAGTCAGTCAGTCACGGCGAGCATTATATAATTCCAATCAATCTGAGTTATAAAATCTTGACATAGGCCGAGGCCGCGCTACAGCTGAAATTTACAGCTGTTTAGACTGCAAGTCATTTCTCCATGGCATGTGCATACACACTGCATATGGCTTGTGGAGCTGAGTGAAAATAAAAACCCTGCCTGTGAGAGACTTCAAATCTGAGTTTTACTCCCTCTTTGAAGCAATCACGAATGATTGGGTACATCTACTGCATCAGATGGCTTTAATATTCTTTAGTCTGCCATAAACTGGGTGGAGGGGGGGAGAGCCTGCTTGCTGCAGGTCTTTGAGTAGAAAACATTCTTGACATTTTTAAGAATGATGAATAAACTGGCAGCAAACTGAAGTAGCCCTGAACACCTCTAGGTGGCAGCAAAGACTGTTTATCTTCTCAAAGGGTGCAATTACTATTCACAGCACTAACCAGGGTACATATCAACCCAGGACATACATGAATCGATTCAGTTTAATATATACCCACGGTCGCTCAGAATGAAATATTTACTTGTATATGACACTTCTCCAGGGCTTGAGTGCGGCTGTTATTAGATGTAGCAGAATGCTGCTGTCATCACCTTGAACAGTCTTAGCTCTGTGTGTCTCCCTGCATGTGTCCGACCAGCAAGTTTAGCATCCACATCCAAGATGGCTCAAGAAGAAATGCTGTCTCACTATCAAGATGCTGAGAGGAAAAGCAAAATCTGTATATGTGTTTTCATGGCACACACTGCAGCCTAATCTCACTGTCACAATCTTACATAATGTGTGTGTCTGTTTTACAGCTCTTGGAGAGGATTTGTGCAGTTATTTGTTTTCTTTATTATCATTATTGCTATTATTGTTATTAGACGTCTGAATGTGTCATAATGGTAACACTGTGATCTCTCCATATCTCTTAAGAATACATCCATGCTTTTAATAATGCGTGTTAATTTATGTAACCTTTGTTGTTAACATATTTGTTTTCCCGATCCTTTATCCACTGTATACATTACACACAGTGTGGGCATGTCTATAGCCTACTGATGGAACTATCCTTTGGGTATAATAACGGATGTACTAAAATTAAAGGCATTATGCAAATTGTACATACAAAGTGCTCAAAGCTATTCTCCATCTTCTTTATGCATGCAGGCTTAATTCAATGAATCTGTGTGAGAGCACTTTCACCAGTGATTGAACTCCATATACAGCACCTGAATGTAAGCCAAGCTATACAGATTAACAATGTGACATACTGGAAGCAATATTACAATTATGTCATAGCAATTTGTTAAACTGTCTCAAGGCTGACCGCATGAACAGAAAGATAACTTATGGTTTTTGTGTGCCGGCATGTGTGTGTGTGTTTGTCTGAATTTGCTCCTTACAGGAAAAGGTTGCCCATTTCTCTTTTATTTGTCAGTTTTCGGCAGTTATATAAACCCATCGCAGCTGGCTGGTTGCCTGCACAATTGACTGCTATTAATGTTGATGCATAATTGCATTACATAATGTGTTGTGCTGTCTTTTTAGAGGAGTCAAACAGCTGTGGCTATTGGCTGTTGCTGCTGTGCACAGAGTCAAACACTCTCCTCTAGTGCACTGCCAGACAACAGCCTAATCATAAATGGGAGCTGTCACAGGTCATTGTCAATTTTAAGCCATATCAATGGGGCTTTTGTAACTGCTACACTTCTTCAATATATTTTGTCAATGAATTGTAAGATTTTAAGTCCAGGGAGATTTGATTCATTTATATTCTTTTATCAGACCGCCGCTAATTTAAACACAGCAGTCGTACAATGTCATCAGTGACAGACAGAGAAATCAATCTCTGTTATAGAGAGAGAGAGAGAGGGAGAGAGAGAGGGGTGGAAGGAGAGGCGAACATTTGCTGCGACTGACTCTGCCTGCAGGTTCCCCAGCAGATGGTAGTGCAGCATCGCAGAGGAGCTTCTTTCAGGACAGGATGAAAATGGTGCAGGAGACGAGCTGTCTGAAAATGAACGCTGCAGATTCTGAGGTACGAACCTTAATGGGATAATGGGGTAATATCTTACCTACACCATCATTGTGCAAGGCAGCACATTTAAAAAAAAGAAAAAAGACAGAATCACGAATGACAGCAGTATATCTTTCAACATCTCCCATATGGTGTACCCAGGGGGACGATTAAAAGTGGAGCACATGGATAGCCAGGGTGCAATGAATGTATGCGCGCATGGCTGCAGTTTTGAATCCAGTCACTTACGTAAATGAATCCAGGATTGAGTGCGATCATAATATTCAAACTGCAGATTAAATACTTGATACGGCAGGAGCAGAGACATGCAGTTGGGTTTACAGAAAGCAAACAAAGAGGGGAGCAAATATCAAATGTGCTCAAATGTGACAAGTCAAAAGTGTCTACAAGGGCTTCATTTGCATCACAAAGAGCATATTTTACAGGGGGATTTGTGATTTTTGTGTCATCAAACATAGCTTTTTTGTGCATAGTGCTAGCATGTGAAATACAGGTATTCTGATGCCAAATATAAAGCACCCTCTACCTGTTACAAGGCTGCAACACTTTGCTATTTCAGATTTGGCCTTTTCAAATTTGCCATGCAGTAAGTGCGATTTGAAGTGAGATCAAACTGGCTGATTCATGAGAGTTTCCAATTGCCTCTGCCCCTAAACACAAAGTCAAGTATTGTCTCTGTGCTGTATTGCATGCCATTTGGGAAATATCTTGTCTTTTAGCTCTATATTGGATGGGCGCAGATAGACTCACACTCTCAAAAGTGCTTGAAGAAAGTGTGGTGAAGGAAGTTTGTCACACTGTAGCAAAAGCACAAAATAGGCTCAGAACAGCGAGTGGCCATACATAACAATGCAGCATTTTCGGTGCTCACCAAAATGGAAGTAGAAGGCAGGATGTCATGCTCCAGTGACGGGAGTTCAGGGCAAAATTCATTAACAAGAACAGAGGAGTTTTTGAGGTGAAACATATCTCGCCATACATGTTTCTGACAAAATATATCAGTGCTGGAAACATCAGCCAGCAAGTTCTGAGGCAGGGCTGTATCCTTTGAAGTTGTGTAAAACGGCTCTCATCAGATGAGAGCTCTGCAGACTGAGACATCCAGCATATAAAAAAAATTGCTGTGATTGGAAACCTGGTAAGCTAATGAGTTTGCACTTCTATCTTCTCAATTTGTACAGGCTTTTGTGCCAAGGCCTTTGAGGCTTTTCTGTGCCAAGTCTTGTAATAGTGTTCTCATTGTTCGCCTGAGAATCTGACACTTTTTCATGAAACTTAGGGGGGGAATCCATCGCTAAACTTTTTTCACATGGGAAAGACAAGGAGGCCGAAGAAAATCACTGTGAATTATGGATATTGCTGCAGTGAAATTAAGATGACAAAGAAATGGCAGAAAAAAAGAATCCCGTCTTAAAAAGGCTCCAAAGGGTGGATATTTCACAACTGCATCTGAGCTGCAATGCGGCGTAACAAGTCATAAGTAGTTCTTGTTAAAGACTTATGAAACCATATTGCTCATTCCTCCTTCGCTCTCTCCTTGTGTCAGCCTAAGAGACTGAACTCCTGCAATCTTATAGGCAATAACCATCTGTTATTATTAGCTATTGGCTCCTCAAATTATGTGTATATTAGAGTCTCATTCCTCCTGTCAGAGTTGTTGCTATAGGAGTGAGATTATTTAAGGCTAGTTGTGTAGTAGTCATCTCCCTCTCTCTCTTTGTTTTTGTCTCTGTCTTAGCAAACTGCATAACTATCAGATAAATGAGCTACAAATGAGAGAGGGGGTTTTTTTACACTTGGGAGTTGTTCAAATTATTGGGAGGGCAGTGACCACAGTGCTTATTTGAGCTTAAGATGCAGGCTGTTGAGATTTGCTGGGAGTGAATCTAGAGGCTGGTTGAGTCTTCAGGCATGTCCAATGCTATTCATTCAACCATTAATGCCTGAGAGGAGACCAGAGGAAACATTACAGCCCTCAGATCAACTCTGAGGCAGCGAGCCCAGAGTCCCTTTCCTCCTCAAACTCACTGCTTCTTTTGCCCAGCCATGGTAAAAATCCAATAATTCTTACACATGACAAGACAGTAAAGAAGCCTCTCCACAGATTTACTCATATATATTCTATAGGTCAAACATCCTCAAAGCAGCTTAATGAGATTTTGAAGAGAAAATTAAAACAAATGACTTGAATGTATGAATTCCTCTGTACAGTTCAGGAGTACAGTACAAGCAGACCACCCACCTCTCTCTGTAATTCATAGGCGCACACACACACAAACACGCACACAGTAATTCTATGAGGCTCAAGGTTGTCGTGCTTATTGAATATATCAACTTAACCACTGATGTCATTGATCAAAAAGCCAATTCCAGTTCTATTATTGTGTTAGAGGGTAAAACAATTGCCAAATGACTTTGTAAGGTGCACTCACTTGGTAAACAGATCTGAGATCCATTAAAGCCTTGGAGATTATCAAGCCTCAGTCCAACAATTTGTGGAGATTGCTCTAAACACCTTGCTGGTGACCTTCCTCGTCCAGTTGAAAGTCAATGGGAAATGTGGCAAGGAGCCCGCCAGCACCACAAGTGCCCCAGCACTTTAATTACAGCACACCTCGACGGACGGCTATTTCCCTGTCCCAACGTCTCCCTTATATAACCATGTGTCCCTATCAATACCTTGGACCCACTCATACAGCCCAGATGTGCTATAGGCTTAACAGCCCCCACGATACTGCTGGCCACACTTAATCAGGGTATCTTTGCTCCATGATAGATACGGCATAGCACGAACTCCATCTCATGAATATTAATGTCGGGACTTTACTCGTGCTTTGTGGTTTACTGTAGCTGCCTCTCTCTGACCTCGGAGTGAGGAACGTGGATGTTTTCCATGTGCTTAATCATAATGCACAGTGCCTACTGCATTGATAGGTTAATGTACCCAGGAGGATCAATGCAGTCTCGAGGACGTCTAGTACAACAGACATTTAAAGGTTCGGGAAAGGCTTTAACAATGAGTGCAGTCTGTCTATGTTAGGATCTCGATCCAGCTTAATTAAATGGGGTTGTGTAAGGTCTGGTGACTGGTGTGATGAGTTACTGTAGATAATTGCCGAAAGCAACTGTTCTAAAGAATGCAAATTCAACCAAGAGCTCATTAAAAGCACATAAACAATATTTTCTACTGATTTTTGAAAACCTATTCCTAAAGATCAGCGTCAGTTCAATACTTTCTGAGAAACAGGCGCTATAATGAATGTTTATAAGCTATGGGGGTCCTAAATCAGATTAAACTCAAAGCTGTCTTGAAGTGGTTTCCATCACAATTATATAATGTTGTAGTGATTTTTAGGATATGTGAAGATATCTGAGCCAGATCCCTGAATAACACTGACTGGAAAGGGATCAACATTCGAAGCATTTTTGTATTGGTAATCCCCATAAAACTTTATGCAAATCTGCCTGGAAAAAAAAAGGATAGGCTTTTTGCCTGACACAGAAAACTCAGCAATAATTGAAAAACAAGTCAGAAAGTATTTTTATCCCTCTGTGTCACGATAATGTTTTCTATCTGGTATTTGTAGGGAGTGTATGTGGACTGCAAACATGAGAAGGTGTTTTTTTTTAGCACTTTTTTACTTTGTAAAATAACACTGGGTTACTGTATCTTTGTCCTCTGAAGGGGAAAAAAGCCTCTGCGTGGATACAGAGAAAAACATTTGCTCCCAATGAATAAATAATGAAAGGAAATGAGGTGCTTGCATTAATTTGCAAAGCATAAAATGCAGAAAATTTTCACAGAGTTTTAAGCCAAGGTTTTTGGGAGATCATTTACCTCACGGCATGGTGTTACAATATGTAGCCAAATATAGCAGCACTTTAGTGAGGAAACTTTAAAAATGCAGTGTATTTGACAGTAAATGAAATGGAAAACATTCTACAACCTTTTTATTTTTAAAGGACTGGAGCTGAATCCAAATGTAGAGAATAGCTGAGTATGTTATTAAATACCATATATATTAAATGGGTAATATAAATGTATATAGAAATGTAGAAATATGAACATTTTACTCTGAATCTATACATCTTACCTTTTACACATGGCCATGCTCATCATATTTATACATGACAGCTTTGCTTACATTCACTGTTATCGTGACACTATATTTCCTCTCCTGCTGCACAGCTGATGAGGACAGTACTCACTCAATTTACAGAAGGCCGTTGAGCATCTGCCGGCCAATTGTCTCTTTTATTTCCCAGTGTCTGGCGAGCCACAGCAGAGCTTTACGGTCCAAGAACTGGAAGGCTGCTGTCTTTTCTTGGTGGAGACCTGAAAGCAAACACAGTCGTGTGCCAGTGACTGGCCAGTGCGACATGGTCATTTATCTAGAGAGGACAAGCCATATTGTAAATCCGACTGTAAAGATGTTGGATTAGATCTCTCACTAAACAGCTCTGCAGAATAATAATTAATATGCAGCCCAGGGCTTGTGTCTTAGCAGGGGTCCCTACCTATGGTGACAGAGCAGAAACGCCCCGCAGCAGACCTGAGTTCATTTACCTCCTATATTAAATTATCTCGCTCTGAACAACCGGCTTTGTTCCTGTACTTGAGTGCTGAGGAATATCTTTCTTAGCACTATCTGGAGAAGAAATCCTGATAATGTAGGTAAACATTTTAACATCCTTTTCTTGGCAAGGAATTGAGCGAGCAGAATAAATAATAAGAGCAATGATCTGTCCCACATGGAAAATTATTTGTGACTATGAAGTATTACATCACTTAACGGTAAGACTTAGGAGAAAAAAAAAAACTTAATTAGCGCCTCCAGAGAGCAGAAACAGATCCAAGATTTCAAGGGTAACACTCAGCCAAAATCTCAGCCAATATATTATCTCTCACATTAGTTGGTACTCCGCTGCAAGAGAGCACTCTTTTCATTTAGAGATATACAATATGGCAGGCGCTGATGAATAAATGTAAGTCCTGGTCGTAAGCCCAAGTATTTTCCATGTTTAATTAACCAAACTGCCATCAAGCTACTCATACTCTACTTTTACCCGAGTCAGGCTTGTATCATACCACCATTATGTGTGTAGAGCTGCATTTTATATCAGAAGGTAGAGGAAGGCTCTTTGTTTTCTATTATTTTTAAAGGGGAAGAAATTCTATGGTGTGTGGTGACCTTTTCAAAGAGGGGCTTCTGAGGCTTAGATGTGTTTCAAACTTGTGAAATAAGATTGAGCCATACAGCTCCTGGTTGGCGCTGAAGGTCTTAATTGGCATGTGATTGCCTGTCATGAGTCATCACAGGAATGCTGGATGTTTTTCAATGTTGCTCGCTGTGTGCAAACACATGGGTCCAACAGATGGCAACATTGTTCCTTCTTCACCAGAACAGGTTACTTGGCGATCTGCCAGTGAGGTATGGGTGCATCGACAAACCCTCCAAAATAAAAACAGCCATCAAATACAAGTGTGGGCGATGACGATGTGACTAATTGTTGCCATGGTGATCTGGTCTTTGAGATAACGTCTGACGGTAAGGGAAAAGGAGCCAGCCCGTACAGAGAGCAGAGGAGAAAATGAGAAAGGAAAGGGTAGGAGAGGAGAGGGGGAGATGAAGAGGGTGAAAAAAGAGGAGCACTAATGTTCCATGTGGGAGAAGAGAAAGGAGAGAAGCGACCCTATAATGTAAGGTCAATTCAATGTCCCCCAGTCGATTCAGCGATGTAAATACCTTTCAATTCATTTATTCAAGAACTGGCTTCATCCTTTGAGACCATCACTTCTCATTTTACAATTACTAGTGTTCAAAATGGATTTGAACCAAGCCCCGGTCACCATCACCAAGGTTATTACTAGTAGTAGGGGTCTGTCTCTCTGTTTTGTGTAGGAGCTCAGTGATATCTCACACACTGTTCAGATAAAAGAGCTGAGGGGTTCTTTTACCTAACCTTAATTTTTTTTTTTTTTATTCTTAAAACAGCAGGGAAATGTAGGCCTATCCAAAATGATTACAGTTCCAGACAAAAAGCTCTTTCGCACTTGTCTTTTAAAAGTAAAAAATTACATGCTCATGTATTTCTTTTCCAGAAAAAAGGGATTTATACCTGCCATGAGCTGCAGTCTGTGGGATGTACTTATCCCTTCAATCACCTTTCGTCAGGCTTTGTCTATGACCGAGGCAGCATGGCTGGCGCGCGCGCGTGTGTGTTGTTTGCTCAAGCAGTGTTACCCAACAGCGAGTGCCGAGTCAGTGTCTGCTGTGTTTATGTTGTGCCAGGGAGAGAAGCCTGGCCGCAGACTGTTGCATCAGCCCTTCCTTTTGTTTAACAGGACAATGAATACTGGAAAATGCAAGACAGAGAAAGTGAAGGGGGGCAAAAAAAAAGAGAGAGCATGAAAAGAAAGAGCCTCTTCATTTCAACAGCATAACATCATCCTGCCTCTTTGTTAAAAAATCAAACTAATCCAGTTTTCCCCATGGTCAAGGTCAGCCCTTTAATAAGGCAGATATAAATCACCACTGAGTTCATATTTCCCCTCGGTGCTATCTGAGACCCTGCAGTACTGTTGTGTTATGTATTATCACATGGGAGCTGCCAGTGGTGTGGCAAACTATGCTGAGCTGTGGCTTGTCACAGCGCTGTGTGTCATATGACAACCTGCTACCTGGCAATAGTTTCCACTGGGGCTCAGCGATAAGAGGGGTGCTGCAGATAAGATGTCTCCTATTCTGGATGTGCCAGGAGCCCATGCCATTTACAAGGGAGGAACTGATCATTTTTAAAGCAGTGTTAGGACTGCCAGGACTCTGTTTCACAGCACAAGCTGGATTTGTTTTTCACAGCATGAAACAGCCTTTGTAGTGTGTTTGATGTCACTCACCAAAAATGTCATTAACGACAGAAATTTCAAGTTGCCATTGCTGCCATCTTTTTTAGTGACGACCGGTGAATAGCAGCCACCACTGTACGTGACTAATCATTACTCACGCCTCCGACTGCAGTGTGCCTGATAACGACGCAGGAATGTGGATTTGTCTTCACTCCCACACAGGCTGTTGCTAAATGACAGTGAAGTGACGAGTCCTGACGATTCTGACATGATACATGTCGTCTTTCACCGGGCAAAATTCGTCAGTAACGCTCGTCACTGTGCCACTTGTCACGGTGCTCCTGCTACTCATCTCTGTGCCTGTCATTGTGATGTTACACACAACAAAAAAAGACGACCCCATTCCCTGTTCCCCTAAATTCTTCTAACTGGATCTTCTCATGTCCTATGTAATATAAAAAGCCTCTACTCTGTACATTTTCTAATGCAGAAAAATTGTTGCAAATGTTTTTTTTTTTTTTTCCCCAGCCACATCATGCTGGGATAGAATGGTGTTTTTGTCATGTAATGTACCCCTGGCTGTGCTCTCTGCTCTCTCCCTGTGTTTACAGGACAGTTTGTTTCTGCAACAACCTCTCAGCAGGAGTGTGTTAAATTAGTGGGGCGTGTGTGTGAGTGTGTGTTTGTGTATCTGCAGGCCTGTGTGGGCAAATGTGCATCAGGCTGTTTTCCTGTGTCTGTGCGTATATACTTTCTTGTGTGCTTGGCGTAAGCTTAAACCAGGCGGTTGCGAGGAACTCCACCTAATAGCAATCAGCTAAGGCTTCATTAAAATGTAAATTCTATCCGAGCCTCTTGTGAGTCTTTACTGTGCCTCCAAAATAACTGCACAAAGGCCTTCTGGGGACTTAACGTATGATCTAATCTGTGTGTCTTATTCGAAACCTCCCTTTCCTTCTTTCTATGCAAGCAGAATCGGAGAGCCCTGTCTGATTTGGGGGGAACAGAACACTTAGAACCGATGCCTGGCCGGCTTTCAGACCGTCCCGCTTTCAGTGTTTGTTTGCTTTTCAAGAGCAGCACAAAGCTAATTAGACAGCTGGTGTTGAGCCAATTTGTGTCCCTCAGTCTGTTGTTTACCCACTTTTTGCATAATGCAGACGTGATTGTTGACATTGTATGATGCTGCTACATGGCCACAAGTGGCCATTCGGTTTATTTTTCCTTGGTGTTGCCTGAGTGACAGGAAGCTGGACTTTCTTGGTGTGCGGAGGAACATGTGGGTTGATTGTGTATCTTTGTGTTCTAAGCGCTTATTCATTCACAATTAAGACCTATACACACTAACCGCCCATAAGAGGAGAATGATGAAACAATGGTCCATGGGCAGAATTGAACCATTGAGGAAATAGCACTGTGTATGGCATGCATCTTAAACATCAGTCTACTAGGGTTCCCGTGAGAATGACATTTCACCCAAATTAATCTGAAACTGAAATTTATAGACTTACTAAATCTGTGAGGACCTATCCAACTATCAAAAATTTAATCATCTACATTTATGGGAGAGATTTTACTCCATAGTAAAGTCAGTGAGGGGCCTTCCTGTCAAATACCATAATTTAATTTGGTTGTGATACTTATTTTGTGGCTTATATTTTAGTACATTACATTGGTAATATTTTGAATATATTTACAATTATTTTTCCACTGTAATATTGCTACTTTTGCTTGCACTTTACTGAATATAGCTTGAAAATAATAATCATTCTATGTGCCAAAGCTGCTGGATTAAATAAATGCAGGCAGTAAGAGTTGGAAGGAAAAATTATGTGCTTGACTGCTTAGCGTTCACATGGAAACTTGAAGGGAAAAAATACTTGAGTGAGATGCTTAAGTTCTGACTTTGCCAACATCTCACTGATAGGTATTAAATCAATACATATTGACATGTGACATCCGTCCAGTCTTTATGGCCTCTTACCCTGTTTAGCGTCTCTAGGGGCTGTAGCCTATAGGTGTTATACATTCTGCACAGGTCACCAGTATATCACAGGACCAACATGTATAGACAAACACATTCACAACCGCTACATTCAATCAAAGGCCTCCAATTCACAAGAAATGCAGGTCTTTGGACTGTCAGAGGAAAAAGGAGCAACAGGATGAAACCCACGCAGATAACAAGGAGAACATGCAAACTCCCCACAGAGGGGCCCCAGCTGGTCGGGTCGGGCTCTTGCTGTGAAGCGACAGCACAAACCACTGAGCCACTGCTTCACACTCATGCAACAAGCGACACCGGCCAAATAAGTTTTTCAAAACATTTTGTCTCAATGCACTTTTACAGACTCAGCTGGAGATTGAATATTAAATGTAGTTTGTTGAATCAGATGTGGGTAAAAATCAGCATCAAAATAAGCTAAAGAATACTGAAATCTAATCTATGAAAACAGAATTATTCTTCTTGGTTGTCTTCCCCCAGGTGGTTTTTGTATTATGAATTGTTACGTTGCTATTTTCTAATATCATCTGCTGGCGAGATCTTATCATGGAAAAGCAGAGTATGTCATTACTTATGACAAAGGAATCATAAGGAACATTGCCCATCGTGTCATATCATTTAAACTGTTTGCAATGTATAAGGACAAACTGTCACATTTCTACTTTATCCACCTCCTCAATGACAAACTGGGCAGAGTCCTGAGTGTGTTCGATTAGAGGATGACACCACTTGGGAGTGATTAAAGTTTGATGAAGCAAGCATCTGCTCACAGTTAGAAAAGCTGTTTTGGGGGTTGTTGTACTGGTTCCTCTGCCCAAGTGACACAAAAAGTATTTTTAGCAGTTTGAAAATATAAGAATATAGGACTCTTATTTGCAACAGATTACACCAAGATTATTCCAGATTATGCATTCAACATGATACAAATGATAGCATGGTGTGCTTCTTAAAAACATGCAGCAGAAATTCATTGTTCAAGTGATCATACAGTGACCGAGAGGGAAAAAAGGCAGAAGATATTTGAATAAAAAGCAGATGTGAAAATTAGCCTAACAGCTTTCAATCATGTCGTACTTCAGGTAAGGATCTTTGAAGAACACTTCTGAAATTAGATGTATGATGGAGAGTGAATGAGTGAGAAACAAGAGGACTCAGAATGTTGAATCACATTAAGATAGCCTGTGTTTTATATTTCCTTTTAATAGCATAGCAATTCACAGGGCATACAGTCCTGGTAAGACTGTGTTTGTGGTACCAGATATTGACAATACGACCATACATACTGTCAGACAACAATTTTATCTATCAACAGAGGTCCTGTTTCTACTATCTCTAACACCATCTCTAACATCTCTGGGTGCCCTGTATTAGGCCACAGTGGGCAATGTTATATGCTCTTATGGCAACATTTCATAGATTTTCTATCAATGTCACAGAGTACTTTGGTTTTTAGGGTATTTACTTACATTTATTTACTTTTTTTTTATCCATTAACAATTTCTCAAATGATTTTTCTAGACAATGTATTACATCACAATCTATACTAATATTGTTATTTCACCCACATTGCCTATCCCTATTTCAGACTTGCATGAGAATAAACACACTAAAAATCAGAGGGTTAAAAACTAACCCAGTCTGACTCAATAAATGCAACAGTGGGCCAATTCTGCCCAGTAGCAATGGGTTGGCTTGACCTGATGTTAGTTTTATTTATTTATTTTTTCTATTATTGTTGAGTTACTGTATTAAAACAAGTTATCTGAGTACTGGGCTGGTACTACACTTACTCAAATTGGGTCAGTTTTGATACAGTGATTTTTTAGTGTGTAATTGTCTTAAAAAAAATTTATTATGTCAAGCTGATTTCAAATCGGTCATAATGACTGCAACAATAAAACTCCTTTAAAGATCTCTTAAAAAAAATAAAACTATATAAGCTATAAAGTCAGAATATACAGAGAATCATAATCATCCTCACACACCCGCTGAGACCGTCCTGCCAGACACCACGCTGCTGGGCTGGTTCAAAACTGTGAAATTTGTGACAACTAAAGCTAAATATGCATACAGAGTTTTCCCTCCAGTGAAAAGCTCGGTTGCATGAAGGCAGATCAAGAGGACTCTTTTTCTCAAAGGGTAGACCACAAGAAGCTTTTGAAGGCAACAAAAGTTTGTGTATGTATGTCATATTCTTTTTAGTGATATGTTGCTCTTTATTTGCTGCAGAAATACCATGGCTACTATTTTTCATTCCAACCTACAGGACAAACTCTTTGTCTTTGCATCAAGACTGACTTCAGTGTAACTGTGATTAATGAAGTGCAGTTGCACTGCTGCACACTCACCATTATGTAACATGCTGCATGGATACACATAGCGTGAGAATGCTGAATTTACTGTATGCAGGATGATAAACTGTAGGTAGTCTCCTGTATGTTGTACATGATGGCTGTCCTGCTGAACCAAGTGAACCAGTTATGTTCCTATGTTAGACACAAATTCACATTATTTTCACATTGCTGCACTTGATAAACCTTCTCTGTGTTTTCTAATTGATTATTGTTTTCATGAAATCAATTGTGCTTGAAAGGATTTTATATTTATCAGCAAAGAAGTAAAAATAAAAGCAAGCACCATTTTGTTTTGTGTGAGTCACCAAATGGATAAGATTAATAAGTAGTGTAGATTAATAAATAGTGAATAACGACTGCCCTGGACCAAAGCGTGCTTGGATAAAAGTTGGCATACTGAGCTGCAGAAAGCCTCAGACAAGGGAGTAATTGGTTTCTTTGGGACATGTGGCAGGGTGTCAATGGAAAGGTTAGAAGAGGCCATCAGACATGCAACTCCCCAGACCACGCCACCAGTGACAAGTTTTAAGAGCGTCTCATCATCTCCCATTCACATCATGTTTATCATTTCATCAATAGCTGTATGGCTATCAGGTGGCCTGGAAGAAATTAATGTCTGCAGGGGCTACTCTTCTGGAAACTTCCCTTTCCTCTCTACAGTAACTTTTGCTTTAAGTTTTTACATTTGATATAATTGCATGTACCACAGAAAAGGATCAAGAAGAAACTGAATAAAAGTTCAGTACAGAGGGGGTCACAGGCCAGCCAAGAGAAGAAAAAGCAATAACCCAAAAGTAATAAAGGATGCGCCACTCTAAAACTGGCTGTTTGCTGATTTGTTTGTGCTTGTGCCTTTTGGTGTGTGTTGGAGTGTGTGTGTGTGTGTGTGAGCTGATTTTCCTTTCATGCATCTCATCGTCAGATTGAATGAGATGAAAGCTATGTTTGGATGGCGAGCTCTTTGTTTAAATGTGACTCTTTATTTCCTTTGTCGGGAGGGGGGAAGTGAGATCGCGACCCTGTGCTTCTGTCAGTCATCCCTTCAGCCCAGAGGGGAGCAGTCTGTCTTCATCACGCAGGCCTTCCATCCACTGCTGTCCTTTTGTTTCAGACTCTATTCATAGATCATGAAAAGAGGGACATCTTTCACATTTCTCTCTACCCTCTTTAATCCTATTTTTGTCCTTGTGCAGCTTGATTAAGTTGTCATGTGTGAGGCTGTATCCTCTCGCTGCCTATTCTTCCTTGCAGTGTATTAATTATCACAATGGATGCATCTCATATACACACACACACACACACACACACACACAAACACACATACACAGCACCCTGGGGGGAGGCTGCAGGTAGGGTGCTCATGTCTCTTATCATCAACAAACAAAATCAATCAGTAATCATGTCCCTGGTGAGTGTCCTCTTACATCAAAGTGGGGTAAACTAGGCTTTGTGTGACAGAGAAGCACTGGGTTACTTTTATGTGTCTATATTTGCCCATGTGTTCATGTATCTGTGTGTACGTCTGCCTGGTCGCACTATATGCCTGTGTGAGCCATGTACAGTATCTGCTCCCAGAGTACTTAGCCAGAGGAGCTGTCTGCTGTTTGAATAAGGGCAGTCAGTCACCGGCACTAAAGAGAACATTCATCAAGCACTTTCACAGCTTACACCTGTTTCTGCTGGCTAAGACAGACAAGCTGGGACGGCTGCGATGCCACATCAGTCTCCACTCTCTCTCTCTCAAGTGTTCCTAAGGGGGCTATGTACACATATTGTTCCTGATGCTTTTCGCATTAGCTCCCCGCAATGACCATCACCATTTACAGGTAAATAAAGCTAACCTGCCCCGGCATGACAAGAGGCAAGCAAAACATGGCGGGATGCTTGTTATTAACGTCGCTAAATCACAAATTCGCCTGCGTCACTGTGGTAGTGGTGCGTTTCCAACAACATTACACCATCGTCATCTCTTACAGTTGACTTGTGCTTGACTTCACTGAGGGGGATCTGACCTCACAAACTGCCAGGGGTTGGATACAGTTGTTGCCAGTAACAGCAGGCATCCATGCCTGCTGCTCAGCCTTGTTAAACCCTACGACTATAGCACTGCTTAATTTCCTGCTAATATGACAGCTGTGTTCTAATCATGATAAAGGGCTGCCTGTGATGCGTGAGGACCCAGTGGCCTCACCTTGGTGCTCAAAGCGTTGCACCCTTTCAATACTCTGCCGCATCACCCATAATTGCCTAACGCTATTCTGACATGGCCACTCAGTGGAATTGGGCCTTTTCTAGCTTCACATATCACACTCCTCTTCTTTGGTGAGGAGGGTGTGTGTGTGTGTGTGTGTGTGTGTGTGTGTGTGTTTCTGTCACGATTTTTGGTGCTCACTTCAGAGTGTATTTCCTTATAAGGACAGGATATGGGCATTATTAGTGTGATCCATCAGAGGATATGCGTCACTCCTTCATATTTTCTTTCCTCACGCCTCAGGTTTTGATATTACACTCTTATCTTCTTGGCGGCCCTGTTGTCTGCTGTAGTGCAGGAAAAAAAAAAAAAAGACGGTTCTTTGCTCCTCTCACATGCAGCACGCATTCACGGCTTTATCGATTTCCTTTAAAATTGTATTTGCAGAAAACAGGAAGACTGTGGGCTTTAATATTTCCTACTCTCTGCAACACCTGGTCTGGGGTTGCTAGGTAACACGTTGCACGGCAGCGTTTGATGTGTGTGTGCTCTTTGCAAATGGCTTTGATCCTTAGCACACTGACAGACTCTCCACAGAGTTGCCTTCCCCTGGTAGTTTTGGCACCTCATCACACCATGGAGACTAAAATGTATCTGAAAGCTCCCAAGTGAAATGGAATACCTACCTTGTTAGGCAAAGTAGGAAAGGGAAGCTGTCCAGAAAAGTTTAAGCTTCTAAACTCTTTCCATTATGAACGCCACTGGACAGGCCAGGCAGTACCTCCAACTCATAAAGTCGTGTGACAAAAGATACTGTAGGTCTCTGAGAGCAAGAGCCTGCACTATGTTATCCACTTATCAAGGATTAAAAGATGCTGTTTAATATGATCAACATCTGAAGGAATCCCCATGTGAAATGCGTGTAATTAATATAGACTAAACAAAGGTCAAGTATGCTAATGACAGAATCCTTTAAATGTAATAAGATGAGGGATCTTGAACGTGAGACCTCACTATGTTGCAAGTAAATCATGACGATCTTTCCAAAACATTCCCAGCACATCATTCCAGTACTACCCTATGACATTTTATTTCTTCAGTGTAGGAAACTCTCATTCTGGTCCAAGAATGAGAAAATGCTTCGTTAGGGAGAAAAAAGTCTTTTTATAACTCACTTCACTGACAGAGGAACCCGTCAAATTTATTGCCTGAGAAAACACACGTTATAGTGTTTGTTTTGAAGCTGATGGGTAAAGTTTTACTAGAAAACCATTCTGAGGATAATCAAATCTTTTTAATGCATGATTTACAAACTTTACTGTTGTAGAGGCATACAAAACAGTATATATATTGCTGTTGTAAACAATGCCAGTCTTGAAGATCCAAGTTAATGTTACATTTTGTGTAAAATAATGTATTGATTGTCCAACAAAGCGAGCAAGATAAAGGGTAACTTTTGGCCTGTGATGAAACAAAAATCCAATATAAAGCAAGTGTAGAAATTAGAGTAAATCTGATCTCCATTTAATGGTAGCTTAGTGTTAACAAAACGAAAATACACACTTTACTACAGTGTCAAACCATGTGAACTAACTTGAAAAATGTAGTTTTGGGTCGGTATATTCTGAGGTCAAATAACTGTGTCCGAAATTAATCATCCTCGGTTTGCCATTTCCACACAGACCTGCACAACACTTAGATTTGGGCCAAAGAAGAGAAACAGAGAGAGAGAGAGAGAGAGGAAGAGAGTGAAATGTGTAGAGGTGTAGCGGCTGCATTCGGGGTTGTGTGAGGTTATTACAGGTTTGATTATTTAGTTCCACAGGGCAATTGGCTCAAATGAGGGCTGACAGCTTTGGAGGGCAGCAAACAGCTGGAGAGCTCATCTCTGCCAGCAGCCATATTAAGACCATTTCACTCCCAGGTGCATCAGCTGCTATGATCTGTGATTAAGGCATAACTAATGAAGAGCTGATGAAACTAATCAGGTGCCACCGCATCTGCGGACGCTTTCAAGATGCTGGAACTGTATCCTTTGGAGAGAAAGCAATGAATTAAGAATATAAAGTAGAAATCCAGCATTAAAAACAGTTTTTACAAGCTCTTCATATTGTCATTGTCCTATAAAAGACTAATAACAGCACAGTGAGCCCATCTGTCACAGCCATTTGAATAAGTGCCAGTATATGTCAATATAGTGTCACAAGTGTCACTCCACCTTATTTACTAATTCATATCTGTAACCTAGCAACCAATCAACAGCTAGCAGCTAGGCAACACACACACAAACTGGTGTCACTGATATGTACCTCTGTGTGTGAACACAGTGAGCAGCAGTCCCTCTCATGTAATACTGCTTCATTGTTAACTTGAATTTAAAGGAAATCCTAAACTCCAGTGCTAGATTGAAACTATCTTTTGAATTCGTTATTTCGTGGGTGGGGTTGGATTTGGCTGAAGTCCAGGTGCATCAATTTTTAAGCATTAACAGTTACCGCAAAACGATGTCAAAGCCTGGTGGAAATGAATTGACATAATCTGTCCGTAGTGCAATATGGATGAGCAACCACTCACCGTGGCAAAAGAAAATTTGGCCCGATGTAATGCACAACGTGGGTGTTCGGACCCCTGAGCAACTTGTAATTGCATTTCATAATGGTTATTTCTTCCTCCTTACTCTTCTCTCTCGGAACATGGAAGATAATAGAGACTGCATAGAGGGGGGGGATGATAAGGTATTTACTAGGGTTCAAAAGATTTGTGCAATTTCACCTGAAAATAGCATTGTGACTTTGATGTAACCGAACCGTCATTTGGCAGGTAGGGAGCCCATAACACACACTGATAGTAGCAGTAGCTTTCATTCATCATTTAATTCTTCGGAGATGTCTCATCAGCCTGTCACCTGTTGTTGCTGGCGGTAAAAAACAATGAATGATGAATTACAGAATTCAATTAGGTGACAGCAGCTGTCACCCAGGCTAGTTAAACTATTTGCAGTACTAATCCCGAGAAAATCTGCAGAGAGTCTCTGGCTCTTTTATTTTCCAGTGCTGCTTGTGGCCTAGGCTCCTGTTGACAAACGCTACATCATTGTAGAGGACAGGAAGCTGAATTGCATCTCAAGGCTGTTTCCATGTAATATTCATTGTCATCTGAGAACACAGCGGCCTCAAGTTTTAGATCAAAAGCATTTCTATTCAGCAACAAGGGAAAGCACTTGAGTGTGGAGGAGGAATTCACAAAACGCCTTGGTCTGTCTTTGATATTTTAGTTTTCTATTGGACCTTTGCTAGTACAGGAGTAAAGTCCGTGGACTGTTGTGCTAATAACAAAGAACTGCACCTTTGGGGAGTTACAGCATTTAGCGGCAGGAAGTTGGATGATTCATCAATCAGGCTTAGTGATACTTAAAGGGGGAATATTTAGTTTCAGGTTCTGCACTGAGTGAAATGTACATTATGCGTACATGAAGCAGAAGCATTAATCTTCTTTCCTGGCATAGTGTTGCTTGTTGATGTCATTTCTTTGCACATTCCTAATGCTGCTATCCATTCAACCACAGTAATGCAGCTCAACATATATAGTATCTAAAGTCAAAATGTGTTATAATTGTGATCTCAGACAAGTAATCAATGTGTACGAACAGAAGCAATTTAATCCTGAAGAGGCAGAGACTAAAACTGGGGCACTAACAAGAGGAACAGAGATTTTACAGTGATGAATCATAGTGTATTTTTTCCTGAGATCTTCATTTCATTTTGCTTCATCACAATATGTGATACTGGTATTTTGTGCACAATGTCAGCCACTCACTCATTGTCAGCTGTCACAGTTGCTACCAGTCCTCAGAGTCGTCTCGCTGACATTTTCAAGAGAATCTCAACTCCTTTGCCTCAAGCTACAACTAGAGATATCTAAATTTAGGCCACAGTATGTGAAAATCATGTGAATTATGGGTTTAAATTAGTTGTTTCTCTAATTTGTTTAGACTAAATACCATTTTAGAGCCTATACATGACTCTTGCATTCCCCAACAAATGGACAATCTTATCTTTGTATCCGCATACATACAGTACCAATGCATTGATTTCATCCTCCATGGTAATGCTTAATCTGATGCAAGATGTAAAGTACTTTTCTTTTGCATAAAATTCCTTCAAAGGAATTTACATTATAGACTCAGTAGTCTAATTTAAGACTCTGATGACGAGATAAAGCACATTAATTTCTTCACCAACAGGATTTTCTTTCAACATCCATTTCTTCCTCCCACATATGTGCACATGTTGAAGTGATATATTGAAGTCCAACCAGTTCATTAAATATCCATTCTTAATTTCCTGAGCTTGAACAGATAGCCAGCCTATTACATATTTAGTTGACTCCACTGCTGCACAGCAGAGAAATCAATCTGCAGGGAGGTACAGTAGCCAATGTGAGGACCCCTTACCACATTTATACATGTTTTATTACTTTTCTCTCACAATTGATCAGGAACTCTTTTGATTAACACTCACAGGGCCTCTTTTATAATACTCAAAAAGACATCAGAAACAGCTGGCACCCAAGATGAATGGGTTCTGAAGTGTCATTGTACAAAGAGATACCAGCTCCAAGCCCAGCTGGAAGATCAAAAGAATCTCAAGAATTTGATGAATCTTCAGTCTGGACAGTGCATGCATTTTCATAAGACTACAAACATACTTCTGTATTTGTTTAGCGCACCACTGAACATAATTTATTCATTATTCAGACTCGCAATAATGATGCAAATGCTGTTTTTTTGAGGTAGTGGTCAGAATAAATGCAAGAAAATCATCAGATACTCTTTCAGATAGCTTTTCCCAGTAGCAAACAGCCTGACATCATAGCAGATGATGACAGCATCTTCACAACCCATGTTTAAGCTCAGGATACACAGTACATGCTCCTCCGCAAGAAGAGAGCAGCAGAAAACACAGCTTTGTTTTTTTTTTTTTTTTTTGTTTTTTTTTACTTTTGAGCATGCTATGATTTGCATGTGAAAGGAAATGTTTATTTTGAGATCCAACAGTAAACAGATTCCACAGCAGTAAACACAAGTGTTTAACTTCTCTGAATACCAGCACAGAAATCATGTATCATACATTAAGACATTAAGCAAGGCATAGGTTCGGGATAAAATTACACAAGTTATTCGAGAGAGGCTTTACTGGAATGGAGAAAACACATGAGAAAGCAGCAGATTACATGTACAAAAAATACAAGTGACTGATGGTGCACTAATGAGAAACAAGAAGCATTATTATGATTTAGCTTGTGGAAAAGACAGTCGATTCTTTTGAGCTGCTGAGCACACCAAGGTCTAAAGTACTGATGATGCTCTAAAGTGTTAGATTGATAGGATACTTAGTCCCTGAGTGAAACACACCATTTATAAACAGCCTGAGTACAGCACGTCCCTGACAGCAAAAACTCACCTAATAATCCTTGAAACCTGGGACAACCTGACTACTGCGCTTCAATGCCAAATAAATGCTTTGGAATGGGCCTGAAACTGCCTTATGGTTTTATTTATTTTATTTTATGAGGTTACTTTTACACAGTACATTTGTCTTTTTACATTACTGCTTGTGCAAGATATTTGTCTTTTCCTTTGGCTACATAAATACCACGAGGTTATTTACTGTATAACATGGTATAATACCAGCTCATTGAAGGAGAGGTAGAAGGTGAAAGTTAAATCATCTGGGATATTTGTGTTCCAGATGATTCATGAATTCAGTCTGAATGAGGGGCCATCTGTAGGATTGATAAGTATGTGTGTCAGGGGAAGATCCTGTCTTTTTGCCTTTGCAGTGCATGTAACATGCTTACTCCCAGAGTTTAATTCTGCACTTCACCAAGTCCTGAGGGATAGTGGAAGGCCAACTGTTGTTGCATCTCACTTCCTTCTCTGTGGGGAAAGTGGGGTTATGTAGATAAGCTCGCGTTCCACTTTGGTCGGTTCATCCGGTGTAACACCAACTATGTGGAGGATATAAAGTAATGCCCTGGCAAACCCTGGCAGTTCAGCTTAGAGAGCCTAGAGAAAAGAGGTTAATGGGAGCTCCTCACATTCATACGCTAGTATCTAATGAGTGTGTTAGGCTGAAACACAGTTATCATCAATGGCATCTCTCAATGAAAGTCATTTGAATAATTCCAAGATGCAGTTTTACTCCTGCGAGAGCGAATGTGAGTGTTGCCAGGCAATCAGCCCTCCTAGCAGTGAAAGCTGTGGTAATAATATGCACGATCCAAAGGGACAAAGACTGTTTCGACAGAGCTTGCCCTGAGCTGGATTTACAAAGCAAGCAAACAGTGGATTGCATGACTCAAGAGTCAGGTATGTGCCATGTGTAATGTATGTAATGTATGCACAGGGCAGTCAGGCTGCTTTGCTGCTTAAGCGCAAGAGAGGAAAAAAAGTCTATGTCAAAAGCAACAGCTTTTTAAGACAGGTTAAGAGCCTTATGAGTACACACAAAATTAGGATATAATATAACATTTACCCTGGCTGGCAACTGGTTCAGAAGGTATGAGCCGACAGTGCATGAAAGTCAAATATTATCTTGGCAAAGCACAGAGCCAAGAACAGGGCAGTTTTAAGATACCACAAGCAGACCTGCTGAATCCAGTAGTTCAAAAGGGGACACATATTGTATATCTACCAATAAGGACAGATCCCAAGAGAGTGTGATCACATTGAACTGGTGTTGACCAATGTATGCCTTTCATCCACAGTGTGCCCTGGGTGACAATCCATCAATATCAATGAAGTAAACACAGGCAGCTGCCGAATAAACTGCGATGGTAGATAAGAGAAGGCTGGTAAGCTGTAATTTTTAGATAAATCATTTCCTAATGGAAAGATGCTAATAGCATGTAAATGTGTGGGAAAATTACAACCCTGTTATATGGAATTAAATAGGCAAGAAGTGAGCACTAACATTAAAGATTGTAATAATGGATGATAACAAATGAGATCAGTTCTGACTTATGTGACCCTCAGGGAGTTTACTATTCCTATAAATGGCTCCTCCGGAATTCCTCACCAGGTTTTGAATATATTACTACATGATGTGAAATTTTTACTCTTTTTAATTATCTATATATAGGAAATTCTACAATAAATATACATATATTTGTGCAGCCTATAAAATGTTAGCATGTTCATATAGTTCTGTAAATTACATTTGACATAATTTCAAGTAAATGTATAATCAGATAACTATAAAATCAGCGGTGGTGGAAAGTAACTAAGCATATTTAATTATTTTATATTTAAAGTACAATTCTGATAATAATATGTGATAATAATCCATTTTTGTAGCTCTACCCCAACTTGGAATAAGGTACATTTTCCCCATGGTGTGCTGAACAGGTATCTCAACTGTTTATATGAAGAGCTGTCCAGTTCTGCCAGTCTGTGCCTGGATAGAGACAGCTGTGCTGGTGCCAGATTGAAGGAATGACTTCATGAGCATGGTAGGTCTTTAGCTGTGATGTTGACAAGTGCACAGATGCTGTAAGAGCTGACAGATTTGTCAAATGACTATTCAATAAATCCAACTCTGTGAACAAGGCCAAGAAATACAGCAGGAACTCAAGAGTTACAGGAGCTTCAGCTTATCACTAAAAGTTAGAATTTTCAGAGTTCAACATAAAGTGAAGTGACGGGGGGAAGGAAGTTAGCACGAGCCGTGTTTGCTGCTGCACTGGATGGGGCAGCAGGCCAAGCTACTCTGAAGGAATTCACACCTCTGTAGCACAGTGAGAAAGATGGGGGCTGAGCTGCCATCTGCAACTTATCTGGAGTCCTGCGTCTCTTTGAGCGAGGTAGGTTAGAGCTCTCTCGTCAAAGGGATCACAACCTGATGCGAGCAGGGCTGTCTGCTGAATTGGGATGGGACTTAACTGTCGCAGTGAAAGCAGGCTGAGGACTGCACAGAGGCTAGTGTGGTCAAAAAGGGTTGAGCCTAACTTGTCCAGCATTTCACTACAAGCGGAGCTAGCTCTTTGTACATCACCGCACTCACACCTCTCATCCAGAGAAAGCCAGCTGCGCTGTTCAGCGCTTTAGAAAAAATATCAAAGCACTGCTGTAGGTATTTATTTCCCGTGTGGATGCAGTGGCAGTGAAAAGGGGGGGTGTTACACACAGCTTGTTGGACATTTGCCAAGCTGACACAGACCAAGCAGATGGAGAGTGTGCCCAATGAGGAGAGGTTGAAGTAACAACCTGAACACAAGCTGCCTAAACTTACTTGTGCTGCCTGCCTGGCGAGTCATACAAAATGACATTGCTGGCTTGCAGCAAACATCTAAGCACAGCAGAGCACCGGCAGCAACAAAAGGTCAGCAACAGAAACCAAACTCACTCTCTAGTAATACAGAGGAACGACTTCATCACAGCTGAAAATAGCACTGTGGAAACTTAAAATCAGGGCTACAGCTGATAATCCTTTTCATTAGAAATTAATCTGACAGTTATTTTCTTGATTTATCAATTAATTATTTGCTCATTAAGATGTCAGAACATAAAATACTGCCTGATAAAATTTTCAAGAGTCAAAGATGATGTCGTCAAATCAAATGCCTCGTTTTGTCCAACCCCCCCCCCAAATAAATACATAAATAAATAAATACGTTTGTGATGATATGACACTAAAAAAGCTGAATATCCTCATAATGGAAAAGTTGGAACCACAAAATCTTTTTGGCAATTTGCTAAAAAAAAATAACAAAACAAATAAGACACTTAAAAGATTCTCAGAATAGTTACTGAATGATTTACTGTCAAGTGATTGATTGACTAATCACTGCAGTTTTCCTTTACATCAGTCAGGGCGCCACAGGTTTTTGCATTTTAGCCAGATCATATTCTTTTTCATATGCTATGATATGGATTTTCTTGGTAAGGGAAAAGAATTTGCTCTGTATACATATGGTATTTGTGTCTCTTAAAGTATAACTTGCAGTTTAGCCTACTCAGTTATTTTCCTGAAAGGAAACTCCATTTTATCTTTTCCTAATATGTGCGCATGCATGTATGCATGATGCTCCTGTGGGTTAGAAAGCTCTCGATATATGACCCGGATTATGAGGATGTTACGTCTTGCCTGAGAGCCAGTTCTGCTTCAACTGAGTGATTTAGCCCTTGGTAGTTGTCAACTGTGCTTCTAAAAGGCTTAATATACATTTACGACAACCTTCTCGTTTTATATACTCCGCGGGCTGTGTATTGGAGTGAGAGTATGATTTTGACAGATGGAGGAGGAAAAAAAAAATCTGAAGAACTTCCCTTGGGGACATCTTAAGGGGATTCATTTCATTCTTTGACTGCATTTCTAAACAGAGAGAAATGCAATGAGATGACACATCAAACATTATCATGGAGAGTTAAAAGTTGAGTTAAGCTCTTTATGTCTACCTCTCTGATTTGAAGTTTTGTTGAAATCCTTCCAGTGAACTCATTCATGCTTCATTTTGATGTGACTGTTCTCTATCAAATGAGCATTGTCTTTCTTGCTTCCTTAGATCTCATGTTTCACTTCAATAAGTGTATTGAATCACCATTATCACATATCTAAGAAAGCTTTCGTCTTCCATTCCCTCTGAAAATACCTCTATTTATTACTATGGTAACCTTGAGTTGCAACAGGAAGCATAGTGTTGCATTTTCGGGCCTCCATAGAGGATATCAATCAGCCATAGTCGACTAATAACTTGTGCAGCATTTATCTTCGTGTCAAAAAAGGGAGGAGAGAGAAATGATGAAGGGAGACAACCTCTAGAGCTGTTCACATTACAGCATGGATTTCCACAGCCCTCAGGCTAAGGGGGAATGTCAAAGGGGGGAATTTGAAAAGAAGTGGAGAGTGGAGGGAATAAAGGCAGGGTCTTGAGATGGCATGCCAAACAGTGAATGGAGCTGAGACCTTTTGAAAAGTCAGACAGTTAACTTCTGACTGATTCACTTCATCTCCATCGGCATTGTTTATTTATGTGGCAGATGGGTTGCATAAATTTCATTGTGGACCTCACCGTTATAAACCTAACTCAATTAGCCAGCCGGGGTGTTAGCAGACACTTAGCCGGATCCATCGCAGCAAATCACAATGGGCAGATGGGTGATATTTTTCATTTTTGGTGGCTAAGGCTCAAACCCATTATTTTTCCTTGTTTGTGTGAGTGCCTGACTCATTGAATAATCAGTTTGATTAATAAAACCAGTCTCCCTAGGCATAATGTTTTTGGCTCACACTGTGATGTGGGACCTGGTGTCTCTGTAGAAGAGAGTCAGCCTCTCTAGTTCACTATGTGTTCATGTGCTGAGTGAATTCTTATTGTTTTTATCCTCTAACATTGTAACGAATAATATGACAAATTTATCATTAATTCAGATGAACTTAGCTCATCACATCATGTTTTCTCCACCTGTTGCCTTTTGTCTTCCTCTTCTAACCCCTCATTACTCTTCTTCACTCCTGCCTCCACATTTCCCTTCCCATTGTCCACTTACCTGTGTCCTCTTCAATCGATCTCTCTTTCACTTTTCATCATTTCTCTCTCTCATTTCAAATATTTCTCACGTCCCCACTTCATCTACATACCAGCCTCCTCTCCCCGCCTCCTCATCCATCGCTCACTTCATATCTCCCTCTTTCTCTCCCTGCCAGTGAGCCCACCCTGGCAGCCTTGGCCCTCTTAAATGCATCATTTCTTCCGAGAGATATCCTTCTGCACTGACCTCTGTGCTAGCTGGCTGCCTGCCATCTCCACTCAATGGACTCATCAATCCATCTTGGTTCTTGGATGGCCTTGATTTTATTGTCTCACACAGCCCTCTGTCATCCTGTTCATCTCTCATCCTTAATGTCATCCTTTCAGATTTTAACATGTCTGCATTTTCTGAGCACACAGCGTTTGATTACATTGAGCTGGAATGGCAGAGTCCAGGTGGGCTATTGTTGTCAAGTCCTTGCTGGGGCAACGGACATGCAGGCAAGGATGTGCCTTTTTTTTTTTTTTGCAGAATTAATCATTGGGTTGAGGAGCAGCGGCTACTTTGAAACTCGATTTATTTTTCTACTCATTATTACTGATGATTGATTGGACGCTTTAATGCACTGATGCTTTACGTTAAACGATGCTTGCACATATTTATCCATCATGTTAAGCTGCCAAACTTGCAGGCGTTGTAGAAGAACAATAACATTGCTGATTTGGTGCATTACACCTGCTCCTCCAGTACAGGCTTCATGATGAAAACTATAGAGACTCTACGACCTGCCTCATGTGACCAACAGACACAGATGAAGGTGTCGATTGGCCATTTGTTGGTAGCTTTGTTAACTTGTCCACTAGAGGAAGGTGAACGGAGAAGCTTGTAACACAGCTCTCCTTAAAAATGTTGAATAATAAAGGGAAAAGTTTGTCAAGCGTGTTAATCAACCTGACACCTTTTTTATTCTTTCACCTCTGTTAAGTTTTGACTCATTGTGACTGAACAATGCAAATAACTCTAAATACAAAAACTGATCATGAGAGAAACAGACTTGTGGCATGCTTACCTCCCTCCAAAATATGAGATTATGTCCATTATGAATGATCATACAAACATAATTTCTAGTTGATCAGAGTTTGAAAGACACAATGAAGAATCCTCTCACAGTCCCAGCTAAATACTTCCAGCCACTCTAGAGAGATATAAGATGACACCTTAATGCCTTTGTAATTATCAGACAACAAACATTATTTTTAATAAAGAATTCCAACTAAACTCTGTCCTTTCTGTCGTTTTTTTAAAAATTAACAACCCGTATAACAACACTGTTAAACCCACAGCCAGTGTGGTCTGTGAGTTAACACTGTAACAGCTCACACAGCCAATTGCGGTCAGCCAGCAATGAACAGAGCTTGCTAGCGATAGTGCTAGCTCAGCTACCCACCGTTGATCATGTGGCTCTCGTTTTGCAGGTCGTAGCAGTGGTTTGAGAATCTCCTTGAAAACTCTACTCTGAGGAGCAAGATCAAGGGTCAATTGCAGATGAGACTTGCCACATAATGGACAGTGTTTAAGCATTAGTTAAGATCAACACTCAACACGGACTGAGTATGCATTATGAATTTCTATCTACTTTCTTTCTGATTGCTCGTTCAAATTCCCCCTTTTCTCTCCTCTCTGGGTGAGTGAGGAGAATGAATAAATGCATGACCATTCACGCCTTGTTCCTTATTTGCTGAGAAATGCCTTTATGAGGCAATTGCAGATCAATATGTGCTTTGCCACGCTACCTACAGGACAAGTTACGGGCAGGTCTGGGAGTTTTCTGTTATATATGGACATGCTAAATGTCAGTCATGCTTCCCCAGCTCTCCAAGGCCATTATGAGCATTTGCTCGGCACTATTTATAGAGAGCCTCAGCATGTTTAGTCATGAAACACCTGACCCTTTAAATCAGAGCCCACTGAATTGAGCATTAGAAACTTGCTTGTTTCATGTTTTTTCACCTCCTCAGCTGCAATATGAGGCGAGTGAAATTTCTATAATAGAGTTAGAAAAATGTGAATTTTAAAATGTGTCCCTATAACCTTCACCTTTATCTCTCGCCTGTCTTTCATCACATTCTTTACCTGTCCCCCCTTTCAAATATGCCTTGTTTTCCTTCCCCTGAAAGTGCTCCAGCTCCTGGCACCGCTGCCTCACAAAAACACAGCACGCACACACAGGCTTGTGTTTGTGTTTCTGCCTACGACTGAACCCTCAGGTTCAGACCTTACTACCCATATATTCCATTTTTCCCGCAACCCCACTGCGCTAAGCAAACTTCACAGCCAAGGAACAGAGACAGAGGGCACTTACTGCTTGCACACTCCAAAGAGAGCCTCCTTTGCTTTTAGCTTGATTCAAATCGGGCTCACTCATAAAATTATTTAAAATGTGCTCTTGGCATTTTAACACCCACTTTCTATTTGAATTTGACTACACTTTTCAGTGGAAATAAATGGCAATAATAAAAGTTGCATATTATCACACTCAAATGTGTTTTTCTGAGGGTTGCATGAAAAATCTATGAAAAGCAGAGTTACTTAAAAATGAAATCACAATTTGCTGCAGATGCATTGCAATGGTTTTGTAATCACCCTGTTGCTGTTTTTTTCTGCCTACAAAGGCAAAATGGCATTTAATTGCTACTGCAAATGTACATCTGTGTGCCTGTGAATATAAATGAGACTGCTCGGGCCTCTTGTTCTCATGGTAACACAAGTAGGATGTGATGTGCTGATTGACCTTGGGGGTGTGGAGTTTCCTTTTTTCACACAAATTTAGCAGCAAGGTAGGTCTCTGGGCGTCTGCACGGCAACAGTTTTGCTGTTTGTGATGGTGAACTGTCAGATGTTGCTGTTTCTGTTAGCTCATTTTCTTTGACTGCATATAAATTTAAAGAGGTCTAAACTGTTTATGTAATGTGAAAACAAGTCTGTCAGAAAAAGAAATTGCATTCATTTCATTCACTGCACTTATCTTATTAGGAAATGACTGCAACCATTCAGGTGATCATTGTGTAATGTTTCAATTTACACAGGCAATGCATTACAATGATACATGGATCAGTGTGTGTTGCTATGGTTGTGTGTCAGCAGGCCTGTGGGGGGCACTCCAGCACTTTCTCCTTCGTCTCCCGCTCGCTTCCCTCCATCTCCACTTTTTCTCAGCTCTCCCTCTCCATTCTCTGTCTTCCTTTTGTTCTGCGACTCTATCACTCCCCACTCTTCCTCTCTCTCTTTCTCGTACTAATGCGCTCTCTCATCGCTGCTTCTCTTTGCTCCCTCTCTTTTTCTCTCTCACACCCTCTCTCAAGTTCTTCCTCCTCTCGCTACACTATTTCACTTTTGGTAGACACCCATTTTCTCTCCTTCACTCCCTCTTTCTTCCTTGTCCCCCGTGCTCATTTCTGTTGTCTGTCTGCCACTTCCCTTTTTTGTGTTGGATTTTTAATCGATACTGAACCCTCTTCTGCCTTCAAATCCACATGAAATAAAATGTACACACATTACCACCAAGCCATAAGTGGCTTGACCTTCTTTCTGTTGCACCTATTTCTCATTCATTGCATTTCCATACTGCAGCAGGGTATAATTAGTATGGCTATCCATACAAGAGCATTATCAGGTTGCTGTTAGATGGAAAAAAAATAATGATGGGAGTCTGATGACACAGGACATTCTTTTTTTTCCTGCAAATTTCCAGCGAATGATAGAGAGTTTGACGTCAGCTCATCAGTCATTCCACAGATTCTTGTTCGTTCAACGTGTTTAATCCTTGGGCAGCTCTGAAAAGATAACTGGCCATCAAATTAAGGGAATACATTTATGTTAAGTTGTCAGAAATATGAAATGTGCCGGATGTTTTGAGAAATATTAAAGAGGAGGTTCATGATCCAGTCTCTTCCTCTCTCTTTTTGGAAGGACTGAAGAGGACGGAAATATTTAATCATTTTTGCTTTTGTTTCAAATCATTTGCGGATTCACAAACAACTGCCCAGTCATTTAATCTTGTTGGAGCTCCAGGCTTAAAAGTGTCTTCTCAAGTAGACAGATATTTATCTAAAAAATGTCACCGTGCCAAGTGTATTCATTCATGCCAGGAGTTGTAATCGAGTTGACAACATCTGCACTCCAGGGATTAAGCGAAAGAACAGCAAAATGCTGGGGTAGATTGGGCAAATCATATTCAATCTCCCTGCCTGTGGATAAATAGAGTCATTTTAAAGTTTGATGTGACTTTCCTTTGTGCAAACGAACTGTCAGCTATACCTACAGCACCCAATTTATTTCATTAAAACATTATTGATTTCTCCTTTGTCACAAATTATAATAAAAAGCAGGCCATGTCAAGAGATGGTAATTAATGATTAGCCCTTATATGTATTACTTTGTCAGGAAATGACTGATGGCCGCTTGATGGCTGATGGCCATGACCTTGACTGGGGAAATTACCACCGTGGGGGCAGACCAAGGAGATAGGTTGCATGAAGCAGCCATTTCTTAATGATGGTGTTATATCATATCATAGCATATGGCTTCATGCCCCAAGAACACACAGATAATTAATTTTAAACCACTTCTCCAAGTTTAATTTCACCAGGATCCACAGACTAACGCAAATAATTCAGTGATTAATCAATGATCGGTTCATCTCTGTTAATAATTTCATTGGTTAAAATATAGTAACCAACAACATAAAAGACGAGGAACATGTAGTGGACACTGCCAGAAAATGAACTGTGGGTGTAGTATGGGGCTGCATCACTAAGTGGTGCTTCTGTCTTTTCAATGAGATGGGGCTGCATATTGGTGTATGCTAACCGCGCTCCTCCTCGACTGCCCTATGTAGATGAAATGTAGCCACTTTGCTGTAAAAAAAACAACATCCTACCAAGTTGTTCCATGGCAGCTGTCTTAGCTTAGCTGTCTTTAGCTAGACAGAGGCTCATGCTAATACTGCATTCACACCATATAGGATGGATGCTACAGATAGAATCCCATGTTAACAGCCTGCTAGTGTTCATGTCATCCAGGCTGGTGGATTATTAAAAAGCTTGTTGGATGCAGATTAAAATACTGTGCACTGACATCAAAACATCATATCCTTTAAATCTGGTTACATTGGGGCGTCTGTGGCTCAGGAGGTAGAGCGGGTTTCCCATTAATCAGAAGGTCACTGGTTCAATCTCCGACACCTCCTGACAGTGTGCCAAAGTGCTGAAACGGTCAGATAAATCAGAGTTTTCATTAGAATCCCAGTTGTACTAGTGACTTGGAAGTTGAAGACTGGTAATTTACAATAACTCCAATATGACATGAACATGACGTAATGCTGAACTACAAGATTCAACAGAACAAGCTGCTCAATCAACACAACTGCTGGCTTCACAGGGCTAGCTGACATTTTGGACAAGCAATACTTTCCAACAACATTAGAAACAAAAGTCATGAACTTTCTGAGCAAATCCCATCTATTGGTGGAGATGACACGTTTAAAGATGGTATGCTTATCTTCAGTATAACCAGTAAGGATGAAGTCTGTTGTAAAATATTTCACTTTTTGACAGTTATTTAAAACTAAGAAAATGAGGTTTGACTATCTATTATAACTATACTGCAAGTGCTATGTCTGCCCAATGAGTTTAGTCTCATCTAATTTATGTCCTCCAATGAAGCCTGGAGATTGTGCAATGTTATTTGCCACATTTAATATTCTGAAGTTGTCTGGAAATTAGTTGAATATCGATAAAAGGAAGCTGGAGAACCACAATGAAATGCCTTAAGGGAAAGTCTTGTGTTTAAAAATTGAAATATGTTTATTTACCTAATTTATTTGAACTGGTAGTGATGGTGGAAAAACTGGCATTTTGTGTTGCACCAACCAACCAACTATCGATTGCTAACAAGTCAAAGAATGGATTAGGAAATTCTCTGAAATTTGCAGCCCTCCTTGATATGTTAGAGATAGATTAGATCTGTTAATAAGAATGGATGATAATTTCATCTGAATATCTCAAACACAGTTTCAGCACTCTGGAGACAGTTCAGTAATATCAGCAGTTTGGGGTCCAGTTATGAGAATAATTTATAATGTACACAACAGTTCATGTAATTAAGAACAAGACAGGATAAGTAATTTGGAGACTTTACTCCTCCGCTAATTTAGACAAACTCACTATGGGGTTGTCATTTAATTAATGAGAGGCTTTCACAAATCTGTAACTGGTGATTTGATACACAGTGATCTATCATCAATCTATTTCCACAGGAAAAACAGAAAAGAAAAGGAATATTCATCATTTATAATATGTAAATGATCATTAACCACATGCAATGCTCAATTTGCAAAAGAAAAGAGACCCAGAAAATCGAGAGAGGGGCAATCCTGCACGGTGGTTAACATGGACGAGTCCCAGAATACGGATCAAGTGGTGAAAGCGTCAGAGGTGGATAATGTCCGCCATGAAGAGAGGGATTATTTTGTCAAAGCATGGATCGCCTGCCAATACACAGGCCTATACCCACATGGTGAGGGGCTTAGACAAAAGCATTGAGACATTATTTTCAGGTTATCACTGTGCTTCATTTCGGGCAGAGAGGAGGGAATGTCGGCTCAAATTAGTGGATCACAAAGTGCATTTCAAACAGCCTTCATATTGAGATGTTGGATAAGAGAGAATCAAACACAGTGTGTGTCCTGTTTGATTTTATACAACTTTTCATCATGTGAAATTATTTCACTAGCTTTTAGCCTCAAGTACAATGCCAACACCACCCACTGTGCAGGCAGTGCTGCCGTAAGAAGTAAATAAGTGTTTAGACAACCCTGATGCTGGCAAATTCAATAAACTTAAATCAATCAGCTCCACATCTGCTTCAGTATTACTAAAGAACACTATATGACTATATTACTATGACTATATTTCCTCTATAGTGCAATATGAACAGGTGGGCAATTTATGAATATATGTATTTGAAATATTTTTGTATTCTAGCGAGTAATTACTTATTCCTAAGCTGTAGCATTCCATTTAGTGTGAACTGCACTTGCACACACAGTATTATTCATGCACCTACACGTGTATCTATGAATATATCAGACACACACACACACACACACACATTTGGAGGGGATGGGTAAGAGGTGGTAGGTACTCTCCAGCAGACAAGTATAATCTCTTCTATAAATCTGTAGCAGAGCTGCTCTGCTCCGAGCAGCTTATCCAAAGTCCAGCCACATGAGTAGGAGGCTCTTGTACAACAAAATGTCACAAAGCAAACATTACATTTACCAAAACGCAGCTTTTCCTCGGCTGTAGCATTTGCTGCTATTATATGCAATTTAAGTCGGAGTAGAAATTACTGAGGTCAACGGAACCCCCCATTAAATGAATGACAGTTCTGGGAATCTAAAAGCAAGGGAGACCCCTGTTACTGGGGGGCTGTTTGTTAAATAACCCTCTTCAAGCATTTTTCTCATAAATTGAACCACATGGGGGGTAATGGAACAGATTCTTTGACACAGCGTGAATTTAATTTTTAAGTCTTTGAATGCTAGTTTAATTTTAAACTGCGTTAAACCACATCTATACATTCAGACTGAACCTCCATCAGCTCTTTTTAATCCTTCATTTGGGTCATACGAGCAGCAACGAGAAGCCAGCAGCAGATTTACAATTAGAGGCTCCTACAATTAAATGCATTTGAATTATATTCCTCCGGAAAATGGCAAGAGCACAACACTTAACTGATTGTCTTCTTGTTCAACACTCCCAGTTTCATCTATTAGTGGTAGGATTTCTCTTCTCATATGCTTTGTTAAAATAAAATCAATTATCTGTGATTAAAACAATCCAGCAGCCGCCGGTCCCTAAAGCAGGAGGTGATTTAGAATTATCTGTCAGCTATGTTAGAGGAGAGATGGCAGGACGCCATCCTCGTGTGGTGATGAATCTGGTGGAATACCAATGGAACAGAAAAAGCTGCAGCTCAGAGAGCGAGAGAGAGGGAGAGCAGGGATATTTCTGCTACACAGAAGCAAGAGAGCCTCACGTTTTCTGTGCTGCAGTCCCAAAAACCATGCAAGAGAAATCGAAAGTTTCAAGTTCATCATACTTATTTTGTGTTTTCTCTGCCCTCTCTGTGAAATGACCCTCTCTGAGTTCACCCTACATCTGTCATAAGAGGCTATATTCCTGTCTCCCCCATAAAAGGTTGACCAGCCCCCCCCCATCCTCCCCCTCCCTCTCCTCTCCTCCTCTCTTTACTAAAATTGCAGCAGCTATACTATGCTACTATACTATCACTTGTAACTCACACTGAGACAAAAAAGCCTTCTGGGTAACATCGTTTGAATGTGCCCAGCTCAAACAGACTCCCAGAACCAACAGTTCGCACAAATCTCACAGTCAGTCCTTATTATTGTGGAGTGCTGAGCAGCTCCAAATAGTCGACATTCTCTGCAAACCCCTGCAGCACAGTGAATCAATGAGCCAAAAGTACATAAAGATTGTGCCAATGTCCCAGCCACAAATCAAAGCTTTATGGCTTCATATCAACAAATTTTCTCATCTAAATTGGTTGTGGAGCTCTCTAAAACTTGAAGAAGTTGGTCACTTGGACTTCACTTTCTGTAAACTCTGAGACAAACAAAGCATTTCATTTGATGTACAACTGATAAAACTGCAGTGATGCTGGCACATAAATACTATTAGCTGCTAATCATTCAGGACACTGAGTAAGTGCTAAGCAAATCAAAGTCCTCAAACAAAAGTCTAGTCATATTTATTTTGTCATCTACTAAACAACAAACCTGTGGTTATTCATGATATTAAATCTGAATCCTTTAGAGCCAAGCCACATGAACAGCAAGGCTGAGTGGAAGGGAGTCAGGGCTTCTTCAAAGTCTAATTGAAAGAAATGCATTTCAGCAGGGCTCTTAGCTGTCCTGCCTTTTAGTTGAAAGTCTGGGCTCTGAAGCCAGCAGGTAGGCTTTTACACTTCTCATGGTTAGCTCATTAGCTAAGCTGCCTCCGCCAGACAGAGCCGGAGCTCTGAAAACATGCCAACAATCAAAGTCAGGACCAGCCAAAGTGACTTTATTGGCAAGCAGCTATACAGTACAGTATGTGTGTTCACACCATGATAGTTGGCTTAGATATGGATGCTGTGTCTCCGCTCAACGCCTAGTTGTAAGAGCTTCAGGCTAACTTGGCAAGATTTAGTGTAGATGTAGAGGATATGTTCTTGCATGGGAGAAATTCCCTATAAGACCATTTTCCAGCTACAGATTATTTTGCAAATTCACACTACTTGTCTCTGCACCAGCCAGCTCCCTGAGTGATGATAGGGTTATTTTCTGATCATCCCTGTGACCTCTAGGTCTTTAGTTCAGTTGAGTTTTCTCAACATTGTGAACTTCGCTGCACAGTGTTACTTTCCCCTGGTATAGCTGAAGAATGTTTTTTTTTTTTTTTTTTGAGAGAGAGAGATGGGATTTTGCCAGTAACGACAGAAGTCATTTTGCATTTATTGTGCCCACTGTAAAGTTATGTAAACAGAAAATAGTACTGCTTTCTCAATTAGGTGGAACAGCAGAATGAATGACTCTTTAATGGATATGACTTCCCTATCTTGCTTTCCCTCAGCACAAAGAGATTTGTTACACAGAATCTAATTTATTTCAAATGCGAACCTTACGATTAATAGACAGCAGCAAAACAATTATAATCCACACAAGTGACGTTTTTTAAACGGCTGGCTGTAATGAATATCCAGTGTCAACAACTTAATTTGCTTTTTCATCCACCGAGTGCTAACCATGTGAGTAATAGATTAGCTTTGTGGCACAACTGGTGATGTGCAAAATGTTTTTATTCAATTATCGAATGAAAAGAAATTCCATAAGAGACAACATAAACTGTCTGTTGACATCAAAGTTAAGCCAATAGCTCTGTGGCTTGATTTTAACAGGATATGGTAATTTGTCCAGCTACTAGGAGTCTTGTAATTTGCTGTCTTAACTTAATTTGTCGTGCAATTTAACAAGGTGATGCTTCTGTCTGTGAATTTTGATGTGTCTTCAGCTGATGAAACATGTGTTAAGCCTCATTACTTGTGCAGACTCTGTAGACTTGATATTCTTGAGACAAATTCCATCCATAAAATTTTTAGACAGGGACCGTCTGACCCATGGCCTGCCCCGGACAATAACAAGGTCTCTGGTGCTGCTGAAGCTGAGTAGCCATGGACAGCCTTTGTGCTGTATCTCATTATCAAATTGGCTCCTCTTCCTCTTCTCTCCTGTAACGCAGCATGCAGAGAATTTCTGTGCTCTCTGCATGATTCCCGAATGTCACTCGATCTGGGATACGAGCCTGCCAGTTATACTGCAAGCGGAGGGATCCCTCTCATTTCCTCTCTTAGTAATGCATACAATGAGTAGCTGTGGCCAGTTGCATACAATGAGTAGTATTGGCTAAGGAGTAAACACTTTCAAGACAAAGCCTTGGAAATGGTGACTCACTTGTAGTCAGCCGCTTAAAGTCCAGACATTATCACGATGCCCACCTCTTTTATTCTGGCAGACGGAGGCACCGCCAGGACCAGAATAGCTCACTGAGAAGTGGCCAAGAGTGATGGAAAAGTCTCAGTGGCACAGTGTGTTTGTGTTGTCAAAACAAAAACAGAAATTGATGAAATGTAGGTGCAAAAAATAACAATAGCCAGTCCTGAAAAAGAAGGAACATTACGAGAAGAGAACAGCTCATTAGCTGCAACGGTTTTGGCTGTTCAAAACAATGTGTCACTACACGTTTCAAAATGACATCCTGCTGAGACAAACAGACAACATTTCTCTCCTGTCGCTGTGCTGAAGTCAGAAGAAACATAAAGCCATACAGACAGCATAATCTTCAAGGCTTCAGTATCTCCCTCCCTCTGAAAACTGTTTTTTTCTTTTCTTTTCAAATAATGTAAGCACTTTATCTATATGTACACGTACAGTGCTTATAGGCTCACGTAAGAAGCTTTAATTCAGCACATTTTAATGCGACTGAGGCAACTATCATTTTATACAAAACAAACAAGGATATAAATAAATAACTGAATACCATCGGACTAGTTCAAAGCAGTGCGTTCTAACCTCGGCTCTCTGATCGAGGAACATGAAAAGGGGTCCCAGGAGATGGTGGGTTTCACATACCAGCGTGATTTATGGTCTACCATAACAAATCAACAAGTTTAACTTTAATTGTTTTCTTTGATGGGAGGTGGGGGTAGTTAATACAGAGCAATGATTGATGGCACAGAGCACCATGTTTGGCTCGGCACTTTGTCTTTTGCAGTGCAGCTCAGGAATTGAACCAGTTGATAGAAGCAATTAATTTGAAGGGGGGGATTTTTTTAGATTTAGGAAATATACAGGTTCTAAAAATATCCTGCAAATTGTGCCATTGCTGTGTCATAAAATTGAAGTGTTTGATGTCCCACAATGCCTTTGTATTTTTAAATTTTTAATTAACATGGGTATATACCTGCATGCATTTACATTAGTACTGGAACGTTCATGAAACTTCATCTGAGTAGCTGACATTTCATATGGTTTAATAAAGTTAGCTTCTGTTTAAGCTACATTAGTTTGCTAAGTAATTGAGACAACCATTTAATTAAATGCTTTGCTGATGATGCTTCTCTTGGAATAGTGGCTGTTAACCATTAATCAGTGGTGCACACCTAATTTACAAGGACAACAGTGCAGGAATGGGGCCTGCACAGGAGAGGAAATGGTCACGCCGTTACTTTAAATCACCATTAGTAATTAGTGAAGCTAGTGACACCAGCAGCACCGAAGATATATTGTGATTACACTCAATCACGGGATAAAAATAACATCTATAGGGGATATCACAGCTGATCAGCCCTCCATAGATCATAGTGGAGTGCTTTAAACAGTCTTTCTCTGTGATAACTGTAGCCATGTGGTCTAAAGGTGCCTCTGAGTGTTCCACAGAGTAACCTTGCAGCTCCTGCCAGTAACTCAGAGCATGTCAGAGTAGGTCTATTTATTTTTTGCATTTGTTCCAGCCTTCTGGCGACTGATGCAATAGACTGTAGATGATTTACTTCTGTTGATTATTGAATCATAGAGGAAGAAAAAAAAAAGCCTTGCCCAGAAAGCTACGCCTGAGTTTTAATTAAGTTTGGACAAAAACCAGTCTTTCCTCAGTCAATTCATAAAAATGACCTTCATTGTGAATTACAGTAATGAAATATGATGAGCACAGCTTGAGAGCGTTGATTCTACACCAAACAGAGGGGTTGGAAAAAGAATGACTGTGGGTCTGTGAGTGAGGCTGCACAGAAAGTTTCTGTTGTTACAATGGCTACACAATGCATACCGAAACTGCAAAGACAATAAATCAAACGTAATTGATTGCAATACTGTCTTGGAGTGTTTTTGCAAGCATCAATCACATTTACAATGAATTACAAGGACTGCTGCAAATGCTTATGATGCAGAGCAAACTGGGATGGACTGACCACAACAAACAAATTATATTGTTGTGTTTGGTGTGAGGAAGGTGAACAGCACAAGAACAATGGTTCATCAAGTTCAGATTCAAATTAAAAAGAAGACAAATGATTAATACAATGAAAATCAGTCACATCATCTGATTAGACAGACAAATTAAATCCCACATCCTCATTTACAAATAATATATCAACACTTAAATGAGCAACAAGGCATAAAGAACATTTGGTCATTTTATTTTACTTCCCAAATTAAGTCACTAATGATGTTTTATACAAAACTCTTAAAGCACTGATTAAAAGGAAATAGGACAAAAATCATACATGAATACTTCTGAGAGCTGCTTCAAAAGATTATGCTCTATGGCTGCTTCATTAGGCAACCTTAATCTACAGCACCAGGTACAAACAACTTTTAAAGGACTAGTTCAACATTGTGTAAATTTCTGTTTTGTGAAAGTTCTCACAGCTGTGCAGTATGTAGCAACAACCAACATCAGGTTTGCTTAGCTTTGCACAAAGACTGGAAACAAAGGGAAACAGCAAGCCTGGCTCTGTCAAAAGGTTATTAAATCCACCTTAGAGCACCTCTAAATCTCCCCAGTCAACTTGTTATATCTTGTTTTTAGTCCATACAAATACTTAAGTGTAAAAGTGACAATTTGCCATTTTACCGGGGCTAAAGCTGTAGACTATTTCTTGATTTATTTTTTTAATAAACGCTGTACCCCTCTTTCCACAAGAACAAGTAAACACCACACATAAAACAAATAACAGTACATCTGCTGTGTGCACTTGCTCTACAAATTCTAAGACATCTTTTGCGTCTGGTGCATCAAATTATATAATTTACACTAAAAATACAAGAGCAGCCCTGGCATAAGAGACCTATTTAGTTTGGACACAGGGCACAACCAGCAATGACATAAAACAACAGCATACCCCAGATTTTACAACACATTAAATCCCTCATCAATGGGCCAAGGCAGAGGTGGAAATGCACATGGACAGTATGAATGAGCCTGTACCGTTCTAGAGGAGGTTTGACATAAAAACCTTCAGACGATTTCACTCACTCTGGGTCACCAAGCCAACCTAGTGGGACCTCTATTATCAACATACCCCACCTCAAAGTCACACTCATTTTGGCTCATCATGGCCCCCCACCATCTTTCCTCCCACCCTGTCCTCCTCACCTACAGTCCTGGTTTCACCAATTCTACAGTTGCAAATCGTTCCAGCTTTAAAGTATAAAAGGAAATATAAACGTTAAATGGATCCTGTTTTACTAAATATCAATCAACCCATATCTTTATTAACCATGAATCAAATGACAACATGCATTGTAAATGGGTTGGTTGTAGTGACGAAACCCACAAAGAGCTATCAACCAACTCTACAGTTTCCCTCACTTTTACTGAGCATTTTAGCTTAACAACTACTAATTTTGTTGCCACCTGGATCTCAAGCATCATGTTGGGCACCAACCATCAAAAAACCACATAAAGAGAAGAAAAGTACAAGAATAAAGAATTGATGTGGGCTAACAAGCTGAGTGGCTACATATTCTTTGTCACCTGAACAAAATGTGGTTCAGACAATGGTTCCTTCTCTTTGTCTGTAGGTTGTGTCTGTTCAGTTGTTTCTAAACACAATGCATGTGGCAGGGTCAAAGGCTGGTGAAAACTGCTAATCTGTGTTTTGATTATCAATTTTGTGAACAGGCAGATGCAAGTAAAAAGAAATAGCTTTGTTCTCTCCTCTCCCAAAATGAGCTCTTGTCTGAGGTTGGCCATCCTCTTTTCTCAGCCCTCTCCTCTTTTCTGCTCCCTTTTTAAGTCCGGACCTCGGTACATTCTTCCTTGCTCCAAAGACTCACCGAGGCTCCCTTTGTGAGTGTTAAATGATGCATGCAAATGCAAATAAACCCATGGACATCTCAGAATATTGGTCCTCAACCCAGAGGGAATGAGCAGTGCAGGACAGACTTTTCCTACTTCTAGAGGGAATCATTTTCAACCCCTTTCCCCAGGTTGGAAAAATACATACATAAAATCAGATCAGCTGCAGAAACCAATTACCCCTCCCTCTCCGATTCCTCCGCACAACAAACTCTTTTATTGATCTGGTGATAATTACCTCAGTCACATCATAAAGCACCTGGAACAGATTGGTGGCTCAAATTATCGATTACCCCCGGGCTACCCTTCGTCATTCATTGTATTGCCGCTATACATTACTTGATGAGATCTGCTTTGCCGAGCTTTTCCCCTGCATTTCTCATAGGTGCTGCGCAGAGATACATTGACAAAGGGGTTTGGTGGTCAAATGCATGCTTTCAAAGTCATTTGTCATCTTCTCTTAGTCTTCAGGTTATCCTGTGTGCCACCCCGAACCAAGGTTAACCTACAGTACATTGACAGTTAGCTGATACCCGCACCTCCTACCCAGCACCACAAAAACACTGTTTTAATCTAAAACAGTTTTTGGTCCAAAAATGACCTTTCATTCCTGGTTGTAACCTGGGGCCTGCCCTGGCAAGCACCAGCTGTGTCTAATGCTTCATTACACACCTTCCTTGAGGCATGTGAGTGCGTGACCCTGAAACCTCTGCCCACTAGCCACACGTACGTCCACTAGCTAACTCCCCGACCACAGTCACAACAACACTCTGACCTCCACCGAGGCCAGTACATTTTGTCGGCAATAAATAATGAGGGTGGAATTTTGGCTCCAGCACTTTTTTTTCTCTTGTCTCTCAATATTTCACAAAGCTTACTAGAAGGTGCCTGTATTATTTTACAAGCCTTAATTTTTTATAGATCACCATGGCAGCTTGTCATAAGTCTCCCTCAGCTTGTTTCCGTTGAAAAGAGAACAACAAGACGACACACAGGAGATGTTCTGCTTTGTTACTGAGTCGGTCTTGGCTTTGTGCTTGTCTGGTTATCAGAAGAACAATGGCTCCTGGCATTTCCCCGGATTCCTCTTTCTTCAAACGCAATGAAAATACATCAGGATCTGAACCAAAAATGGCTACACAACTTACAAAGTGAAGTCTGTGCGTATAAGTGGTTGTTTTTCACATGCTCTCCTTTTATTTGCTAACATGGTAGACTTTGAGTATCATTGACTGGCAACCTAATGAACTTGTTTCAATGTTGACTGGAGGACAAACCTTTATTTTTATTAAAATACAGTTCTACTAGATTCATTACAACTGGATTAATCAGTAGGTCAACCACAGGGAGCTACTTTTAAGAAGTAATTCCACAACATGTTGCATTTTGACAAAAGGTCAATAATAGAAAAAGTGATCCCAGGATATGCAATTACTGTATTTTGTAAGTGGGTTGTATTTTGCTAGGATCCAATGAAAAACAAATTTTTGAAAATGAATGATTGCTGTGATGTAATCTCTTGTGTACAGTAACAAGCTTATCAGATGAATAGTTTATAATAAATAGCTTCTCATGTGTTTTATGTATGAATGCCATCCTGACAAGTGCCTTAATTATAGGACTGAAAGATACCAAATGATTTTCACTGTGACAGCATTATTTATTCTTAATACCTTTTCAGCCACAGAAGTCACACTGAGAACTAGAGCATAATCTACCATCCAAAATAAAACCACATGATTAGCTGCAGAGAGAGTGTATGCAGCCTCTATAGAAACAGCACAAACATGTGATTTAAATGAAAGTAGGACTCCTATTATGTTCCTATAAAACCACGTGTTCCTTTACATTATTCTGTAAGGAGTAATAGGATCATATTATACAACAAATAGGCAATATTGGGCAACATTCTAATTAGATGAAATCCTCTATTGTAAAAAAAAAAAAAAAAAACATGCACACAATTGTGTTGTTGATTAATCTATCATCCTCCATTCATCAACACTAATTCTATTTTCTCCTCCAACTCTGCAGCTTCTCATATTCAATACAGGAGAAACTTAATATCAGAGGGCAGGAATCAGCCTGTTACAGCACCAACGGGAGAGTGCGGCTCTCTCTGTGCACAAGGTGCCGCCTGCAGGAAAGGTTGTCGAGGATAGCAAGCTCACCTTAGCCATCTGCAGTGAACCAAACTGGCTCTGGGCAGGTGTTCAACATGGCCAGGTGGAAAGCAGCTGACACAGACATAGCCCCCCCCCACACACACGCTATTTGTCACTGTAAATAACAATTGTTTCTTCAATATTAGAATTGGACAGGAGTGAGAGTCCAGCCAGTCTTCCTCATTCTCCTCTAATTTAGGCAATTAAAAAGAAAGGTCATGTGCAGAAACAGATGGCCAAACTTTAACTGTGTGCTGAATCTGGAGGCCGAGAGAGACAATTGGCATTTTACATTCACCATTCACACACTCAGGATATATGGCAGACAGACAGTAAATGGCCAAATGACTACCAGTTTTATTTACTGGAGTGTATTTTTATGCAAAGATCGTGTTGCAGAAAATCTCTCGGGAGGCTTTCTGTTCTCGTGTGAACTACATGTTGTTCATACTTGCTTGCATGTTAAACTTGTTGACATTTTGATCCCTCCTGGCTATACTATATTTCATAGCTTTCCATCCTCCTGCAACATACATCCTCAATAAAGTGAAATAAGATTAATAAGCCTACTGATATTCAGCTGTTCTGCTTCTTTAAGATGATGTGCTGCCAAACGGAGTGTCAAACTGTTTTTCCAAGTCAGTGTTTCCTTTAATCGGTCACTGCAGAAGGAACTACTGTAGCCTAAACAATGGAAAAGACAACTATAAAACCAACTGAGGCTGCATCTGGGAGAAGAAAGGATACATTTTCTGTGCTCAGGGACAGGACAATTAAAGTAAAATAAAGTCTGCTAAAGTTAAAACAGCCTGGTGAACCTCCCCAGAGTAACGTAGGAAGCTCGTGTAGGCAGTAAGGTGGGGAGGAACAGCAAACAGAATGTTGTCACACTTTCACTCCCTATGGAGCCGAGCTAAAAGGAGCTGAGACATGGATCTGGAAACAGTACACTGCCTCCAGCTTCTGCTATTTTCTATCGCAATGTTTGTGAAATTCCTGCTGATGAGGTGATTATACTGGAACATGTGCTGTTTTTAGTCTGACTAGTTACTGACAGTGGTTAATGTCTATGCAGGTAAAGATATTTTGATCTAGTGTTGAAAAACTGAGAGGAGCAGATACAGTAGCTGGCCCGGCAAGGTGTTGTTTAGTACTGGGATTTGTTTGGGGGTTGGTGGAAAATGTGTGTGTACTTTTATTCTAACATCTGACCCCATTGTACATACAGATGCACTCTCCAAACAGTATTTGCTCTAGGGATTTTGGGGAGGGGAAAGGGTCTTTTAGCCAACATCCACTGTCCATGGTTGTTAAGGTTCAGTGGGTCTTTTGAAGTGAAAAGAGAGTGCAGAGTGTATGCACTGCGACAGACAATTTTGTTTCAGCGCGTTCATCATTTCACCTAATAACACCACTGCTATTGGATGGATGCAAGATGAAAGTTTTCTCCATACTTCAAAACCTACAGAAGAAACACTGTGTCTGTATACAGAATGTTAAGATCCCAGGAAAAGAGTTTTACTGAAGGCTTGTGAAGCCATTCTGATGTGCCTTTGGGGAATGTTAACTTTTCCACTTTATGGAGCATTTGACAACACTTACTGGGAGTGCCAGGAGTGTTTTTAATGGCAGGTGCCACTTGGGTGCCTATGCATTGAGTAGGATCATGTCATCTGCTACTACAAAAAGTGTACGTATTTATTAGGGTGTGTGTGTGTGTGTGTTGACAGTAATCTCTGTGAACAAGCCACAGTTTGCTATACGAGTATATACACCTCTCCACACACCAAAACTGACTATGGCTTCACACTATACAAAACAGCAAGCTAATCAAACTGTCCTGTCAAAAACCTGCAGTCAGTAGAGCTCCAAAACAGCATGAATGCTCAGGCCCAAAGAGAGTGATAACCTGGTAACTGTGCCTCCAAAGTCAGCAGATGGTGAATAGATGACTAGATGAGCAGCCAAGAGTCTTTTCAACACCACAGACAGTAACAAGTTAGAAACATTTCTCCCCACCACAGGATACTTAACTTGGCAAAGATAAACAGCATCTGCTTTGTTCTGTGAGTTACAGGAAATGTGATACCTTGTAAATAAAGTCATGGTTTTGAGTGAGGAATTCTTGAAAGTTGTAAGATGACTTCACTAAGGCTGGTGGATATTTATCTAGTTTCCCAGTGATACCGTAACAAAGACATTTCATTTTATGTCCAGCAGCATCCAACTGCCATTTGGCCAAATTTATAAAGAGATGGTTACAGTCAGAGACATTACCAAGAACACTGCATACATGAAAACACTGTGCTTTGCTTACATTGTGTGTAACATTGATATTATGACTGTATGATATCTATATGCTGATGGCAAAGTGTCTTATTGTATGGAAACTCACTGGTGGCATTTTAATACACATGATCATTAATTCCTTAAAGAGATGCAGTCAGAACACAATATATGAAATGCGTCTGATGCTCTATTATAATAATATTTTCATGTGTTGGAGTTAATTTACTGATAATGTGTCCGTAATGAAGACCACTCTTTATGCACGAAAAAAAAGTGTTGTGTTCAAAACACTTGCAAACCAGTTTTGTTCCGTTCTTTGCACATAGTCAGAGTCTTACCAACTCTAACCGAAAAAACTTTGCCATAAAAGTAAAAAGGAATTTTAAAGAAGTTTATCAATATTGAAAGGGAAGTGTTTAATTTAGAAGTTGAAGCCAAAAAGGCATTTTTTCCCCTTATCTCCCCTGGAGTGTCTGGAGTGAGGGAAAAAAAAAAAAAAAACAGGCTTGGATTGCAATAAGAGAGGCAGTGATGCTGCGTCTCTGTCACCATGAAGTGTGCACTTCTGCTGATGTTAATTAATACGGTAGAGTCAGATATGGAAATTAAGGTGCACCCTATTGATGGCTATGAGTGCAAACGAGGCCAACTTTAAAGCTGCACGGTGAGATAGTTTGTTTTGTGATCAACTTTTTATTGCTGTTTTTACGTTCTTAGCACCTGCAAAATGAAAGTGCAGAATCACTATACGATAACACATCTACTGTAATTGATACATCTGACCTGCATATAAACAGTAAGACTGAGTCTCATTAACCTTCTCAGATTGAGAAGAAAGTTGCCTGTTTCCTCAGCTACATGTTCAGCATAGATAGGCTAAAAAAAGACTGGGAAGTGAAGTGACTGGTGAAGAAAGTAGAGCATGTAGGCAGCTGAAGACCTGGCTAAAAGAGTTGGTGGATGAAACCAGGACTTTATTAAATTTAAATTCAAATCAGAAAGGTGGCAAGAAACATGATTCCAGTGGGATGATAATATTGCTCCATGTCCCATTTGTAAGTAAATAAATAAAAAACATAGCTGAGACTATATTGCAGATATAGATTTTTTTTTTTTTTTTTTTTTTTAACAAAGATACATAACATGGAAAACATTTTTGATGAGCGTATGTTAAACTGTATTATGTGACCAATGCGCTTTGACAAAATCTAGTTGGTGCTCCCCCTCTGGACCATTAATGTAATGGTGATACTGTTTCTAAATTACCTAAAAAATAAAATTTCTTTTCACTTAGCCAACACACTTGCTGATATAGTTGCAATAAGCTGCCAACTTAATAGTCTGGCTCTGAATAAGTATAAAACATTTTGTACTGATTGTGTTTCTAATGTTCCAATTACATTTAGTCAAAGTTTGGCTAGATCATGTTCACACTGAGGGATTTCAGAATATTGAATATGAGCAGTTTGAGGCAGTTCTAGATTTGTTCCCGTAGTTAGAACAAATTCAAATAAGACCTAATTAATTAATCCAACCATTGTCTGTAATATGAACATGTATGTGTTTAAGCACAGATTTGTGTGTTAACCTGGTCAGAACCAATGCACACCTGTGTCCCCAGTTTGATGAGAATCATAGTGAATCTTAATTAATGGAGGAATGAAACACCAGGTCCAGGGGCTTTAAAAAATGACATCCTTTGATAATATGTGGGCATTACTCTTACAGTTGGAGAAAGTAATTTGGAAGAGTAGTTTATTAGCCCTCTGCCCTTTCGGCCAGATATGACCTTGCAAGCCCCTGTACCAGAGGACCAGCTGCAATCCATGATTCATTTAACACCTTCTGGGCCTCTAGGAGCACTCAGAGCACATGCACTGTTGATTAAACGCTTTGTGGAAAAAATCATATTTAAAGCATACGCCACATGAAAATTAATGATAACCAGCCAAGCAGCAGAACACAGTACAGAAGAGCCATGATGGGAAATTTATGAGAGATTCACTCCAATTTACAATTTATTCTGTAATCATCACAATGCTTCTTCCATATACAGCATAATGTAACGCACATGTGTGAGTGGGTGGAATTATAAGGAATCTGAGTAGGCTACTCACAAAATGATATAAATGTCATTACAGTGCATTCAAGCAGGAAATCTAGCACAGGGAACTAGAGATTAGCCGCTGGGTGGGAACGCTCCACATATGCCCATAAGAGGCTAACAGAGTCAGTGAGTGAATGAATGGGTGATTGAGCAAACACTACTGAAGTTTTTGTATGGCTCTGAATCTAGTATGAAATTTAGCTAAGGGTCTGCACATTTTCGAACTAGGGCACAGTGAATTTCAAAGGAATCTGCAATGCCCTGCTTACTGCCTTAAGTGAAAAAAGAAAAACAGTACTGTGTATAAGTAATACTGCCAAAAGTAATGCTGTAATTTCTATTTATCTATTTGCCTCTTGTTGCTAATGTCTGTCACAGCCTCTCTGTCAACCCCTGCGACTCTGTATGTTCTGAAAAATATCTTCCATTTCACCTGAAGCTTGTTCTTGCAGGAACACTGCACATCTTGGACTCGACACAACATCACCAGCAGCTTGTTGATGGAAGCAATCCATCATGTGGGAGTTCAAGGGTTATACACCAGGTGTGTGCTTCACGGTCACGCTCCCAGATCTAACACCCTGCCCCCCATCTGTCCTAGACCTTCTACAAGTGTCATTTTGCATCTGGCTGGCTGACAGCTGAGTTTATTAATTCAACTGCACAACGTTACCTCTGTTATAGTTCTTTTAAAAGGTAACTCTGCCAAAATTGGGGTTTTAATTATGTTTTTGTTTATGATACAAGACAGATCCATCTGTTTTGTGAATACTCACTACACCGGTTCTCAGTGACAAATGCTGCAGATTTTGTGCCAAATTACCTGTGCTGACTCGAGATGCAAAAACTCAGACTCAGTGTCCTATTTGCAAAACCAAGGCAAGTAAATGTACTTTGTGCTAATTACCAAATATCAGCTTGCTAAATGTAACAGTGACAATGGTAGATGTGACACCTGTTAGCATCAGCATGTCAGCATTGTTCGCTGTTAGCATGCTGACATTAGCATTTAGCTCAGAGCAGTCTAACCTCATACCGCTGCAAATATGTCCGTAAACTCTTTTTTATTGGTTGGACTCAAACATACAAACATACAAAGTGATATCCACACACACAGGCTGACATTTACTGCATGGTTGCATTGATTCTCACAATGAGATTTCGCCTATATCATAAGCTTTGTATGAAGTTGAAATTTAAAGGCTGCTGCTCATTATTTAACAGACTGTATTACCACTTAGGTATTCTGCTCTTATCGCTGGAGAGCAGCATCATAACCTTCAGGCACAGTCTGTGACATCCACACCACATCTGTATCTGTTGTTTTTCTCGTTGCATTTATGAATCTGGCATTTATTTGTTGAAGACTTCTGAGATTAACAGTTCAACAGAAATAGATCTAAGACATATTTATCTCTGTCTGTTCTATTAAATATTCACATGCCGGTGTCTTTATAGCTACATATTCTATGCATGAGCTTGTGACTGAATTGCAAATGCCCTCTACATTAAAGCGTTTTGCTGCAATTATACTATGAAATCCACATCTGAATGAAAAACTAATGAATCACTCTTTGATGTTCTAAGATTGGGTACGCCAGGGTGCATACATGCATGTACACATGTGCTTGTTAGTGCTTGAGTTTGCATGTCTGCTAATACAAAAGATGTTTAATCTGTCTAAAAATAAATGCTTAGTGCTACTGCAAGAAGTCATAACCTGTGCTGATGATGAGTCAAAACATACTGTATTGGTCTTTTCTATTATGCATACAAAAGAAGTGACAGCTACCTTAGTGTTTGTCAAGTTCTTGTCAGCTAAGAATTTGTCACATAATTTAACAAGTGCTTGCTTTTTGTATTCAGTACAAACATCTCTAATATTTTGGCAACATGCATATAAATGACAAAAGGTTTAGAAGAAACATGTTTTAAAACATTTGTTTGCAGTATTAGATAAACAATTAAGACACAAAGAGCACTAACACATAATGATAATGTCATCTCATTCACTATACTGCAATTTAAATGTGATGTAAAAAAGTTAAAAGGGACAGCATTATGGGAAAAAAAAAGGGTTCTTGGGTTGACTGTTGCCGTCGGAGATGTAATTTAAGTGATAATGATAATTTGAGGCAATGGCTCATGAATAATACCCATATTTGGGGTAATGGTCAAACAGATTTTCAGAATGAGAATGAGAGGTTGACACAAAATGACTTTTGGTGAAACACATTTGCAGAGATATTTAGGAAAATACAAAAGGCTGGAAAATACTGTCCCCACATACTGCGTATGTGGATGTGAAATAATAATGTGTTTGTTAGAAAAAAAATTGTATGAATTGGTAAATTGTCATAAACAAAGCATCTATGTGAGGGTTGATGAGGTTGTACCTGCGTGATTAAATAGCTCAATGTCTTTGTAAAGAGTAAATCAACACTGAATCACATTGGGAGGAAAATGCTGCTGCATTGCTCTCATCCAAGTTTACATGTGCTTCAACTGATCATTTCCAGCTTTTATTCCAGCTGCCTCTGACTTAGTTTTTCTGGCTCACCTGTACCTGCACCTGAATAGTCACAGACATGTTTTTAAGGTCAGAATTTCCATGAAAAAGACTCAGGGTAGGGGCAGTATCCTAGTGGTGGCAGGAAAGAGATGGAGGAGAAATTACTTTGCAGTCACAATATACTGACCTGTTACTAAAATGACTGTTGCTAAATTATAATGTTACCCCACCACCACCAACGCATGTCAGTCAACCCTCTGACATCTGATGTAACAGCAATAAACCAAGCATCTATTTAAGGCTATTTGTCAGTGCTTCAACATGCACCTCAGTGTATTTTGGTGCTGTAGCTGAAAGTAGGGTTGGGCAATTGATCAAAAAGTTATCAAAACTGACATTATGACTTGAACAGACCTAATTTCAGTCGTGTCAGTCTGAGGGATAAATTCATTCTTTCGCAAGCTGCTGCCTAATCCACCCTAAGGTACAACAAACCTAACCCTGTCTACACGACCAGTCTGAGTTTGCTGTGTGGTCTCATTTCATTATTTGTGTTGGACATGCAGGTGTGCTGGCTATCGCAGCAGAGTCAGGTCAGCAGTAAGCTGTAAATGTAACGGTAAATGTTCATTTGTCAGAAAATAAATAAATGCTACAGCCCCTTCACAACCAAGCAGAGGTCCTAATTTTTGTTTACCAGCAGCTGAGTACAGGTGTGGAAGAGAACCCTGAAGGTAGCTGCAGCAGTCTGGAGGTGCCTCCCCTGTGCTTTCCAGCCAGTTTGGAGGCTGAAGCAGGTCATTTCAGGCACAGCAGTCTAGAGTCTTGAGTTGCTTTAGCAAACAAATACCTACAATCCATGATTTTCTGTTTTTGGTTGAGTACAACAAATTATCAGAGGGGCCACTGCAGGGACAGATAATCTTGAGCACAGATGTGTGCAATAAGATATAAGTTTTATTCAGCATTACTGAGGTATATTTTGGTAATTGGTAATCGCCCGGCCCTAGCTGACATGGTCCAGTATATATACTGACAGAAGACTGCAGCATGTAAAGCATATTTTAGAAGTGGCACGTGAAGACATGAGAGGATGTCAATAAACATACGGTCTGCCTTGGGTAACACGAACTGAAGTAACAGCACGTCCACATGAGCTGGAAATGTTTCAGCTTGAAAGAGAAGTTTGTGCTTATCCCAGAGGCTTTGTGACTTCAGTTACAGTTCATGAATGTACAGAGACAAGATGAGAAATTGAGGGGGTATGGAGGAAAAGAAGTGAAGTTTCTGGAAAGTTCTGAGATCATTCAGTAGCTGAGCTGTCACAGGCGGGCACAGGTAAACTCTGCACACACTGTGACCAATAAACACAGACTGAACAATCTTTTCACTGGACAAATTCAACAAACGTGAAATCTATTAGCCTATTACAATTTCTCTAGGTAGGACCTATTAAACTGGTAAGCATGGTATGTAAATGTACTAACTGCTTTCTGACTAACCTGCTCTCTCACATTTATGTATGTACATACAAGGCATAGAGAGACACACACAGAAACAGAAATACACAGTCAAATACAATGAATTGACTTAACTAAAGCAATTAGGGGGAGAGAAGTCGCAGACCAGGCCAAAACCCATCTCACCATGCTAGTTCCAGCTGCTTGGCTATTGACAATATTGACCAGAGCTCTGTCAGACACAACTGAGTAGCTGTTTGCAGCCGATTGTATGTGTGTTGCAGTGAGAAATAAGTTGCTTTCTATAAATTATACTGCAATCAGCAGAGTGTCGATCAAGAGCTGTGTACCTCTCTCCCACAGCCTGTATTTGCCTCAGAGCGTTGTGGTATTGAATGCATCTTCTTATTTAAGTCATTTAAAATGTCGTTAAGGATGATTTTAGAAAGAACTACAGAGTGACATGAGGAGCTGTATGAGTGTGTCTGTGTCCGAGTGCACATGTGAGGGAGTGGCAGGGAGAGACACTGAAAGAGGGTTTTGTTTGGTTGTTTGTACTTATACTTATGTTGGGAATAAGTGGAAGAATTGTATTTATGGGGGGTTTGTGCTGCTTGAGCAGACATTAATAATTGAAATGTGTTGGCTTTGGGTTTTTGTGTTAAGATTTTACTAACAAAATTATTGTAGGATTGGAGGTTATAATAAGGTTGTACAAGTGGATCAGGAGAGCTCAGTACACTGACATTATGACAAAACACAATCAGATGAATAAATCTCCTTCATCACTTTGATGACATGCATCACACTTGGAAAAAAAATGCAGCAAATAAGTTCAACTTGAAGAAATAATGAAACCTGTTCAACAGTTTGAAAACATGTGTGGCATAAAGAAATGCCCCAAAAATCAATACAAACAAACTAGCAGAAAAAGAGCATTAAAAAGTGACAAACACACAAGCCAACACCTTAAAAATAAAAATTGTTGTCATCAACAAACATCTTTGTTGGTGAACAACATATTCATTCACTTTTATTGTTCTGTTGAACAAACAGCGTTCTCTGTTTGCTTGTGTTTTCTGTTTTAACAAGGTGTTACTGCATGCTGTGTTTTCAAAGTGGAGACGTTTTCTTCATTTGCTTATGCTTTATGTGTTAGCGCCTGTTTTCTTAATTTGCAGTGGGTTGAGCTCTTTTGGCCGCCATAGTTTTGAAATGTCAAATTCAATTAAATAAGTTAAACCATATATCTAATTAGAAGTATTAATATCTTCACAAATAAATGTATTATACTGTTCACTTGTCACGCTGTGTGCACACACAGTTCCTAAAATCCCCTTTTTGCCTAAAGCTGGCTGTCTTAGAGCTTCCAGGATGATTTGGGGTGTATACATTTGCTGTGGGTGTCTGTCACATGGGCTTGGCCATGGTTTGCCAGTTGCAGTTACCATATTTCTTCATTTTCAGATTAACTTCCTCTGTCCATGTCTTCAGTGCCCGTGGTGGCTTTATGTTACCACCGCCTCAGGCTGAATGTCGTCTCAACAGCCCATCAAATTGAGTGACAAGCGCTGGCCTAACCTGCACACCTGAGGGGACGAATAAAGGACTCACAATGCACTTTGTAGCCTCAAGGTGAAAAGATGCATTTTGAAGCCTTCAGGAATTTAATAGTTTTTTTCCTTTTTCCTTAAGACTGATTTTTGAATTACTATAAAGGGACTAGTAATACTTGTATGTCTTGTTATTTTGCAGACGCTTTATGCAATCAGTTGTAAGAGTGATCTTACATGAGGACCAATTGTACAAAAGTGACTACTTTTTAGGCATTTTAAACTCAGAAAATAACAAATCCAAACAAGACAAATAAACAAAGAGATAGTTATATTTTTGCAGAAACCTTAGATTCAGAAAGCAGTAACTTCAGTGGCTCTCTGGTCACTGACCATGACTTGTGTACTATTATTTGTTGTGTTCTATGTTGTATATTTTCCACAAGATTACACTGTTGTTTGTTCCACTGTGAGAGCACACAGAATTGATAAGCAAATGTTTCCTTTGTTTCCAGCCATCCATAAACTTAAATTGGATTTTTGATGGTCAACTGTTGATCTGATTAGTGCCTATTTTGTACTTTTCAAAACCACTTCCCATATCTGAAGTAAAAGCCCATGATTAAACTCAAGGCAGCTACTTTTTTAGCAGCTGAAGTTCAAACCCATTTTCTTGTGGATTTTATGTGTCTGCACCAAGGCATGGGAAGTGTTTCTTAGTGAGATTTAGCCATCATTAAATAAGAGTGAATCACTACTATTACAGTATGTAGACATTTTATTCATTAAAGCCTCTAATCACTGAGAATAATTAAACTGATAATAATGGCACTTTTTAATCTGTAAAATGAAAAATAAGGTCTTATCTTTTTAAAGCAGGAAACATTTTAATGAAATTATGAAGTGGTGTTAGATCAATCTAAGTGTGCAGTTTTTAGAAATGCTACTTCAGTATCTGTATGTGCCATTTTTGATGTGACTAAAAGCATAATTTTTGTTTCAGATGTCTGTGGCTTTATGAAGTTACTGTTAAATTTAGATTATCTCGAGTTTTTGTCATCGTGATTACAATCCCCACATTAACCCCAGTCATTATGTGTCTCCAGCTTAGCATCTGCGTGCTGATAAGTCCTAAAGACTTTGAACTAAACCTTGTTTGGGTTGTATCATTAAGGGTGCCATATAATGTTAGTTACAGTAATGCACATGAACTTCTATTGAACCAACACTTGACATTATTACATTTATACATATTTTCTGAGTTGAATAATAATATAATAATATTATCTGAACATGCCCACGAGTGGATTATAATCCATGTACAGTGATTAGTTAAATAATCCCTACCCTAGTAATTAGGGTAGAAATTAATGAAATTTGGTCATGCATTTTAATTAAGATTATATGAGCACATCTTAAAGAGAGGCCAAACAACCAGTTCATATGGTCAACATAATTACACACTGTGTTAACATGTTAATAAAACATGGACAGACGTGCAGCTGTTAGCAGCCACTGCTGATAAGGGGTATATTCATGCATTTTTGTGTTTTTTTTTCTTCTTAATTTTGAATGATTCCAATGTTTTGGGAATTGAGATCACATGGAGCTATAGTTGTTAGATGTCAGGAACAAAGCTTGACAGCAGAAAAGTTATCAGATATATAAATATTATGGTTAGATGCAACAATAAAGATACATGCCCCTGCAAGGCTACTCGAGCAGTTAAATATACCCTGTGCTGTGAGGATGAGGAGGATATACAATGGGTTCACACTATTGCACTGGCAGTAATATGTCATGAAAGAAAAAGAAGACTTTTAGCAATTGAGCATGGAAATAAACACTACAGATTTCAAAATGTTCCAAAACATATGCTCTGCAAAAATGCACTCTACACACACACACACACACACACACACACAAAGCATTTTGATGGGTAAATAGAAACTTTGTCTACAAGAAAAACCCCATGGAGCTTTTTTAATGCTCAAAGTTCTTTATCAGACAACTCTTCGAAATCTAAAACCACAGAGTACGAGAACTTCTCAGCAAATATTCAGGGGGTTTCACATCAGTGTGAGGCATATGTATGGAAACATAAACGTTATTTATACACAGGGAATTATGGGTAAAACCATTAGAGTCTATGAAAAATGAAAGATGGTGCATAGCTTTCACCATCCTCACTGATTGGAGTGGTAATCCTCAGTAAAAACCTTTTTCCTTCTTAGTTTTTACCCACGTTGTTTTATATGGTCATAAGGAGTGCTAGTATCTTAGCAGTAAAATTAGAAAGTAAAAGTCTGCATGGTACAGTACGTACAGCTCAGACTGCATGAATAAGCACTTTCAGTATGACAAATTAATGCCCCTGTCTGACCATCATTAAAAAGGAATATGGAGCATGATATATAGAACAGCATGAATATTTCCTGCAGCCTTTCAGCCATCTTCAATTGAAGAAGGTACTGAGACCTTTACATTTCTTCTCAGAGCAGGATTTAACAATGCACAGTGAGAAAACATAAACATCACTTCAGTGTCAGTGTCTGCTGAATGTGTCTCAATGTGCACAGAGCAAAGTACTGCCTTATCAATTCATTTTACCATGGCAACCGCCCCTTTCTCGGGGCTACTTTGAGTACAACTGCAATAAAAAAAAACAGTTGGACCTCAGATCCTCCCACTTAGGCCTTGAAAGGTTCCTCTAATTAATACTCTTTTCATGATCAAAGTGAGACTGGATAGACACAAGGTTTAGCCCGAGTCATTGTGTCTCCTCAGCATGGAATCAGCCAGAGTGACAGACTGGAGTTTGTTTTCCATTTTGTACTTAAAGAGGGCGATGTGATAGGAGCACGCACACACACACAAAACAGGACACTTACACAACAAAGGGCAAAACAAAACAGGACACTCAGCATGCCATCCACACACAAGTAATGTTTTGGCATCCAAATAACACATTTATGCTAATAACATGTATTAATCACTGTTGTTCCAATACATAGATCAACAGTGTAAATTAACACTGTTGAAAAATATCAACAGTGAATGCTGAAGCTTCCTATCTACTATTACTCATACATAATTGCAGCTTGCATCAAATTAGAGGGGATGCAAATGCTTACACTGTGCCAAGAAAGTCTCAAATATAGATGTGTTTTTTTGTTTGCTTGCTTTTTTTACAGGATAGAACATCGTCTCCCTGATAAAAAAAAGTGTGTAATTTATTGAATCATGGCAACAGGAAGCTTCTGTCCAATTTTGCTGCTTCCTTTAGATGTACCTCTGACATGTGAAAAATATCACCCCCTGGAATTTTTATTAAAAATTGATCTTTGACTGTTTGTAGCCTAAAATGTCTGTGTTCATTACCCGAGGTGTTTTTCAGCTAAATGGAACAATGTTCTGGTACGACGACTCAGTGCTCAAAGGATTTCTGGCTCTTCACTGCAGACCCCCACCGACCTGCGGTGCTCTGCATATCCTATTCCCACAAAGAGTGATCTCAGTGTCGGTCACTACGTCCAAATCCAAGTGTGCGCTGGCAAATCTGTTCACCTCAGGGAAAGTTGCCTCAGGGAAAATTGCCTCAGGGGGAAGTGCACACAGTTGTTATTCCTGTCTGTCTCCATTATGTGAGATTTAAAGCCGCTGTACCTTGTTTACATCCCTGTCAAAAAATATGGCTGCTGCACCGTTTCTCCTCTGAAAAGGGTCTGAACAACATTTGTGTTAATCAAACCCAACAGTGTGTTGTGATTATGTGTGTACATGTTTGAGTAATCTGATGCCAAGACTTAATGGTTGCAGTGAATTGAGCCTTTTGTGTCATTTTCCTTTGAGCAATTAAGTGTCAATTGTTAGTTCCACTCCTTTCTAGAGGAGACTTGAACAGATGTACAAGTATAGTTGGAGATGAAGTGTTTCAGACTGGAGGGAAACTCTCAAAAGGCTTCAGTGATATTATGCATACCAGGAGATGATACATGGGTCACAGAGGCTGTTGCAGGGCTGTCTCGACATTTCATTATTGATATACAGGAGTAACAACCTGGGTATTATCCTAACCTCTATTAACTATTCATAGAGTAAGCACACATCTTTGTAGCTGGATGAAAGAAGCAGGAGTGTCATCTGTAATGCGTGAGGGTGTGTGGACGCAGTGATCGCATGCCTCTGCCAGCATGCCTCGCTCACATATTGTCTTGGCTTTGAAGGCGAGCTGTCATGCATGTTTGATCACAGGCAAAAACAGACACTCAGAAGAAGTCCCACAATCTTGGCACACAAGCAAGCCATGCATTTTCTAGAGCAGTGAAATCACATTTCTTCCTTATGAAAATGTTGATCCTCTGCCATTTCTCCACTTGCATGCAATATTTGCTAATGACCAAAGACACCTACAGAAACAGCCTGAGAATAGAAGGGCTCCTCCTCAACATCTGCTCCCTCCATCTCTCAGAGGGTTCCCAGGAGATCTGAGTGACTAGATCCCTTCCTCCTTTCCACCCATCCTCCCCACTATTTACTTTAAGGGCACACTGAAGGAGCAGGTTGTCCTGGTAACAAGTGTGGAGAAATTCAGAAATGACACACACAAATACTTTATTACTGTCTACGACTGAGCCAAGTAACGGACGGCACAGTTGGGGTCGGATCTGTCTGGAAGCCAATCATCTGGAAGCCAATTGTGGAGTCCTTTCTCCGGAACAGCATTCAATTAATGAGCTGAAAATCAAACAAACATGGATGCTGTAAACAGGATACTGTGAGCCTGGTAGCATCTTGAAATATAAACCTAGCTGTCTGACAGTCTACACGCATGTGCTGAATGTCAGAGCTTTCCACCAGCACATGAAGGTATCACGTCAACAAACTCTTCAAACAAAATATAGTAGATGGGAAAACATACAACAACTGCAGTACATTCTCGCCTGTCAAGCTGTCAGAAGAGCAGGAAAAACTTTACTTTGGCTGTTAGCATTTTTCAGATTGTGATTCAGATTTTGCTCCCCATTTCCTCTAACATCATATTTTACCTATTCTGATAACAGTTTCCACATGAAAATGAATTTTCTCTGTGGCAGAAAAACATGAAACAAGAACCAGAAGATACATACAACATCTGTATATCAAAATGAAAATGCTGGACACTTTGGGGCTGACACAGTGAGCTCACAAAGATATGAACTCATGAGCCTGGGCTAAAAACAACCCATAATGCAACACTCTTAGAGTAATAGGCTCACTTTGCACTTTTTTGCACATATTTTTCAAAAACATCAATCAGCAACAATCTTATAATCAGGCAAGTCTGCAGGAAAACAGTTGGACCTCAGAAAAAACACAATCATGTGTTTGTTTGTTTTTTTTTATTAAGTGGATAATCAGACTGTCTGCCCACACCTTGATAATTACCTGATCAGCCTACTTACATGCAACGTCTGAATCAGTTACTATAGACACAATATACCTGTTTGATACTAATACAGGTCTGTGAATGGAGGTGTGCTCTACGGATGGCAATATTCATTTGCCACTTTGTGAGCTTGAAATCAGCAAAGTTCTGAGATACTGAATATCAAATGTTTGACTTCTGAGCTGACAAAACTATTGTGAAGAAAGCCTGTATTTAAATCAGTGTGCAGGATGTGTGTAAAACATGTACTGCGTTTAACAGCATTCTAAGACATTTAGGAATGAGACCCATTTTAACTTGGAAGTTATTTCAGAGCAAGATATTTCTGCCAGCAAGCAGGAACACAAGTTTTAAGAGCATATGACCTCCAGTGGAAAAATGAGTTATACTGAGAAGTTTATATGTCCATTTTGATTTTGAATTTTCAATGTGACCTTTGGAATCCGACTGCTGTGAATCTAAGCTGCCGTTTTCATCGAAGGCACAAACTACAAACTCTGTAGAGCCACATTTCAAACCTACAGGAGATGTTTGGCGCTAAAAACCAATGACTTTATATAGAGATGAACAACAACATGACAGGTCCAAAAAGTGACACCAAAGTGGATCATCTCCAAGTGGATGGCTGCAGTGTAGGTCATAAACCCTGCCCCTGTGTCAGTGGATGGGACGTGGGTCAAAAAAAAAAAAAAAAATCTAATTATCACTCTGATGTATGTTTGAGTGTTTGGTTTTAATTAGTTATTAGATACTTTAAAAAAGCATGTTTGACTTCATGATTGATAGCTGTGACTGACTCGTGACTGGTTAGGTGGGTGGGAGGAAGTGGAGATGTGTCATCCATCTTCATATACAGTCAGTGCTAAAAACATATGCTTTTGGTGAAGTATTCCTTTCCATTAAATTGTAAAATGTACTTGAAGTCAATGCAGTGCAGAAAAACTGGAGTAATACCTTGTCTGTGTGTAGTGCAGCTCAGAGGTCTTGCTTCAATTGAACCAGTTGCTAACGTGCAGTTGCTGAACCATTCAGACATGTAAATAGTTGCACTATTCTCGGCAGGGGGAAATGAGGGCGTGGATAATTCGCTCAACTGTAATTCTAGGCAGCATTGTTCTAAATTTAGCGATGTTTCCCGGTTACAGAAACAGCAGGATTGCACCAGTTTTTTAATGTGCTATTTTGAAATTCAGGTATGGGACAAAAATAACTAGCAAATTTCTGGCTAAAGAATTTACATTTGCTGTCGAAAACCCAAGGCCACATACTGGCACTTAAGTTTGCATTGAGCTCTGAAGTCAAAGAGTCCAAACATGCTTCCTTCAAGGAAAAAGGGGTAGGTGGACTTACAGTATATAATTTCAAACACACAAAGCTATTTCTCTGTACTATGTAATCAGGTACATGCTTGAAAGAAGAAAGGGAATAATGGCACAGCAGTATGTGCAAACCAGTGATATACATCAAGAGACCCTTCAGCAAAAATGAAAAGAGAAGAAAAGGTTGTTGGAGAGATTGAAAAACCTCTTCAGACGCTGCCATTGTCGCTCGATGTTTTGCATGTGTTAAACTAGATTTAACAACATATTTCTTCTGGTGGTGCATTGCTGCTCGGCAAACTGAGATGAACAGTGGAGCATAATGTAATGTTGCCTGACGGACAGCGGTAATGGATAATAAATCCCAGGTTCAGGTGCTGTTTGATCATAAATCACACTCAGACTGTTGGCCAAAGTCAAATCCGTCAAGCTACAGTGCAACAGGGAGCACTAGGCTGGAGAAGTGCAAATAAATCCAATTTTGCTTAATGGTTTGTCTCCTAGACTGTCTCAGTATACAAAAGAATATTAAACAAACATAACTTCCATGGATACTTTGTCTTTATTAGGAAAAACATCATTGGTTCTTTGCAAGCTGGGTATAAAATAGTTCAAAAATTCTGCAAGTAAACACGAGCTGCACACTTTAATAGGAAAACTTTCACTACATGAAAACATACTCGTCTGCTATAATTTCAGTCTTTTTGATATATTTTTTATATCCGTCCAGATTCATGAGCCAGGGGGGTCCGGTGAATCAGAATGTATCATCTGCTCTGTGGCAGAAACCCAAGCAGCGGGAAGCAGTTGAAAGGTTCGCTAATATGATGTTTTGCTGCTTGTTTCTTTTACTGCAAGGTCATCATAAAGATAAAAATAATCCCCCGTGACAAATTTGTTTTCAAAAGGTTTCACTCTCCTTCTCTATCATCTGTGAGAAATACTGCCCGATAGTGCTGACTCCAATAGAATGCTTTGATCGGGGCCTGATGTATTACCCTGTCTTTCCTGTAATTCAAAGGCCTCCACCACTTGTTTTGGGGAAGAACATGAGAGTGTGAAATGGCCCCATGGGAATCCTACTTAGGGGCTTCTTTACTCCCAGACACATGTTGAGGCATGTCAAATTTCTAATCTGATGAAAACCTGCATGCAAACACTTGCCAATGAAAGGTAATTGTGCAAATGAAAATATGCAGCCCACTGGTAGGAGGGACCATTTATCAATGCAGGTTGATATTGCAGGCAGCAGTTAGCTTGTCCTGGCCAGTGTTCAAAATGAGATGAGAATCCTGGCAGTTGATGCTTCAAGCATTGTTGATAAATTTGTCCAGAATGTGATTGCACTCAACATGTAAGATATGGGACAGCAGAAATTATCCACTCACCGAGATATAATGACTTGCTGAACTATGGGGCTTTGTGTTCAGAGTCTAATGGAGCTTTTGAACAATGTTTACATTTTTAGCTTAGTCTCTCAGTCTCCATAAATTTGAACAGGGCAAACTACAGTGTATAAAGTAGACCTCAGAAGTTGGTCATCATTAATAACACACAACTTGTTCCCTGGCAATTTGCTACAAAGATAAGCTGGCTGATTTATACCAGAACTGGTTACAGAACGGCCAATTATGCAGCATGTCTGTAAGAGACACGGCCATATGTAATGAGCAACAGTTGAGATAGTAGGCCAAACCTGATTTATACATTATGTGAGCACTAACAAGCTGTCAGTGTACCTAACATGGACAATATATTCAGAAAACACTTAGCTGGAAAATATTTCTCTCTCTCTCTCTCTCTCTCTCTCTCTCTCTCTCTCTCTCTCTGTGTGTGTGTGTGTGTGCCTGTTAATTGGCTTTGTTTGGTTATAATTATATTTGTATATACTGAATGTGCATGAATGGGATTTTACTTTGCCAAGACAACATCTTAAGTGATAAAAACAAAACGCTCCAGTCAAAGCTCATTAAAATAGAAGGCAGATCCATTCAATGTTTCCACCACATCTTATCCCTTTTGTGCTAATGGCAAAATTATAGCACTGATACAAACTAATGGCTCCACAGACTTGACCTCTCTAGTGTTAGTCCTCCAAAATAAATTACGCCTCCTTTATATGTCTTGATGAAAAAGAGGATGGATCTTAAAGGTGCTTTGAAGTAAGAGTCAAGGACACAAGCATTTGCTTTTTGTTGATCAATATAATTTCGAAGCCACTTCCTCTTTAATGGCTGGCTGATCAAGGTCAGGAAAAAAATAAACCTTTGCACTGCAGTTTTATTGGAGATTAAATGGCAAAACTAAAAGTTAAAAAGGCTGAGAGCATGCTCAATGTTCCTTCAATTTAACAGTGTCTATTACACTACTGTTCCAGCAGTATAATTAGATGTAACCATCCCAAGCAGAAAGGTGCATTTTGATATCAGACAGTGCTTGGTTTACAATTATTATGCTATGATGCTAATCTCGTTTTTGAACAACCGTTACCTTCAAATACCTTCTGTTAAAACACGGCTGACTCATACTGCACCTCATCCTTCTGCCTTTAGACAAACACATGTTCTGGTTACTTGGTTTGCACGTTTTTTTTTTTTTTTTCCGCCAAATGCTTTCTACTGAGTATGTTTCCACAAGAAAAGACATTAACAGCCCACCTGATAGCTTCATGTGTGAAAATCTATTTGCTCAGAGTTCATGTGATGTTTCTAAAGTTTTGAAGCCCACAGACGTTTGTCACCTTATAATGCCTACTTTTCTTGTTCATGAACTTAATGGTTAAATTCAGAAACCAGAGACACATTCACCATTCAATAAAAAAGAGAGCAAGGTGACGCACCTTTCTGTTGCCTAGCAACAGTGTTTTCAGGGGTTAAACCACTTGAACACTAAGCGTAGTGTGTACTCGACCTCCCATGTAAAATACATGACCTGACTAGCTCCACGGTTTTATCTTCAAAATCCAGATCAGTTGACTGAGGACAAACAGGAGCAGAATGATGGTGTAATGTGCCTCTGTTTGATGTACACTATACTCTGCAGTGTTCAGGGCTGTATATTATGGTACATTGCACAGTAGTTATCTCCTTTCTTTTGTATGTTCTTGTTTATCTGTATTTTAAAGTCATATTTATGTATAGATATAGCATAGATATAATAGGGAAAAGTAGAGGTGGTCATAATGATGTCTTCAACACTATCATTTGTCATCTCCCACAAAAAAAAGTAGCATAATCTTATTTTTGCTTTTGTGTGTGTGCAAGATTTTTTTTTTTTTTTTTGTCTTACAAGGAACAGTGTTGACATTCAGGCATATTACCACATTTCCAATAACATCAGCAAACACAGCACCTGTAGTGGTACAGTGCAGTCAAACAGCACAGTGAAGAAATGCAGTTGTACTCTACACATGTCAGACGCATCTCAGTGTAGAAAGGCTAAACCCATAATCCATACAGAATTTTGCTTAGGTAAGCTTGACTCCACTTTAGAAAACAAACAACCAGAAACAAGAAAGCTACACTTGTATGGCAGGGAAACATTGATGTCTTGTAGAGTGATGGCAGCTTTGCCATGTAGACATATTGCAACGGCAAGCTTTTTGAGCAGGGCATTGCATGGAAGTAAATGGTTTTCAATCTTTCCTGACTCTAGACAAAATGGCTCTTTGAAATGTGCCAGACTGCAAGAAATGAAACATTGTACTTACATCTTAGGCTGTCTAAGATAACATTCACCTTGAAATAATTTTATGTTGTACTGTATATTTCACACTTGGAGAGCACATGCACTTAGAGAGAAATACTCGACAGCATAATAAAAGTCGTCCGGTCTCACAGGACCTCCTCTAAGAGAAGCTGTGGGTTCATGGCTTTTTCCTGCGCAGCTGTGGATTCACATCAGTCAAATTAAGGACACCACAGAAAAACAAGGTCACAACAAAGTCCAAAGAAAAATGGTTATGAAACCTCAAGAAAGAGCTAGCATGGATTCAGTCATGCAGCAGTAACTTTTTTTGACTAATGATTATTGGAAATAGCATTGCATACAAATCCATAATCTAATTAATTAACAAACACTGTATTTATAATTTATATTTTTGGCCGCAGACACTCTTATATAGGCTGACTTACGCTGAGTGAGCAGGTAAGCATTCAGGCATCCCCAGCACACTTTGACAGCACACATGCCTACTGATGGATGCATAATGGCTGTTGCAAGGACTGGCTATATGACCTTTCAGCTACAAGACGGTCTGTCTAACCACTTGGACTCTCCGCTACCACAACATCCATAAACCTTGGTAGAGGAATTTCTAGCTCAGTGAGCAACCAACCAAAAGTGTGCAGGATCGAAAGGTTGGCCAAGCAGCAGCACCGCAAGACCTCCCCAGAACTTGTGGTGCTGTCAGTAATGTGTTTCAGTGGACCTGACAACATACTCACGTAGTACTTATCTCCGAGAACATCATGACAAGAGGAGATAAGAGACTTGAATTCTGTCCTCATTTTCCAGTTCATTTTTCATTTCCCCCCACCCCTCTCTCCCTTCTTCACTCTCCTTTTCACCAGCGCTCTGTGGCGGATTGTTGAATTTCCCCTCCTCTAGCTATCATCCTCTACGAGTTGGCAGAATTTTTCACACAGCTTTTGGCCTGAGATCAGTGAAACACCTTGGGCACAGAACAAAATATAGAACCGGGACGTGGAGACAGACACAACCTCCCGCAGCAATCTCCTCCCAAGCAATTTTGATAGCAGGGGTGGCAGTGTGGGTTATTCCCTCTGTAATACACTATGAGGCCCTAAGCTTGTTCCCTGCACAGTAGAGAGCACTCGCTTCCCTCTGCATGACTCTCTCTTGACAGTCAGACAAACAGACATCCAATCTCCGGTTTGGATGATTACGCCACTATTGACCATGACCTTATCATTCATGTGTAATTTGTGTGAGAGAATTCACACACCGTTTTATGGCGGCAAAAAAGGCCAGGCCCCGCTTCTTTTTGGATGTCAACAAGGACGGGACAGAAACTTTCAGTGGCCTGTGGTGAGCATGTTTGCTTTATAGTTGGCCCTACAAGAAACTATATGGAAGAAAAACAGATCAATGTAAATCTGGGGACAGTTCCAAGAAATGGGTTTATCCGGATAACTTTGCCAAGTGATACCCAGAACCCCCCTCCCCCAATTCAGGGTCATGGTGTGTGTGATGTTACTAAGGAGAGTAGAGCTTACTCTTTACACCAGATCAGGCCTCTGGGTGGACATTTAGCCTAACATTTTTGTGCTTGTTTTTGTTTTGTTTTATGGTCCATGAGTTATTCCATTGATCAGGCTGATAACAGTGGCAGCCTTTCAGTGAAATATGAACTGCCAGAGAGAGCAGCTTAGCTTTCTCATTATTAAAATCCTTCAGGATCCATCTATGCCACTTTTGATGCCTTCTGCTTAGGACTCGTATTGACAGTCTATGTGCTTGAATCATGTTTATGTAGAGCAGACAGATCTGCTTGATGTGTTATTTAAGCTCGATCATCAGCTACTCCAAAGTATTCACAACAAGCAGAATCTGCTCTGTGATAGAAGATAAGAGATTTAATCCATGTCACACTAATGGGACAAAGGACGGGTTATAATTTACATTATCACATCTTCCATTGTTAACTAATGCAATTACCAATAACCTCTGATACTTGGACAAAAAAGTGGCGTCTCTCTGTAGCTGGCTCAGGCTCTAACAGGGAATGAGTTACACGGAGGAATGTTATTGTTTCAAAAAGGGGCTTTAAATTTGTGCCGCTGAATGCAAATGAATGCCTTTGAAGTACAGCGATCTTAGAAAATTAAAGATATCTTTTTTTTTTTTTTTTTGCTTGAATAAAACTGCAAGCAGCAGGAGCTGGCACAAGAGAGCTTAGATGAAATAAAGTATAAGACTGTTTAGTTAGTGGTCAAAAAACAAAAACAGCAACAATCTCACCTCATGAACCTTTTTAGACAAAGCTAAAAAGGAAGAGTTGGTAAGTAGTGTCAGTCTTTTTTGCATTAAAGAGCATATTTTTGTTATTGAAGAGGAACCTCTATCAGGGATGTGCAGGCAATTACACCAAATGCTCCCATGCATGAAATCCCAGCTGGTTGTTATTGATAAATTTCCAAACACCTCCAAAGACTTTTCAAATTACCTCTCTCCCTTATTAAAACTTTACTCATGCATTTCATTTTTTCTCCCCTCCTCCCCACCCCGTCCTTTTCTCTTTTTTTTCCAAGGGTATGTGCGAGCGTGTTTGTGTGATAGTGCAGGAGCAAGCAGGAAAATATGCTCAAGAGGGAGTGAGAGAGAGAGAGACAGAGGAGGAGGGATAAAAGTGAGGGGGAAAGCGAGAAAGAGAGGAAAAGAGAGAGAGACTGTATGTAGGATTGGAGTGCTGGACATACGAACAGACAGCATCCATTTATCTCCTCCTGGAGTACCAATGGGTAGGGCTTCATTATTAGTAGGGAAGCCATAAGCTGAACATATTTTGAGTCTCTTCTGTATTCAAGCAGCATACCTCTGCATTAACACAAGCCATTTCTCTTTACATGGCTGAATGAGATTCCCTTTAAAACCGTCTGAAGGTCAAATGAATTGCAATACTCCAAGGGTATAAGAAATCTCAAGTTCTCCTCCCTAAATATTCCCTTGCTTCCGTTTGGTGTCATCTCTCAAGGATAGATCTGCTTATTTGATTTGACATCTTAATTGCACTGAGTGGAGATGAATGGATTGCATAAATGCAAATGAATAAGTAAGAACAGTGGTTAAGTTATTTATTTCCTCTGGAGCAAAACAGCCTCTAACATATGAGGTGTGTTTTAAACCATTCAAAACAAGAATTCCACTTAGCCAGGCATGCCTTTTGTGCTCCAAACATATTAAAGACACAATTCAATTAGCAGACAATTGTAAAACCCACAACCCCCACCCCACCCCTGTAATCACACAGCACATTTACTATAAAAGAGGTGACAAGATGCTTTTACTGGCCCTTTCAACTCTTATTTCAATAAACCATTTATCTACACTGCCATAGGACAAATTTGTCTTTCCTCTCAACACACACTGAAAATCTCTGATTGTGTGAGATCTGTGCTGCGGCTTGTAAACAACCAACTGGCCATTCATGCAGGATTCCCAGTTTGGTTTGACAACCTCCACAGAGTGCTCAGACAGACCGCCACATTTTGTTGCCTCTATTGAACCTATCCTGCCCTCCAACCTAAGCCCAGAAGATAAGAACATCCCGCCCATGAACACATTTAAATGTAAATGTAGCTCCATGTGGAGGCCTTCATGAATAAAGACACAGTTCGAGCTGCGACAAGCCTTTATTACAGTGTAATTAATCATCTCATTGGGCTAGAGATTAATAGCGAGGGAAAATTAAATGCATCTTTGCACACTCTGCAGAGATTGATTTTGTAAGCCTCAGAAAAATAATGAAAGGTGCAATATGATCAAAATAAATGGCACTGCGTGTTGTTCGGTCCTCAAATATTTACAGGGCGTAAATATTTATCAGCAAAAGCGTTAAGAGACACAGAATACTGGCCATCAGGGCTACTTTAGAGAGGAGCACATTTCATCCTGATGGATGTTAACTTTCCCCCCCCTGAAAGCATAATAATGACACATGCTTTGATGTCAGAGCACTCCACAGATGCCTGGAAATGCTACATAAAACAGCAGCCCCTTTTTAACACTTCCTATATGTGTCACAAAGATGTACTCACAAGGCCCTGCCGGTAATGAATTACGTATTCCTCTCATGCACCCTGCCATCCACTCCTTAGAGACGCAGACATAAACCCATAGCTATAAAGTAAATGCATAGTAAGACCTCTCACCCCTATAGCGTACAGGCCACTGGGGGACCGCGGTGGCTCAGACAGCAGCAGAGGTAAGTGGCACCGGTGCCACGCAGCGACGCAAGGAGGCAGGCTGCCACTTCTGACTGGTCTGTGGGCTGCAGACGTGGGATGTAAGGCTGGATTAGTATGCATCGGCTGTCTCGAGTCACGGTGGGGCATGGTGTCTATTCTGACAAAGCACAGGTGGGAAGAGTGAGTGTGCTAACAAAAAGGCAGGTTTCCTTTGATGGTATAACACTCAGTCTGTCATCCAAACAATATGCCACTTGCTCTTTTTTTTCTTGTTGTGGAGGGTGGCAGTAGGAAATGGAGGTGATTGTTGAGTGAGATGTTAAAAGGAACATATGCATCTCTTGTGTGGAACAACAGACTCTAACAAAATGAACATGATGGATGGTTTTTTTATAATCCTTAATTTACTGGCTGAGTTCACTAAGAACATATTCTTATTCACGGTGACGACGCAGAGGATCAGTAGCAGAGAGAACAGGAGTAATACACAGCCGCATAGCTGGAAGCAATAATGGATTTTTCTTACCAGAAGCTACAACACCTGTGGCTTTAATCACAGAGCTGGATTTTTTACCTTTTGATGGTGATGACAAGGACACTGTTTACTAATATCATATTATTACTATTTTACTGTACATTTAGTATTGCAGCCACCAACAGCCAGCAGCCATACTGCAAACACTGCTCTTGGCGTTTGCCCATATCTTTAACTGCCTCTGCTGCTGGCTGCTTTGAGGCGATATTTTTATATTAGAGAGCTGCTCTGATTCATGTTTGACCTCCCTGCCACACCAGCCCTTTTGAACGCAGTGCTGGCAGAATAATAAATGCTCTTGTTGGTATAAAAATGGAGAAATTTCATGTCTGCGAGGATTAGAAAGTAAATTCATAAAATGTTCACGTAGATGTAATGTAAAAAGCATGAAGAAAGGCTACCACCGGATTGACAGTTAATGCCTCCACATCAGCTGAGGTGAAAGTGAAATTGGAATACTGAATTTTTTCCCTGTGAACACTTCACTTCAACTGATTTGCATGGCTTACGGTGTTTGAATCCTATTTTTATACTCAATGGTTTGTGTCTGTGTTGAGGAATATTTCCAGGTTTAATATGAATACACTGTATCGGGCATAAATCTATCAGCGTAAATGGGATTAAATATTTCACAATATTTTTCTGCTTCTTGAAGGTCATTGCTGACATTTTGCTGGTCAACAACCATGATGTCATCAAATAATGACAGGAACAATATGTTTCACCTTGCTTCCATCATCCCCAAAATGTATGCAATGTATAAAATCTATATTAAATGCCATGACTCATAAGCGACTGCTTGCTTCTAACAAAGGCAGACACCAGATTGCATGTCTCATCAATGGTGCACTCCATTTAACATGAGCTGACAGACAGATTGCAATTTGTTTTACACACACCCTTTATGACAGCGTCCTTTACCATCCAGCAAACATAATATCACGTAGGTACTTAGTGCAGAGTTTTTGCTGAATACATTTCCCCCTTGACCTTGAGACAAGGTGTCATATATTACGCTGTAACCCCCACAAAAATTAAATCTCTGTGTGTGTCCTTGTATCAATGATTAAAGTTACAGCTGTTGACGTTGTGTTGTTTAATTTGCTTGGTTGAAAATAATTACACGGCACCACTTGTGATTCCATCGCCAGTTAAATTCAAAGGACACAAGAGCAAGCAACGGATGGTATAATGCAGACTGTTCTGTGCTTTGTGGTACATGATTGCTCTACTAGCTGTTTTTATGATAAGGTCTCTGTAGCCCCCTGGCACCATCCACCCCACCATCCCCTCCTGCTCTACTGTTGATTCATGTGAAGGAGGTGACATCTTAAGGCACATACCTGCTGGGGGCGGCTCCTTGGATCTAATATTTTCCCTTCCATGTATACAATCCAGTGTTGTCAAGTTACATCAAGCTGCATTACTTCAGACCCATGCTCCTGCTGTGCACGGGCTCTGGTGTACAACTTATCCTTATCCCACTGCAAAAGCACTATGTTACGTTGTCAGATCACATTACGGTGGGCATATACAGTCATACATTAGTTACACGGGGGGTACAGCATCTTTGATTCCTACAGCTGCTCTTGGCTCCACAGGAGCCCCTTCTGCTCTATAAGCAAATGTGACCTGCCATCAGTAAACATCAAGTCGTGATAAACCATAGTGATCCGTGAACTGGTTACTTTGGTTATTCCCATCTTCTCTTCTGAGCATCTGACATCAAGGCTTTCGAGGAAAGGAATTCTTAAAGAGTTGTTCTTACAAGTGATGTTAGTTAGAAATAAATCTCAATACACACAACATCTTGTTGTATTTTGTAACTCTTAAAGCTGCCCTCATCAATAGCCCTACAACTACATGTAATGTGACAGGCACTGCTAAATGTGACAAACTCACAAAAAATCATCATCAGACCCTGATGTTTTCCTCAGCTCTATGGAAACTATTAGCATCAGTTTTGGTTTTAAGGCCCACAACCTTACTGTTTTAGTTGACTCTTTCATGGCAGTAATAACTTTATTACTTTATTACTGTAAGTAATAAAGTGTCAGTGCTGTGTTTAAAGCTTGTTCCATTGCAACCAAGGGTGAATAAAAAAAAGAAATCAATTACCCAACTTCCAAGACATGATCAAAAAGCTGATTCATACCGTTTTGTTCAAAGTGACCAGTAGACATGTACCCAATACTAACATTATTACTGGAAATTTGTTTTCATGATCATCATCAAATTATACTCAAAATCTTTGTATTGATAGAGCAGTATCGAGCAGCAGATGAGATTAACATGCAGCTTCTATACCCAACTTAAGTCAATACAAATAACCCTCAAATTGGGAAAAGCAAAAGTGAAATGTTGAACCAAACATTTAATCACTTACAATAAAATCAGACAAGATACCTTAAAGATAACTTTGATGGTTGAGGTAAGACACTCCTTGAATGTAAATGGAAGATGCTTTTGAACCTTGATACTGCGCTACAAAGACAGCAGCGAATACCTTATTCTGCTGATTGTAGATTCAGCGATGCCCCTGGGACACTGGCCTCTGAATCTGCCTCCAAACCCGAGAAGTCCCAGGGGAAAACCTTGTGGGATGATAAAAGAAAAGCTACCCTAAAGCAGACAGATGTCCCAATCACCTTCAGCTCTGGGAATTGTTAGATAACTCTTCTCTGCATTAAAGAACATATACAGGGATCAAAAACATCCAAGAATGGCTAGGATTCTTAAGATTTGCTTTGATGGTGAGTTAGAAAGTATGTAGGGGAACAAAGCTTAAACAACCATTTATCCAGCTCCTCTGCCCTTGCATGAAAGAAATGTTTGATTGGTAAAAAAAAACAAAAAAACCTGAGCTTCAATGTGCCAAACGGTACACTAAGCAGCGCGTTTCTGATTCGATGAACCATAAATGGCTTACGAAATATATGGAAATCGGATCTGGATGTAAATCTTTGGAAAAACTTTTAATATTGTTGCCAAATGTCAAAACTCAAGATGCTGAATGGGACAAGTAGTGCACTCTCACTTTGTGAGAAATGCAAACTCTAATATTTTACCTTGAGTAAAGCTGTGACTGTGGGCAGGCTAAAATATCTTACTTCTCTGTTCTGTTCTGGCCTTCTTGAGATTAAGACTCCAAAGTCAGTCTTGCCCACCACTGATCACTGACTCTAAGCCACTTTCATCCTCACTCAAGTGACCACGAATCTAAACCAGAAGTCCATTCTTCCAACCTCGCAAAAGAGAGAATGTACACCACTAAGCTAAAAGCTTAACCTCTAGCTCAAGTGGTACCTTTGAGCTTAACTCTGCAAAGCTGACATATTCACATCAAGAGAAGCTGCAGTGGAGAGGAAGAATTACCCAAGTCTTCATATTCCACATAAACATTAATTGTTTTGGAAAACAATTCATCACAGTCACAGTTGTACTGTTAGCATATTTACCTCTGCTGTGTGAGCCCTCATTTGACCATTTGTTTGCTTGTTTGTTTGTAACCTGAGAGTAACTCAAAACCAACGTCTAGTTTGGCATAAAATGTGCTGTGCACATTTATGTTCCCTACAGGGAGAAAGAAACCTATCGATTTCTGTGACCTGACTCTCCTCAAAAGCCACCGTGGGGTCAGACTTCGCCTGTTCTGATGGCACTTTGCCTGGGTGGTTAGCACTGTGACTCACAACAAAATGTTCTGACTGAGTTTGAATTCCTCTAAGGCTGACTGGAGTGATACTGTACATAACATAAATTTGTGTATTGGCAAATAGTCTTACTATTGACCTTCACCTTGCCACTAGCTTCAAACTTGGCAGCCTCAGAAGTGCTTTTAACTGTGTGGATGGGTTAAACTGTAAAGGATGAATTCTCAAAAGTATCAATTAAATGCATTTAAAGTGATACTTGTGCTTAAAGCTATCATCAAGTATCAAACACTTATCCTCTGTAGGGTTGAAAAGTGGCTGTAAAAAGTTGGTAGTTTCTAGGTGTACTTGTAGTCATCTTGCATTCTCCCGGGTGACAATAAATTCTAATGGTGCCAAGTTGTCATGGCAGAAAAAAATATCAACGGAAACAAAACATGTATAATCCACTTGCTGAGCATTCGGATAAACAGTGGGGAAATGGATTATGATGCAGAAGTGGTTTGAGAAGTTTTTTTTTTTTAAAAAAACATTTCTATTCCTTTCTTTCTCCCCACTGTGAAAACTTGTCACTACTGGAATACATTGTTACTGACAGGAATTCAAGCTATCAGAGATGGAGTTCTTCATGAAAAAAAACAACAATAACAAACTTCACTCCTGTCAGGCCTATAGGGGGTGTTTGATAAGATTTTTGGGTGTATCACTTTACATACTTACACTTATATAACTATTCTGTCATTTAAGAAAACATTGTTGACTGCAGAGTTAACTGTGACTGAGAGGGCTGTCAGACTTGCTGGAGATCTGCACTTTCTTGTTAAGATGTATTAAACAACAGTGAAAACAACATGACTATTACTGGGTTAATTTCCAGTTTTTCTCAATGCAAGTCCTGACTCTCACCCACTTCATCTGCCCTGTCCATCATGCTCGATACTGAAAGATTTATTAAAAGAATAATAGATTGTTCATCAAACACCGTGTGTCAGTTTGTGAGTTTAATCATAAGGCTTGAAAGCCACGTTCAATCATAGGCCATTCCTTAACCTCTCGCCTCTGAATTGAGTCGAGCTCTTGTTTTTGCTGACACATCGAAGGTCACGTTGAGACGAATTGTTGCTAAGGAGAAAATGGTCCATAAACTATGCAACTTTGACACAACTGTGCATGTGTTTCAGCTTTGTAACTTTATGTGAACACACTGCCCAAGAAGTGGCTGGTGCCAAATGTTTTGTCACAACTTGTTATAGCGATGTTATTAAGATCATGTCAGCTCCTCTGTTAAAGACAAATCATTCAAATGAATTTTCAGGAACGTTTCAGGGGAAATTTAAGAGAGCCTTGATCAATTACAAAGAGAATTAAAACTCCTAGCCATGTGGTGCTGAAAGAAATACTTTGTGTAATCTAATCAGTCAACCCTCTTACTGTTATTGACATGCAATATGAGGAACACTTCAACTGAACAATAAGAACAAATGGAAAAGAGCGATGTGTTCAGTGTATGTTTCATAAGTGCACTTGTAATTAAAGATGGGTGGCCAGCAGGCTCACATGATTCAGGCTAAGTTACCACTGTGCCAATTATTACCTCTGTAGTGTATGAAGTGTAGTATTTCCATGCTTTTGCAGCCACCACTTGGCCTTTTAACCCCTCACCCTCCTTCAATCTCACCCCCATGCAATGAAAGGACCCGACACAGGATGTGAAAGCAAAAAGAATAAAGAAAATGGAGAAGCCTGATAAGAGGCACATGTAGGTGAACACCACCTTTTTATTGAGAAGAGCCATCAAAAGCTTTTCTCCACTCTCTCTTCTATCAAACACCAATAAATAAACAATGACGTTAATAATAATAATAATAAATAAACCATGTTTGATGTCATATGATAGTCTACGGTATGGCTGCCAATTAGATAACCTGATATGAACAATATATTATTAAGGGCCCCATGCCAAGGATCGCTGCTCCTTCCAGCACAAGATAATTGTTTTGACCAGACAACTGTTCTCACAGGAGAGAAACAGGAGATCTGAGCATCAACAACAGACAAAAGGAAAATAACATTATTCCTGCACCTTCTCTTTTCAAGCCTGCATGGTGTCAAGAGCACCTCAGGTACCTCAAAACTCAGTCATCATCAAACCTACGCACCTGCAGCAGCTCAGACTGCGAGTCTCTCCCTTCCTGCGACTACATTATCACTTAAAACTGTGTCTTGACTCACCAAGCCCACATAGTACCTGTAAGAGATGTGTCAGTATTCAGTATTACACCCAACACCAGCTCATCTAACTAGTGCTTCTTTCATAACACCATTCTGACAAACATAACAGATTCTCTAGTCTCTGTAGGTACTGTATGCTGTCTAAACACTGCAAATTAAATTGTAGTTAGGAGTGATACATTGTTATAACTGTTCTCTGGATGTAATTATTTTGATATGCAAAGCTTGGTGTCTGAGAGGTGGAAGAGTGGTGAATCATTGTCTGGAAATAGACTTCCAACTCCATTTGCAACACCTCTGCTGCCCTATCTCACAGTGTGACTGTAAAGTTGATCTCAAGCTAGAGCTTGTGTTTACAGTTTAGGATTGATTTTATCTTATAAAATGAATTCTGAAATACATCCGTCAATGAAACTCATGTGATGGCCTTCAGTGAAAAAAAAGCAAAAATAAGAAAGACTATTCAAGTGTTCAGGTGGTTCAGAGAGAACAGAAACTTTCTTCCGATGACACTCCGTGGTTTTTCCTTTTGTGGCTTCTTTCTGCACAGAGGTAGCACAGAAGTAGACTTGGCAACATGTCCTAGATATTTCATTCACTTTTATGTGTTTCACATTGAATATTTCTGGTGGACTTTTTTTCTTTATTGGAAAGCATACAATAAAGATCTGATAGAAAATGAGAGGAGGAGGTGGAGGTGTGTGTGTGTGTGTGTGTGTGTGTGTGGACATCAGCTGGCAAAAACTTGGTTTACATTTCCAAAAGAGTGTGGTTGAGGTGTAATTTATTAATTTCCCCCGCGTGATTTAACAGCACAGGTGAGAGAGCTGTGGGTGGTAGTGAAAAGTCTTTTATAACTCTGTATCTCTGTGTACTCCCCAGAGACTCATCCTTGCTGAGCCACACCTGTATTTGATTAAACACAGGTGTGGTTTAGCAAGGAATTTGATCAAATTCATCTTGTAAATGAAATCCTACCCACATATTCTGTTTCTCACAAAAATAAGTGACATTATAGAATCTAATGTCTAATCTAATAATCTAACACCTGTAGGCCACCAGGATACCCAACATTTCACAGTTTAAAGTAAAAACTAACATAACAAAAAACAGTTTTCAGTGCCTTCAAAAACTCTTACAAAGCACTGTTGCCAAAATAAAAGACATATTGAGATCTAGCATTGTTATGGTTAATGTTTGGTTGACAAATCATAAAACAACTTGGCTAGAAGGAAGATTATGATTTGGGTTAAAATAAGGGTTACAAATAATGACTGTTGCCATTATTGATTAATCTGCTTTGCATTGAGTCTAAGAAATGTCAAAAACAAAACATCAAAACATCCCAGACCCAAATGTGACATCTTCATATGTCTTGTTTTGTTTGAACAAAAGTCCAGAATTCAAAGCCATTTTGTTTACAATGATATGAGAAAGAAAAGCAGCAAATCGTCTCATGTTTGGCTTTTTTCCCTCTATGTTTGCTCAAAAAATGACTGAAACAATTTGATTATCAAAACAGTTGATTGGTTATTTTTGTGTTGATTGGTTGACTATGACTCAATTCAGCTCCAGTTAAAATAATGACTGGATTAAGGTTAAAAAAGAAACCAGCCTAGTTTCGTTGCTCCAAATGGACAAAGAGACCTGATTTCTGTGGCCACTAAAGGGCTACATCACTTCAATGTAAACATATGTTGCTTCTGGGCTGTTTTTATGCTGTTGTTTTTCTTGGATGGCTAGTCAATGCCAATCAAACAACATCTTATGTATATGTTCCCTCTTTTCATGCTGTTCTTTCATATTATACATGTTTATACAGTGCACGCACTCTGCAGCAGTTTCTGCTGAGATCAAAGCACAGGAATGTGCGGTAAGCCCAAGATAGTTCATACAGACAGAGAAGACGCCCTGCTTCAGCAGCCAGGCAGAAAGCCCAGAGCTGTCTAGTAGCTGGTGGCACAAATGAGGGACTAATACACTCAATTTTGCACCTTTAAGGGAATAAGGCAGATGCTGAAGATGTCCATAACTACATAAGCTCTCTCTAGACTCTGTAATGTGGTGGTGGAAGGTGTGCAGGTTTGATCTTATGCTCTGATCTGATATTACCTTCTTCATTTCTTCAGTAGGTGTTATACTGTAACACGGTAACATTGTGGTTCACTGTGCACACAAGTACAAAGTTCACTGGTAACAACTTAATGATAGACCAGGCAGAGGTGGTTGCTTTCACAGAATGACCTCAGCTTCCTCAAGAACAACAGTCTACATTTGCCCTCTTGCACTGTCCAGGTGATGTTCACCACCCTGCTCCCTACAGGCCGACACAATCTGTAGCTCCTCACACCTGGGTGGTTGACAGGTGTCACCAGCTGCTTGCTTGATCTTACTGTCACGAAGAAGCAGCTGGTTCTTATCACACCCCTGACTGGGCTTGCCACTAGACCCTGATTCTCCTCCTCTTTGAAATAGCTGATGTGTCCTTCTGCAGTTTTCCTTTTTTTTCTTCTTCTTCTTCTTTTTTTTTTTTTTTAAATTGCAGAACATAATCCTGAGTTTGAAACCTCTGGTGTAGAGAGAGTGAAGTTAACAATAACAGTAGAATTACCAGTCACAGGTTTGACTGGTATTGAGTAGCTGCTGGGAGCCAGTTTTTTCATGCTCTCACCACAAGTGAATTACACTCACAATTTGGATTTGAAATTAAAATGGAAATATTGAATGAAATGGTCCCCCAAAGCAAAGGGGTTCTCAGTCTGAAAAAGGGACTCAGCTAAAGCTCTGAAATGTGATGTTTGAACAACTGCTTGAGTATAAAAGTCTCTTTGTCGGATGTCAGTCATGTCTACAAATATTACTAATATAGGTGCAAGACTGCTGAATGTAAGGGCTCAGAAAATGGCAAATAAAGCTAAATCAAGCAAAGAAACAACAGAGACATTTAAAGAATGAGCTCATGCGCCAAAACTCAGACAATATCTGGATCAAGTGTAAAAGCCAAAGAGCGAGAGTACATGAATTAATTCACCCATTTTCAAGGATGAAAAAGGCAGTGCCACAGTCTGCACACTCAGACATTTGACTGGTGCTGTAGGTAACAGCACAGTCTCCTTGAGGCAGCCCTGCACTACCCTGCTGTCTGTCCGACACGCTGCTCTCCACACAAACAAAGTGTGTGTGGCCTGTCCTTGTAGTCTGTAATCCAGGAAACGACGCCCCTGTCCTCCTGCATCACTGAGCCTTTCTCTCTCTCTGAACAGGAGGGGCTGGATGCTTTCAAGCCTCTCTATGCTTACAGTCACAGCCTCTTTACATGGATATAAGCGGTGCAAAGCAGCTACAACAACCAGCATACGGGACTTGTCCACATCAGTACTTGTCTGAGACATTACAATAAGTACTTCCATCCTGTCTGTTGCTGTACTGTTTGGATTAGCATCATGTGCAAAATGCACAACATGACAGCATACGTTACAGTGCTTCCCTTTACATTTATTCACTCACATGGAGTGCTGCTATACAAAGGTGCCCTGATACTGTAGTTGTTTGTGGAGAACACTCAACAAAGAGGCTGAGTATGGGCTTATGGTTGTGTGCCCAACCTCAGATGCCAAAATAGCTCATCTTTTTTGCTCTGCTTTATTCACTGACCATCACCTGCAGCCCCGTGTCAACAATTTCGTAAGAGTTTCTTTTGCATTTCTTTACATGTTTCATTAGAGAGAGAGGATTCATGGACTTATGTGACCATGTGAGCAGGGAGGCGCTCTTAAATAGACAGTATGATGAGAAGGACATGGAAGGATTTTCTTAGGACAGCATGATGGCTCATTGGTAAGCACTGCTGTGTCACAGCCAGACGCTCCAGACTGTCTCCTTGCCTTCTGCTCGGTGCATGTTATGACAGCATCACTGTCAGCCTGATCAGGAATAAGAAGGTTTGGTGAAAGGATCAAGGAATGAAATATTTCCTTCAACAGGAGACTTTGAAATGTTGACAATTTCAATATTATCTACACCTCTGTTCAAGGGCAAAAATGTTGTTATTCCCCTATGTTCCCAAACACAGCAGAGGTAGCCTGCAGCAAAATCTGTATAATTAAATATCAGTTAAAACGTGACTGTAAATGAAAGTGTTGCTTAACGGACTGAATCATACTTGGACACTTGGATTATAAGGAACTTGGAGTAAACCATAAAATTACAGGAAAAAAATCTCAAGTCATATTCTTCACTGAACGCACAGTTGATTTTAGTATCTGCGCTCACTCCCACAGATTGAGCCCAGGAGAGACTGGCAATCTGGTGATGATGCTAATGCCAAGATCTTACAAATGTTTTACATTTATACATGGTCACATTTTAAAGTTAGAAATAACACTGTTGTGAAAATATTTTAGCTTCACTTTGATGCACCACATTAACTAATTTTTAGGCCACATGGGGGCAGTGAAACAAGTTGTAAACACACCAGTGACATACTGTATAAATACCTTACAAAGCTGATATGAGGGACATGCTCATATCAGTTCAACACAGACTCTTTTTAGCTCTGTTTGGTCTCCAACAGCTCCAAAGAAAAATATCTGTCATATTTGAGTGATTTAGTTTAAAACCTTAAAATTAACTAAAACCCCAAAAATTAACTAAAATTATCAACAGAATGTGATGAACTAACGGTTTTGACATTAGGTCAAAGATGTGTATGAGTTGCAGAGATGTCTACTGGAGTTAGCACACTAATCGCCTAGCCCCAGCCTGTCCTATTTCACAATACCACTTTGTACCTTAAGAGGCAATAGTGAGTCACTGTATCATCCAACATGAGGATGAAGAAGTGGTAACTGTACACAATTACAGCCATCCTTTCTCTGTGAAATTCATCTGCTTTTTCCTTGAGCCCAGGAATTTTCTTGGATACAGTACTGATAAATGTTCCTACCATGCTCTTGCCTTAATGTTGCAGCTGGTCTCTCATCTGCAGTCCCAATCAACCCTATTCAAAACTCCACACTGTCTGGTGGCAACAGAAGGATAGACTGCTCCTTCTATTTCACCTGATAATCCTTAACTTGGTGCTAGTGAGCCCAGTCCCTGAGGAAGCATGCAGCACGCTCTCATGCTCACCCTGAATGACAGGAATATATTGAAGGCTGGAAAGAGACTGACAGATAAAAGCTTTATGGACTTTTTTATTGCTATTTTTTGGGGCTTTTTAGCCATGTTAGAACAGTGGGAGAGAGTAGGGGAGTGACATGCATCAAAGGTCCAACCAGAGCAGCAGTCAAACCAGGGTTCAGCTGCTCTGAGCACTGAGGCCCATGCGGTACACACCCTAACCATTCGGCTATGGGGGCGCCCCCTCTAATGGATTTTTCGTTGGTTCACTGGCCCCAACAATGCATCAGTACACTGGGATTTGTCCCAGTATGCCCAGAGTCCAGTTGGATTATGGCACAGGAGAAAGAGAGGAGGGACCAAAGAGTGCATTTCCTTGTTTCATATGATAAGGACAGACACCCAAACTTTAGTGTAATATGCTGCTCCCTTTTTGTTTGGAGTCTAAATTTGCCAAATGGCCATTACTTACCTATAGCCCCTTTATATGCTCCATTATCTTCACCAGCAACTCACTAACTTTGTCATCTTTTCAGTGCTGGGCAGGTGGTGTACAGTGGACTTATCTGAGCTTTCTTGCAAAAAACAGCTGTTTGCCACAACTCAAGAAATTAATAATTAACTAAAAGGCACTAAAATGCTCCATAGAGCGGTGTCAAACTTCAGAGTTGACTAATAATTCTCTGTGGAAGAAGCATCGCCTCTCACATTGGACACAGTCAATAAATCCAGTGTTACTATAAAATTTCTTATCAGAGCAGCTTTAAACATCCTATAATTTATATTTATTGTACTGTGTACAGGATATGTATTTGAGATTTCTACTTTATTTTCTGCAATTCCAATACAAGTTGGCATACAAAGCTATGATAGTCCAGTCCAAATACACATTTTCTATCAAGAACCACTCAATCTAAGTGCTTTTACAAAATATGCACCACACTGTATGTCACAGTGTATGGCTATCTAAGATCCTTCCGTAATGATAGTAATGTCATCTCAAAACAGTAACCATTACTTGAAAATATCACTCAAGAGTCTAGAACTCAGATGAAGTGACTTTATAGAGGGTCATTTTTTCAGTGTAAGTATGTTGAAAATATAAGTTCACATGTAATGACTGAGCTGTGAAGAGGTTGTATAAGGGGTTGGTATCACTCTTTGGTAACAATGGTAACGGCATGGCTTCACTCCAGCAGAATACATGATGTGATAAGCTAAAAGGATGCATTACAGAAAATGGGTGCCTTGCAGATGAATTAATGATAAAATGGCAAAGTTAAGTCCAGATGATAGCTTCTCTCTGTGGCCCAGAGCATTTTCGATAAAGCATGTGTATGCCAACATAAAGGCAGACTGCATATTTAAGATAAAAAGTCAATGCTGAACATCACTTTGACAAAGTTTTCTATCTATCCATAGATAATGTTTATTTTCAGTGTAATTAGTTGCACCAGATGCTTTTTCTTTTGCCAGGTAAACCCTTTATGGGCATAAAATTTCTAATATTGGAATACAAATAACCTCTGCAGCTCAGGACATAGTCATTGGCACAGAGATTACTGCCTCACTAGATTCATTTAATGTTGTCTCTGCTTACACATAGATCAATACCATAGCCAAGAGGAAGCCCTCTACTGTGCCCTTGATATTCTGCACTGTAAATGACCCGAAGAAATCTTGGAAATTGTCTGCCAATATACAAAGGACGGACAAAACAATGTAAAGACTTCATGATGAAAGGACTGTGAAGTATTTTAATCACCACTTCAAACACTGAGCAAAGACAGGCCAAAGGTTGCATGCTAATTAGCAGCATTTCTGAAACCCATACAATATGCATATTATGTGAGTGTACACTGTGCTTTCTGTATTTGACCCACATGGGTATTGTTGCCTTTCTCATACTACAGTGTTTCTTAACAAATGTGCCATAATTTTGTTTCATTGGAGTTGTGTTAGTTGTCTCTTTAAAAGTGCTTAAATTGGCATATCCAAGCAAATGTTCAACAACAGATGAACTGTTTACTATAAAAAATGCCAGGAAACAGTGCCCATCATAATGAAATACACAAACACTTCTTCAATTGTGCACTTATACTGTTTGTTGGGTCTTACTTTTTGGAAACAAATTTCTCAGGTGTGAAAATGGATGTCCATCAGCCAGTCTTAACTGGGACTGGCTTCTGATGGCTGAGCCTTATTTCAAGAAACTCCCATCTTAAGTCAAGCTCACAGCCTTTTCTTTTCCATCCAGCCAGTGAATGTAACTATAGCAGCTGAGGCTATGTGGAGAGGCTAATTGTTGCGTCGCCTCAGCCAGAGTTATCGTGAGGGGGAGAATCCGCAGAGAGCCAGGGGAGGACATGACCATCTGGAATAGTGGGAGTGTTCCTGGTGGACTGGCAGGCGTAAGTTCACTACATCTCATGGGTCCGTCACTCTCCCTGAGCCTATTCAACTTTGTGAACAGTATCTTTGTGGGCTGAGCTGAAATTATTACAGATTGACTGTGCTTTGCATAAATTTAAACTAACAAATGAGCGTTATGCTGCCTTAAGGGTGCTGTCAGAAGTAACAGAATTACAAGTTAAGCATGGATGAATGATATAAATGTGGAGGTAAATGACATTGGACAGTCGCTAATTTCTGTATTTCAATACATTTATCGTATGTCAGACATAATTATGCCTGCTCATAAAGACCTGGATACAACCACTGTGTTTGAGCTGCTGAGTTTGCTCAGGTAAAGTCTCTGTGTTATATATAAATAATTCTGATGGTGTAATGTTTACTTTCTGTAATAATGAAACCATCCTGGTGAGAACTGTGGGGGCGGCAGAGGCTGCACAGTACTAGTGTGCATTGCAGTCAACTCCATCACCCCCTTTTTTTCTGATTGTACCACTAGGAGTTGCTTAAGTCAATAATTTTTAAATCCACATTGGGGCTTTAGTTCTTTGGTTTGTTGTATGTTTTTCATGAGCCTGATGAAGTGCTGAGTAAAATGCATTGCTCATGCCAGTATTAATTAAAGATCCTTGATCATAAATATTTTTATGGGCTGAGTGTGCAGTTACTACCACAAACATTTTTTTGACTACATTTACATTCCTTTGCAGTTACCAGCACATCTTGCCCCACAGCTCACAGTGTTTGCAAAGCTGCCTGCTTTCTCAGTATGGTACATGTAGCCTTGTCAAAAACGGATGGTTTTCGATTAGATTTTTTTCCTGTATTACATCAAAAATAGTCAACATGACCTATGCCTCTAATATTTCTATGATATTGCCTTTCACTTTTTTGGGAGTAAACTGGAAATTATAAATAAGAATTTATACAGTTGCAAGAAAAAGTATGTGAACCCTTTGGAATTTCATGGTTTTCAGCATTAATTTCTCCTAAAATGTGATCTGATCTTCATCTAAGTCAAGGGTATTGACAAATATGATGTGCCTATAATAATAACACAAAAAAATTCTGACCTTTCATGTTTTTATTGAAAGCAACCATAAAAACCTCATAGTGCAAGTGGAAAAAGTATGTGAACCCTTGAATTAATGACCTCAAAAAGCTAATTGGAGGCAGGTGTTAGCATACCTGGAGTCTTGTTAAGAAAATGAGATTGGAGGTGTGGACTAGAGCTACTTTGACTGATAAAAACCACTCAAACTTTTTGACTTTACTCATCACAAGAAGAATACGCTTATGTGAGCCATGCTTCACCAAAAAGTTTTGTTGATTGAGAATTGTTGATTTACATAAAGCTGGAAAGAGTTATAAAGTCATTTCAAAGACTTTAGAAATTCACCAGTCTACAGTTAGGCAAACAATCTACAAATGGAGACACTTTGGGACTGTGGCTACTCTACCGAGAAGTGGGCACCCAGTCAAAATGACCCCAAGAGCACAAGAAAACTGATCAATGAGGTAAAGAAACAACCCTGAGTGACAGCCAAAGATTTGAAGGCATCATTGGAGCTGGATAACATCTGTGTTCATGAGTCTACAGTACGTAAAACATTGAACAAGCAGGGTGTCTATGGCAGGACACCACGGAGGAAGCCGCTGCTTACTAAAGAGAACATTGCTGCACACTGAAGTTTGTGAAAGAGCACATTGACACTCCACAGCGGTATTGGCAAAATGTTTTGTGGACTGATGAAACTAAGATTGAACTATTTGGAAAGAACATGCAGCACTACATCTGGGATAAAGAGGGCACTGCACATCATCATGAAAACATCATCCCAACCGTAAAGTATGGTGGAGGAAACATCATGATTTGGGCCTGATTTGCTGCATCAGGGCCTGGCCAGCTTGCAATCATTGAGGGGAAGATTAATTCCCAAGTGTATCAAAAAATTCTTCAGGATAATGTGAGAATGTCTGTATGTCAGCTGAAACTCTGTAGAAGTTGGGTGATGCAACAGGACAATGAGCCAAAACACTGGAGCAATTCCACAACAGGATGGCTTCAGAACAACAAAATCCGCCTTTTGGAGTGGCCAAGTCAGAGCCCAGACCTCAATCAAATAGAGATGCTATGGAATGATTTGAAGAGAGCCATACACATGAGACATCCAAAGAATATGACAGAGCTAAAGCAGTTCTGCCAGGAAGAGTGGGCTAAAATTCCTCCTGAACGATGTGCAGGTCTGATCCACAGTGTTATTATTTTAGGCACATTATATTTGTCAATACCCTTGACTTAGCTGGAGATCAGATCACATTTTAGGAGAAATGAATGCAGAAAACCATGAAATTCCAAAGGGTTCACATACTTTTTTATTACAGTGATCTGCTTCACAGAAAACAAGTGGCAAGCTTCAGACAAGCAGCCAACTAGTTTTCACTCATTTATTTAAAGTCATGTTTTTGGCTCACTGTCTGCCATTATCTGACTGCGCCACAGAAACAAAGCTTTTGTCTGCAGATGTTCTCAGAGGCAGATTATTGGCAAGTATTTAATAACTACGCCTCATTACAGTTGAGTAGTCATCTTTGAGCTGTGAGCTCTGTATGAAGCTCACCAGCGCAACTGGGACACGTTCAGTTGTCACAATCTGAGAACAGCTTTGTCCTGATATAACCTGGTGCAATACAAATGACTTCAGTCTCGAGTTTGAGGACATAGCATTAAGGTTATCTGCAGCACAAGTAGCTGTTAACACACAGCGGTGGTGAAGCTAGAACTGGTAAAAACAAAGGCCTAATTAAAAATAATGAGCTGGCTGCCTGAGTGCCAGTCACATAAAGTGATCTACTGATACAATAAACCTACATCAGTGCTAATCATTGTAAGTCATTTCAGATCAATAGTGTTTCAGTTCGCAATTGACAGCCAGCAGCTTTCACACAACATAATCAAGTTTATCACAGCGTAGTCTCCTGGAAAGTGAACTCAGGATTAACACTCATTCAATCTTTAAAAAATAAAAATGAGTCTCTTCTCCACTTTCTAATTGGCTTATTTACAATATTCGGTGTACAGTGATTTATGTAATCAATTCTATTTCCTTGTGCATGAAAAATTATAATTAAGCTTGAAATTTATTATAGATTATATTTCTGTGTTGTGAGGGTGGAGGAGGATGCTCTTTATTATACAACAGGATGAAAAATTTAATTTTACTTACCAATAGCAAGGATGTGAGAAATAGATTTTAAACAGATCCAAAATAAAGAGGCTTCGTTTGATAAATAAACTACATAGTCTGCTGGTGATGTTGTGTGTTGAATATTAGCATTATGCTGAAGACAAAATTAAATATTGTCAGATTTTTCAAAGCACTCCTTAACTTCATGTCAAAATCTGTAAAAATATAACAACTGTTGTTGGAGCATTTCTTTTAATTCAACACACTAAAAAATATTACAGTTAAAGTGGTAATCATATGAGATGTCCAGTGGAGCAGTAAACACACACACTGTCACTGCTCCTCATAGCAGCCCTTAAGGGGCCCTTAAGGACAGCAGTGCTTCACCACACCTGTTTATGTTTTTCCTGTCATGTCACGCTGTACCAGTACATTCATTCAGACACTAACAGACAAAATAAGTTTACTGTTCATGAACCAACAAGATTATTATCAGTATAATGTATCCATTTATTAGGCTTAAATGTTATGATCGGGCTTTGGGGAAGGAATATGTATACAATTATAAATACGTCCACTAACAGTTTAATGTGTTCGCTGGTTGGTTGCAACCGGAAGCTGAGTGGCAGTCACAGCTGTGTATTTAGTGTTGTTAAGGAGGCATTTTATACAAAGCAAGGGATTCAGAAGTAACTACTAAAGGATGAGAAATAAATAAATAAATAGCCAAAGGAACAATAATCCTAAGCCCTCACATTTCAGCCACAGTCGTGACAGATAAAAATCGATTTCATGGGGTTTGGGGATTTACTCATGTCCCCTGCTCTTTGTGTTACTGAAAGGGCTACCCAGAATGAGAGAACTCTTGAGGTCATGGCTTGAAGTGGAGGACAGTATAACTGATATACTGATAACCAATGTATTTTATAATGTATTTTAAAACCTTTATTAACCTGTTTATAGTAATGGTGGTAATAAACATTCAGCTACACTGGCAAAAACTATATTAAACAAACTAGACAATATTTCACCACCCTTTATTTTCACCTCTGAAGTCCTGTTGAGAGCAATGTTGGCATTGTGTTCCCTGTATCATCCCTCTTCACTAATTGGCTAAGAGTCAAGCTTACTGCACTTTGTTCTTTCCTAAAAACAGACACAAATTTGCAGATTATAGTGCATCAGGACAATGAGAAAAATGCCAAGTACAACAGTGCCAATTTGCAACTATACATTTAAAGGAACTGTGAAATTTAATGTAAACACATTGAAAGGAGGTTGTTTTTTTTTTGTTGTTTTTTTGTTGTAGATTATGAGTTGACAAATGTGAATGTAAATAAAAGAGACTAAATAAAAGTGAATATTCATCTGTAAATGACATTACTGACTTGCAGTTTGTGATTAATGTTCACTAGTCTGAGCACATCTGAAACTATGACATCAAGCATTTGCATAATAAAGCCATGATTATATTTTTGTTGTTGAATAGTGGAGCCCCTATTCTTCTGTGGTCTAATGAATTTAGTGAGTGAAAGACCAATAGAAGTGTATTATTGATATTCTTCCTATTTTTCTGCTAGAGTAAAAGTGTTGCTGTGTCAATTATTCGTAATTACCCATGGTGGCCACATTTGATATTCCACCCACAGATCCAGAGGCTTTGAGTACATATTCTATTTCATATTTCATCTTGAATGTGATCTTAACGCCAGTGTTTAAACATATTTGGCTCACTGTTTTTTCCTCAAGGTTACAGCAGGGTTGAAGGGTTAGATATCTCTCCTAATGGTGTATACAGAGAGTTTAATGAATGTTAATGAAAGCACCAAAAGGTGCAGGAAATTGCTAAAGGCTGAAAAGCAAGACACACAGCTTGATGACCCCCTCTCATTAAGACTTTTTGATTGATGATGATGTGTTAAGGCATTTTCTGTAGAATACAGGAAGTACATTTCTATAGCCAATTATGAACTCTGAGCTTCACAGACAGATTTTCTTTGTCTCAGGGACAAAACACAAATTCCCAAGTCTATTACATCTGTCCCAGAGAGGTAAAACTCTAAAGGCAATTAGCCTTGGCCTCCCAAAGGATCACCCCCATAGGGATGACATATGTTTATTGTTTGTTACGTTCTCAATGTTCAACTGCTAGCAAAAATAAATTGTGTGCTCTTTTTAGGTCAGAAACCCAAGCACTGTAATTTAATCTAACAATATCTAACTCATAGTTTAATTCAGCTGACTCTGTATCAAAGCCTCTGCTGAGACTTTGATGAAAAGTTTTAATTGGCTTCATTACTGACACATTCGCTGTCTCCTGAGTTGTTTCCCAAATCAAAAAGCTAAACTTGTAAAATGGATGATAAATGCCCACATATTGATTCTATTTTTTTTCCTTTAATTCCTCTGATAGTGCTTTAGCTATTTAGTTATTTAACTGTTTAGCTTTCTTGTTGACTAGTGATTTACAGAAATGACACTGCACTGCAGGCCTGGTGCACAACTGTCTCTATGTTTACAGATCTATCTGTGGTCTGCAAGGGTACTCAGAGGTAAAGTGCAGACTAAATCCCTCTTTAGTGACATCTGTCATGTCAGAAATGGTGAACCTAATAGCTTGTGCCATCCTGAGAATGTCACAAAGGTTGAAAGTCATCCAGTATGTGTGACCGTGCTGTCGGAAATGGCTTCCTTTTCTGAGTTTTTTGGACAATAATGTGATCTGTTGCTGTGGATCTTCGGTAGGCACAGTATATCTGCACCTCGGTTGCTCTTGATAATTACACAAGGCTTTTATCTTCTCATTATGGCAAGAGATGCCAGGTGTGTCAGAAAGTCAGGTGTTTGTGTACAAAGATTTTCCAGTCACAGCATACAATACTGTTCTTCAGGGAAAAAAAGTCATTCAAATTGTTAAGGTTTTTTGCTCATGTTGTTATGAGATCCTCCAGAATTTGCTTTGGGATCTGAATTTTACCTCGTCTGGATGCAAACCAGGCACAATGAATATATGAGCCATGTGGGAGCGGTGGGAGGAAGAAGAGAAGAGGAGATGAAAAGAAGAAGAAACTATGCAGAGACTTAGATTAAATGCAGTCATGTTTACAGGCCACATGTGGATGCACAGTAATTTAGTCGCATGGCATCAGGTATTCATGACCACTTCTGAAAAGTCAGATTATTGCAGTCTCTCTGCATCTTTGTAACAACGCATCTCAGTGAACATCATCAAGATTCTACAAGTTTTTACCCTGCAGAGGAAGCAGAGAATCTGAACTGCAGCATGTCCTTACTCTTTTAAGACAACAATGTGATGAGACAGTGTCCCATTGGTTATTCATGTTAATCAGACTGTATTTACAGTAGGAAGTGACTGCTGTGCCTTGATGTCACATCAGACAACACTAAACAGCAGGATATAAGGTCTTAAGATTAATGAAATTTGTCTTGTGGCATTCTCTCTCAAGGTCTTTCCTCCACTCTGACAGTGTATCTCTGTCAGTGTATTATGTATCTTGCTTACATGTGTTCATATGTTCCAATGAATTATAAAAAAGGAACTACTGCCTGGCAGTACTCATCACAACATGGCAGCTGAGGCCATCTAATTCCCATTTATTCCCTAACACATAATCACAAACTCATTTAATAACACCACCGTGAGCTGTCCCTTATAGCCACGTTACACTCAGGATTGTCCTTTGCCTGCATCCACAGAAAACATGCTCTTTACATTTTTATATTTTAAAATGGAAGCAGTTGGAAAATTGTTAGACTAACCTGTATACTATTTAATAATACTAGATGGAAAATAAGTAATTCTTTCTTATGATTTTCTAATAAGCAGTAAACAGTGTTAGAAATTAGTTGTTAAAAACAACCACAGTTTAAAGGCACTGAAAACATATGAGGTTTTACATAAATAAATCATTTTCTGCCAGAACAGCTTTGATTATTTCATATGAGATTTAAATGCTTAGAATTTTGTCTTTGCTTTTCTCCCTGGTTTGAAGTGGGCGGGTACCTCTTTGCACCAACCAGGATGTACTGCAGCAACATTTAAATAAAAATGTGTCGTTAATTTGAGTGAATTTGTTTGCGTTATGTTGTCTGCACTGTCAATCATAATTGATCAAATCACACCCACACAGTCCTCACAAAGCAGACCAGAGTTTCTAAATGTGAAACTCTTAATGAATAATAACTAAGAATGTTTTTTCACCATAATTTAATTGTTGTTTAATTTGTTAAGAATATCAAATATTATAGAGAAACTTTTAAGATTTGAATGAATCAAGGATATTGCAACTGCTCATAAACAACTATACTGTTAGAATTGACTTTTAGTGTTAATTCACACTTAAGTTACTGCAGCTAAAAAGTACAAACTGAAGTTCCTGTCCTAATTAAAGAGTTTCCAAGTGATTCTTACTCAGAACAGAAAATTACCTGTCATGCCCGGTGAGAAAGTCAAAAGGACATCAAGAAGATGGAATTTAATAAAAAACAAGTACTGAAGTTACTAACAAATGACCTCAGTCATAAATGGCCGTGCTTATGTATTTAAAAATGAAGTATGATTACATAAGCCTATAATTGTAACATGTCACTGACAAATGTGCATTCAATGTTTCATATTTTATTCTGCTATTTAAATTGCACCCACAGCTTTTGCATATTGTTTGCCATTAAAAGCTGTAGTAATTCTGCCTCGAGCCAACAAAAGCTCATAAGACATCTCAGGGGAAACTAAATGGTTTTTTTGGAAATCTGATGCATAATGTTGAATATGATGTTCATATTTGAATGTTCTTTTCACAAAAACAAACTGTGCAGACTCTCACAGATGGGTACAAACTTTCATAACACAACCCTGTCTCCTAGATATTACATTTTATACAAAACTGCAACAGGAAATACATTTTGTAAGAAACATAATTGTACAAAGTGCACGACTGTAACACCAGAGACCAGGGTTCATATCTACAGTCTTGTCTGTGGTTAGGTTGAGGTAACAAAAGCACTTTGGTTAAGGTAGGTGAAAGATCACGGTTTTTGTTGTCTGAAGTCACTGGAGATGTTTAATAATGTTGTAGTCACACCAAGTAGATATTTTACAGCAAGATCACTTGCCTTGTCAGAAAACAATTACACTGTTATATTGTTATACACATATTTGCACCTTGCCAAACATGTAAATTAACAAAATTTCCTCATGGCATTTATAGCAATTGTAATCTGGTCATAGTTAAATTTACCACAAAACCTATTTGCTGCTGCAGTTTAGTTGTATCTTAAACTTAATTTGCAGGAGACATTGCAGGTGTCTAACTACCACCATTTTTCCTATGAAATTAAAGAATTCTAAATTTATCCTAAATTTACAGGTTAACCTGTTTGTCCTCAGTGCCTGATTTTGTAGAAAACAAATATATTATTCATCATGACAATCTGAAACTTTCTTTAAAGCACTTTACAATGATGGAGCTGTGGCTGAGTCAGGATAGATCTGAGGTGACAATTTAGTGTGGACTGAAAACAGCAAAGAGCCCAGTGACTGACAAGTCTTGTATAATGACTAGTGATTGTTATCATCAAATCTTACCCCTGACCTAAAATATATTGGCCTGTGAAGCACTACATACAATGGAATGGTTAAGGCCATTTTTGATATTACAATGGCCTGAATGTTGACTTTCATAATATGCAAATTAGGGACAGAGTTTATTTATTATTAATTAAAATTAATTCATCTATGCTGGTGATTATATCGGCAATATTCCAAGCAGCTTCCTCTTCTCGAACAGTAAATTACTGTTTTCTATGCAGGCTTTGTATTTGATTAACACGTTTATCTTGGGAACATGCAATTATGAAGCCTCCATTAGCTCTCCATTGTCTTCCCCTTATTGAAATGGATTTTTTCTCCTAACCATTCGTGTGGTGGCCGATGCTTAATTTAATCTGGACGGTGAGGTAGTATGAAAACATCAAAGGTCTCTGAGGCAGCACCTTGCTCCCGGTCTAAGTAAAGCCTCGCTAACTCTCTTTCTAAAATAAATGCCCCCTCCATATAATTGGCGGCTGAGGCTCCAGCTCATGCACACTCCACTTTTTTTGCTGGAGCCTCCCTTGCGAAAACAAATCCTCCATTCCCGCAGCCGCATTACTGCATAGTCACTGCGCCAGAATCCCCATGGCAACAGACATGTGCAACAGCCTGCCCTCCCCCCCCCTCTCCCCCTCCACCCCCAGAGCTCTTTCCTCACTAAGAAACTCAGTGAGCTCGAGAGTACAAATGTGCGGCATCTTCCACAATGCTCTACAGAGGTAGATGCAGTAGAAGGGAGAAAAGATATCTTTCATAATAATCTGTCAACTGAAAAATCTCTTTTAGTTCGGCTGGTTGCTATTGGAAACTGCACGAGGACATGGAGTAAGGAGCAACAAGCATTGCAGGCGGGCTGGAAGTAGGTGGTATATATTCACTGTGACAAGGAGAGACAGCCTCTTGTTCTTAGAGGTTTCTGGTCCACAGAACAACATCAAAACCAGTTAAAAGAACAGGGTCTGCATCACTACACACTTCATTCGATTTTTGTCACCATAAAATTATCCGATGACTTAAATGACACACATACACACTCACTCCGTGATAAACCTTCTCACTTTGTCTCTCCTTATTTCTGTCATTGTCTGGCTCTCTCACATGCTCATTGTCTGGCCCTCTCTTCCTTCATCCTGTGTTTCTGCTCACTCTGACCTTAACTGTAATAATATTGCCAATTGGGGTTACTGCAAGTGAAGAAGTCAGGCTGACCGGCAACCCCTATTTCCTGCTCTCACAGCACCTCATCACAGCAGAAAAGACACATGATTTCTCAATCCACATCAGTGCCCCACTTACTCTGCCTGCACTGAAGTGAACAGAGGCCCTGCATTTAAGTTGAGTTCTCTCCCCCTTTTCCCCCAAATTAGCTCAATGGGGAAAAAAAATACTGATGTTTCACAGTCAGATATATTCACATCACTTTGGAGAGAAGGGTATTAAGTGAGATAAGATTTTAGCACATCCATGGTTTGTGTACAATATACAGTATTATAACAGCAAACAGATTAATCCCGAGTAAGTCTGGGAAAGATGTTCATCATCCAGACACTGGTGGAAAGTCCAAATCAAATACTGTACTGTAACTTACTGCCACAGTTTGAACACAGCTGTGCTTTCTTGGTGCTCTGCTGCATATATCCTGTACATTGGCCTTCTTATTTCAATGTAAATTGTAGGGGTAGCTGCATTGTTCAGAGCTGAAATAATTAGTCGACTGGCAGATAAAACTGATGTTGAATTTTCAGAGAGAACTTTCAAGAAGCAGATGTTTAAAAAAAAAAAAAAAACTGAAATCCTGACTTTACTCAATACTCAACTACCAAAGCCACATTCCAAGTCTCAAGCCCAATCTGACGTAACTCTGATGACATTGTGAAACTTTTTTCATAGGTTAAACTGGTGCGCCCCTTTAAACTTCCTCTTTACTATTTTGATAAGTGATTGTTGCAGAGCTGTAACAGTTCATCGTTTGATTAGCCAATCAACAAAGACCTAAGCTTCAACTATTTTGAAAATCAATTTATTATCTGAGTAATTTTTTGAGCCAAAAAGTCAAACATTCCCTAATTGCAGCCTCTGAAACGTGAGGATTGATGCTTTTCTTTGTCTTGTATGAAAGAAAACAGAATATCTTTGGACTGTGGACAGTTGGTTATAAAAAACTAATAATTTGAGGAGGACACTTGTGAATGCTTTTCTACTACAGCGTAACATTTTACAGACAAAACGATTAATCGATAATGAAAACAATCATCAGTTGCAGCCATAATAGGTTTTAAAGTAGAATTACCAAACTTTTGATGGCTCGAGGAGTTGCTGCTTTGCTTTGTCTGATATGACAGTGAATTAAAAAAAAAAGAAGAAAAGTTTTAGACTCTGGGCAGTTAGTTGGACAAAACAAGCAACTTTAAGAAAAAAAACTGCAATGGACATTTTTCAGTGTTTTCTGACACTTAATAGATAAAACAACAATCAACTAATCAAGAAAATAAACAACAGATGATTCAGTAATGAAAATAACTGCTAGTTGCATCCTGAGGATCATTCCTCATATTTCTGGCAATTTACCCAGCATACTCAATTACTGACTTTGTTAAAGTTTCACTATTCATATATCTGCCTACAGGGCACCACTCTGAATCTACACCTTTTATATTGCAGCACTATTTCAATACTATATATTTCAGCTGAAAAACCTACTACACTCTGTGTGAAAGGCTAAAAGTGACTGAAAGCCAAATGCCCTTGAGAGTGGTAGATTGCCCCATTGTATCACGCCCTTTCCCATTTTTTTTTCACTCATGCAGCTTGATTTAAAGGTGCTAGGGTCATCAAGTCCACATGACATCCAGTCCAAGGTGATAAAAGGGTGGACTCTTCAACTGTGATTAGCAGCAGCACTAGATTACTTCAATTAGTGTGTAATCATCTCCGACATTAGAGGTGAACAGCCCGACGCCTGAGCGATTCTCAAATACCATCACTCTCACGCCCAGTGCTACCAATATCAATGACGACCATGATTCCTTTCCCTCCACTCTTCTGCATGTTCCTCCCATTTTCCTACACATGCTCCTTTAGGGCATCTCTGTCCTTTATGGACAGGAAGTCATATCCATACATGCCACTTACAGTACATCACTGTCTTTGCATGTCATTTGCATTTGCCATGTCATTTCTGCCATTCGACTGCCACTTCTGGTTCACTGCAACAAAATGTCAAACTCTGTGACAACATAAAAGGTCACTAAAGAGCAGTTTAGAGACTGTGTTTCAATATCACTGTGACTGACTGCAATCTGGCATTATCAATACAGCCAGAAATGGCACTGGTGGCAGTGTCCAGAGTGAGAGAAAATTTAAAAGTGAATTAGGGATAATGAGGACTTACAAATGAGAGTCGGTATGACTGATGTGTTTCCCGTCTTTTGGTGACTGGGATTGGGGTCACTGGCTTTGAGGCAGAAAAGTCAAAGCGCAACTGAAGCCTCCTTTTTCACTTTTTCCCTCTTTCATGTGCTTGATTTTCTTTTTTTTGTCTCTTTGGACTGTGGATGATCATAGCCCACAGCTGTTAATTTCACAGTACACATGTGCAGGCATTTGCAAGAGAGCAAACAAGCGAGCACACAGGCATGCACACACACACCACACACACACACGCAGTTCTACCTCAATTTTCCTGAAGATTGATTTAGTCGCACAGAAACCGACTAAAGGATGAAGAAATATTTTGCAGTATGATTCAGCCTCATTAGAACTGATCCACGTGTATTCTACTTTGATGTTGCGGATGTCCTTCCAATTTGAGAACAACCAAAAGGAACCCCCCCCTCCCCCCGACACTATTATTATGTCATGTGGGTCAACTTGTGAATCACAAAGAGAAAGAGGGAGGGAGGAGGATCAACAGAAAAGCAAACAAGCAACAAAGTCTGGTTTTCAATTCTCCAATGAATCCTAATCTTTCTCAGCAAGGGACTGTTTTGTGCCAGCAGGGGTCCATAGCAGCTACGTCTATGAACATGTCTTGGACCATCTCCTCCACATTACTTGCAATTTAAAGGCAGGAGGAACCCTGGGTGCCCCAGTAAACTGTCTTTGGAGACTTACGCTCTCTCTCTCTCTGTCTCACTAATTGGTTATCTATCCTCATTGTACCCTTTCTCTTTGGTATTCAGAGGATGAGCTCTGCTTACTTTGTCTCGGCCAAATAGCTCAGGATAAATCTTGGACAATAAGAACAAAATATCTCTTCATCAATGCCACACTTTCCTGATAGGAGTACAGTACTTCACCCCTGTAAAGTGTAGAGCAATATTTAAGGATGAAATAATACTCTGGTCTTGTCCCTGTGCTTTCTTTATTAACTTCGTGAATCACCCCCTCTGTCATTTATAAACAGACCAGGCCATCTATTCATTAAAGCCAGTTTCAATTTGCTGCCCAGTACAATGTCACCAATGTCCCTGTAATGACTATATCAGAGGAGTTTACAGCTTCATCTACAAACATACCAGCTCAGCTGGGCTGGCTTGCAGAAGATCCCTTGGAGCTCTCTTCTCATTAGTCAGACTACATATGCATGCATGACTCAGCTCATAATAACTACACTTCATGAGTGTGTTAAAATCAAGCCAGCTTCATGTCTCTCTGCTTTATTTTTCTTTCAGTGCTCCGTTATCTCTTGCCCTTCGCTCCTCTGCTCAGCTGCTGCTTTAAATCCTGTGACAGGACTCACAGTCTACCTTTCATGGTTTGTGTATAAATGTATTTGTTATTGTCCTACATTATGCACATGTTCACTTTTTATGTATGCTGTGCCTCTGGCATAACCACTGAGGTATGTAATCAAAATCACAACAAATAAATAAAAAGGAGCTGCAATCTGATATTTCTTCCTTTCAGTTAATGAACACATTAATGAGCAGTGTAAATTAGTAATGTAAAAAGGCTGAAGCTAAACACTGAAATTGATTAAAGACTATTCTTTTTTTCTAAACAGAAACCACATTTTTAAGGTAAATATGTTCACCTGGGATTAAGTGATTTTACAAAAACACTTAAAGAAATAACACTTATTAAAGAAATAACCATCCCGTTCTGTAGCATACATTACTTCATGGACCATCATTAACCAGTAAACCCTGAGCTGAACTCCTGAACCACATTCTACACTGTAAATGCAGTGTTGTATAGCAGAGGTAACATTGTGACAGAATCTTTTATGAAATTAAACATTAGGAAAAAGGCCATTAGGCCATTATTTACTAAATAAATTGATCGAATTAAAATTAAATTGATTGAAGTGCATTAAGATGTCAGTGGCTTAACACCTCTTTTCCAGGGAGACAGCCTTCAATGGCCTCTAGCAGAAAACAGAAAGGTCTGACACTAAAATATACAACAAAATAATGAATCATGCAATAACAACCACACACAAAGCCGCTGCTGTCCTATGTCTCCCATGGCTCCATTTATATTTATGTTTTCCCTCCTCTTCTACCTCCACCTCCAAGTTCAGTTTTTGTGTTTGTCATCTTGATTATAGACTGGAGGATTATAATTGAATATTTATTGGTCTTTGTCCATGCACAACTCAACATTAATCATTCCTCTTCTAATCCAGCCTGTCTTTTATCTTCCCACATAAAGGAGAGTTAATCCCCAAATCCCTGTTTACAGCACGCAGCCATTTCTCCTGCTCACTTGATGAAGTGCCATTGGCTAGTTCTGTCAGGTGATGATTGCGAGACAGCAAGGTTAGGCACAAAACTGAGTTATCGGATTTATTTCAATCCAATGTGTAAGGTTTTTTTTAAATGACCTGCAATAAAATACACTTGTGAAGCAAGTCAGTGAGTCATATTTTTTCACATTCTGAGTATATTCAGAATGTCCTGAAACAACTGAGCCTCATAGAAGTCTAGTTAATCCCCGCACATTTACTTATCTGTATTTGGGATAACTCCTCAACTCCTCACCATCATACGGGATAATGTAAGCTCTAGGTCTGTATTTATGGAGCATCCAAGGATAGGAAATTAGATTTAACTCGCCTAAAACTCCAAGAGTGGTGAACTTTTGGTCCCACTTTTAGGAAGAGAAGCAAAAGCAGTTTATCAATGTTCTTAACCAGGGAAAGACACCCTGTCCCTCCAGGATTTAGTGGAGCCGCAGAGCTGTCCTAGAAGTTCCCAGAAGGACGATAAAGATAACACAAACATGTTCATGCATTCCTGCGGCTGTGGAAGTATAAAAAATGTAAAATGACGGATTTAAAGTAACAAGCCTCGTCAAAGCTTCTTAATTGGATTCAAACTTGATACAGGTAAGCACTGTGATTATAATAATTGTACCTTAAAGCTCAATACAGGGCATATTTAATAATTTCTCCACCAGTACATATTGATTGATCCTTGAGACTATGAACAAAGATGCACCTCTACCAATTATTATTGTAGCCAAGGACACTGACTTTTAATATGACTTCTAATGCTGTAAACAAAAAAGTAATAAACAGCTGCAAATGCAGTGGTAGACTAAACTTAACTGGTGTAAGGCATTTACAAAAGAACACAACTCATGACTCCTATAGGAAACTGCCTCGTCATCCACCTTTATGCTGTATACAATGCACAGAGGACAGATACAGCATACGTCAATGTCAGAGAGGCACATATGGAAACACAGGGTTGCTTGTGCTAGTCTTCACACTACTGCACACTGCTTTGTTATTTTTGTAAATAAACCAAAATTAGAATGAACATACAGCATCATCAATCAGCGTTGCCATCAGGTCTTATGCCAGTGGTGGCACACTTTCCAAAGTCAGAGGAAACAGGCTGGCTGCTATGATCCATTTTGACTGCCCAGGTTCTTTCCCCCCCAAGGCAAATCCTATTTTATTCAGAAGCTTCATGTTGGCTTTTTCGTTTTGGGTTTAGGCTCTTATTTAGTCCCATCTCTCCTATTCAGTAAATCTACACTGCCATGCAAGGTATTAGATAATCATAGGTGAAGTTTTTCAAAAGAGTGTCAGGAGGGCATTTTAAATGAGTGAAGGATGCTTTATAAATATCAATTACCTTAAAAGTGAATCAAGTTAAATTCAAGTCAAATTCATGTTCATTTTCAGATCTTTGTATAATGGAGACTCCAGGTGCAAAGGGTTAGAAAATCACATCCTTTTCAAGACCAAAGTCAAAACAAGACGTTTCCTTCGAGATGTATTAGGATAGATTGTATGCTGCCATCACTCATTAAATTTGAAAGACAAATCTGAGTCAAAACACCAGCAGATGAGCAAATTACATTCAAACCCAAACTGAAGAACATAAAACCCTAAAGCATGGACTCATCATGTACTGTAGTTACTTTCAATCTCTTCAGTAAATATGTGCTTACTCTAACTTGGACCATTCACGACGGGAGACTGATAATTTCACTTGATTAACAAACTAGTGCGAGTGAACATCTGGTAGCAATTAACCTTCAGACCTGCATTCATGCCCATGGACCAGCATGCATCGGTAGAGCTGGGCTGAGCTCCAGTTCTCTAAAGCCCATTTCTTTCTACAGCAACTGTTACTCTTTATCGCCATGCAGGGGGAAAGGGTTGGGGTACTGCCTGTGTTTGGTTGATTGTAGCACTGGAGGTCAGGGGCCATTTTCACTGAAAGCTGGATAACACTGGAAAAAAAAAATCCCTGAATCATTGTCCTGAAGAGAAATTGACTGATTGTTATCTATCTGCCTGTATCTTCAGAAATAAGTATCCTTAAGTCACTGTATTGATAGAGCACATCCAGTCTGTGTCGCTCCCCTTGTTACGCAGAGAGGGTGCCAACAAACACAGTCTGAATTTTAAAAAATACCCACCAATTAGTCATACCTGCGGTTCAGATCGAGGTATAGATAAATTCCTCTTCTTTGACCTTGTTGCCATGGAGGATGATTTTGCCAGGCTTGTACAAATCATCCAGGTCTCAACATTTAATCTTGCCAGTTCAGAACTGCTGTGTGTGCATGGCACTCTGGGAGAAATAAACAACATCATGGAGGCTGCAATCTTTATCCACCTGATCCACTATTTTGCAGCCAAGGTTATAGAGGTAGCAAAGTCTTGAGAGAGTTCTATGTAACAGTATATAGGTCCTTCAGGATGGAGGAAAAATAAATACAGGCTTCTGTGTGTCTGTGTGTGGTACATTCAAATGTTACTGTGAGGCTGTGTGACACTCAAAAGTTGTGTGTTGTTGACTGCCAATTACAACATCAAAAAATATCAGAAAACAAACAAGAAGTACATGTGTTTGCTATCAGTGAGAATTAATTTGGAAGTTATATTAAAAAGGCTGGGGTTCATCAATAGAGAGGTGGATTTTCCTCACGGCACATTAATGCATCACAGCACAACAAGTGTCAGCTATGCACACAGAGCAGCTTGGAGCAGACTTCTCTGAGCAGCTTGCTAAACCAAATGGTATCAGCATGCAAAAACAGTGGTCTGGTGCTTGAATAATGTCGTAAAAGACAATAGTGAAGAGGAGAGAAAAAGTGAATTTATCATTTTAATACCACATGCAGCAGAGTGGAGATGTGCTGTAATGCTTCCCAACTATTAGCAGTCATATCTGGAAAAAGCAACTGCAGGTCTGGATCTGTTCCAGTGCAAGTTGTTCCAATTATCAGCCAGGAAAGTAAAAGCTGCAGCAATTTATAGCAGCAAATGTAGACATGTACCCTTCACTGCAGTGAAGTTACACTAAACTAGGTCTATCTAGCTTAGCTGCTGGAGTGGAGTTTTCCTACAGAAGGAAACTGTTTTTTGTGATTGTAAGGTTACAGGCACCAGCTAGCAGGTAAAGTTTAACAGTATCAGGCATGAGCAACAAGTTTTATTTCATTTTTTGGCCAACTCACTGAATTAACGTCTACTAACCACAGCTGTCATTTTAGCCAATGGCCACAGACTGAAAACAGGAGAGGCAGGAAAAAAAGAAGCAGCAGCAGTAGCAGACAAAAACATACACCACTGTTAAGTCACTATGAAATTCTTGGGAAAGTAAGCTTAAGGTTAAACTGTGGTCTTGACTTAATCTTTTGTTTACTGTATGGCACAGTGAGTCAGATATTAATGCAAAAATATTTGTTTTTTGCGAGCCACAAAACTATTATTTTAAATGACTTAGCTGCAAAATTATCAGTAAGTATAAATAAACACAGTGATTTTTACTCATCAAATCAACTGAAACATTGATGAAAAAAAAGGCCTGCAGATGTCCAGGTCAGAAGAGGACCTCTGGCTGGACCATTTAAGAATTTATTTTTCAAGCTGCAAATCTGAACCTGATGTGGCAGGATGTGTACTGTGTACAAAAACCTTAATGGACTGAAGAACATTAAAGCCTGCTGATGCTGATAATGGCAGACTGTTGATTTCACTGGAACATCCTGAAAAGATGTCCAAAGCCAAGTCAGACGTCAGTTCAATTTTCATTTGGAACAATTTCTTCCACATGTAAAAATAGCCACTATTACTGGATGTGTTGAAAGTATGTCCAAAGAGCACTTGCACTTGCTGGGTTTCTACACAGACAATCAACATTTAGGCCGTCTGACAGTTGATCAAGAGAACTTTATGTTAAAAGAAGTTTAGAAAGGGAAATGTTTATATATTTCTTTTTAACTATACAAATAAAAACATTTAGTTTTCTACAGCTACAAGTTGCAACAACTGCAGTTGTAACACTCATTGACTGCAGGTGGTGCAGGTGCTGAAATTGCTGCAGCTATTTTATTCTTTGCCTGTAGGTGGCAGCATCAGTTCATCTACAGTTACAGGTCTAAGCAGTTGCTGTTATACTGCATAACCCATAGGTGGCACAGGTTGGAACTACAGGGAATGAACAACTTCCCCTCGTGGTGAATTTCTGGTCTCCTAAAAGAGACAAGTTTTTGAGTTGGGCAGTTTCAAGCCTGTTGCATGAGGTGCTTCATGTACAATAAAAACAATAATTAAAAGACCAAGGGCTTTACCATTCCACCTTATTGGATTCATGCAAATAAGGGTCAGATAATGTTATTGTAGATAACAGGGGCCTAACAGCTTCCAGTAGTAAAGGTAATAAATTCAGAAATAGAAATTCACCCGCAGTTGCACTACAGGTAATCATATGGTTTTCTCTATCTAATTTCCAAAACCCAATTAGTTTTTCCCTCCGAGTACAACAGCTATTTACATGATGCAAAGGACAATAAATATTGAGGAGAACCTGCTCCTCATTTTTCAGACTCTGTTTAAGCTGGTTTAACATACAGTCACATTTTCAAGTACACTCATTCTTTCTGGATGGAAAAGCATCTACTAACAGATGGCTGTAGCAAATGTAAAAAAAAAAAACATTTTTTTTCCTGAGTTTGTTAACCTCCTGCTTTATTGAGCTGGGCGTGGAAAATATCACAGCGAACAAATGGAATTAAAAAGCAATTTCTCAAAATAAAGCTAAATCTTTGGCACAGTACATGGAAGGGGTGGGCATCCCATGATTTATTGTGAGTGTTCAGATTTGGCCACCATTGATTAACTGTGTCCTTAGCTGGCTCCACCTCAAACAGTATGCCTAAATGATGATTAAAAAGAGCCAGTGAAGAGTGTAAAAGAAGGTGAAATAAATATGTTCCAGTTAATTCAAATAGATGTAAATAATGTCAAAGTCTACGTTTTTGTTCTTTTTTCCACTTCATTTACTGTGTTGAAGGCTACTGATGAATATTAAGTATGTTTACCTGGTTTCTTTTGTCAGTGGAGATGGCTTACCATAATGACACTGCCAAGATTGTGTTGTTCTATTAATTTGGCAAACAAAAGCTATTCATCATTGTTTTTCTGTATCTATCAGACTGTTTAACACCCAGGTGGGAATTAAACCCAAACAATAAGAGATCTGATTTTCCCAGTTAGCAAGACATTTTTGGCAGGTCTCTCATTAACCTGATGTCATCATATTGTACACTGCAACAAGACACACAGCTGATCATATTATTCAAATTTGCAGCCATCCCAACAAGTCATAGGAGGCAACAAATAACCATAGGGACAGCAAATAAGGTTCATTCCATTTTTGAAAATGGGTTTTCTGTACAGTTTGACAGAATATTTTCTTCTTATACTCCATGCAAAGAGAACTTTTAGAGATGGTTTAGTTCCTAAATACCACTCTATGTGGAGGGAGGTCTTCACCACTGCCATGAGAAAATTCTTTTTTTTTTTTTTTTTTAAGACAGAGATTAAAAAAATAAAAAAAAGTCTTTAAATATAAACTGGTATTTTACCTCATGGCAAAACTGGTGCTTGTTGAGTTGTGTTAACATTCTCACCAGCCTCTCAAGGAGTATTCATTCCCTCCCCACAGTCCCACTCAGATATACCCTTATCCTTCTTATCCTCAGCAAATCAATACTACCTCAGCTACTTTGGGAATCAGCCATCCACACACATCAACTGAGAAGCGATGCTTCAGAAGCACAAAGCTGAAATCCTGGGTGGAAATCTTTGCTTGCGTTAGCATCTTCAGGTGTATCTCCATGGTATTTGAGCTTTTAGAGTATACTGAGGAAAAGGTAACAAGGTAACTCATCCTCATCATTGCACAAGCTGGTTGCTGGTGGAGTTATCTGTGCATACTCCCTTAATGCAATGAATGAATGTGTCTCTCTTAATGCAATGAGTGCATGTTGGTAAGCTCTTCCAGCATGTTACCAAATCGAATATCAAACATTTAAATCAGCCGATTCCCTCATTAGAAATGAATTTTCTGAAGTGTTGCCCAATGTCTTGGAGGGTAATCATTAAAAATGACTTTAATGGAGGTCAGTGAGGTTGGTTCAAGCCATTAATCTAATTGTGTGTCATTTAAATATCATAAATCATATTGTACATGTTTACATTTGACATTTCTTTGCACTTAACTGTGCAGTAATATCTTTGCCTGCTTCCTGTAATCATCAGTGCATGAATATTGATGTGGTATCTCTCCAGGCTCTTCATCTAAAATGAATGAAGACGGGCCTCCAGCTCAGACAGATCTGCACAAACATGGCATGCTCATTAAAGACCAATTGTATAATAATGTGCACCTGTCTGGAGAGACGAAAGGAAGCCTTTCTGAATGTGTTCCCTGTGCAGAGATCTGAAATTAGCCATTATGATATATACATTTTCAAACTTTTGTGTGCAGCAACTGTGACTATTATGTTTTTTAGTTTTACACGGAGGTGCAACAGTTTATTTACTACTAAACAATTAGATTAGAGAGTGACAAAATGATTTTATTTGAATTAAGTAATCAGTATTCCCTACATCACCATATATCAAATCACTTGATCGTGACATTATATAAGCTTTACTCTTTAAACATTTCAACATTATATTTATTGATCATTTTTCAAAGGCTCAATGTGTAACTCTGTTCCCAAGCTGGGAAGAGCCAAAGCCAGATGAGACAGGTCGCATGACCAGCTTGCGTATCTCATATGTTAATTTTCCATATTGCAATGGGAGTTGGGACTGCAGACCTGATCCTGGCAATCTGAAAACAAACTGAGAGCTAATTTGAGTGTCCCCATCCAGCTGAGTTACATCATTCTGAAGGGCTGTTTGTTTGCAACAGAAAAACCAAAGGCCTCTGCTGATATTTATGACAGACACAGTGGATCATGACTTTTTAAAGTGGTCAAATGCACTAATACTCCATGGAGCCTGTATGACTTGTAGGAGGCAAGCCTGGCTTAGCTCATTATCACTTACTTCCTCTCAAGCTGCTGTGGTTACATCTGTGGTGTTTAAGTGTCACCATGAACTCTGCAGGTTAAGGAGATGCTAGGGTGACTGTGGTTCCTCTCATCTGTGACTCACACAAAATAGAAGAACATCAGCAAGCTGCAACTATTGACCAGCAGTTGAAAGATCAGTCCATACAGAGGAGGCAAAGCAAACTGTAAATTTAAACAGGAGTTTAAATTTGTAAAATTACTTCAAAAAGGAAATTCCAGACAAAATATCCCTGATCACTTGACAATAAAAAGCTTGGACAGGAATAGGCATAGGCTGATTATAAGTTTATATTTTATATAAGTGTATATTGCGATTTGAAAAAGTTAAGCCACTAATATTTTCCTTTATACCGTTTCTACGGTATAAGCTCTTATCCTCCCACATTGAAATGACTCGTCAAGACAGAGACTGTAGGACTCCTTCGAGTTGTGCAGCGCGGAATAATACGACCCCTCCCCCTCCAGTTTGTGCGTGCAGTCAGCTCTGTTCAGGCAAACTGAACTACTAACCCGATGTCTTCCCTTTCTTGTAGTCTTGTGCTCTTTCATGTCTCTCCTCTTCTGTCATTTTCTGCATTTATTTTTGCCTCTAGAGCTGTAGAGTCTGATCTGTAATGACAGGCCTCCTGCTACTCCTACAACCCCGCTCAACACCTGCTGCTATACCTAGAAATTATTAGTGCTGTTTCTAGTATTACTGTTACTTGTAATCACTATTTTATGTCATTATTATGATTGCTACTATTGTGCTACTGATCGCCCCCCACCCCACCCCCCTCTCTTTCTCAACCCAACCGGTCGAGGCAGATGGCCGCCCACCCTGAGTCCCGTTCTGCTCAAGGTTTCTGCCTCTTAAAAGGAAGTTTTTCCTTGCTCATGGTGGGATCTGTTGGGTCTCTCTCTTTAATTATAATAATCTAAAGAGTATGGTCTGGACCTGTTCCACATGAAAAGTGCCTTGAGATGACTTTTGTTGTGATTCGGGGCTATATAAATAAAATTGAATTGAATTGAATTCTGGCAGAAGGAGGTGACACCCCAGTACTTTTCCTCCCCTGTCAAAAATAAAAATAAAAACACTGAAAAAATAAATCGGTTGTGTGGGAATATTTCATGTCAGGAGGCAATACATCAACCCTGATTTTGTGTCTTTGGGAGCACCACCCATCACTCTATGCCATGGTAACGCAGTCTTGAAATGAACGTATGTAACAGCTACAAGAGTTAGCATGTCTAGCATCGGTGAAATAAATACTACAGGCTTGGTACTGCGGCAGATAACAATTAACTAGCTAACATCAGCTGGTTTCTCCACTACACACTTATGTCGTGGAGCAGAGAAGAGCAGAGATTGTTGAACTGCAGGTTTAGGCTCACTTAAGGGACTTATTTAAAAAAAACAACAAAAAAAAAAAACACCTTTACTAATGTTCCAAATCTTCTGTGTTGCATAAGAATAAAATAGACTGCGTTCAATGGAGAAAAAACTGTTTTTCTTACCAGGCTTTTCATAATAACTCATTTTAGAGCTGTAATCGCAATACCGTGAAACCGTGATATTTATGTTTTAATTATTGTTGTTAATAAAAACAGATAAGGCAAATGTTATATGTAAATCATATCTTCTGAAAAAGTGTTTGCTTACATTGCTTTGTTTTGACAGCACTATATTCTGTTTGCACTCCATAGCCTGTAACCAAGTTATTTTGACAAGAACATATTTTTTTGATACTACAAATGGGAAACTCTAAAACTCTTTAAACCATTTTGTCTTGAGGGTAGTACTTTTCATTTCATTTCACTCGCTATCATCTGAGCAGATAATCTGTTAACCTTCTTGTGTTTGTCTGTTCTACCAAGGTAGATGATACGTGTAAACTACTGAGATCTTCTGATTTATTCAAAACAACACACTAATGCTGCTTCCATTAAGGTAGAGCTTCACTTCCTGTTTGCTGGAGGTTTTTTTTCTTTTCCAGGAAAGAGCTGTCTGCTTCTAGGTGTTAATAATAATGAATGCAAAAGCTTTCATGAACTGTGTATAATATCATGTATAATGTACAGCCAGCACTTTGGTTTTTAACTTTGGATACCCTTCAGAGGACAACTCTCCTCTTACTGAACTGCAACTTGCCAGACACTTTTGTAATTTGACATAACAGGCTGATGTAACATTGTAAACTTCAAAGTTCATTCACAAGCCTCAGGAATATCACGCTGAGACTGTCTGAACAGTAGCTATCATACTTGTGTTATGTTAAGGATGAGTACAATTGCAACAGTAACCACAAATTGGGACAGGCTGATTCAATTTTGTGTCCTCTCAACAAAACTGTAGGTGATACAGCAATAATATTCATTGTTTCTAACAGCTTTCACAAAGCACTTGGGAACAGCTCTAAACCAATAACTACAGCAGCGAGGCTACAGTCTGTGTTCGCAGTGCTCATAATGACTGATAGGAGTCAAAATTTCTGCATCAGTAACTAATGCAAGTCATGTCTGCAGCTGCATCTGTTCTGTTGACATACTGCTCTTTGAAGCTCGCTGAGTACAGGCTGTACCAAAAGGCTATTCTTCCTTTATTGCCCTGCTTATCACTTTCATTTTTTTTTTTTTTTTTTTTTTTTTTTTTGCTTGGAGACTTTCCAAAGAGCCAATTCTTTTTTTCTGGCTGGCTGAAGGCAGTCAAGCCAGTCCCATGGAGCAGCTTCTGCTATGCTGCACTGCACCTACTACAATCCAAATAGGGTCATGACTAGAGGGTATCTGCATGCTGTTGAAGTGACATTCCTTTCTGTAGAGTTGTTGTGTGTGTTACGATCCAGGCAGCTGTCTGATGTCGATATTACTGGAGGCCACGGCAAAGGATGTCATAATGAATGGCACGAATTAGCTATACCTACCATAATTAGCCATTTTCTCAGGCTGGATACTCCATTAATTACATAGCATATTCTTTACTTCAACATCTGTGGTACAAGAACATGGAGTCTTCCCAGTTACTTCAGTGATAATATTGAAAGTCAGTTTTTACCTTTTATTATCAGTCCTGTTAGCAAAGACTTTAAAAAGAACAAATTATTCTCCCAGTTGGAAAAGACTGTTGGTGTGTCTCCTAGCCCATCTGTCTTTTAGTTCATATTTTGGGTTCTGTTTACACAGTACCATCTGCCAAAATTCACCCAGTGAATTGAAATTCACTGGGTGCGATACTGATACTTTGCGTTCACAGTGATTGACCGCTGTGGTCCTGTATTTGATGTACAGCCTGTAACACATTAGAGGTGGTGCATGAAATAAGCTTGTTTTGCCATCAAAGGCATATGTATTAATGAATGCCCACTGAAGTTGCTAGTGAAATAATGGCGTAACAAAGAACATTTTCACTATGCCGAGACGTGTTAATTGACTATCTGCTAAACCTCTTCCCCAACAATCCTTGTCCAATCCTTGCTTAACAAACAAAGATAACTCAGCACAGAGGCTTTGTCAAGCTGGGTACAAAAAATCTGCTTGAAACACAAAAGTGACAGTTGCAAAATAGCAATAGCAAAATATTTTGATAGCGGAGTTGCAAAATTGCAAAAATAGCAAAAGTGCATAAAAGCATAAATAGTTGAAAAAAGTTGAATAAGCATAAATGTAAAGACCTTAAAAAGCTAAACATTTTGATAGTGGAATGCAGCAGAAAGTGCAGTAAAATTTCACTGCAGGAGCCGGGGATTGAACCACCAACCTTCTGATTGGGAAAGCTTCCATAGAGTCCCAGTATCAGAAAAAAGTTGAATACAAGCAGGAATGTCCTCAAAGAGCTGAACATTTTGATACCTGAATGATGTCTATAGCACAAAGCATACAGGACTAGTTAGGTGCCAAAAAAGGTATGGAAAAATAATAACAAAGATTTGAAGAACAATAGTGTAACACTGCAAGCAACATAAGAAATTGTGGATTGGCCTTTGCATGGTTTCTTGTGGTTTAACAATGTGGTAACCCGGCAACAGCAAACAGTAACCAACAAAACATCACTTCAACATAGTGCAGGCACCCTACAGCCATGACCTCTCAACGGTCTGCAGGCTGCAGCATAATTTTCATCCTTCTTTGCCTCACCACATAAAATATATCTTCCTACTGTTGCAAGATATTTTTTCTGACTGATGAAACCACAACAGCAGGGATGAAACATGTAGGGGGTCTCACATCGCCTTGTTTTTCTTTGTGAATCATGATGTGTTCTAAAACTATTTAACTTTCAAGGTTAATGCATAACATTTGTCCAAAACTACAAAAAACAGTACTGACATTTTCATTCTGTAACCTTTTTTCTGCAAATTGCTTAACTATCATCGCAACTGGGAAAACAATCTTCATAAGTGGTTAACCTAAGTGTCCGCTGAATGAGTGGCAGCTGTAACATGGTTGTGTCGCTCAAAGGCAGAAGAGCACCAGTGACACCAGAGTGCAGGGTCTGCACTCTACTCTCCACTACAGAGAACGATGGGGGCACAGTCAGCACACGCACACACACTCGCAGCACGCACGCACGCACGCACGCACGCACGCACGCACGCACACACACACACACACACACACACACACACACACACACACAGCCTTCCTGCCTGTGTGTAAAAGTTCACTCAAAAGTAAGGCAAAATATTACATTGGCTCAGCTGCACACAAAGTGCCTTAGGTCCAGTGGTAGCCTTGCATTTACCCTGGCAATTAAAAAAAAGACTTGGCACACAAATGATTTTCTATTCAGTTCCAGTCTAAAATATAAAACAAGGCTCAATTTTGCATGATCTCTTACAAACTCTACAAACTTTTTTTTGTGACTGCAGGCTGGCAAACTGGATTTTAGACTTCAACCATCTATTGTAATGTTTACAGTATGTTTGACCTGGTTTATTATTATCACTGAAACAAGGTCAGTCTAGTTTAAAGGGAAAAAAATATGTTGGAAAGACGCTGAAAATAACAAATTGTTAAATAAGTGGGGTTAGTTTGTTATGAATAAATTGAATACAGCTGTGAAAGGGCAGTGACTTCTGTTTACCACAATATGAGTAATGCCAGGTCAGCCACCACACAACAATTAACACAGCTGGCCATATTGTTGTTGATGATGATGTTCACAATTCTATATATTTACCATGCTTATATGTGTGTGGGTATATTCTGTATATATATATACACACACACACAGTGTGTATGTGTGTGTGTGTGTGTGTGTATATATATATATATATATATATATATAGTAGGGATGTGCAGGAATAATCAATTAGTTGAAATGGTAAGCATAGTCAACACCTTTTTTTAAAGAATCAACAAATTTTTATTTGACTAATTTTTATTTGGTTGGGGGTGGGAGGAGATTTCTGTTTTACATCATAGAGACGTGGAACTAATGTTTATGGATCTGTTTCTGCCCGAGTGAGCATCTTCTCTCTGTGTGGTGTAAGCAAAACACTGGAACAGACATTGGCAACAAGAAGAAGGGAATCAGGCTGTTAAACGAGCTGCTGCTAATGTTAGCTCAGATTGTTGCTAGATGTTTGCTTGTTTTTAGGTTAGGATTTCTTCAGTGTTCATTGTTCAGGAGGATTTCACTGGGAGGCGAATTATCGACAGAGGTCTCATTAACTCCAAAACAAATGGACCAAACAATTAAAATTGGTAGAAAAACTGAATAAAGCAGTTTCATATAAAAAAAACAAAACAGCGTTTTTCTGTGACGTTGACACAGGACGTTGAGAGTGGCTGTTTGCTCAGCTTGTTTCTCTGTTTACTTAAGATCCAGACGTCTGATGACAAAAATCCTTCATTGGGTTTAAGATTATAGTTATAACGTTATAAAAAGTGATTGCAACGTGACTTGAAACATGAACAAAGTAGTCTGCTGCAAATGTTTTAATGTCGGCCATCTGGCCGACAGCAGGTGCTAGTGGAAAACACTGTGGATTTGTTGTACCTAAACGTTCATGTGACAGTAAACGAAAGGAACAAATAACTGCTTTGGTGACTTAAATGATTTCAGACGATATGTTTTTTTTAGCACTGTCGGAAGAATGGAGCTGTCAAAGGCTCATGGAACCGTAATACACTGTGCCTTCATGGAAGACCATTACTGGCCAGATGGAGAAAAAGTACAATGAGGCAGCAACAGCTCTAATAAAGAACTTGATGGAAGCCAACAAAGTAGCAATAACAGCCCCTGCATGGACAGCTCTCACATCTGTACTTCAGATTCACAGAATAGATGAGACACACTGCTGAACAATGCCGCTAGTCTGAGGTGCATTGTTGATCAGTGGGGCTTAGGAGGTAAAGTTAGTGCCACTGTCCCAGTGTGGGGGTCACAGCCCCTAATGCTCCTATTACTGTAACCACTTTGGACTTCGCCCCCCACATCTGTTCCGGTTGTTCCTTCTGCCCCTGGTACTTCTCAGTCTCCTTACATTCCTTCTTTCTGATGTTACTGTCAGCTGGGATTGCCACATCTATCACAACTGCCCACTGCTGCTCCTTGTCAACCACCACTATGTCTGGCTTGGTAGCCAGCAGCTGCTTGTCAGTCTGGAACTTCAAGTCCCACAGGATCTTAGCTCTGTTGTTCTCAACCACTTTCGGTGGTGCGTCCCATCGGGACATGGAGACTTCTACTCCAGACTCGGCACAGATGTTCCTGTACGTTATCCTGGCCACTTTGTTATGCCTCTCAGTGTACACTGTCCCAGCTTGCATCTTAACCCCTGCTACTATGTGCTGGACTGTCTCAGAACATCTTTGCATAGCCTTCACCTTGGGTCCCGTCTGTTGTGGTAAACCCCCTTACCTCTATGGATCTGATGCTTAGGGCTGTGCTGCCATGACTTTTATATCTGTGTATATGAATGTGTGTGTGTACTGAAGGTACAGGTGATACCTGCCTGTCTTTTTGTTTCTTTTGGTGCACTTGCATAATTTACAGCAGCTTTAGCTACAGCTGCAGATGCTCGATATACTATTTACTATTTCTACCATGCAACTGTGAAAGAAAGTGCTGTCAAAGTTTATAAAAACCATCATCTAGCACATTATGAAAGTGTAATATGATTTGCATCTGCAGGATGTGGTTAGCTGCAGACTATGTGACCTAAACATAATGTTCGAGTTTTAGGCAGGCATATTTCTTGTATATAATTAATTACATTGTATCAAAAATATTGATTTTATGTCAACTGGTAGGTAAAGAAAGGCTCATCACAGTGGTTGTTATCTGTAATGTATCAGGTCAACAGCACCATTATTTTAACAGGTCTGATCAATGTCTGATCTTTCATTTTGTGTTGTATAAAAAGGTTAATGTTTGTTCTGAGGATAAATTGCAGGTACAAACATACTGATATTTGCACAGTTGGAATGAGATGCATGTTGATGCTGACTTAATTTAGAATAGACCATTTTTCATTCACACTGTGTTTACCAACAGTGAGAGAAAAGTATTTTTCAAAAATCCTGCCTGTGACATCTCATTAAAAACACATCCTTTAAAATCCCCCATGTGGATCTCAACACAATAACCTCACTCCAAAATTGCACCTTTAATTTTACACAGAGGGGACAATTTACTTTTTTTGATTACTAAAATTAGCTTTGTAAGATTTTTTTTGTTGTTCATTATAGCACACGATGCAGAGACAAATCATTATATGAGGAATATATGTGAAAGTCTCAGTGTGACATTGGAGGAACAACAGAAAAATGTCAATGGAGGATATGCTGTCAGGTCTGTTAAACAGCTCTATATTCTCCTTAATGTTGTTTTAGAGTTTAAGAGATATATTCTGGCTTCATGCAGCGGCAGATCTGCTGCTCATCTCCACTTCAAACCAGGGTACACAGCCAGTCCTGCTGCAGACAGCCGCTCTGCATCCCCATCACCAGCTGGGTTTATATGAGGTGAAAGAGATTCACGCAATGGGGAGGGAAAAAGAGACAGGGAACAGGGGAGAGATCAAAAGGAAGGAAAATCATACTGTACTAGTGTTCAATCATGCCTTGTGGATGGAAAGGAGAAAACATCTAAAACGTGGTAAAGAACATGCTTAAGAATGTCACATGGTAACTAAATGTGCCTTAATATAGACACATACTGCTCCTGTCGGACCTCAGTTCACACTCTGGGTTTACCACAAAACTATTTCAACTGGCTGCACTCAGCACACCCACGGTTTTCTAACTATCTCCTGGAGAATGACTGTGCTCTAAAAGTAAACTTTACTGAAAAAACCCAAGGTGCATGGACATGCACTGGACTCGACCCTGATCAAAAAAAAACAGAACGGAAATAACTGATACTTTACATTTTTTACTTTGCCTTGTGTGGGAAGGTACGAGGGCTGAACATTTTTACACTGAAATTGCACTTTGTAAGAGTGTCATTTTCAAATTGCAACAATTATCACTTAATTAACATTAACATGTCTTTAAAAGTTGTAGGAAGGTGAAAGTTCAAATATCTGACTAAATTCATTGGCTATAATGACAAATGTTGCCAGCTGTAGCTAATTAATGTTAACTCTGATAATTAAACAACAAAAAGTAAACTCACTGATTGTCTGGCTGATATGTGCTCTGCATGCCAGAATTTGTACCATTTACACTTCACCAAAGATGATTTCATCCAGGAAGAAACACCACTGTTAAATTTTGATGTTAAACTTGAGTGTGGTCTCAGTGTTTTTACTGTTCAAAAGCCCAACAGTTCAAGCAATATCATAACAGGGTTCTATGTTCATTACCTTTAAAGCTACGAATCTCCAGTATTCAGAGCTTTTCAAAAAGTTACAATATTGGTCAATAAAAATATGACAAACCTGCAATTACATGGTGTCTGTGACCTATTTAAAGTGGCACAAGAGGTCTGAGAGAGAATCACAGCAACAATGACTAACAGTTCCACTTCCTCAACAACAGGGTGTCTGTGCTGATGACTGTTTCTACATGCTGCTGCATGGCTCAAACAGTGCAGCTGATTGGCAGTAAAGTTCAAACATCTGCTCTCCTCAGGTGTGACACCATCTAATGAGCAAAGGGGTGCATGTAAACAGACTACATCGGCATATTTTGACCAACCATATTGGCCAAAATATTTCAGAACAGATTTTTTTCACAGAAGACATTTTAACATGTCACAGTCACAGTAAGAGAGGCACAAGTGTATATAATAAAATTAATGATGGCTGTCTTCCACATAGCTGCTCCAGTTTCAGGGTCCTGGTATTGTTCATGCTGGCTCACTGTCAGACTGAACAGAGCCATCGCTAATGTTATTAGTAACACCTGTGTTTTTTCCTATAATGACAGGTCAAAATGTCTGCTATCTTCCATAGACCTAGAGCAGGAAGTCAAAGAAAGACTTAAACAATTTAAAATAAACAGACAAAGACATCAGTCAATCAGTGAATAAAAATGCTATCCTATGAACATTCAGTTGTTTCACATCCAACTATTCCTCAGAATAAGAAAATTGGCTGTGGCATGCATGCTCCTGTATAGCACTCATTTACACATTAAAGGTACATATATATTAGATGCTGATGCGGTTCACTTGGAGGCCAAAAGGGAAAAAAGTGAAGAAGCAGCCTGCCTGGTCCATCAGTGAAAATTAACATAACCAAAAAAGAAGCACAGCGGCTGCAGACTCACAGTTGGAATTGAAGTTTGTGATCAAACCATGAGGGTTATTAGCTTTAATTAGGCCTAAAAGCCTTGGGCTGTATTTGTACTTTTGGCAATGACATCTGGGGGCAAAAGAACCCTCATGTGCAGGGATCATTAGTGCCCAACCCTCACCAACCTCTGGCACAGGTAGCGGTGTTAGCTGGGCAAAGATACCTGATGAAACAAGCAGGGGCCAGGGAGGCGTCCCCACACAAGTCAGAAGTTCAGATCAACAGTTTTCAACAAGTAAACATGCTTTTCATGACACAAGAGAGATTGTGCAATAATCTTAGTTCAGACAGATTGCTCTAAAAAAAGATGTGTCACCATGCAACAGTGGACAGGACACAGTATATAGCTTATGGTATAAACAGATAAATGCAGGATGTGAGCACTGAGCACTGCTTTGCCAAGCTGACCCCCTCAGAGGGAACCACTCGGCCCCATGAGGCCATGTTTACATTAATAATTTCTTGGCAGAATAGCTGATGTTGGTGAGGCATTTTTTATTCTTTATATATTAATCTGCCACCCATCTAACCTGTGAACAGAAAACTACTGTAAATGTATTTTCATCCACACCCCTCATCCAGACTTTCTTCTGTGTGTGCGTGTGTGGTGGTGGGGCAAGGGGTTCCAAAGGTTTGGGTCCTTGCAGCTCAACTCCTGCCACACAGCTCTATTTTACATAATCCAAAGCCATTTCTTCCAGCTTCCCTTACCTATAATGAGTAGAACAGAGTGAAGGGTATATTCTAAATGTCATTTCATGCACCATTCAAACGGACAAGCTAAAGTATATTGGTAAACATTACAGCGTTGCTTTGCAAGATGGAACAGTATGTGTGAGGCTAAGATCAATTTCATGGCCAACTATACTCTTTTGAATTTAAATGTTTATCCAAATATTTTCTGCAATCCTGGAGCTCAAGGAAGGCTTAGATAGATACTGTAAACAAAAGGGACTTCTGATCAAACTAATGTCCACATGCCTCTTAACAACCCAGATATGTTTGTATTTATATTTCTTTCATCAAGATAATTATAATTCTAAATGTTTAATAAACTCAGCAACTAACCATTAAGAAGCTCCTATCCATAACCTGGATTTCGTTTTACACTACTGCATTCAGACTGCATTAGGGTACAGGACATTGCTAAGAGACGAATCTGGACTGATTCCCATTTTACTTGCTTCTTACGCCTGCGACTGTATTGTACAATGCTGCTCTTTTCTCACTGCATTTGTCAGAAATTGTTGGAAGTCAAGCAATGGTTCATGACCAACTAAATAAAATAACACCTCTGACCTCAAGTGATGAAGGAAATGGAATCACGAGTATTATAGATCCCCAACATCTCCACAGAAAGGCAACAGTTAACAGTACAAATATAGAAAATAATCTCTGTTCATTGTTCCTCAGCGTCCAAAAGTATATATCATCTGGGCTGCAATGGAAGTAATGCAATTCACTGTCCCTGGTTTATTTAATAAAACACACTTTGGGAGAACAAGAGCACTGAACACACATTTACTTCATTTTCTATGTTTGATTGATGATGGCTACAGAAAAAAATGGGGCATCTGGGCCCTTTGGCTACTGTTATGCAATCCCTTCCGTTTTATTATCTTTTTTTCCTTTTGCTTCTTCTCAAACTCTTACAACAAACTCTTTCTGGTTCTAGTTATGCATTAGTGCTGTTAATGAACTAAATATAAATTTGACTTTACGATATCATGCATTCCCACAGCTGACCAGCCTATTATTGTATATTTGGGCATAATCTTCAAGATGTGGACTTGTGAGATAAATTATTTTATGTCCTAAGGAAATCATGCTCTGACTGCTTTTAATAAGCATTAATGCATTCTTGTTCTTGGAATATTTAAGATCATTCATGGAGCTATTTTACCACTTTGTCTTTTTACTGAATGGATGATGAATAAGCCAATTTAAATCCCTTTACCTTAGACCATTTTGTCATTATTTATTACTTACTGTAAAAGGGACAATGGGGAAAAGTTGTAGCTGCCCTCTGGAATGACTGGTGTTAAAATTACCAGCATGTAGTTAAAAACTTATTCTGCCAAAGTGTAAATGAAAACCGATGTAAATTACCTATTACGTAGAGCTCACAGGCTGAGATTTTTTCCCCTGTTGTATAATCATCATTTATCTGGGTTTAATGGAGCAAACACCCTGATGCACACCAGTTTGTTACCTACTAACGCTGCCGTCTTCTGCTGTTCGGTGTATTTCAATTTAACTAAAGCGGTCACAGTTTAGTGCTGCATGTGCAAATAGGTTTCCTGCTCATAGTTGTTTAATCTCTCCTCTGGGACTCAAGCCCTTGACCTTCTGGTCACAATCTGGCTTCACTGACCTCAAAACCATTAGCATGTACTCTTTAATGTCTCATCTTAATGCGTAATTGCTTCTCACTTTGGCACACATTTGAAATGTGTTTTTCCATTAAAATGGAATGACATTAGGATCATTAAATGTGAACCTTCACACAGAAATCTCACATCACCATCACACTTATATATGGGGATGCTGAAAGCCTCAGTCATTCACTAAAGTAAACACAATAAAATCAAGTTGAAAATGCCATCATATGACATTAAAAGGGTAATAGTCCGTCCTGGTAAGATGGAACTCTTAGATTCTTTAAAACTGATTCAAACTATTGATGTATCAAACTATTAGGCATGAAAAACATTTTTTATATTTATTATTTATTTTACATTCATTTATTCTTATATTTATCAGAAAAAGGCAACTGTATAGGTGTGGCAAGAAAGTGGATTCATCAGACCACTTAAACATAATCTTTGATCCAAAAAAGACTTCAATTTTTATGACCACAACCCACACATTTGATAATCCATATGAGGAAAATCTTTCAGAGATCACGGTCTGTCCATTTGTTACATCAACGGTCACAATTAATCAAAGTCGCATTTGTCCAATGCTACCAGCTGGCCTAGACCAGAGCAGATTGTATTCAGCTTGGTCTGATTAGTTGTTGTAGTATTAAGTAGTAAACCAGAATCATTTCTAAAAGATCCAAGCTTGAAATTCTACTCAATAATTACAGACAGCATGTGAATCAATAGAAAAAGTATGTCTTTAATTGGTTTTCTTTGGTAAATAAAGAAAGGCGTCTTCACCTTGGTGCTAACACTGAAGATCCATTCATCACTGACAATGAGCATTTGGTGGGAATTTGAGAACCTGCTTTTAATTGGTTTATATAATATCTCTTCTGTCACCTTGTTCAGTGCTACGTCTTCTCTGTCTTATCCCCAAGGTTATATTTTATTTCACATATCTCTGCACTGTCTTGCTCAGATAATTGTTTAGTTTTCCCTTTGCTGATCAAATAAAACCATATGTGTCTGTGAACTGGTGACTGAAGAAGCCTCAACAGTCACAAAGATTATGTTGCAGATTTATCCCTAAAACTTCTACCACCAAATCGTGAAAGTCATGGGAAGCTAACACCTATGATTAAACGAGAAACATGAATTAAAACTAGTACAAAATTGTCAATTCTAGTTTTAGCCATTTGACGTAATTTGCATTTGAGCTTTCTCAAAATAAGTAAGAGGTCTCTTTCACTGAACTTTACTGATTCATAAAAAAAGAGGGAGGGATTTTTTAAATATAAATCACAAAAATGTTCCTCTCCTCTCAAAAATGTGCTTTTTGTAACTTCACTTGAATGCTTGACCTTCGCTGTGCAGAATTATGTACAGTATGTGCAGACACTAGAAGTTTGTTTTCCTATTCATCTGCTGAGGGAGGAAAGTTTCTTCACCTTAAATCGGAGTTTAACACTGCTTGTATGAGCTTTGTGATGTCACATCTGATCATGGAGGCCATCATTGTTCAGTACACAATATGTGCCTAGCACCCATCAACATGATAATTGTGAATGGGGACAATTGTTAATATCCTCATGACTGACTTTAAAAAAAAAAAAAAAAAGCTGTGTAGCTTGCCAACATATGGTCCTATATTGATTTATTTTTAATTAATTGTCAAAAGGGGGAGCGTGCATCTTTCCAGTCATTCCAAAATGCTAAGCCTATCACCATGGCTGAAGGCTCGGCTTGCCCATTGTATCACCTGCAAAAGAAAGTTAAATCAGGTCCAACGCCTCCAATTTGAGCTCCCAACTCTGTAACAACCACCCAGCTCTATTCACCAAACTACATGTAAAATTAACCAACGTTACTGTCAGTTACTTAACATAGCATCTCTTAGTTTAGTTATACTAACACTGACATTTATCTTAATGTTTGTTGATCACCAGTAAATTACACTAACGTTAGCCAGGCAATGTTAGCTATGTAGCTAAACAGCAAACTGCTTCACTGTCTTAGACCAGAGCGGAGCTGCAGTCTCCAGCAAATTGACTGCAATTTACTACAGTTTTTCCCTTAATGTTAACCATAATATTAATTTAGCCACAGCCCATAAGGAACAGTTCCAATCATTCTAAGAGTTTAAAGCATATTTTCATGATTACCACAATAATATCATTAATCACAATTATTTTGCCAGGATAATTGTGACAAGAAATTTTCATATCGTCCTATCTCTTGTATGGAGCGGGAATGACAGAGGCACCATTCTCCCTATTCCTAGTCAGAGTACCATCGAAACGCTCGGTAAAATTCTTACATAATGTTGCTTTCAAACTTGGCTGTAAGGGATCTTTAACAAATCTTTAACAAAAGACAGTTACCTCTGATGGAGGATTTACACTGAATGGATGTCTGAGCTGAAAAATGCAATAAACATGAGCCACCAACACAGAGGAGTTGGAACAGAATACCACTGTTTATAACAAGAAAACACTTCAGCAGGTGGGTTTTCAATGATTTTCAGTTGAGAATTCATTTAAATTCAGAAGAAGTAATCCTCATACTGGTTGAAAAGAAATGAGTAATCACCATCGTTTCAGAATCAGCTGTGCTGTCACTCCCCCACTGGACTCCACCATTCAGTGATGTAACCAAACACACAAGGCATCAGACCCCTTATGAATACTATTACATATTTTAATCAACTATATTTAATAGGACAACACCCATTTTTATAGAGTTTAAATGTACAGGTTCCCGTGTGTGTGTGTGTGTATGTGTGTGTTTGTGTCTGGCTGTGGCTGAGAGGAGGGCTACTTGCTGCGAGCTGCAGGGAGGCCCTGCATGGATGGATGGATTTGTGTTATGGTACTGCTCAGCACCACTGATAGCGACATTGCTCTGCTATTTGCTTTCAAAATATGTTTTGCAGGTCAGGTATCTCTCATAAAGTCGAGGTAAACTCTGGAGTAGGAGAGCATTCTTTGAAACTTACAACAACTTAAAAACAAAAAAACAAAACCCTACTGCACTCTTTAAAAGTAAATTCACCTTGTTTTGCATGGGACAACGCTCATCAATTACACACACTGTGAGCGCATCTTGTCTCAATCATTGGTTACTCAAACACAGTAATTGTTCTCCCAGGAAGTAACAGGAAAGGGTAACATATAGCTCAATAACACTTCCTCTCTAATGTGCTTCGCTCCACTGATTATCCCCCATGATGACACTATTACTCTTCTCCCCTGGCAAAAGTGATGGACAACAAATTGACTGCATAAACTAAACCTCAACCCATCAATACACACATAAACCGGTGCTTTTCAACCTGTTTTCCAGGATGTCATCTGGGGGTTAGTTCTCCAATGGTTAAATGAGCCAGGAAAGTTTTGTGGCTAATTCTCAGTGAACCCTCTGCAGTGCAGCACTTTTCTGTTCAAGATGAATCTTTTAGCTTAAAGCATTTGGGGCTACAAGAAGATAGGCCTAATGCACTTCTCAGCTTAAACACTGCACTCCACATTTAAGTCTACAGGCGCTGCTGCATGATTCAGTCAAAGTGAAAGCTCTTCGGAACAGCAGAGTGTGTCAGAAAGGCCCTTTCCAACGGTTGAATAAGGAGGAGGTCTGTATGTTTTTTTATTTTCTGTCAATTTTTAAAAGAACAACTGGTCAGTTGAACCTAGATGTGAAAATGCCCAGGATTTCATGTACTCTCTTTACTCTATAAAGAGCTGAACATGTTTTGACTGATGATAGCTGTAGATGCATGTTGTCAAAATCTTCCTAGTTTTATTTTAGTTTAAATGACAGGCTCTTCAAGTTTTTATTGTGGAGTGGAGCAGTAGATATCCATTTATCTAGTGAACAGTGAGCAGCATGTTTCAGTTTCTCAGAAAGAGCAAAGACTGAGCTAGCCTGAAGTGGAGCAGAGTTTCAGTTTTCTATTGTCTTCTTTCTGTAAACAACCAATTCTGCCACCAGTTTTATTTATTCCTCTCACCTCATCAGCTCAGCTCATCAAGCAAACAATTTGTACAATTTTAATGAATGCAGCTAGGCTAGCTAGCTATGTTTGAAGATGACCTTGCCATTCCTAATCTTGCCACCTACTACTGGGCAGAACACCAGACCTATTTGAATCAATGAACACATCTGAGATGTAGGCAGTGCAGATTCCCATGTCTGGAACCAGATGAAACATGTGCATCTGACCCTGAGCCTGATATGTTCCCAACACTGAGCTTACACTAAGTGAGTGCTAAGATATTGAAAATGAAGTTGCAAAGCTGTTTCACAATGAACTACTCTCACCGTGTTAACAGCAATGAAATAACATATTTATTATAATAAATTATAATTTATAGTATATAGACATAAGCAATGACAGCATACGACTACATAGAGAATATGCAGTCTTATGCTGTCATATGGTGGGATAAATTCATTGCAGGTTGTGGACTCTTTATTGTTCATGTCAACCAGCATTATCTCGGGTGTGAGAGGAGTTGATGCGATTTTCTTCCCTGGCTACACCTGCTGATGCTGTTTGCCTCCTGCTCTATCTGCATTCATCCTGCTTCAGCCTCTCTTCCCCATGGTTCAACAGCAGTTACGACATGAATGCATTTGTTGCCTTTAGTCATCAAAATTGGGAAAACTATTTGACTGGATTCTGTTGCACGTAATGTTGCGAGTTTGCATCAGTCCTTGTGGCCAGTTTCGGTCACAGGAAAGGCCTTCAGTGAGTTTCAAAGATGAAACACTGAGAGTCTCAGGTTTTTTTTTTTCTTTTTGTGGGAGGGTAAAACATTATTTGATAGGGTGATATGCAGCAGAGTCTGTAAGAAAACAAGTTTTTATGGCAACTTGGCCTTTGCACATGAAGACATGCATTTAGATTTAAAGTGCTGTTTGGCTTCTCTTTGACCTTCTGAGCAAAAAACTCACTGTTATCTCTACCTCACATGAAGTTAGAAGCTGGGGCATGGAATCACCCAGTATTTTTGATGGTGGACATGTACACAATATTTTGTAAAACACACACTGCTTAGTTCATAAAAGTGCTGTAAATGTTAAGGCATGTTGTAAATATATTCAGTCTACTTACTGAGTTTTTACACTGTACTGTGACAAACTGGAACCACACAGTGGAAAGAGTATAAAACATAATACACATCGCTGGAGAGCTCACATACACTAATCTGTGCCTCCCAATTTTCTTACTAGCTATTAACAAAACCAGTGCACACATTAGGAGAGCGGATATGTGATTGACTTGTTCAGAAATTGGCAGTGCTTTCCTATTCGCACCGAGGGAAATTGTCGTCTCTAAACACTGTTCATGATCACAACCCAACAAAATGTTATGATTATCTATTGATTACACTCTGATTGGTGTGATTTGACTTTAGAGGGGTTTTATTTAGAGGAAGACTGTGAGTGAGTGCAATCCTCTGCGGTCACCTGCGATCTCTCCCATATGCCACAGTTTCATAATGATTTCATGCCCCAATGAGTTGCTCATTCTATTGAAAAGACATGCGTGTTCCCTGCAATTTATTATTAGCTTCCACTGTACTGAACAAATGAGTACAAACAAGTCACACCTTGGTCATTGTATCATAGTCAGATTTTTGACCATGCAATGATGCTGTTTACAGTGACTTCAGTGACTTCAAATTATTAATCATTTGAAGAGCACAAACATGGCTTTTTATGACCAGACGGTGGAAACATTGCAAATTAAACATGGTCACTACTCATTTAATAAAGTTAACTATGTTTAAGTAGTGTTATATTAATCCTCAAATAGAAACACAAACCCTTTTCTGCCCATGTATCTCTTCATCATTTAATGGCTTGGTTGGTGAGCAGTGTTGATGCAAACAAACCAGTACTTGTATCTGCGATTCAACAGTGACACTGACATGTCAATAAAGTAATTAAGATGTCTGGTAGATTCTCAAAAGAGGAATGATGATTAGGATTTAAAAAGAAAATACAAAGATGGATGTGACTCAATATTCCATTAATTACTTAGCATGTTGTTGTCACTGTGTGTGTGTGCTCCCTATTAACCTCAGCTCACCTTTGAACTTTTAAAAAGGGTTAACAAGGATGAATCATACAGGGTGTTGAGGATGAAGCTGCTATTATGCAGAGTGGTTTCCTATGCTTTAATAAATACACAGTCTGTTGAAGGATGTGAGATATTTGGGTTGCTATATATTCACGCTATGTACATTCAAAAAGTCAAAAGTCATCTAAAGAAATGCAGTTGATGTCAGTTAAGGAATGTAAGACAAAAATCTAAGGTGAAAGATCTGTATACATTAAGACTAAAAAAGCTACACTGGGAGTGCTACAGTCAGACAGTATTTCCATGTTAAACCACAGACGAGATTTTGAAGGTTCAACAGAAACATGAATAATCAAATCAATCAAATTTTGTGATCAGCAGAGATGTGTTTTCAAAAAAAACTGGCACTCTGGGAAACATTGTTGGCAAATTGGAGCATTCATAAAGTCAGTGTGTAGAAAGAAAATTCTAGTTCATTAATTCAAAGTGGACGCTAAGCACTCTTACAGAAGAGTAGTCCAACAGAGGGTCTAAATGTTTGGAATTGGAGGCAGCAGGCCAAATGGTTTCATGCTCACTCAGTGGCCGTGCGTGCTAGCACAGTGGCTGCCAGTGGCACTCTCCACAGGGCAAATAACTCCTCAGAGTGCAGTTCACTGCTGCCTTTCAATTTGCATGTTATTTAGTTGCCTGGTCACATGACTGTTTCAGTCTGCTACATCATATGTTATCTCCTCTCAGAGTGATCAGAGTTTTTGGAGCTTCAAAAGATCAGATGTCGATCCGGTTATAATTCAGAAATTTGATATTTTTCTCAAGTATTTTTTCTTTTTGATGTGGGTCATTTCCTTGTTTATATTTTTTACTAATGAGGTGTTTGATTGGCTTTACAAATGAATTATTCCAAAAATGACTGTCCCGAAATGAAGTGTTTAAAACAAATTATTAGAATAATTATTAAAGCAAGAAAGTTATCCTGTTGCAAAATGATAGATGGTACTAAATCAAAAACAAACCATGTTGATATCTGATAATGAGATTTTACCAAATATCTGTATACATATATACATATACATATACATATACATACATATATGCAACTATTTGCTTATCAATTAATCATACTAATCTCAAATTTTCAAGCAAAATGAAAAACATTCCCTAACTTCAGCTTCTGACTTGTGAGAAACTGCTGCATTTCTTTGTCTAAGACATTTGCTGACATTAATTTGGGCCTCAGGAAATTGTAATGGCCATTTGTCTATGGCCTGTTTTCTGACATACAATAGACTAAATAATTAATGGATTAATTATTAACCAGTAATATTAATGTGGTGTAAGTTTCAGCCTAATTAAGAACAGAACTACTTAGAAAAAATGCCAATGGCAACAGCATGTCTCTGGAATAAAGAAATATAACGTCAGCCTCCTATAAAAACCCTTCAAATAAATCACAAAATGCAAAGTGCACCAATTAATTTCAGCTATTTCTGGCAGAGAGACAACTTAAACTTTAACATGAATAATCCTGTAAGATGGAAAACACCAACTCTATGTACTTGGTCCAATATCTACACATACTGTATTCACATACATTGAATAACATACTGAAATCATATTTGAATCTGTACTGTCAGCAACTGAAGCAAGGAGTTCATTGGTGCGAAAGGGCAAATTAAGCCAATATAATCAATAGTTAAGCCTGGTTAACTGCTGTACTGAAAGAAGACCAGTGACTGGTAAGATGTAATTGTCTGACAAATTACAATCCTTACAGAGTAAGAGTATGAAAAGTTGTCATTTTCATTGAAAAGAAACTACTTAACAATGGACTTGCAATGACTTGAGGCAGACAGCATAATTTCACACAACTAGCTTCTGTGGAGGCAGAGTGGCGGGAGAGAAGAGAAACATGACAGCAACTCTGGAATGAGAAAATCGAAAAAAACAGAGAAAGTGACTGAAGTGAGCAATAACAAACCTCAGCCCTGGGGAAAAAAATACAAATCAATTGAAAAGGAGATTGAAAGTTAGCACTTGAATGAGGATGAAAAAGATTAGATACCGTTTTATTGACAGTACTGACAAAAACAAAAAAAGGAGTCTCTTTTATGATCAGGAAGTGCCTCCTCAGTGTTGTGTTTGGACGTAATCACCCACTGTGCCATTCTCACAAAATACATGTTATACAAGTGTTAGAGATAAATCCCACTCATGAAGCTGTGCAAACTCAATGAGAAGGCTAATCAACATTTGGATTTATAGTTGTAACTTTCCTTATGTTTTTATTCTGATGGTGCAAAGAGCGGTGTGAGTTTGTATAGAAAATTACTGTGTGAATCAAGAGGGGAGGAACAAGGCTTGGATGATATTTTGTTAAAAATGTTTTGTTGGTTGTATGGGAGAGTTGAAAGGCGAGATTTACATTTTAGGACTCTCTGTGGCTGTTTTGTGAAATATTTCCTATGGACATAATATACAGAAAAGGCACTTGGGTCCCGTTTATTTCCATGTAACTGAACTTGACTTGTCCTTTCCTACACCTTTCTGGCTCTTTTCTCCTGAATTGATGTTAATAGCACAGCTTCTGTCTGCTATTTGTTCAAAGGCTTGTGTATTACATTGATACAATAAAAAGTGAGTGACCTGGGGCTATGGTACATTGATTTTTCAGACTGTACTTCTTGACTGCATAAAAGCTTTCTCATGTATGATATAGAGACAACAGAGGACTAGCATTCATTATTTACAGGCGACCATTCAAGATCTCTGTGATAGTTAGGTGTTTGAGCTAGCAGCATTGCTTGGTGGTTCAACAACTTCCAATATTTAAACTGGGAAATTGGATGGCGAGTAATGACACATCAGATATAGTACCAGCAAAAAGTGTCCAACTGTTGTATTTTGATGTGAGAATGCAAACATGAAAACCTTCATTATAGCACACACTTTAAAACAAGTACTCTCTGTTCCACTGCACTTGGCAGAGCTTTCGTCTTTCCATTTACTGAATCACTTGGCATATGAGGTTACCAGATCCCACTGGTACTTAGGAAACAAACCCAATTTGCTCTCAAACTGCTCGACTTTATATAGGTAAGACAGTGTACTTTTTTTTTTTTAATTTACACTTATGTAAGCAGTTCTCTATTTTATCAAAGAAAGAAAATGTTTTATAAAACAAAGAGTCTTGACATTTAAACCAATTGGTTCATTTTTGTAGTTTGCTGTTGTGTGACATTACTCTCATCAGTTCATACATCAACATACGTTTGTCTGTTTGATCTAGGTGCCACCATTATGCCAAATTCTGGCTTTAATGGAAGTTTGCACTCTTTTAAGTGGTTTATGTAGCATTATTTGACTAGACTTAAATGACTTAAAAAGGAACTGCTTTAAATAATGCAGTTGAATTTTCTGTCACTCAACTAACCCATCAATGTGTTTTGTTTATCACTGAAAGTCCACTGTCTGTGATCTCAGGTTATTGTGTGAATGAATAAAGAGCAGAAACAAAGACTTTTATTAATAACAATCATAAATCCATCATGGAGGAGGGAGAGAGATTTTTAAGAACCAGCAGTGGACTCAATAGACCATAATGCAATGCCATGACATGCCATGACATGCCATGACGCTTTTCTCAACTGGACAACCTCACACTCTGCTAGAATAATTTGACTCTTTTAACCTACAACTACAGTTTGGTTTTAATTTTAATTTTATTTATTTATTTTTGGAGAAGCTAAAAATGCAGCAGGTAGGCAAGATTCCTGAATTTGATAAATGAGCAAAAATTACCTCCAGACATCACAGGAGTGATTTCAGCAAAGGGGAAAAAATCCCTCAGATTAATGCAACAATTTAAAGTAGTGATAGACTGATATGTTTTTTCAGGGCCGATACCAATACTGAGAATTAGTAGTCAAGGAGGCCGATAACCGATATTTGGAGCTGATATTCATTTGCAGTAAAAATGAAAATATTGTATATAATAATACAAACTCCAACACTTAAATTTGTTTAAATAAAAGTGTAAATTTGGTTTTCAGATTTGCAACATGTTAAAGGTTTTTTTTTATGTTAGACAATAGACACGTTTGTTTTAAAATTCTAACAAAATGTGCAGGGAGCTCTCAGGCTCAGCAGCATGTCTTATAAAGTTAAATGAAAACTTAAACAAATAAATAGCTCCCTAAAGTTTTCTACAGTAAATAAAGTTTTCCAAAATTTCAATATAACTGAAATGTTATTTTATCTTTCACTTATCTTTGTTTTAAGCTCAAACAAAAACAAAAAGTGCAGGGAGCTCCCAGGGTCAGTAGCATCTCTTATAAAGTTAACTGAAATTTTGAATAAATAAATAAATAGCTTCCTGAAGTTTTATAAAGTAAATAAAACAAAGTTAAATAAAATTTGCACCGAAATGTGAGTCTCAAATCAATTAGTCCCAATTGAGCAGCACCAGATTGTGGTGCAAAACGCAGATTTGTTCAGCGTGTGTGAGCACTGTCCATGCACAGCTTTCACTGCTGATTGGCTGTTGCCGTGGCTCTGCGTGTAACCAATCAGATGGTGCTGTGGGCGGAACAATGGTGGAGACAGCGTAGTGACTGCAGACAGAGAGGCGCGGCTGCATCAGAGCCAAAATAACCGAGTTTTAAATTGATCTCTTATCAGCTGTCAGATTTTTAAAAAATGGCCAATGCCGATATGCGTCAAAATGCCGACTATCGGCCGATAATTGGCCCGGCCAATAATCGGTCTATCCCTAATTTAAAGCTATTGAAATATCAATTGTGTGCATACTCAGAAGTATTTTACAAACATATAATGGGCACCCTCTGAAAGTCAATGTCAACTATCAAGATGTCAAATGGTATTTAAAGAAAAGCTCATGTGAATGATGTTTAAAACGGTTTTCCATACTCTGTGAATGGAGTGTTGGTACAGTGAGAGGTTGTGCCAGAGACAGGAAATGAACAGGGTTGAACTCAAATGAACTGACTTTGAGGAGGAGCTTTTATCTTTTCAGAGTTGTTCTTGCTTTAGGTAACAAGCAGATGCGGATTCCCGAATAAATCATAAAGGCAGAGCAAAGGAAAAATAACAGAGCCACAAACAAATGGCACTCATTCAAGGCACAGAGCAAATTTATCACAGACGTTTGGAAATTTGTAGTGAAGTGCTAAAAAAGCTAAGGCACAAATTATTTGACAAACTGTCTCTAGGAACTTGTAAATAACCACTGATGCACAGATTTACTAAACTGTTCCCAGTCTGTTTGGCTGTGTATTTGCCTGACTATACACTTTATCTGTCAATAGACAAGTGTTTTAGGGGGATTTTTGGTGGGATTTTATACTGTAAAATATGATACTACAAAGGTATTTTTTAGCTGTCCCCATGGGTCCCCAGTCTGAGGGCTTTTTGCTTGTCAGATATGCTTTCAAAGTGATGCCTTTATAAAACATGATTCTCAGCCATGGTGTACCACCATAGGGTTCACTCATCTGTTTTATTTTGAGAGAAATTGTGTTTTTCTATACTTGCATAATCAAGAACTTGTGCTCTTCACTGATAAAATAGCCATATTTGAAGGTTAAAACTCACTTGCTTCTCTTCTGGAGATGCCACTTTGTATGAATGGTCCTTACAGCAGGTTTCACTGACCCCTCCAAAGTGCTCTCAACCTTTAATAGTTTGTTGTTCTTGCTGAGTTTGCTGTTTTTTGTTTTGTGGCAGAATCAATTCTTTTGTAGCTTTTGTGTAGGTTTTTACACATAAAATTCCCAATGGAGCAAAATTTTTGTAACTTTACCAAATGCAGGCAAGGTAACAAGGTCAATTATCTTTGTAACCTCATGAGAACAGAGGAACACTTATTTTCAGCTTGGTATAAAATGACTATTTTTAAGTAAAACAAGTAGCACAACAAGAAGGTTCTGAATGCCGCCCACTATGATAGATTAAAAAAAGAACATTTTAAACAGTTTTAAAAGAGTTTTAAAAATTAATAAAATACATGTGGTAGAGTTTGCAAAGTCATTTTTACATCCAGTTATTTCTGTTATTAATGAATTATTGTTAATAAAGTTTAGTTTTGGTTGGTTTATTGGTTTCTAACAGTTGGTTGGTGGATAGATTATGTTTTGCTGAATGAAGCCATAGACTTGCCTAGAAAGCCAACTTCCATCTGTCCATCCAACTCAGTTCCATTACTCTATCCATGCTTATGGCTGTCCAGCTCACTTCTATCTATTTTGGGGTTATCTCTATTTACAACTTATCTCTGTCTATCCATGCATCTGTCCATGCAAACATCAATCCAACTTATGTCTGTCTGTCTGTCCACGGCCCACTGGGCTGCCTCGAAACTGTTGCAAATCTGCATCAGTCAGTGAGCCAGTCAGTAAGGACAATCAGTCTCCATGGCTATACCAAATTTACATCTGACATAAATTACTTTAAAGAAAAATAACAGTAATACGACTGAGGTAAATAAATAAATAGTGCGTCCTGGTGTGTGTGGCTATGAGTGTCTATGTACAACTGCACCTCAGGCCATTTGATTCATCTGAAGTGTATTTGTATGAAATCACAGAGGAATGTGCATCATTTGATGATGTATAGTCTGGTCTTGCGAAAGCAAGACTACAGAAAAACAACTGTAACGGCGCCTTTGTGATCTCTTAGAGTTTATTGCAAGATATTTTCTACCACTCACTGCTGAAAAGTGTACACAGAGCAGACAAATTTCAAATCTCTGCTGACATAAGGCGACACCTGATGACGCAAGGATCAGCAATAAAACTGAAGACTGACTTTGTAGAAGTGCAAAGGCTGCACCTGCACCCCAATGAATTCTGGGTGTTGAGACCCACACTCTGATGACATGCAATAGGACCTCAATCTCTCTGAAACTGGCAGTCATTGAGCTCATTTAGAGGAACAACATACCAATTACACAGCCAAAGCACATGTAAAGAATAAGATATAAATATTTGTACCTGCATCATAAAATCTTTTATTCTAATTGGATTCTAAAATTAACCATTTCTGCTCAGTAGAAATGGAAATGAAAACATGCATGTAAATCATTCACACAATCTGGAAATAATATCCTGTGTCACACTTCTTCTGTCACATTCACTGCTTTTTTGACAGAAAGAATTTCCATGTCCTATAAGTGGGCATTTTAGAAAATTATTTGCATAATACAGTCAAGCCTGAAGGAGTGATGGAGCGAGGCACTGCATTTTAGGAAGACATAATTGGTCACACAGTTTTGCAAAGATCGTGTCATTTAAATATTCCTTTCATAAAGTTTTGCATCATGTTAAGCTTTGTGATAAATAGCACCATTTCCGAAAGCAACTTAAAAGAGTAAACAGTCTTTTATATTTAAGACCCCAAAAGGCTGCGCTGATGTGGGAGTGCATTGTTTTTATACACCTACTTCAAAGTGTTGGGATTCATGGAGTATTTTGCAGTTTGTATTTTTTTTATTATTTTTCGTGTGTGTATGTGTGTGCCTGTGTGTGAGTGAGTCTGTGACACCACTAGAGATCAAAGTAAACTCATACACAACACACTGCTTTATTCATAAGACGCTTAACGACTTCTGCAAGCTCACAGTTTAAGGTACAATATAATTCTTCAGTTTTAACTGCGCATCCAGGTTCAAAGGCAACAGTATGCACAGACGACAGATACACGGTATAACATTTACGATTGTTTAAAGCTCCCTCCATTTGCTGATACATGAGAGGCAATTAACAAAATTATATGTAATTACAATATTAGTGCAAATTAAACATGTAATCCTGAGCAGCATTTTATGAAAACCCTTAGCCTTTACATGTTGTAAACTGATCACGTTACAATAAGAAAGTAAACATAAGGTGGATTTAGGGCATTTACAAAGCACTCAACTGAAACCACAATGACAAATTGCTACATCATGGGGGAAATAGCTATGATGTGATTTGATGAGACAAAGATTATGATGAAGTGAAAGACTCAGTGAACCAGGATGTACTCAGAGGCTGTGGGCATCTGTGCTTATGGACATTGAGAGGAACATGATGAAGAAAATATGCTCAGCAAATATATTTTTACTGAGCAGCATTGAGTCACTACCACTGAGTCATAAATGGACTCAACACACATCACTTTTGATGTGTAGTTACATACTATACATTATAATGGAATACATTTACTGCATCTTTTCCTTGTACGGTGAAAAGTTCAGAAAAATGACTACTTTTGCATTCAGAGCAACATACATAATCATATATGTGCTGTGTAAAAGAGCCATCATAAGCAGCAGCATGCTGCAGATAGGATTGGTCTCATCTCAGGTTGTGTTAAGTCCTGCTGGTATAGTAAATGACCTCATTTAATGAGGGGAGCATCCACAACCCGGAGGTCTGGCATGTGCTTGTGCACATTATTAACATAAAAATCCAGCAGTACAACCTAGAGTTTAATACGTCCAGGATTAGACGTACAGACTGTCAGCCTCCGTCTCTCCCTCTGGTTCCATCTCTGCCTCGCTCGCTATCTGTATCTCTCGTCTTGCTCCTTTCTTTTTCACTGTACCTGTCTTCTGTGCTCTCATCCCTGATGGCTGGCATGTAAACAATTTCTCTTGCATGTTGCAGTGATGGAGAGCCTCCTGTGGAGACGGGTTTGTGTCCAGCTCTGACATTTCTATTTGTTTAGAACATGGCTGTTGATGCTTTGGCAGAGCTTGAGATGTTGGATTATATAGCCTGGTCATGTTTCCGTTTCAGATTTAAGCATTTGACCTTTAGCAGAAATCTGCTCTGTTTATTTGCTCACAGATGTTTATTTAGGTTGGATAGATCTTGATGGGCTCCTTTGTTTTTCCTCTGGGTTTGAGAGAGCCCCTTGGAACCTCTAGTCTAGCCATGAGATTATCAGGATCTTATCAGGAATAAGATGGTTCAAATATTTGGGATGAGTCATCTCCTTGGGATAGGCAGCAGGTTGATATCTTTTTTTTAGTAGGAAGTATGTGACAGTGTGTGATCTGCTCTCTTCCCAAACCCAAACAACCCAAACAAACAAACAAACAAAAAACTATGAACTAGAACTCCTGGATTCCTGGGTGTTTAATCTGATATTACAATTCCAAAATTCTGTAATCCCACCACTAGAAAATATGAATGAAAGTATTGGAAAACCTCATCCTCTGTCCAACTTTTAGTTGAAATGGTGGATAATACATCACATTTGCAACTTAGATCAGTAACAGTTAAACTGAACAATTTATCATCCTCCTCTGCTACGGTCCCCTGTGGTGTACCACAAGGCTCCACTTTAGGCCCTCATTGTTGCTGATGCCACTAAGGTCTGTTTATAGAACACAACATCTTTGAGCATTGCTATGCTGACAACACACAGCTATACTTCCCTCTGAAACCAAATGAAATACAAAATCTGCAGTCTCTTTAGGTTTTCTTTAAGGTGTCAATTCTTGAATAACCAGACTTTTTTTTTCAGCCAAACGAGAGTAAGACAGAGGTCTTTAGTTCTGGCGCTGAGTTCTCTGATGGTATAAGCAGTGCTCTTCACTTCAAATGTCTAATGTCTGTACACATCGCATAAAACTGGGAATCATTCTTGACTCTGTGTTGATATTTGACAAACAGAAACTCTGTTGTCAGCAGTAGCTTCTTCCACATTAGGTCAGCAGCAAATATTAAACTGTTTCTTAGTCTTGGAGATCTGGAAGCAGTCTTGCACGCTTTCATTATTTCATGTTTTGACTGCTGCAGCTCTCTGTCTGTGGGAGCGAGTCAGTCATTCCTACCTCGCCTGCTGCTGGTTCAAAATGCAGCAGCGAGACTCTTCACTGGTACCAGGAGAAGAGACCACATTTCTCCTGTACTGGCCTCTCTTCACTGGTTACCATTTAACACAGAGTTGACTTTAAAATGTTTTTATTTGTTTTCAAATCACTGCATGGTTTTGCGCCAGCTTACATTTCTCCTCATCCTGCATTCTACATCCCGACCCCTCAGATCCTCTGATCAACAACTCCTCTCTGTTCCTCGCTCACAGTCCAAATCTAAAGGTGATGGGGCCTTTTTTTATTGCCACTCCCAGACTGTGGATCAGTTTATCCCTCAGTGTCAGATCGTTTTTTATCTACTTCTGCTTTTAAATCCCAGCTAGAGACCCATATTTAGACAGTTGTGTTGGAGTCCTCATAATTATTAACTTAATGATACAACTGTTCTCAGTTTTCTGTTGCACTCAGCATCCTTTTATTTTTGTTATTCAACTAATTTATAATTTTATAAATTAGATTAATTAATATTTCTAATATTTAATTTGATTTTAATATTTGCCTGTGTTGACTTCATTTGTGCCTTGTATTTTAATTTCTCTCTGTAAAGCACCTGCTGCTGTTTTTAAATGCGCTCTATAAATAAATTAGACTTGACTTCACTTGACTAAAGGGAATTGGGGACCAAAAAAGAAACTCCAAAACCAATGTGTGCATTTAACTTGTTAATCACTAAAATACCCCAGCCACATTTTAATGTTTTCATTTGAATGTTGTGGATCAGGAGATTCACAGCCAGCCCAGTACTGGGTTTTTGCGGTAGATACCAATATTAATAGAGCAGAAACTAGTAATCGACTAATCACTTGGCAGAAAATGACATGCCAACTACTCTGATAAGCAACTTTTTCAAGCAAACATGAAAAACACCCAGCTTCTCAAAAGAATTAGTGGTTGCCTCAGTCAAATACAACAACAAACTAACTGTATTGTATGGTTGTATGGACAAACAATGAAATGGTGGAACTTCTTCTAAACTACCTCAGACCTGTCTTATCTAACTTCATCAGTCGACATAAACACTAAATGCAGTTTGTCCGTGATGAGTCAATATCTGCTCATATCTCAACACTTCCATTTTATCAGCCAGGCTCTGATGATAACTATTCAGAAATCTTCAAACAAATGCTGTGCCCTTAGATAAACAGTACATGTCTACATTCTTTAGGCACACAGCATTAAGCAGTGCGGCTCTGACCTCTTTATGCAGGGCACATCTACATCACAGTTTGGTCTCTTGTAATTTGGTTTGCCCTGTGGTTTCAAGTTGAAAGGGGAGGCAAGGAAAGAAACCACAATAGCTCAAACTTAGTGCTTTCAGGGCCTGAAGATTTCTGAAAGCAGAAAAAGGCTTTACTGAACGTGTACTATTGAAAAGGTCTGTGCTCATCTGGAATTTCCAAAGGCACCACTGCTCCCCAGTGTCTACTCTGATTTTACATTTTCACAACATCAAATCATCTGAAACTGATCTGATACTAAATAAAACATTCACCTCATTTTCATGACAGTGAGACAACAGTTTTAATTATTTTTTCTGACTATAAAGATCTAGTGATTTCAATGTCCTGAATTCTTACCAACTATAACAATGAAACACATCTTAATTTCAGATTCAGTTTTAGAAAATGATCTCCTAAGAGTTGTGTGCTTGTGGGAGACTTTATAATTATCTCTCGTATTCATCTAAACTGGGACTAGGTTTTAGTCCTAGACAAACTTTTTTGCATTTTACCTTGGGATAATTCTGAGATGTTTGATAAATACAATCCTCGGTACCCTTTCAAATCCTAGGCCCCAGAAATATCCGAATGTCATAAAAAACAGAATTATCCTTTAATTAATCTTGACATTACACTAATCCTGATTAGGATGGTGATAAGTCTATATGGAAAGTAAGCCTGTGGAGATGAGTGAAGGGTCAATGAATCTCCATAGATGAAAATTTCAACAACACTACAGCTGAATAGTTACAGCAACAAACTTTTACCACAAAAATCAGTCAAACTCACTTGACTCAATCTGATGGTTGCAGCTTTATTGAGTTAGGTTGACAAGACAAGTATGTCAGGTCAGGGAGCGAGCTCGATCCATTTAAACGCCCACTTGACATCAGGACACAGGGACTTGACAAATCTCTTTATGGGTCCCCGAAGAGGTATCACTCTGACCTATGGTAGCTACCAAGTTACATTTCTCTGGGTATGAAGCAAACATTCAACATTTATTGTGGCATTTTGATTTATTCTCTTTTTGTGTCCCTTTTCCCCACAGACTTTATTCTGTCTGGAGTTCAGTTTCATTGTAATTCAGTCTTACTTTTTCAGTTGGAAAAACAGCTCCTGAGACGTCGTTTCAGAAGTGCCTTCCAACAACTGCACAGCCAGAGCACAAATGAGGAGACAAACTCAAAATATAGTGAAGAGGGTGACGATCCCCACTGGTGTCAAAGCTGTTTTTTAATATTTATTTTAAATGAAAGTTGTTCTTCAAAACAGCACTGTTGCTGTCTAACTGCCTTGAACCTGAACTACGCCAGCTGTAACCCAGGTCCTAATTGACACACTTGCACAAAATGAAACTGAAAGCCATTTTTTTGCTCTCTTTTATAATGACACTATTAGAGCTCACACCATCCTGTTACTGTCTCCTGTAAAACTCACCATTTACAATACACTCCATATGTCCTCCTACACAACATCATCACGTTCTGTTAACGGTTTTTGCAGAAGAGCAGCGCTTTATCAAACGGTCACCTTAGCCTATCTAACACAACACACACACCACTGTGAAACTGAATAACTGTGTAGGAGTTTTCCCCTGACAACGTGCGGCTAGATGGTACAGGGAAAAGCCATTGTGGATTGTGATCTGATACTCAATACAACCAGTGTGGGCAGAGCATGTCTGATAAGCCTGAATACATCATGAAGCCAATTGAGGAGCTTGAATTAAACCAAAGGCGTTTAACGTTCAGATTTTTTTCATCTCACTAAATAGCATGACTGAGGTATAAGAAGAAAATATTGTGTAAATAATTGATCAGGCTGTAGATGGGACTGCTTTAGAAGCAAATTAAAGGCGCAACAGTCATGTAAACATTCTTCTCTAAGGCTCCCAACTAAATATTTTCTCTGCTCTTTGTCTCTCTGTCTGTCAGTTTGTCTCTCCCTTCTTTCCTCTTTTGCTCCTCCCTTCCCTCCATTCTGCGCCAACTCTCTCTCTAATACACTGCAGCAGTTGTAACTCTTACATCACCCCCCTCTCATCATTTTGGAGGTCGGCAGAGAATATTGAACAGTCACTTACCCTCTTATTGACAAGACTGTAGAGATAGCACAGAGAATACTTGATATGTTTTTTTTCTATTTTTCAACTCCTGGCTTTTTCATGTTTGGCGTGTGTGCGTCTCAGTCAGGGAGGAAGAGGGAGGTGCGTCACTTTCACACATGATGGTGTTGAAAAAGCTTGATTTCACCTTGACTTATTTCCTTTGCATCCTTCTCTCTCTGACTGCTCGATGATGTGCAATTTTCACACACGGCAACCGTCCTGAGTCATCAGGAGACATTTCTGCAGTGGAGATTGGTGTGTCTAGAATTCACAATACCATCATGCCTTGCACACATTGATTTTTCTTCAATGCAGTGAGAATGTTATTGACTTGGAAAGAAAGACAGAGGAACTCATGGCAAGGATGTTGGTGCATATTCTGACATTTCAGAGAGTGATTGTTAAAACCCTCTGGTAGTCTGTCATCTAATAACAAGCAAGCTGCACTATGGTCCTACGTAGATATATACCACTGTAAGACAGTAAAACAAACCATTATGACAACCAGAGGAGAATATATAGTAGGCACATACAGACTGGAGACCTTATCATTAGTGATATCATCAAAGAAGAGGAAAATGCCCTGTTAGTGTGGAATAATAGGCTTTGGCATTAAAGGCATCCAGACAAATGAGTAAAGAAGACCTTCCCACTGACTCATTTAATTAGATGTTATCATTCTGAGCTTAAAATTATTCATACACTTGGAAATATCCTGCTTTAGCACAGCCCACACATGTCATTCTGAGGCATAAAGCCATAAGCCTAATCTGTGTCATCCCAACACATTCCACATACAGCATTTTCTTGTGTGGTGAAAATCATACATGTGGGCATATTAAATATGGAAGCAGAGAAGAAGAAAGCTTGCATCACTCGCAGCTCCAGTAATTACCTCCACCGCTGGGAAACACAAACTGTTCTTGCATGTGGCTCCACAGCCTTATACATAATGTCTGAGGTGAGATGTTTTCTTACTTATACATTAATACTCTATAGAATGTAAACAGCATGCACTTAGATGAAAAGAAGCATGGAAACATAAATCAGTCAGCCTGTCTTCTGCTAGGGGACATCTCATATGATTTGATTTAAGATGAAAAGATGAATTTGTAGAGAGGGAAGAAACAGTGTGAGTCTGTTATATGGGCTTATTTCAACTTTCAAATACAGAGAAGAAAATGGAATGGAGTTAAAAGGATTTTTTTTTCTCGTGTGGCTCATCTCTGAATATGATTTTGAAGTTGATGCTTCAGTAAAAATCTGTGCAAGTATACTATGTCTTGTATTTTCACCAAACAAGAAGAATGAAATCTTTAAACTGCTAAATGTTTGTCTTATACTTGAATGGAGCTGAATGTCTTTTTTGTAGTTGTCATTTTTCTTCTTTTCTTTTGTTGTGCCGTTTTGTTGCTGCACATAAAAGTTGATGTATTTTGCATTCCAAAAACCCAAGTGTTTGTGGAATGAGTGGGCTTAACCTAATGTAATAATGAGAAAATGTCAATCTCTCCTTACTGTAGTAAAGGCAAGTGCTTTGAATCTTTTACAGACACAGAATGTGAAAAAAATAATTTTCTATAAAATATTGTGATTGAGCTGAAAATGTTATCTCTGCCTCTACCTGTATAACCTCTACCTAACCTTTTCCTGGCGAATTCCCACATCCCTGCCAGATAAAGCTCCTTCATCAACACCAGAGCTACAGCTAAAGATGATTTTCATATTGATTCATCAGCTGATTATTTTTCTTTAACTGATTCATTGTTTTGTCTATGAAATGTTCAAAAAGAAAAATAGGAAAAAGATGGCATTTCCTATTTTTTAGAGATAACAGTAATGCCTTCAATGTTTGTTTTGTCTGGTCAGTCTAAATCTCAGTATGTTCGATTTACTGTCATATATGACCAAGATAAACAAAACAAAAAGGATATTGTCACATTTGAGCTGGAATAACAAATCGTTTATGTTGCAAATGTCCTCAGTTCAACTGAGCTTAAACTGGAAACTGTTTTGCCTGTTTATCAGTAATTCATGTCATTCATATCCATTAATTCTAGGTGGTTACTTCACATGATTATCCATTACGTTTGGCTAAATATGTTCATCCTCTCTCAGCTAGTAATTGAAACTATTTAGCTATTACCTTTATATTATTACTTTATTTATATATATATATATATATATATATATATATATATATATATATATCCTAATCAAATATTTTTTCTGCTACTTAACACTACTCTAACAATCTTTCTACTTACCCCCCTGGCAAATGCATAAGTATCCCTGGTTGGGAATAGCTGATCTATATTTTTAATGCAATGCTACATTAACAGAGCTATTATTTGCATTTGTTATGTATCACATGTATGCAGACTTATTCCCTTTAACCCCCTCTCAGCGATCTATCATCTATCATGCATTTTGGATCATGTTCAATTCCTTCTCACAGAGTATTGATGGCCTACCAGATTTACCCCTCACAGAGTCAGCTGAGGTGATGCATATTGAAAAGCTGAGCACACTGTTGACATCAGGGCTCTACCATTTGATCTCCTTAGGTTCAGCGAAGCGGTGAACTCTCCATTTTGGGATCTACAAAATAAATCCTATAAATGGAAAATTCGCTCAGGAGGGTGTTGAGTTCCCAGTTTATGAGGGAGTCAGTAATCCCATAAAGTCTGGATTTGCCTTTCTTTATGAGGCTGAGTATTCTGTTGGATCTTGTGGGCTTACGAGCTGTCAAACAGGGGCAAATTACAAATAATTGACAAAAGAAGGGCCCTGATTACTGATTGAGGGAAATCAAACATAAACAGCTCTTCCTCTGATCGTGCCTCTCCACTATCCTTACTCTGCGAGACACTGTGTACTGTACAGCACCTCAGAGAATCGATGGCAGATTCAGCCCAATTCTCACTCCTCGATCCGCTCATTTATTTCCATCTCACTCTGTTGCAGAGATGTTTCCACTCTGCCTTGTACCTTGTAGCATCTTCCTGTTTTTTAAAATAATTATTGTACAATATTTGGCTGCTGTGCACACCCAATAAACTGGAGTAGATTTTGAATGGCACCATGTGCATCCTCTGACATTGAACAAGGTCATTCTGGATTTATGAGCATCAGTCTTTAAGATACCAGGGAGTCAAAACTATTCTCTGCAGCATCTCTGACCATGATGCTACAAGTCTCTCTAATACCTGCTTACATTATAAAGCATAACACTCCTCACATTTTCCAGTGTGTGGACAGCACACAATACACAATACCAATGTACTAAATCCAACATGGAGAACAAAAATACAAAACAGATATTGACAGTAGATTTGTTTGGATAGAAATTTATGATTGTGTAACCAGCTTGCATGGCGTATTTGCCTGTTAGCAGAGTGCATCTCACCCACTGAAATCATTTTGATTCACATCTGAATACACCACCACTGAGATGCATCTAGATATGTTTTTATGGAGCTGATTAATTGACAGAAAGTCGATTCATCCCTGTCTTTATGCAGTTCATATAGTGCAGCACAGTACAGTAAGAATCAATCATATGTGATACAACAGCCTGAACAATTAAATTAAAAATTAAATAAATAAACTTAAGTCACTGTTATTAAAGGCTTTATGCGCAGCATACCTCAGTATTAAACTTGTAGACCTTTACAAATTTTATCATGACTCTCTGGTCTTTATTATAATACAGACTTTGTTTTGTATTTCGCTAACATCACTTCTTCTGTCCTCACTAACCTTTTTCTGCTCTGCAGCTGCAACAGCAATTATTAGATGCTGAAAACACACACACCATCATTTGGGAGGTTTATCACACTGAAACCTGCATCTACTTTTATGCATTTTGCCCCCAGCTTCTTTTAATCAGCATAGCCATGAGTCCATCATGGAAATGTGACAATGAAACTGGAATATTAACATATTTTTTGCTGCAATGCACATGAATAGTTTAACTGAATTTTTCTTCCAGAGTACAGAAAATAAATACATTATTCTGTCGAAGTTTATTCTTGACCTTGGCACTTTCAACCATATGTAATGATCTTCATCAGCAGATACTATGGAATTGCAGATGTTCCAATTTTCTTTTTTTCCTGAGTGCAGAAAAAAGTTAATTTTAACTTCTATAATTCAGGGATAACTGGGCTGATGAACCATCTGCTGATGAAGACCGTGTCATTCAGAAGTTACCTAACAGCTATTAAACAGACGTTGCAGCAAGATTTATTTTTATTTGTTTATGTGGTCATGAGAAGTGACCACAAGAGTGACTTTATGGATGCTGTGTCAGTACCGACAGCGATGCAGGCACTTCCAACAACTGTTTAAAATTCTGAGGCAGTTGTCAAATTAAAATACTATTACAGACAACAAATATTTTAGAGATTTAACCTTTCAGAAAAGGTTATTCAAATTCACATAAACTGAATGTGACGCTAACAATCTGACAGGGAGGATCATTTTCCCACTCGACTGGAATCAAATTAAAGACTGTGAAACAAAAACAAACACTGAGAAAAGAAGTCCTTATCAGGTGAAAATATTAGAGCTTAATATCCCTACATATTTACATTTCATTTAAAATGTTGGTGTGGTGAAAGTTAACTTTAACAACTTCAACAACTGTGCAGCAGAGGGCTTTATGCCTAACAGTGGTACCATATGGTGATAGTGGACTGCACTGTGTTAACCTGAGGCTAAATGTGACCTTGGGCACAAGCCTTTGGCAGGTGAATTGAGGTGTGTGAGTTATGACTGTAAGGTAAGGCTATATCAGATGGCCTGGGAAATAATGACGTCGACTGGCCAAATATTTCTGATCATGCCTGAGGCTTCCACTTTAGTGGCCACTCCCAGAGGGAGTTGTTAAGGTTGGAGGAAAATTTTTTGGTTCAGAATTTTCTCTACATAAATGAACAACTATAGCTGAGTTAAAGACACTGCAGTTAAATCCTGGAGTAATTTGGTGAAACCTATACATACTGTATGTATGCACGCAGTGAACATAATCACAGATTAAAGACCTGATAAAAGCCATTGTGTTTGTTGTGTTTTGTATAATATTGAGCTTTCAACAGATTGGAGGAGCATGATTGAGATAAAGAACGAGATAGGGTAAATTAAACAGAATGCAGCAGCAGACTGTAAATGAATATGAGTTCATAAAGATCTCATTTGTATTTTATGTTTGACTTTGATGGCCCTCTGGCTTCTAAAATATGCACATCAAGCGGGGAACATCTGAATAGTTCATAATGATGTAGAAATTTATGGGCTCTATTGTTTAGACTAGAGAGGTCTTCTATGGGCAGACCAGTGCATGTCTCAGCTGAAAGCACACAATGGCACATATCAAGAAGTCAGAGAAATCCTGACTATCCACTGAAGTTATTATGTGGAAGTACTGTGCAGGCCAAAAACCAATCTGCAAATCATTGTACGCCACTCTCTCTTACAATAGTTACACAGCAGAGTCTATATCCAAGGACTCTGGCTTGAATATCTGCCTCACAATGCCTGAAACAGTCAAATACATGACGCAAATGCTTTCATTAGAATTCAAAGAAAACCCAGCAGCACAGCCAGCGTCTACCAGAATGAAAGAAAAGTTGTGGATAATTTGCAGAGCTGCTGCTCAATGAGCTCACTTTCCAACATGGAGAATCTAATGTCAGAAACTAATGTGTGAGGTTAGACGTCCAGGCATGACAAATGTCACGGAGAGAGAGTAAATGATCACAGCAGCAACTTGGTTTCTCAGCACCGGAGTGCTCCATACTTTACTGTGTTTACTCAAATGAAGCCCTGGATCCATCAAAGAAAGATATAATTACTTTACGCTCATTAAATATTAAGCACTCTCTCACTCTTCTGTAAATGCGTGACTTCGTGCTATGTAAGAAATTTCCTCCGACATTAAATTAAACATTTCTCACAAAGCATTACGTGTGGGGGGAAAGAAATCTATTTCTCTCTCTGTACTCTTTCCTCCCCTCCTGATAACACACCGGCTTACTTGAAGTCCAAAGAGAGATTTTTATATGAAAAACGTCAAACTTTATTTCGAGGGGTGCTGGCAGTATAACAGCAGTGAGTCACCTCCATCTCACTTATATAATATGACATTTTCCAACTAAAAATCAAGAATATAAAGACAGATTGTCAGAATTTAAACAAAGCCTAATTAACCCCAAGCTTTCATTTTAATGCACTCCTGGCTGGAGCACAGCTGTTTTCTTCAATCAAAACCAAAGACTTTACAAGCATGTAAAGCAACATTATTACATTTTATTTGACAATATTATTTTGGTGAAGCATGTAACTGAGTGATAGTCAGCAGCTTAAACTTGGATCAGTTAAAAATACTTGGAGGTCATTAAAAACCACTGTTCATCTTTGAACTTTGAAAATATCAAGAATTATAAACAGAGTTAAGCATGTTTGTTACAGCAACAGCACTTCCTGCTGCAAAGCCAGACACCATGGGTAATATTAATACCATTCAGCTGTGTTACAGTTGAGTGAATGGGACTAAACAGTTGGATCTCTGGTCAAGTGATTGATGGACTTTTTTCTGTAAATGAAAACTGCTTAACTGCACCAACAGAGAGAAACCAACAGAATTAATTACCACTAATGGCTGCAGAGGACGCTGTTACTCAGCAAAAGTTGCATAGTGTTGCTTTTTAGTGTTAGTGTTTTTTTTTTTGTTTTTGTTTTTTTTTTACCAATCCTGTCAGTTACTGTAAGTTTTAAGGTGGGTGGGTATCCTCAAAATTATATCAATTTTAGTACTGCTTCTCTGTGCTTATCAATACTTCATATCAATATTCCTTAATTTTATTGGGATTAATAGATGATTTATTGGGATTTGGTTTTTCACAAAGTGATCATGGTGTTAACTGTTAGCTGTTCAACAGGAGCTTTGAGATTAGTGTCTGAGATCTGCACTGACCATGGGGCCGTACTAATATTGCTCAGTCACTGAGAATATTTGGCTCATTAGGTCGCCACTTTAATGTTAGCTACGTGGTTTTATGTTTTTTAGAGCATCTGCCAGTCCAGAGAATGCAAATAAACCCATGGCATAGTCAAGCAATGTTCATATCCGCATCATCATTAATAGACAGCTACGTGTTGGGAAAATAAATAATTTCACAACAGGGAAACTGAAAAGGCAGAAGGTAAATGAATGACTGAATCACTTCACATACCGACAGCAGTTAGAGCTTGTCGATACTGTGGGTCTGACCGATCAAGAAACTCACTCTTCAGTACCCATCTCTAATGATAACCCTAAGCTTTTCTCGCTAACAACAATTTCCGTCATCTTGATTAGATGCAATTATTTAATTAGAAATAATCCAATTATATTGTGCTAAAAATAACAGAAACTGGCTCATAAAACAGCTGAGCTCTGTCAGAAGTTGATTGGAGTAAGTGGAAATAAAAACCATCCTCCTGTAAGTGAAAGTTCCCAGCTAAGACAGATTATATTTGGCACTTGGAAACATGTGCTGTGTTTACTGTTCAGTAATGTTCATGAGAGCCCACCCACAAGCTCCTGAGTCAAAGCAGATTGTGCAAGTTTGTTTTTGGTGTCTGCATGTTGCGGTGACCCACTGTGGTCAGCGAGGTGGCCGACCTGCATTGATGTGCTCCAGACCAGACACAGCTGTGTAAATATTGAGCCAGGCCAAGCTGAGGTATGGCCATCAGCCATCACTGTAGCTGCATGCTCTGGCATCAGGTTGTTTGACCAGTGGCTCTATTTTCTAACCTCAGGCCTCCATAATTCTGGCTGTTATTCTCCAGCCACCACAGTACATAGCATCTTGGGCATTATGTTGTTGAGGTAGCATATGTCTCTCTGTTGACACATTCATGTGAACACAGTCACTCAAGAATGTTATACTTACACCACAGGACCCAGACTACAGAGAAGACAATTTGATTTTAGAGTACCTTTCTGCATAAATCTGCATATTAATTCCCCCCCCCCAAAAAAAAAAAACAAAAAAAAAACTGACTGCCTTTAAATCTTTATGTAACTACTTCATGCGTTAAAATACAGAGATCATAATTAATACCACTTGGGTTATGCAAAAACAGGGATGTTGACACAGAAAAATTTCAAATTCATGCATTAATTAGCTTAATTAATGACCTCGTTATCATAACTGGTTATGTTTAATATATCATGGTGATTATGGCACAACAGTAGGCAGCTGAAGAGCCTCTTTCTTTTTTATTGTTTTAGGCTGTGATGTGAAATGAGTCAAAGGATTTAAAGGCCAGATTTTCATGAATAATTGCAGGTTTTTTACAACAGACAACTCGTGTTGATCTCCCATAATTAGGCCGACTGAGTGTTAGGCGCTGCAACTAGTACAGCACAGTAACGGTTTTGGAGCACAGCAGGGAAAATGCATTTATCCCCATCACATCCGTTCGCAAAATGTTTAATTTCCAGCCTGTGACTTGACCAGTTGGCTTGGTGCATCCTGTTACACCCAGCCAGGGAGCATCCATTAATGGTCTCTGGATGTCTGGAGACGCATGATAAAATACCATTATCAGCTCTGCAGAGCAATTTGGATTGCACAAGAAGAAGCAGCAGCACTGGCTTTTATAGATGTTTGTTACATAAAGCCAAGAGTGACAGGAAAACAACACATACAAGCCTATTTTACTCCCCAGTCTGTCAAAGATGTGTCATGCTCTATCCTCTGCACTGTTGTCATGGCAAATGAAGACTCAAACATCTGAAGTGATGGTGTGCCTGGAATGGCAGGCTATGGGCACTGAGTCAGACTGTTGTGTAAAAATCTCTTGATATGCCTGTTATTTGGGAGGTCTAGGACCAATTTACAATATGATAGTTCAGCAGACGAACAGACACCGAACAACCACTATTACAGAAAATATGTGATATAATAAATAAATAATAAAATGTGTGCAAAAAAAAGAAAAAGCAGACACACACACACACAAAATCGTGTTTGAATAATTCTACTTTTTGACAATTTAAAAAGTAATCAGTGCATTTCTGCATTACATATTAATGAATATTTGTTGTAATATGACAACGTTTTGATTCAGAGCGGGCTAAAATGTGTAGATTTCTTTTCATCTTTATCAGCATTCTGAGTAAAGCTGCACTCCCACTGCAATGTAAGCCCAACAGCAAGCGAGCTGCAAACAGAGTAAGTGTTCTGATGAAGTCAAACAGAGGTCTCTTTGGCTCTTGTACCGATGATTAGCGATATGACTTAAGACTAGGGATGGGCATTTTAATTACTTTTTGAAGTCGATTAATCAAGCCAATTTAAGTCGATTAGTCGATTAGTTGTGACATCATTATTAACATGTGCCCTCCGCCCAAACTAAAATAATATGTTGTCATATCGAGTTATGAGAGCTGTCCATGCATAGGTTATTATTGCTACTTTCTTAGCTTCCATCAGATTCTTTTTCAGAGCTGCATATTGTCTGAGATCATTTAAATCACCAAAGCTATTTGTTATTTGTTCCTGTGATTTGCTGTCATGCGAGCGTTTAGGTACAATAAATCCACAATGTTTTCCGTAACCGCCAGCGGTCAGTCAAAACTTAAAAACAAGCTGAGTATCTGGAAACAACGTGAGCTAACATTAGCGGCAGCTCAGTTATCAGCCCGCAGGCCCTTATTAAACAGATTCTGAACGTGAAACTACTAAAACAATAACTCCAGCGAACAGTATTTCGCTTCTTTTTATTGCCAACTTCTGAACCAATCTTTTGCTTGCACTGTACAGAGAGAGCAAGATGCAGCACTCGGCAGAAAAAGTACCATAAACATTTTTCTGAAGTAAAAGATAAATCTCCTCCCACTCCCACTGATTAAAAATTAGTCAAATAAAAATTAGTCAACTCTTAAAAATAGATATAAATTACGTTTACCGTGACCATTAATCGACTAATCCATTATTCATGCACATCCCTACTTAAGACAACAACAAGCTTCACATTATTTAAAGAGAATATTTACAGCTTACATGCATAGCCACCAGTAAGAACATGTCTCTGTGATGTCAGATTTCTAAATAGATTTTGATGGTGTCTTGACTGGTGTTGTAAGTTAATGATGAATAATCATTTCAAAAAATGAATTTCTGTGGTCATGAAAAGCCAAGCTCTGACTCTGAGCCATACATATAAGTCTCCTTGAGAAAGACAGATGCCTGATGGAATATTTATCACAGATTCATCTCTGTGGCTTTGATAAAACATGAGATATGTTGCTCCAGATTCCTAATGACCTTTGTAGAAACCAGCAGCTGTGATGCATACTCACAGGATAACTCACAAGCCCCAGAGGTCAAATCTGATTTTGACAGATCTGTTGTAGTGTAGGAAACTGTGATGCACAGACTGTCTTAATGAAGGATGCTGAAACACTAACCAACACTACACAGATGACCACAGACCGAAATCCAACATTTGTCTATAACTCTAATTTATGGTGCAATTGTGACTGATATTTGTGAGTCAACACCCAGTCACCCATATCCTGCCAAAGCAGTTTCACCTGGTTTCTCTTCTATTATCAATAAACAGTCAAAAACACCATCTGCACTTGCCATGAATGGCGCCAATTGTGATCTAAGTTGCAATGGTTCTTGAATGCCATAAAGAAAAATTATTGCAGGTTCTGCAAAATGCCATCTGTTTGATGCTTGTGTTTTGAACCAACACTATAATTTGCCTGTTGCCACAAGAGCTGCTCACTGAGCTGTAATGAAAGAGATATCTCATACAAGAGTTTATGTCTTATAAAATATATGACAGCCTCACCAGATTGTAATCGTATTACCTGAATTTAAAGGTGAAGCTAAAGCATCTAAAAACTGATCATTATCACTCTTTTGACATTCTGCAGTTTGTAGGAAGCACTACAATATGGGATCACCTTGCTTTATTGGGGTGAAACTGATATCCCATTAACATATGCTGATTTTCTATATAGGTTAGGTTGGGGCAATTAAAGCCTCTAGATAAATGAAAACCCAATCTATATCACATTACATCTGGGAAATAACAATGCTATTACAAAGTAACAACTCTAATAAAATGTTATGGAAGCCTCTACAATTTTCAGCTGCTGCAGTTAAGTTTTTCCTTTACCCAGGTTCAGGGACAGGAGCTATGTTTCCCCTGCTAAACATATAAACAGAAAATCGTTAAATCTCCTGTTTGTCTGTGGGTAGACAAGATGTGACTGCAATGGAGTAATTTATGCTACAGATGTTTGCTGCACAACACTCTGCCTACACTGGGGAGTCATGATTAATTTATATGTGTTTGGATAAGAGCATGTATTCCAGCCCTATTAATATTGCTCTTTTGCAGAATAAGATCATATCGTTGCAAATTGAATATTCATCACCTTAATGAGTCAAGAGTCTAGCCCGTATCCCAGAAAAGTTTGGAATTCATTCAGATATTAGCTACAGGTTGTAAATCTTTCTCTCTACAGATTCTAGATTTTGGAAACGCTTAGTCAGCCTGTGAGGTGAAAGAGCGTTATTTAAATAATCCTCCCATAAATGGCTATATAAGCATTATAATACATTTTAGTCAGAACACAAGCAGAGACTATTTATTGGATGGCTGATCAGGTGAACCATTAGAGCGTGTGTGTGTGTGTGTGTGTGTGTGTGTGTGTGTGCGCGTGTTTGTAGGCCTGCCTCTGTTCAGTTGTTTGATTATTTAACTACTGTATACTTACGCATAATTATCCACATTATTAGCTAAAGAGTCCATACTCGTTCACCTTCAACCAGCACAATGTTAAACTCACTGTAATGTTATCACGTCTGGGCCCTGGCCTTTTCACCGGCTCTAAACCCTCTTTGTCCAAATCCCTCTGCCCATATCCCTTTGTTATAACAGCCACTAATGCGACAAACTGATTAAGCACTATTAACTTGCAAATTAGTTCTTTTGTTCTAACTTTATCCCCATCAGCTTTGTCCATTTTAAACATCCTTTGTCCACCAACCACAAAAAAAAAAAATTGTACTGTCAGTGATGTTGCAAAATTGTCCACTTCATGTTTCAAGTATGTCTGTATGAACTGTACACAGAATCATTGAGAATTAAAAGAGCCATTTGGGGCATTTTTCCATGCCAGTCCAATGGAAAGTACAAACTGTGTTGAAAAGTCTGCACTGTAATAAGATTAGACATGATGTTCGCTGTTGATTGATCATACATTTCTAACCAGTTGATTTTCATATATTAATAGAATCCAGGCATGAAAATACATAGAATGAAAACAAATGATGAAATGCATGTGGTTTGGAGTAAACAGGCTAGAAAAATGTGGAACAGCACTGGTTAGGAAGCTTCAGGCAAAGGGAACTTTACCCAAAGGAGCCTTAATTTGTAAGAAAAAAAAAGCAGAACTCCCAAAATAATCCCATAGACAAGACAGAGAAAACACTTTGATTATACCTAGGAAATGCTGTTTGGAGACTGTTTAAAGTAAAAATATCCCCATGTCTTTGATGGAACACTTGTTAATTTGAAATCTCTGAGCAGTTCACTAGTCTGGTGTGTAGAAGTATAGAAAGTCCTGGACCTTTTGTGTTAAATCTTGTGACACAAAACTAGAAACTAACCAGATTTACCAACCTGATGTGTATCTCTGTCTTTATTGTGGAGCTTGGATCATTGGGTCTAAATGCTATGCTTACGTCAATTTGACTCACGTGTCATGAAGACAATATTTTATGCAATGTACCTTTAGACACTGTATGTATAATATCAGTTTTTTTCCCACTGTGTATACCACACTGAGGGCCAAAGAGCACTAGTTTGCTTGTTAGTTAGCTGCTGGTATTACTGCTACTACTAATATTATGAAATAGAACAACAACAATACACTAATGCCTCCTTCCGCTTTTCAGTTATTGTATATAATTGTTTGCTTTCCATTTTACACATAACGCTGTTGCACTCTAAGTACAAAGACCATTATTTATTGGGCAGTGGAAGATGTTTTCCTAGAACAGAGTGATGCCCTCAAAGGTGTTTAGACCAGCATGAAAATATGTTGGAGAAAGAAACTGACTAAGAAAAGGTGTCTGTTGATATCAAAGCATTGCAAGGGCCAACACTCTCACTGATTGCACTGTACAGTAATTGTTGCCCTATCTGGAATTTGCTTTTGAATCTGTATTAGACAGATTTTGAAATTGCATTTCTCGGACGTGAATGTCATCAAGTTCAGTCCACTGTAACACTGCAACAGGGGATCAGTGAAGTCTGAAAGCCATATGAGCTCCAGATCATTCTGATCTTCAAAATTTGAGAAGTTAAATGTCAAGCAGGAGTTTCTGCCTTGATGAAAGCAGCTTCTAACAAAATCAGATGTTGTTGAAAAGCCTGGGAGAGAGGTGCAATACTCTGTCCAACAAAGACCTGAATAATTAAAGCTGAAGAAAGCCCCAGCATACCACTAAGTAAAGGCCGAAACATGGTAGCTGTCACTTACAATCATCTAAATGGATGCAAATGTCACAACTGGGCTTGTAGTTGGGAGGGAAACAGCCTTGTTTGTCTTAATCTCAGCCAATCTAGTTGAGGAAATGCCTCAGACACCGCCTCTTACCTGAGGTGCTCTTCATTTCAGTATGACTTCTGTCCGCTTAGCCTGAGTGGCTGCTCACTAAGTGCAATCTGTGCAGCTGTCTCTGGTTTGTTTGTTTGTCAGGGGTAAGACGTGGCATGAAAACAGCCACATCAGACAATAAAGACCTATTTTCGCATGCTTCCTCAGATAACAGCACAGCTTCTCTGAGCGGACTGCTCCACATCATTGGGAAGCCTTGACATAATTCAGATAAGAATGTCCTGCCCAAGAGGCTAATGTTTGTAAATCACAGCTCTACTTTTTTATGAGGCATTCCTCATGAACAGCGATACTGTTGGTTGACAGTTTAATGCAACGCCAGAACTGGATACTCAGCTAATATTCAATTTCTGTTGAAAATATAGATAACATGACAAAAGACATTTTAAATGACATTATATTGACATTGCCGTAGTGCTGCATGCTTTAGACTATAATGACAAGTCGGATGTTACGACAGGAAAAATTGATTCAACACTAGTTTTCAATATGCTATGACATTTATTGTTCGCTTAGTGCACTGTAATAACCACATTCATTCATTCATGTAATACAATGTGTGTTTGATTACATTCTCCCAAAACAGTAATGTTATTATTATTCTGGACATAAGTTCAGGTTAATTCAGTTCCTGAGAACACAAGGTACAGAACAGTAACAGAATCAAAGCTCAAGCCAACCTGAGACACACTTTCAGCAACATTGATCATAATAAGTATGGTGTGGTTGCTGTCAGTATTGACAGATGAATTTTACGAGAATGGTCACCGATTGCCTGCAGGCTACAGGGCTTGCGCTGTTTTATTGAGACCTGGTTGCATGCATGCAGACATGACTCATTTGTTGCTTCAGGCGATAGATCTGCCGTATGAGTTGAGCGGTGGCATGACAAGGGAGGCACGAGGAGATGTTGTTTTCAATCTGTGCCTTGACAATCAGCAGTGTCAGGCTGACAATGCTCCTGAGAATGAAAGAATCTTCGCCGATGTGGAAATAAAATTTCTGACTAGAGTTTAATCGTATTATTTCCTGTTACAATGTGACTGTTCAGTATGCATCACAACAGTACGGTAAGCAGCACATCCTTCGGTGGCTTAGCGGACACTGCCACAGAATTAACTCTCGAGAACTTACTGCATGCCAGAAAACATTAATTTACCGTGGTTTATAGATGAATAGAGGTAATTACCTTTTTTCTGAGAAACATTTCAAAAGCACCAGCACCTCAGGTTTTCTGGGGCCCAGTCTGACTGGAGCAAAAAGTAGCTTTAAAAAAAAACGAATATGAAAATGAACTGGCTCATTTCAATTGCACCATGACACATACCAGTGTATTTGATTGGCAAGTGATCATTATTAAAGATCAACCAGGCAACACAATAGACTCTGGAGTGGTCCTCTGTTAAAAACAGAGGTGGCATACATTTTGTCATTGTACATTTGAAAGCTTACAATAGAGGTAATTGTGTTTGAAATAAAATGATATAATGCTTCACCTTCAAACAAAATTAAGTCTGTGGTGGCACTAGAAATGGACCTGATGATAGATGACAGGTCAGGAAGAAGCACAGAAATCAGTACCAGATTTCATGGCAATCTCTCCACTATTTCACTAGATATTTTACTAAAAAATGCCAATGCTGCGATGCTACTAGAGGAAAGTCAGGGGATAAGTTACTAGGGCTCATCTTGTGATGACCATGAATGTCTATACAAAATACCATGGTATTTACCATGGCATCTCTGCCAAAGATGCAAAATCCTCTGAAATAGTCTGAAGTGTTCAGATATTTGAATCAGAATCCACATTAAAATACACATTGTGACACTGAGTTGTGGAATATAGTATGTATAGTATATAGTATGCCATTTTTTACCATTCCAGTAAGTAAAGTAGTTCATTAGATAAATAGCTTAAAAATTAAGCAATTTCTCTCAATATTCCCTTTCTCAATCTGAATTAAAAAAAAAAAAAAATGAATTTAAAGTTCAGAGCCACACCTGTAACTAATCCCATCATCCTTAGATCATGGCCTAGCTCATCCAGCCCTTATCAGCATCTGTTGGGGTATCACACTCACACAGAGCAACTGATAAACTTAAAAAGAGACATAAAAATATTTTTAAAAACCTAGAAACATAAAAATTACAATTACAAGCAACTACACTGATCAGAGTTCAGTATTCCTGCACAGCATCTTCAAACTGGATTTAACCTTGCTTCCTAAAAAACATAATCATCGTTTGATAAAATGTCAGGAACTGAAAAGTTTGACCAAGTTGCTAGAGGCCTGGATGGTTTCTACATTTGTAAACTGTTTTACTATGAATAATGTAAGTTACGTTTGCATGCTGCAGAGTTTCGGTGGCTGACATACAGTATCTTGGCTGACCCTTACAGCACCTCATGAGTGTAGATAACCTGCCTGAACAGCAACAACACATATTCTTTCATCATGCTCAATGCTGTATGAATAACAATATGAATTTTGATGTTTTCTGTCTCACTTTTCCTGTGAGTAGGAGCATGTTAATAAATGAGACAAGAGGCATGTGGTTTTATCTTTCAAAGAATGCTTCCTGAGGTCAACTCACAGTATACGTTGCTAAAACATTACTGTGGGAAAAAAGCATCTATAAGGTCTGTACAAAGACCACGGTTGCCCAAAAGGATACATTACTCAGGAGAATTTAAAATCCACAATGCTTTAAATGCTGTTTGACAGACTCAATGTGGTTTGTCTTATGCCTTTTACTCAAAGCAGCCTGTAGCTACACTGTAAAGGCCTGACTGATGAAGTGCTGCTGAGATGATGGTTTGCCTGGCAGGATCTCCCATCTCTGCAGAGGACTTCTGAAGCTTTGTCAGAGTTATGTTTGGGTTCTTGGTCACCTCCCTGACCAAAGCCCTTGCCCAGTTACTCAGTTTGGCCTCCAGGAAGGTTCCAAACTTCTCCCATTTCATAGGCCACTGTGCTTCTGATAACACTCAAAGCTTTGGAAACTGTTTTTATACTTTTGCCCTGATCTATGCTTCACTACAATTTTATTGCAGAGGTCTATACAGAGACCCTTGGATGTCATGGCTTCCTTTTTGTCCATTCATGCAGTGTGCTGCAAAAAAGATTGTCTGGTCTGAGACAACAATTGAACTCTTTGGGCAGAACTCCAAACACTATGTCTGGCGAACACCAGGCACTGCTCATCACCTGGTTTTGGGGCAAGTCTCTGACTGCCCTTGAGGGGCCCAGCCAAAACCCAGACTTAAACCCCGTTGAACATCTGTGGAAAGACTTGATGACAGTGGTTCACAGATGCTTCCCAACGAATCTGACAGAGCTTGAGAGGATCTACTTGGAAGAATGGCAGATCCAGGTGTGCAGAGCTTGTAGAGACTTTTTTACTGTGCAGTTTCATTAATTTCAACAAAAATGCAATAAGTGAAGGGGTCTGAATATGGTTCAAAGCCTGAAGCTACCGTGTAATGTAATGATTAAAAGCCAGTCTGATATAATCCAATTCAGTATTCAATAGGATTTTACATTTTTACTAGTTCATAAATTTAGTCATTAGTTTTAAGTGACCAAATAAGATATTTCAGCAGTTTATACAACAAGTATTGAAACAGAAATACTACATAAAAATTTCCACACCAGCAATAGTAAACACAAGCAGCAGTATTGCACACTGGGTAACTTTTTAGCGAGGTAAGGAGGAAAGTTTTGAAATGCTGACTGAGTATTGTTTACTTTGGTTACAGGGTCAGTGCCATCCATCTAAATGTGGTATTTTCAACAATATTAAATGGGTGCATATTATAAATAAAAACGGCCCATGGCCTCAGTTATTGCCTTCGACTGGGGAGGGCGACTGGGGGGGGGGGGGGGCAGTCATGCTAACATTACTCACTTGGGTTGACTGCTCCTGCTGGTGACTTTGCCACACATGCACACATAGGTAGTATTCTTAAATCAGCAAAATGGCGTAAGATACCACCAACATTTTTTATGATACTACTGTGCATTTTCCAGACTGCGGAGCTGATGCAAGTAATGCAGGCATGAGTTTGGTGTTTTGCCTAAGCTAATTCAAGATCCTATTAGCACAAGTCTCATTCATCCAGTGTGGTTCTCCTGGTTAAATTCAAACAAATTCTACACAATGACTTTTGACGTCCAGCTAAAGTAATGGGAAATTAAAAATGCTTGTCTACTGTTGATTAAATGAACAAATAGATATCATGATTCCAGTTAACATCATTAGTATTCTTCTGTCTAATCCTAATGTAAAACAAGCTTTCAGCACACCCAAAATGTTTTGGCTGTGGACGAGGTTGCTATTTAATCGCAGCTTTAATGTAATTAAATCAACACACTTTCAGTTGCTTTCTTTTCAGAGTTGAAGCTTGGTGATACATCATTACTCCCACAGAGGCCCATAAAAATTCCTATGAACTATCGTGCTGGATAAATGTCCTGACGTGCACCTTTTTCAGCATTCCCAATTCTGGAAGCCGGCCCGTGTTTGTCACGAGAGATGAAATTAATGCTGTTGTGAAAATGGTTTACAGTTAATAAATAGCGCCCCGTTTCATACGTCTCTGTGATAACCTGTGCCTATGTGCAGTGACCTACCTGCATGCTATGTATGTGAAAGTAAATCCTCATAATGACTGCATATCATGGCATGCTCATAAACATGGCATGAAGCGAAGGAGAAAAATATGAGTGATGGATGTTGTTCAAGGACATATCCATGATCATCTAACCATAATGCCCCCAGTACTCCAAATAATCTTTTCTATTAGTGTGGTCATATGGCTGGAGCGTGTACAGTCATGGATGTTTAACTCAGCTATTGTAGGTTTATACCCCCCCCCCAAATACTATATGAGGCCATTGCCTTGAGCTTAGCATTCTCTGCTCTCTGTCTATTATGTCTCTTGGTATCAGCAGTCAACGCCAACAGCAAACAGAGGTTAAACAGGTCACCGATCCAACCAGCAGGGATGCAGACCCCAAGGTCCTTTGTGTTATGCAACGCTGTTTTTCAAGAAACCAAACAGATGTTTTATGTATAGGGAAAAGGGGAATTAATTGATCCAAGCCAACAGAAGTTTCCCAAACGCTGGCCTGATAATAGGGGACCCGTCATCATTAGGATTGATGGCACCAATTTATTATTAATGATTCGTAAAATGAGATCCAGTAGACCCCATTTTAAATACATTTTCCATTATGGAGGAGCTGACAAGCAACACTGCTGATTTCACCACCAAAGCCTTTCACTGTCTCCCTCTGAAATACAGTATCCCTACTTCACCCGGCACAATGTCTCACTTTGGTGATGCTTGGATTGCCCCAAATTGAAAGCATTTGTTTTAAAGCTGAGAGGTGAACTTCAAGCCCTGTCACAGTACCGTGATATTGAGGTGTTTTATTTTGTTTTAAGTCACTGAATACAGTATATCCTAACAAATATTCTCTTTCCCCAAAATGTCCCCCATTGGCATCAGACTCTGCAGCCATCTGTTATGATATGATTTTCTGTCAATCAAACTGCCATCATTATACCTGATCACATAGTGGGAATTCAAATGCTGCATGTTGAGTCATTTACATAACCTATGATATAGAGTATCCCAATTTCCCTTTGGTAATAAACAAAATATGACCAAACTACTGATGAAATCGATGTGTAACACAGTAGATGGTGCAGATTAGTGTCTGCATAGCTGCGTTACTGTAACATCTGTCTGAAATGGTTGACTGATAACACTGAAAAGAACTTGCTTGCCAGCTAAAAAGTAACTGCAGTCTGAATGGATACAAAATTAGGGTCAGACAAAACCATCTAAACTTGCTGAGACATTACAGTTGATTTAAATACAGACAGCATTTAAACTGCCTGTGGGCCCACAATAAATTATTTCACAGACTCCCAAACTAGACATCTACCTTCTTACAGTAGATAAAGCTTCCTCTCCAAAAATACCATTAGCAATGCCTAGAGTATGCTTAATAATTGATGACTAGAGCATCCATGATAATTAAGAGTTAAGTGAGCGCGTGTGTAGGTGTGTGTGCATGCACTTTAAGGGTCTGTGAATGTGTGTGGTGATATCTTTACTTCTGTATGCACAGTTGGAGTCCATGTTTGCGTGTGGTTGCACCCCCGTCAAATAGGTGGTGAATCCTGTTGAGCTGTGAAAACAGCACTGTAACATCCTGGTGGCTTGCCACTCATCCTCCTTTACACTCATGCTGATGTAAGGGGAGTTCTAGGAAGCCATTACTCCAAATGAGTCTCATTTTCTTGGCAATATTCGAGTGCAGCAAAGAGGCTGTCTTTCTAAGCTTTAAGCTGAGATGTATAACTTTTTGAATGCTGTCATTCTCTGCAGCTGCAAGAAGTTTACAGCTGAGATAGTGGAATTCTTTCTATATGCAAATTAAATCAGGGCAACCATGTAAGTAATGCAAACAAGCTGAAGACATCACCCAAACACACATCTATGTCGCTATAAGAAGACAGTGGCTGATTAGCGCTGGTCCACAGCCATACATTGCAAGTTTATATTTAAATCTGAACACCTCTGCATAACATGTCACCAAATGGTTAGTTTGTATATTTAATTGTGCATATGCGGTAAAAAAATAAAAAATAAATAAAATAATCACTTTGCTGTTACAAGACGCTTGGAACTTGACATGAGGCTTTGGCATCTACAAAGAAAATATTTCTCTGGTTTACTGAAGCGATCACCATTTCCTCAAGTCTAACCATCTAATTAATGAACTTGTCAATCATGCTTTGCAGGCCATTGTTAATGATTTCCTATGAGTTAATGGTGAGGCCACCAACACAACTAACACCTACATAAATGTCAAGTGAAAATAAATTTTAAATAATTGGTGACTAGAACATTTCCCCACAGCTACAGTTGCTGGCTGAGAGTGGATCATGGTGAAAATAACATTAGATAAATAATAAATAAATTACAATAGAAATATTTAGACAATAGGAGGTAATTTTAACATGTCACAGTCCTGCTATTGTGCCTGCTGGTTCACTGTCACACTGTCATGGCTTTCTGGGACACTTCCAATAAAAAAGATCCATAGTTAATGTTATTAGTAACACCTGTGCTTTTCTAAAGCACAGAATGTCTGATCTGCTCCTACTTTTTAAAATTTGCTTCTGGAGGCATTATTCAGTTGTGAATCAAGTATTAAAAGAATGGAAAAGCTGACTGATAAACATGTATAGGATTCTACCTTCCTGACGTCATGTCTCTGTCATGCCATCACCTCACAGTGTAGGAAGCTGGTTAACAGTGGCATGCGGAGGTAACACTGGTATGTGCTCTGTCTCACACTTTTTCCTCCCTAATTCCTGTGAATGCCTGTTTTGTCTCAGCTGAATCTCAGGGTCTTCGTCTGAGCACAGAGCAGCTATAACCCAACTCCCACTCTGGCAAGGCGGAGATAAAAAACAAATGCTCTGTGCAGCAAAAAGCACCCACCGGTGCTGATTCTGTGAACCAGACAGATCTGACATTCAGCTATTTAAAAACATAATGAACCAATAATAATTTGATGAATAATACACCACAAAAGTAGAAAGCTATCTGCTCTTGTGGGCAGCTTAAGATTTCCTTAGTTAGACCTTTTTGTAGTAGGCTTATCTTACTGCACAGAATTAGATTGTTAGTTTAAAATCTAGAAAACACATTTGATAGTGTTGCATCTTCAAAACATTTGAAAGCATCCCTTATTGAAAATGTGTTCTGTGCACATGATTACATGATTATATTACATATTCACAGTAAAATAAGTGAGGTAGTTTACATAAAGCTAACAAAAACTGCAAAGTGAGTTCTGACAAGTCTTCCCACCTGACTCTAGCTGCTGCTGCACTAGCCAACTAAATATCCTCATGCAAGTAAACACTCCTGGTAAGTTACTTTGTAACGAGTGGCGTAATTTTATGGTTTACCTTTCAATTGTTTTAACTGAGGGTAAAATTACTGTTGCTATAAGAACTTTTCAAAGTTGTTTTTGTGTTGTGACATCCAATAAGCCTTCAAGATCAATCTAATAGTTAAACCAGCTTTCCTGGTATGTATTTCATCATCTCACTGAAACCACAGCCCCATGCAGTCCCATGTGCTTTTCTAATCCAGGGCTGTTTTCAGTCTAAATGCACATTAAGTAATAACTGATTCATTGATTTTGAGCAGTACCCCCATCAAACTCACATCACTTGCAGGTATATTATGGTCATTCTGTGCAGTATGACAGTAAACATTTTATTCACTGCACCATTAACTGTAGCTATTTCAGCATGATAGAGATGTTGCCCCCACCACGCACGCACACATGCACACACACACACACACAAAAGATGCCTGAAATGTAACACTTACTGCTTATTTTAACCTGCTTAGCATGCCAAATGAACACAGATTACCATATCAAGGCAATTAAGATCATAGTTCACTGAAAGGTAGATCATTGAAAATCAAGTACCTCCTTCAATGCCCTATAGACAAGCAATGTCCATCAGGTTTGTGTTTGTGTTTAAAGGAGTGCTCAGAATTAATTTGCAAATGCTACTTGACCACAGTCTCACATACAAACAGAGGCTTTCCCTAGTGTATACACTACACAGATACAGGCTGACAAACAGGAAGAAGCTGAGGTGTATATGCATGCACATATGCTCAAATATTTACGTCCACATACAAATGTGTATTTTCCCCTCACTCTCTACGTAGAAAACGAGAGTACTGAGAACTGTTTTACATCTGTACAATAGCCACCTTCCATTATTCATTTTATGTGATTCATTCTGTGTTAGTCTGTCTGAAAAATGAAATGCATGAATTCAAAACACACTCAGTACTGTACCATGTAATTAGAGCGTATTATGCACTTAACTGCAATTTGAATAATACAATGCAAATCACTTTCCGCTGAGACTTTTAAGGGAGGATACTTTACTTTTTATTTACACCCACCAAGACAGGAGGATGAAATCAAAAAAAAAAAAAAAAAAAAAGTCATCCTCTGAAAATTCCATTAGGAGGGTCTGGCCCTCTACTTTTGACTCAGCTGTTAGCCTGGTAGCACTTTGTACACACCACATGATGTGTCAAGCTAATCGCTACAGAACAGCTGCAACTGTTCTGCAATTGCGTGGCAGATGAAAATATGTACCCCATGATGCTGACCTCAATTGGCTTTTGAGTCTTTAAAGTAAACCATCATCTCCCCAAAATGCTCATCTCCCCTAATAGATCTCTTAACCACAGTTTATTTATAAAAGTGACTTATATTAACTGTCTGTTTTGATAAAAACGCTTCTCTCAGTTTCAGTTCTCATACAGTCATGGCAGAAGGCAGACAGTAATCGTCTTTCATAATTCAAGCCTCATAAGTCCTAAATTGAATCTCTGAGATGCATTTCTCTTAATGTAATCCAGATTTATTGAATTACATATCTGCTTTAGATTTATTATTTGCACCGAGCATATAAATCTATCAAGACTTTTTTTATTTTTTACTTTAAATAGTATTTCAAAGTGTGGAGGGCTCTTGGTGGACTGGCCATTAAATTACAATGGCAAACTAACATGGGCTACATAAAATACTGTACTATTAAGTACTCAACAAGTAACAAGTGAAAGTAAATTATGTGCCAGGGCTTGCGTAGAACAGTTTCTTAATAAGAAGGCTGTTCAAACTTCAGAGAGATGGAATATTGGCTGCACATAACTAAGACTGTGCAGCAGTCTTTTTACTGAGCCATGGAAAAACTGATTGCAATATAAACACATTTTAATGAGTCTGATGATCACTGGAATTCAAAGCTAATTTGATTGAGTATCACAACAAAACGTAGCTTTGGGAAATATGGAGCAGACAAGCCAATGCCAAGTATTCCACGTTAATCGGTGTATGAAATTAAATTATGCACTGGATTTTCTTTCTGACTCCGACCATACAGCAAACATGATAGGTCTGCCTACACCACATGTCATGCATGCACTTGATTAGTTGTCACATAATCGCATCACAAAGCAGTTAATCTACTTTCTGCTCCTCCTGAACTACCAAGAATCTACCACAAATGTAAGTAACAAAAGGCCTCGTATTCACATTCTGCCAAGTCATCTGTATGATCCACTTGGAAATGTTTGCACAATCAAGGTCTAGGCCAAAGCATGATCAATTTGTCTCTCAGCTATTTCCACACTACATCTATCAAATTGCGGATTTTAGGGAATGGGTTGTGCCTGCCTAGAATTTATGATGACTATTAGAGACACTGGCATGCGTACAAAACCAAGACAGTGGGAGAGAGAAATATTTTTGTAGGGACTTTACTTCAATAAAAAGATTAAATTCAGCTTGAGCCAAAAATATTTCATTCTTATGAACCACAGAGTGCTGTATTTATGCCAACCTATAATCAGAGACCTAAAGACTGAAGTCCCAGAGGGGAATTGGATGCTATAGTAATGGTGACATATTGAAAAGCATAGCACTTTCCTTCTTACAAGACAAACTGAACTGATATAGCATGATGGATCTTCTACTTCATGTAGAGGACTATTCCTCGAACACCACTATGCCCACACCCACACTCAGCTGTAGGATGCATGTGTTTACAAACCCTTATTGACACATATACACAAAGACACTAAATTACTCTTTTGAAACTGGCTTTATTACTGTTGTCACCATTAAAAATTTCCTTTTATTTTAGAAAATGTGCTTGAAGTGCTTTGTAAATAACCCATCTGTATTCATCTTGATATAAAGGTACATGGATCAATTTTTTATAGCATCTTTCAACTCATTGTTTCATGACTTATTTTACTTTTCTGTTTCAGTCTCACTGCTCTTTTTTTCCAGATGCAGCTGTATTCAAGGAAAATATATATTACCATTGTCTGCTACCTGCCCAGTACCAAATGACAGATGAAATTAGCAACTAGCTGATGAACATACTAAAGTGGAGAATTTAGCTGCTTAACAGCGAGATATTTCCCTCAGGAGCTGGTGGAGTCCAAAGGCTAAAAGGAGAGTCAGAATTTAACTTCCATGTATTGGAAGCTAATGTTGCGCCATGTCTGTTGCATGTGTAAACAGGCAATTGTTTGCTTGTACATTTATCGCAATGTTGTGTGTACAGCTTGTTCTGCTGCCCCCAAGTGGCCAAACAATATCATTTAGGGCGGCTTTAAAATTACATAACGTGCATTAGATAATATAAAATAGCAGTGCGATAAAAAATAAATAAATAAAAAGTATGTGAAAAGAGTTAAAACATGAAGAGCATGAATGTAACTGCAAGATTAAAAAGTAGCCAGTTAATTTATTTCTAGAAATGAAGTGGCAGAATATTCTACATCCAATAAGCCTTCAAGCTCAATCTAATAGTCAAACCAGCTTTCCTGGTATGTATTTCATCATCTCACTGACTGTGGAAGACTGTGCACAGTTTGTAATCAGATTTTCCTGATTTAGGTGAATATGTGGTTGGTTTAAAACAATTTTCACAGAGTTTACTGAGGAAGATTAGAAATAGGTCTTTAAGTGCTACTATTTCGCAGGCAGAGGTTTTACCACAGCAGTTTTGAAAGCTTTGGGGAAGAGGTCTGAACTGAGAGAACACTTTATTATAGTGGCTGTTTCCTGGGAGAGGCACTGGAAGCTGGCTTTAAACAGCTCAGCTGGAATAGGGTCAAGTAGATGACTTCATCCTGCTAATTGCAACACTGATTGCATCTTCTGTCATCATATTATAGGATGACATTCTGGGTGGAGGTTCATGGACAGGGAGATCTCAGGGAGCTGTTACATCCACATTAGCATTACTGCCTCTTATGGTGATAACTTTTTCATTTAAGAAATTCAAACACTCCTTAACATTTAACATTAAATGTTTCATCACCTAGCTTGAAAGCAAGGGATGGGTTTAGAGGACTGTCTATTGAAGAACAAAGGCTTAAGAAGTATTTTTGTTTTGAGGAAGATAAGAGCATTGTTGTCATCTGACAAAACTATTAAATGTTAAAATTGAACATTCCCTCCTTTGACTCTTGGCTTTGCAGAAATTTGAAAGAACTGGCAAATAGCATTTTCTGAGGTATTCTTCAGTTTAACTGCTTTTTTTTTTTTTTTTGGTAATTGTGTGGACCAACTGTATGCGGTGCTGGGAACTGTAGTTTATTATCAAAATCTACAAGGTCATCAGTTGAATCAGAGTTTCGTGGAGGAGTATTCACCACACGTGAAAATGTAGTTTTAACTTAATAGTTACTTTCAACTGATGTAGAAAGACATAGTGTTAAAACACACACACACACCACAAAAGAAATACTGTCACACTGAGCACAAGCTGTTCTAATGACAACAATTTCAAAGGGTAAAAAGTCACAAAAAGAACATTTGAAGCAGGCCAAATTATAAGAGAAAACAGTAGCAAGTCTGCCTCTTTTTTATCTGGTCTACTGGAGAATAAAAGGCTAGAGTTTGAGGAAGACTCTGACAATATGACTGAGGCAGTGAAAGAAAGCCAATACTGAGTTTGAAATATAAATAAAGGCCATGTAGGGAGATAGAATCATTAATGAAAATCTCTTACCAAAGAGTAATCTAATATTCAAGACTGCTAACTTTATGAGTTCAGGTTCTGGCCTTGGCTGTGTAGAGACTGATTGAGTCAAGTAAGGATACTAGATTATATAACACTGTAACAGGGGGCATTCTGTCACCTAAGGAGTCTTTCACTTTTGACATACATAGAACATTCTGCTGCTTTTGTACCTCTGTGTGAGTAAAATTATAAATACAGGGCTTAAACTAGAGCTCCATCGCAAAATATAGATTAGTGCCCAAACCACAGTTTTTAGGAGGACTGTCAATCTGGTTGTACCCTGAACAATTTAGGGAGCTGCATGTCTGTCTTGTGTCCCTCAAAGACCCAACTGTTGTCAGTTTGATGATAGTTTGATTGAACATAATCCATGTGAAATTGATAGAAATAGGATTTGAAATGTAATTTGAGCTTTGAATTTTAAAAAGAAAACAAGCAAAATGTTACTGTTAATTTTGTTTTCTTTATCAGGACTGGCAGTTGTGCAATCTTTAAAAAGATGGATCTTTGGAGATTTGTTTTTTTTCACAGCAAACATTTGACTTGTCAATATAAAACGAGCACAGGTATTATTAACAACATAAATAATGTCTTATTCAAGTGTCTCAATAAGTCATGACAGCATGACAACAAGCACAATACATGGACACAGACAGTGAAACAGCTGAATGCAATTCAGTCATCATTCATAAATAAATCCATTATATTATTTATACCTGTGCTTTTGCTACTACATGACAAAAAGCCTTTTGTAGAGAGCTGTGCACAGGGAACCGATATCTACTATAGTTTGTATTTTTGAATGAATTTAAATATAATGTGTTCAAGTCTTGCTACATTATCAGGAGGTCAGGTCATAAATGTTTTTAGGCCCTTAGTTTAGAGAAAACATCATTCGTGTCAAGTTATATTTAAAAGCTAAAAATTGCAATGATTAATTTATGCTTCATCTGGCAGTCCTGGTTTATGTGAAAGAAGTGGAAACAAGTGACCTGGTTTCATGTCCCACCTTTACATTATGCCCCTGTATGTTATTCTTTATGCATGAGCTGATGAGGCAAATCGCATTTAGATTTCTATGACACACACTTGAATAAATTAAAGGTAAATGAAAAATGCGGAGATGTATATTCTAAATGTAATAAGGGGGGCCATTAAAAACATGGCTTTGCTGCTAAGCAGTTCCCTGTTGGGCCACTAGTTAGTTGATTACTTTCTCAGACGTGAGACCACTGTTTGATTTCTGGTTGTGACCTATAAGAACACTCAACCACGAGGACATGTCTGAAAACAGCTGAGTTATTTAATCATATCCCTCAACCCTCTGCAACTTGTGACCCATCTAAATTACTTTTCTATGCAAAGTATGTGTCATTAGATATGTAATTTAAAGCCACATTACAGTTTACAGGACCCCAGTGTGCTTTAAAACCGACTCACCAACATCCTACTGCGCATAAAGTAATAATACATAATTAAACTCTTTGATGTCCCATTTTGGTAATTATTTCAAGGCAGTAACCGAGTCCCTGCACCTGTAGCATTTGAATTAGGGTGCGCAATAAGAGCAAAATAGTTTGCATTAAATCTGCGACTGTAAACTGAGAAGGAATATTTAGGATGAAATGAACAGTCTAGTTAACAGGTTTTTTTTTTTTTTGTGTGTGTGCAAGTGTATTAGCTCTTATGATTCTGTATCATTTTATATTCTATGGGAAGGACCTCAGTTGATAATATGCAAACTGTACAATTAAAATTGGGCCATGGGTAATGTAAAATGTAGGTCAGACAAAGAGGGAAATGACGACAAGAAAGCAGCTGACACTCTCTTTTCTGCTTAAAGGGTTGATAGATAATACAATCTCCAATACTCCAAAGAAAGGTTTGAATCTAAAGCCTCCATCACTGGCTCCTTAAGCAAGTACTGCTACTTGGACCCTGTTTGACCAAAGTGGTTTAAACAGTTCCAGTTAAATTACCAGCCAATATTCACATCATTAGAGTCCCACAATTTCACCACCAGGGTTTAAAAAGTCATTATGCAAAAAACAAAGCATGCATATGAGACCACAATGATGTGATGAGTCTCCCCACAGTGGAGGGACAATATCCAACCCCACAGATATAAATTTAAGTGCAAACTGGCAGCAGCCAAGATGAAAATTCACTGGCCAGTCCCAGGAGCTGAGGCTCAGGTGGAGATGGGACTTTGAAGGAAGAATTCCACCCAGACTTCCAGGCTCTGCTCAAGAAGCTTACACACCTACAGTCCTGTAGATCATCATACATCAAGGAGGTAAAGCACTTCTGGGACAAACCCTGCAGGCACCAGGTGTCCATCAAAGTGCTGGAGTCTATTATCTTTCATATCCTTCCCAATTTTGTTTAAATATAGTGTGATTCAAATTAAGGAATACTTTGGTGTATAAAGTCAGTTTCTACCCAACGCAGTGAATAATCTTTTAAAATGTAAAATTATCATTTACTATGTACCTCTATGTACAACCCCTAATGTTAATGTTTTAAAATTAGTCAAAATTAGACATATTGTTTAAAGAGTTAGTAATTCTTCTGTTTTTTTTCTGATTTTATTCAATTGTTATTGGTTTTTCAAATATATTATTAATCAAAAATGGACATTAAATCAAGGTTAACTTAACAATATATCTGAATATGTATCTCATATTACACTTTCAAATCCAGGATAAGCTTATTTTTCAAAAGCAATGCCACTGAAAAAGTAGAGGGAAGATACATTAGCCTATTTCTGAAAGAGGCACAATGTCTCTCATTCTCCTGATTGTGCCACATTGTCCTAATCCTGAAGGTCTGAAAGAATTCCTGCTAATGCTCTTCATAATAGGCACAAAGGGAAAGCTCTTGTGTAGGTGATAGCTGATGGAGATGCTGGGAAGACTGCATGTACTGAATTTGTCCTGCACACCTCTCACTACTCACTGCATCTAAAAATGTGTGGTCGGGCGCAATACGGAGATTTCCTGTGGTCAGACAACAACACTGGGTCAAACAGGTACACTCACAGAATGTGCTCTGAGAGTGGATAATGATTACAGGGTCGAAGGACAGCATGTTACGATGCAAGCCAATCGAACAGATGGACGTCGGTGATTGAAGATGTTGCTTCAGCGGCAGGCAGACTTACTGTCTGACAGGGAGCTTGAAGACTTCTTGATCCGATCGTGTATTTGTCTAATAGAGCTAGTTTCAGATGCAGTGGCCTCCAAATGAAACCAAGATTAAAGCTATGATAGAATCATTTTTTACAGCTGGATAGCACAGACCTCTTACCCACTCCTGTGACATGACTGCAGATGCTTCTGAAGGTAAAGAGGGTGCAGGGGTCATTTTATGTGTAGACCTCTCATGTTTTCCTGACATGACAGGCAAGATGAGAGGCTCAAAGCGGGAGTGAGCATGGGAGGTTTTGCGGGTATGTTACTGGTGGCACTATCTGAATTTCTCCTAGGAGTTTTATTCAGCTGAGGGGTAAAGCACTGTCAGGTTAAAAGATAAAGAAAACTTAATTTCCGCTACAAAATTGTCATATCTAAATTAAAAGGTAACACTTTTAGAATCAAATGAAAAAGAAAAGTCTAAAGTGAAAATTAAACATCCAAGTTTCCAAATTACATGTCTGGTGATACAATGGGCAGTTAATGACATGTTCACAATTACTAGACTGCATTCCGATTCATAATAGACTCCAATTTTTTGTTAGTCTGAGAACAGGCCCGCTCCTGACCTGAGATGTTCAAAGAGATATTTAGAGATAGTGGAGTAACGGTGCATGAGAGAACATAATAATTACCAGCTCAAATGTCACCGTCACCAAGGAGCAACCAATTTAGCATGCAGACATCATGTCTCCGCCTCATCCTATTGAGGACAGAGGCAGAAAAAGACAGATGAGATATCCAAGTATCATCCCTCAGCAAAGTGGAAAGTACTAAAATAGAAAAAATCATGGGCAAAAACAATGTATGTAGGGGATGTGACCACCTGTACATCCCTCCCCTAGGAGTTTCCCAGCTTCTCTGCCTCCCACAGGGCTCCAGTTTGTAGGCATGGCCAGACTCTGCCTGTCCTCCGGGGATATAAGACCCCTCCTGCTGCTGTACGAAAACACATCCACTGTAGAATCTCTGCTCTGTGAGGCAGCAATCAGCCTGCAGCTCATTTACAGTCAGAGCCACAAGAGCAGTGATTCTATTACAAAAAGTTTGACAATACGATGCTATCTGTGTGTGTCTGCAGCAGTGTGCTGAGTTCTCCGTTTGACGTATGTCATCGGTTTGAAGTGAGGACTTAATGTCGGCATGTGTGGCATGTGGCCTGTGTGTAGACAAGTGTTGTGGAGAGCTATCTAGGAGTACGGCTAGACAGAATAAACTGCACTCAGGTTTCCACACAGAGCTCTCATGATTAGATTCTCTAAGGGCTTCAGTAAAGATAACACTTGTGAGGATAAGCCTTTGCATGGCAGGGTATGTACAGTGTGGGTATGTGCGTGTGGTTTTGTGGGACGACGAGGAGGTAGGGGTGGGGGTGGGGGGTCATACACCTCGCCTGGTGAGCATGTAATGCTGTTGTCAAGGCTACAGACACCTCCACAGAGCACACAGAATATGAAGGCTGACGCGTCTCTACCACCATTTCTAAGCAGATTATTTCACCTCTGTATTGAACTCTTCCTGAGAACGTGTTGAACCCCCACCAATACACAAACACAGGACAGAAAGTAATGTTAATCTGGAAAATTCATCACAAAGGTTACAATGTCACAGTCAATATTAAATGGAAACCTATTCAGAGTCTGCCGCTGAATCCTGCAGAGACACTTTGTGACATCGAGTCTGGGGCTCAGGCAGACCCGAGCATTACTGGAGCCACAGGTTTAAATGACTGCCGTAACCATCTTTATCACATTAATCGGCTGTGGCCATGAAGAGCAGCACCTGCTATTCATGTCATATATTACGTAGCAGCAACAGGAGATGAATGAAGATAACAGAGAAGGAGACGCTGTCTGACTTTTTTTTTTTTTTTTTTTTTAAATCATAAGGACAAGATATTTTAGTTTACCACTACTTTTTATTCTGAAATAAGGCAAACTTACTTAAAGTAAAATCTATCACTGAGTGACTGAAACACTTTTGAGTTACATTTACAGTCACTTTGTTTCACTATCTATTGATCCTGGTCCCGTTCTCTGGTGTTCATTACAACAGAAGTTATTTTCCTTTTCCTTCCAGATATAATCCAGTAATTCTGGCTGCTTGATGCCAGACACACCCATGGCACACTATGAAGCATTGTCATGTTCACCCCTCCACCCCTCAACATAAATAATCAGCAGTGTGGACAGCATTGAGTATGTCACAGATCAAATCCTTTTTTTTAGTTTGTAAAGCTGTACAGTATCTTCCTGCCAGAAACCATTTTACAGTACTTTGTACAATTATACAAATAATAGCCTTTGCACACTGGGTTATCGTACTTCAGCCAGGGATCTTTTTGCTGGTTTACAGGGCAAACAGAGAACAAAACAATTCTAAAGGGCATAGATTTTTCAGTAAGAGGCCCCAGTGCAAAAACATCCTGATGTTGTCAATTTAACTTAACAAGGTGAAAGTAAAATGCTCCTACAAAATACAATCCATTTGCTCTGTGAATAACATTTTGGGGGAATGGTATCCATCAACTGCACAATCAAAAAGAAAAGCAAATTTATAACAAACACTGACATCTTAAAGTATACTGCATTTTGTCAATTTTAGTGTGAAGACACTGCATACTCTATCAAAGTCTGCTGAAATAAAAATGCTAGAAATAGAGGAAATGTCTGCATCAAAAGAGAAAAAGTTTTCTCTTTGTCAAAACAAATTTTGATTGTCCTGCAGTTTCAGCTGAGATCATAAACACAAAAGCCAATTTGTGTTTTTAACATACGTCTAGAGTAGGCTGATGATCATAATTCTGTACTGTATGGATACAATCTGTGGCTTCTCTGGTTACAATTTGTATTTTACCTAGCAACAGATTCAGTATCACCAACACTGTAGTACAATATATACAAAGTAAAGGTCCAAGTGTGCCTTGAGACTCAACTGATTCAGCAAAGAGCAGCCTGGCAGCTGCTAAACACAGTGTTCTCACCATTGTCACACTCTGTCAGCTACATGTCCCTGAGTGACCACAGTTGGAAAATGTTCGGCTACAGTGGCATCATTCATCACTGTGGCAAAAAGAGGACCCTCTCTGGTTGGAGATTCAAGTAGTTTAAGTTTTATATACACTTCACTTTGAGAAACACAATATTTCCAGGCACACACACACACACACACACACACACACAATTATTAATTAAGAGCCTGCTCAGCTAAGAAACGCACTGAATCGTCTTTTATTTCCACGCCTGACCTTGTGAACTAACTGTATAGTGTAAGAGATGTGAAGTGGACCCTTGCATGCTCCAGCGGTTGAAGCAACCAGGGCTGGTACATCTACACACCACGTCTCCATGCTGAGGCCCCAAGGCAGCAGTGTTAGCACTAAATTGACAAAGCAACTAGATGTGACAGGAGGAGTCATAAAATTGCATTTTGTAGGATCAGTGTTTTTCCCTCCTCTCTTGTCCCTCAGCACTTCAAAAATTAGATCATTGCTCAATTTAAACCGATATGATTTATCTTTGGCTGGATCCACGTTACACACTCGTTGAGTTAAGATGGAAGAGGATGATCTCTGGAGCCTCTGGGGACAGAACATGTAGATTTGATGTGGTCGTAGTCACTGCACAACACTGCAATTTCTGTGTCGTCTTTGATGAATACACATCATCTTTATGACTCTGTGACTGTAAGGTGTTTCATCAGCGCTGATATTTTTATCAGTGTCATTTCAGGCAATTTTGTTGCTTTCAGGTACAATAGTTTCCTTTTTCCTCAGATATTACAAAGGCAAGGTGATGACTGCAGCAGAACCATACTAACAGCAGAGCGTACATCCATTTTTAAAGAGATGTAATGTTTGCCATCAACATCAGATGTGTTCATAATCTGGAAGATGGTCATTTGGTACGCCACACCGCAGTTGTGCTTGCATTCATTACAATGGAATAATTATTACTTCCCAGGGAATAACCTATAAAACCCAAAAGAGTTTGCAAGGATTCATAGCATCGCAGAGCACTCTGGCTGCTGGGCCCCTGCTCTTTGATTGCACGACAGAGAGACAGGCCTCTGAGCAAAGATGAAATGTATCAATGCTACTGTAGCTCCCTCCCATCCCTAATTTCACGGGTGCTACAGTGAACTAGATTGCAGAGAGGCTCGGTGAAGCATGAAGCCCTGTCTGAATACTAGGTCATCTAACAATCTCAGACCACACAGATACAGTGGCCTGAGTTTCATATTGGCCCTCACCTATTGTCCAACAGACTGAGAGGAGATATAATTGAAAACACTGGACTGAAGCTTTCTGTGACTCAAAACTGCTCCTGAAAACTGACCCCAGACTTGTCTTCTCATTGGCTTAAATATGTGTTAAGGTCAGATTTCCTTTTGCAATTATCTTTAACAGGAAGCTCCACTGCCACTTAAAAAGCTTTTGTCATGCATGTCTTTGCATTGCTTAAACAGCTCATGATGTAAAAGGCCCAGAACCTCCTGCCTTCAATGATGAATTGTGGTATAGTCTGATCATGTAAATTATCTGCTCTTTATGCAAATCCACCTCCAGTTAATAGCTGCTGATTGCTGTGCTATTACTGATTCTTGGTGTTTAACATGATCACAGTAAAATACAGCAGCACACCATTTATTGTCTACCATAACCTACCACCTCTGTACAATCACACATCAGGGCAAGTGCATTTTGAAACATAAATATCACAGGCCCTAATAAAAAAGAATAATGTGATGAATACGATGTCCACACATTCGCCAGGCTCTGAGACAAAGGACAAAGCCATTTCCATTTGCAGTAGGATTCTCCGTAGCTGCAAGCATGCATGAGACGGATGAAGTAACATTTGGCTGCTCAATTAATTTTAAAGGTTTTTACACTATTAAGCACAATTTATCCAGCGGCTATTACATCCCTCCTTCTCTCTTTCTTGTTTCTCTTTGATATTTTTGTTGCACTAGCAAAATTCCTGTATTTTAATTTTGTGTATTAATACCGTGGGTGAGAGTGTCAGACTGTTTGTCATCCCGGTCCGTTTGCAGCGGGAGAACAAAACTACATTTTCTTGTAATTTCTATATTGTGGCTGGAAGCACAGCCACCGCTGCTGCTAACACTACAGCTCCTCATCATCATGATAATCATCATAATGAGAGTGATCATAAACATATTTCAGTGATGAGACTGAACAACTTTCCCGGGTGTTTGTGGATATAAACATTTTGATATCCTTAAAAACGATAAAATGTTTGTTTTATAGGCTTTATCTTCCTTTCTATTATGAAGTGTGACATTTTAAAGGCATTTTTACAGAATGGTGGCCAAAGGGATGAACATCGATTTTGAACACAGCCACTCAAGAGGATCGTTTTCTTACATTATCAAATATTTAGAATATGCTGTGGAGATTTTCAAATGTCTCAAATTCTATACATTTTTCACAGCTTTTGGCAACACCAATGACATTTCAAATCCAGTGTAGTGGGGCGGCCACACAATCCCGACATTTTATTCAACAAAAACTCATGTAGTGTTAAAAAAGAAACTTATTTCTTCCAATCATCAACTTTTCTCACCGATAGAATTTAGAGCTGATATAAGCGATCTTGTATCTGAATCCCCTCATACTTCTACTACTACTTCTACTTACCTCACATAATATATGACTAAATATAAAAATCACCAAATGCCACAGTAATATTTGCTAAAGATATTATTTATCCCGGTCAGATTAACCATATCAACCATATCTTTTTTTAGTAAATCAACTTTTTCATTTATTTGCTGGTTTACATCCTTTTGTCAAAAGGACAAACAAACTATAAAACTAACTATAACCAACTATAAAAATTATTGGCAAAAAAAATCTCTTTTAGTCCACACAAAGACATATGCAGTAAGGTTATCATTGTGACTTTTTAAGCTGACCTGGGGATGTAGTTTAGATTTTCTACATATCAAACAAAGAAATTTAGTTTTATTTCAAAAGCCATAATAAATTGTGAATAGCCATAGCACAAGACTTGCTCAATTTCCTTTGTGCACACTTAAATGAAATTACCCTTAGTGGTGTTGAACAAAACGTTGGCCAGTAACAGACTGTCCACTGCCGTTAACCAAAATATATCTGAAATCTTTTCATATAATTATCATATTGTGTATTTTTAGATTGTTTTTGTGTATGTAAATGAATTGTTTTGGCTTGTAAACCTGCTTGCCTCAAACTGCAGCTCAAGGGACGAAAAAGTATTTTGAATTGAACTGAACTTTCAGAGGAAAATATATAATATATAATATAAAAAAGAAAAAAGAAAAAAAAATCACAAAACTTCAGCTCATAAAACTAACTACCTGCAAGGCCAGATACCACCAGGGGTGAAGTGATCCTTTGATTAAACCATTTAAGAGGCAAAATGCTGCAAATGAGCCAATTTCAAGGTTTAGGTGGTGTGTGTCAACAGCCATTAGTGTTGCCTATGAGTTTTAATGCTACAAACCTCACAGCAGAGGGAAATGTGTAACAGGCTTAAAAGTCTTAAAAGAAAATGTGATCTGTCACCAGCGCACATAGGCATGTCAAAATAGGACATATATTATTTATCACATCTCATGCTTTCAGTCCGTGTGTCTCATGCATCTCAGTGAAGAAAATAAAAACCAACATAAGGCCACTTGTAAGTCCAAAATGTTTTAACAGCAGACATCACATTTCATCCACAGATTTGGTTGTTGTTCCAGCATTTACAGTTGTTTCTTCTTGCTAGTTTTCCTATTCAGCTCTGTGGGGAAGCAAATGCTACATTGATTCGTACCTGTCCTCAAGAACTGTGACAGCAGCAGGATGATTGCGAGGGTGATTTGGTTCCACAGAGTCTTGTTTATTGGCAGCCATTTAGCCAAGCGTGTCTTCAAAACCTTGACAGAATAATTTATCAGTTGGTAGTAAGCAGCAATATTCTCACAAAGATATGCTCTTGAGCAAAGAAACTGTGGTACTGGCAGAAGAAATGTCAGGAGATTAGAGATATCTACTCTGGTCATACTGCTGTAACACTGGGAATTCAGAGACATCCAGTTTTTGTGGGAAAATATTAAAATTTCTTTCCTGGCAATAACGTGTAAGCTGGCAGTGAGTTAAATAGCAACTGAATCAGTCCATGCTGGCTGATGCAAACACGTAACTTCAACCTATTCTTTTTATTGCTTCATTCATTATTTCTCTTTTTTCTTTCTTACTTAAGATATCACAGTTCATTAGAAAGGACCTTGCCCCTAATCCTAACAACAAAGCCATATAATGGGAAATGGTCCATGTCAAGTGGTACTGCAATGAAGGGAAAGATTAAAAGATAAAGACTGCTTTTTGATGTGATATTCACACAGTTCTTTGGCTTGTGAATAGTCTAGGAACCTGATTTAACTGGAATACAAACGTTGGCCCACTGACGGAATAAAACGAACTTTGGTATTTCATATCGGGAGGTGCTTTGGAAAGCCTCACCACAGGTTATATGACAGAAAAGCTGCAACATCTCTGAGCAGCCATGTGAGCTCTGCAACTCTTGCATTATTTGCATACTTTAATGTAAAGTGCTGCCAGTGTAAAAAGAAAAAAAAATAATAAAAAAAAAATTCAATCGCACATCACCATTATATAACATCTCATTTCTCAAGAAACCTTCACAACACATTGCATGTGAACACATATCATCAGTGACAGGCTTTCTATTTACAATGTGTCTTAAGATGGCAAATCAAACACCCATCCTGCCCCATGGCACACAAACAACCGTATGGATTTTATCTAGTTGAAAAAAAATAAGTGAAGAAATCTGAATTTCCATCTTGGACTTAATCTGTTCACACTGCCTGGGGCTTGGTGTCCAACCTCAGGGGAGCCCCGGCAATCCCCCGGCTTTCTCTGGAGACCAGCAGAGAGAAATGTGCAACAGAATGGAAATCTCAACACTCTCAGCCCTCCCAGATTGCTATTGAAAGCATTTACAGTACACTGGGTAAGACGCGCAACCAAGCATTGATAATGAGGGAGAGAGTGAGGGAGAGAGAAAAGTGTTACTTGGGCAATATTTGCGGGCAAATACGCAGCAAGAGAGTCAACTCTCGTTTTTATCTACCCCTCTAGAGCTGGCTATCAGTAACTGCCTTTGTGCTTCAGCACTTTGATGCAGTGTTAGTGATCTTATGAATGACCATCATGGGGTAGAGGTGTGAGGGGATTTCAGATGCAGGAAAACTGGAAGAAAAAACCCTGAACAGTAGGTCTACCTGAATCATGCAATCATCTGCCACAGAGAGAGACTCCGCGTCAAACGCTGAGAGAGTAAAGAGAAAGAGAGAGTGGCATCCATAAAACAATTATCATAGACAGGAGTGACATGCCTTATAGGGCTGATTGCCTCCCCTGTGCTGGTAGCAGGGGGGTTTCCAGAGGGAGTACACTCTGCAGATGACTACATTATTTATAGATGAAAGAGGATCCAAAACAGAGCGATCAATGCGCAGATGAGACCAGCTACCAAACAACTCCAACCTGGGCGTTTGAGTGCACAGCAGAGTGAGATGTGAGTACTGCAGAACGGGCAGGTGCAGAGCTATTTTCATGGCTCCCTGCCCCCTCTTTCTCCTAAAACAACCAGCCATTAAACGGCCACTTCTATCATTCTGACTGTGGGGGAAAAAAACTCTAGTCTTGTCCTCATTTGGGAGAACCAGTAAATGAGCCAGCATGACCACTGAGAGTTACAGCTATTTGGGCAGATCCATCAGAGCAGTTTGAGGCCATGTTTCTGCATTTGAACACATTCCTGCACACAAGCACCCTCACAAATCTTTTGTTATCACCAAAGTGGCCACTGTGAAACCACTACACCATGTGTGATATGGACAGCTCGTGGTAGCCAGGGAGGTGCAAAGGCATAGGAAGTAGGACCTCAGAGAGTACATTAACCTGCACCGATCTGCCAAATACAGCAGCAATTTCACACCTCAGTGGATAAAAACATGACCATTCATTTTTGCCCGTGACAGGGAAAACCTCACGGCTTAAATTCAACCATCATGTACGAGACATATGTTCCCCATCATTCAAGAGAGCGTTTGCAGCAGCTGGAGAAGACATTACATTTATTTCATTATAATTATCTATTCACTTATTTTCTCAAATTACTTGTCTTCTTACAAACCTCCTCTGTGGTTTGATGTCATTTCACAGTTCAGTGTAATCATATGACATCGTTTTTAGGATGACTATCTCTAATTGGCCATGTCTGATATGTGGGATGGTGGAAAACAAAACAACAGCTTTCAGAGAAATCATTCATTCATGATTGATCCTGAATTCAACAGCAATTGTAAACAAAATATACACTATGTATTAAGTGTGGTGCTCTCTTCTCTTTTCCATGTTGATGGAATGAATTAAAATAAGAAAATAGTTATATAAATGTGGAATAGTGCTTTTCAGGGACCGTGGCAATGCTTACACACATGAACACAGCCCGCTGCACCATGCAACATTTGCCTTAAGTGGTACAGGAAAATCTTGTTTCTTCAAGATTAAAGGGCATGTGTCAAGTCACATTGGAATAATAATAAGTGATCCACTGTTTTGTTACACACTCTTTGTTTACACAGAGGCTCTGAACCACTCTGAACATGTCCAAGCTCTATTTTAAACTTGTCATTTCTTAATTTATAAAAATGTGTATACTAATGACATGAAACTATTTGTTTTTATGCAACCATTTCCCATAGCAATTGCACACAAGTTTGTCATCCTGATTAACCATGCTCTAATTCTATCCAGGATATCTGTTCATTGCCTCTCCTGCTCTTCCTCAGGTTTCCTATGTTTTTCTCTCCCCATTAAAGGGGTCTCTTGGGTATATTTTCCTTATCCAATTCAAGGGTCTAAGGACAGAGGGTGGTGTATGCTGCACGGATTGTAAAGCCCCTTGAGGCGAATTTCTGATTTGTGATGTTGGACTATAGCAATAAAACTTGACTTGACTTACAGTTATTTGATTTTTTTTAACAATAAGACAGTAAGTGTGTTTAATGTCACAAGATTGTAGAGATGATCTCAAAGGAGCGATTGAATGAATGCTGTGTACACCAGATGTGTGCTGCAGAAATAATGCTGGCCAGCTTCTATGTATTGTTTCTTCTTTTCCCCTTCCTCAAAATTTTTGATGTGCGGCTCCTATCAGGACCTCAGTGGTATGAACTTTAAGTTGACACTGCAGGAGAGGAGTTTTTAGATCGTTTGATGTGTGATTTCTAGTGAACAAGGGCGAATGTGATGTACACGCGAGAAAAGACACCAATTAAGGAAGGCGCCACACTCCCAGCGAAGTCACACCATTATTTCTTTGAGACCCACTCAAACTCTGACAAAGGGCATGAATCAAACCAAACCCTTAGGCGAGGGCAGGAAAGGAAAAGTGTGTGTGTGTGTGTGTGTGTGTATGTGCATGCTGTTATGTGGCTGTCTCTGAGTCTGGGTCTACATGTGTGTTTGTGTTTGTGTGTGTGCGTGCATAGAATGTATCTGGTGCAGTCGAGCTTTGAGACTGGGCAGTAACAAACAAGATAAGACAGTCAGTGAAGGAAAAGAGAAAAAGAGGAAATTTTCAGGGGATCTTCAACAAGAGGAAGCTCTTGAGACAAACAAGGTGATGCTGTGAGCCATAAGGCATAGGGCATGTTCACACCAAGCATTTTTGTGGGTGAATTTATTCCTTTTAATTGTTTGGTTTTGGTTGTTTAAGCAGGTGACAACAATGTCATTATCTGGTATGCACTTGGTTTGCCTGAAAATCTGTCTTCTGTGTAGCCAGTCAGAATGTAGTCGGAGTCAAACTGCCTCCTCAAAAACAACTACAAACTATTGACATCTTGGCACCCAGTTTTTAAACCTGGGAAAGCTGAATGCAACAAAATCAACAAAGTCTAGACTGATGTTCACTCAATTTCAGCAGTTTCTTAATGTTTTTAATTTTAGTTTTCAACTGATGTGATAGAGGTAAACAAGGTAAACTGCAGCTCAACAAGCAGTCCATCAGTTTTAGCTGCAATGATTACAACAGCCTTGTAACCTCTACTGTGAATGTTTAGTTTACTCTCCACCACAAATATCCCTAATGTTGTGGTGTAACAGTGCACCGAAAGTCAGTCTGATGGAAGAAGCAAAAGTAAGTTGCACTGACTTCCCTCTGATTTATGTTTGCCCTGTTCTGCTTGTATGGCATGCACAGAAGCGCGCAAGGAGTGATAAAAAAAAAGTTCTGAGACTGTCCCTGTAGCAAATACACAGTAAAGCACAAGCTACAGGTGCAAGCAATAACTTTAGTGAGTCACTATTCCATGTTACATGTAACGTTCTTGCAATTGCCATTTCACCATGGAGCAGAAGCAGCACCATCTCAAAGTCTGCAGGGTTCTCCATCAATAGATCCAAAACAAACTAACCTTCATGTCGAGGATCATCACGGGTGATGACAGTTGGGTCTACAGCTTATGACTCACAGACCCAGGAGCAGTGGAAGAGCTCACAGCCAAAGGAGGCCGAAAGCAAAGACCAAGATCATTTTCTTCGACATTCGTGGGGTTGTGCTCTATTAATTCACCCCCAAGGGGAGTTAAGTTGCAGATGGTGCCTGATGTGCTTACAGAACAGGACTTTCAGAGAGTGCTCCAAGCATGGCAGCACTGCGAGCGGTATTGTTGCACAAGGTGACTACTTTGAGGGGGATAGCAGCCAACTTTAAATCCAGTATTGTTTTTGCTTGTTATGGGCCCAGTCTCTGACCTCTGTGATAGCAGCTTGAACATCCACTCTCCACGCTGCACTCTGTACACTGTTCTTTCACCCTTCCACTATGATTTGTTCTAAACAAATCGTTGTGATTAATGTTAACAGGTCAGCACAGGTTATCTGATCTACAGAAGGTCTACAAACGTACATACACCTAACTACCATTTTAATCAAGATCACAGGATAGTTCTTGAAAAAACCTTGGCACTATGAGAGTCAACAAAAAAAAAGGCTTTTTCAAAGAGCTGTGTCCAGGTTAGCAATGATTGGCTTGTGCAGTGGAAGAGACAGCCCATCAATAACCTCAGCTATGGCAGCTGGGCTGCTGTTATCTCTGTGAGCCCAATACTTCAGCACTACTGAGTGGGTGTTTTCCTTGTGCTTATTCTGCTTTAGTAACTGCAATAAAACAGGAAATAGAACCACATCTGTATGGTGTCTGGTTGGGTTGCAGATATATACCAATTGTGTAAACATTAATAATATTAAAACCAATTCCTATCTCTAGTCTAGATATATATCTGTGGCAACCTCTGTCTGCCTCAGCCAGAGATTTCATTCTACTCAGCTGTGAAGCTACTTAAGCATACTGCTACTGACATTCAAATATGACAGCCCAACACAACACTGTAACAACCATGTGGTATGGCAATAAAATATATGAACAGTTACAAAAAAGGATTTTGTATGAATGGCAACTCTTTTGTATTTACCTCTTCCCATAATTTTGGTATGAATGGTCATACTAAATGAGTGTCTAATACCCTGTGCGATTCACAGTTTTGTGTGTCAAAGTGGTATAAGACACCTCAGCTGAGAGAGAGTGTCACTAGTTGTCAGAGAGCCCAGAATTCATAGTGGCTCTCCTCCAGACAGTGCCGCATGGCTATGCAGAAAGGACATCAGATATAAGTCACTTACAAGATTTTAATAGCCTACACCTTAATGAAACAATGTACTCTCTGTTTTTTACATGAAGTTGCAAGTCATTTACAAGTAAGTCAAGTCAATTTTAATGACTTAACTTCATCTCTAACAGCTTTCAACAGAATATCACAAAAGGGATTTGGTGGGTTATGGTTTATGAAGAGATGGCTAGATAGAAAATCATTAACAATGTAACCACTGCTGGTTTTGCTTCATACTTTCCTGAGTTTGAAAGGATAAATACAAAAAAATAATGACATTTTTCTAAACCTCTCAAATGGAAGAGGTTTAGCAATTGCTAAGTTACGGTTGCTATGGTACAGAATAATTAGAGTGTGTGCACATGAGGGTGTGACTCAGCACTATCAGTGTACGAATGGGAGCCAGTGAATAAACATTAAGAGGATGTGAAATAAAGCATTGTTTATGCAGCTGCTGCCTCCGTCGAGTAAGTAGCCTATGCCAGCATCTGAATTCTATTCCTGTTCTTCAAGACTGTCCAAGGAAGAGGGAAGCAAAAAGACCAGAAACCAGCTTTTATGGTTGCTTATATAAATGCAGATGAGGAGTCCAGAGTCCTTAAATCTGTGAAAAAGTGAGTACACCCTCCAGATAAGATGGAGGGTGTACTTTGTGCTTTGAGCTGTGAGAATGCAGTGATCTGTTCACAGCGTTGGTATATTTAGCAGAGATTAAAGAACCATGTGATGCAACAGCAACACAAATGGTTGAAAGATGCACTTTCTGTTTTGTGATTTTGTAAGGTTCAGTGTGTAATTCATTTCAAAAGAGGACAAGTCGATTCTACACAGTGGCAGGTAACATTAAAAGATGACTCATTCAGCACTTCTCTACGACAAGGTCCTCTCTTACCTTTTCCCTCTCCCTTTCTATTCTACAGTTCAGGATGAGTGTTACAGTCTCATAATACATGTCATGTATATGAAGCCAGACCTTAATTTCCTAAGCTACATCCTCTGCAATTTTCCCCTTTTCGTTTTCGGATGAATATCCTCTCTAATATTACATTTCACTTAATGGTATGTGAGAATTTATGTCCCTAAGGACTTTTCACGCTAGAGCTATGTAATAACCACACAGTGAAAAAGCAGCTCCAAACATCCATCATTCCCCTGCTCTGCTATGATCCAGTTTAAACACTACTGGGCTTTGGCAGCAAAGCTGCAAGAAAAGCAACCTGACATTGTACATTGTCACATGATTCCCTGCCTACAATAGTCTCACTGTGAGATATCAGCACAAGAGGGATAAATCTGAATAAGCATGGTAAATAAATAAAAATGTTTCTATGAAAGAATCTGCAGGAGGTGATATTTAAAAATCTTGTTGCATCTTCCTCTTTGTTCCTATCATGTAAAGTATATAAGCTCTGTTAGCTCTGAAGTCTGAGGTTGTTTTGTTCATATCTGTAAATCCTCAGGGTCATCCACAAGAAAAGCACCATGTACTTTAGTAGAAGCAAATGGAGATCTATTGGTGCATGACCAGATCAATAAGTGAGACACAGACTCTAGGGTTGGGGTGTTACTGATTTCTTTGCATTTATCTATCTAATTCTGCCAGCAGCAACAAATGCGTCACTGTCAGCCTGCAACTGGAAGCCTACAAAAGAGTAAGACTCAGCCAGTTTCAGGTCACATGGGGTGATACGCTGGACTTCACAAAACTCTCTGAGCAGGACGAGAGAGAAATGCCATAGGCAGTGTTGTGCAAAGCCTCAGATTACACCCTGGTGGAGAAGCTAATTGGCCAGTAGTGTGTTTTAAGTCGAGTCTGTTCATGATTTAACTCTCTCATTAATTGGCGCTTGCTTGTGTGCATCCTCTGCAGATGCAAGAAACTAAAATTAAAGTGTCTATGGAAATGATGCACTTACCAACAATGATACCCAGTGAGGAGATTGTTGTTGCACTGTGTTGTGTGCTGCAGCAGGACACAAACTGAAACTGCTGTTGTCCGTGCAAACACTTCATGTTTGTGTTGGTACAAACACACAAGCTCAGATTAAACTCTGTGTGACCAGTGGGAAATATGAATGATCAGATTCCTCAGATGTACAGGTTTAGTTGCAGAGATGGAACAATCATGCGGCTCAGGTGCTATTATTGACCGAACAGATGTGTTATTATTTCAGGGTCCGGTTGTCATGTCAACCAACAGAACTCAAAGGAACTCATCCATTTCCCTTTTCCACTTATTGAGGGACAAACTAATAAGCTATTGGGATGTACTGCATTACTGTTCTCCAGTAGAGGCCCATTTTAAGGCATTTTTGCCTTAATAGAAGAAGTGTGAACAAAAGAAAAAGAAGATCAAGACAATGCATGTGTGTCTATTTATAAAAGGATACAATGGCAGTCCTTCAGAGCATATTTGGACTTGTCTGTCCACGCAGGGAGGCAAAGATGGGCCGCTGACCAGAGTTACTGCAGGTCAATTAAACAGTGATTTTTGCAGTCATGGGCACCAAGTTCAGCACAACATCAGTTATGATGTGCAGTGACGGCTGCCAGTGCAGCTGTCACACTGAACACCAGCGTAGTTCAGGTGGCCACTGGCTGGCCATGACTGACTGCTACAAAACATTACATTTCACAAACAACACTATCACACCTCACTAAGAGGTAATTCAAAATAGATAAAACCAGATGGCATAAAAGTAAATGCATTCAAAGATGGAACCAGCCGTTTGCTGTTATCCACATCCTGTCACAAGGGTGTAACTTTATGTCTAAAATAAAGTACACATTTATGCAAATGGTTGCTTCGTGTAACGTTTAATTCGAATTGGTGACTGTATCCTTATCACATATTCATAGGACCACTCAGCATGCTATGAAGTATTTACATTAAGACCCTTTGTAAAGGATTCTACATACTGGAGCACTTAAAACTTAGTTGCACTGCCTGAGGCAAGAGCAGAAGCAGGAGGCCTTTGCAGATGCCACCGACTCACTGATTACCAAAGTCCAAAAATCACTGCTGCCACTAGAAACAGTGTGTGCTCTTCATTTTGTTGCACACCTATTACTTTGCACTCTGTCTGTCTGGGCAGAATCTATAGGGCAACAAAAATTACCCGCACGCAGATGTTTGAGTGTTTCTCCGAAGCGTTTAAGGCTTGATGTATGCCATTATAAAAGCAGTGTGACGGCGACTGCATTGTCAGCACTTTGCTGTTCTACTGGCTGATGGGGGCTGGGGGCTGTTTGAGAACGGGCTGACTGAGGATATGACAAGATAAAGAATATTAAATTACACACTTCCAACAATAATTACATTTTAAATTAAGCATGTACGTATTAAGGGATACTGGTTAATTTTTAATGATTCTATTGAACCAACTTATAATTCTGTTTTCTTATTTTTTTATTTGACATGGTAATTAGAACATAACACAATAACAGAATTAATTTTCAAAATTATTTTTTCCAGCTGATGGCTAAAATAAAAACAATCCATATTTCCAACAGGAGCAAGTTGCTATGAGGGAAGCCCTGCACATATTTACTCATTCTCTTGCATGACAGACAGGCATGATATCATGTCTGTCATATTATGCTTTAAAAAACCCTATTGGTTGCTTTTAAATTGAAGATATGTCTGCGTCATCATCCTCCACGAACCTGTGTGAAGTAGTTCTAATGAGGGTGAATCATGTTGTAATATATGACTTCATCCTAAATCTATTTCTGTGCGACAGAATCAATCTGCAGGAAAAACAGGATAGGACTGTTGGTGTGTTGGTGTGTGTGTGTGTGTGTGTGTGATGCCATGACAAATTCACTCAATCCTTAGACAAATTTAATAGTACTCCCTCCCTCTACTTTCATATTGAACGGTCGTCCACATTACAGAGCCTTCGAGGAACACAGAGCATTCAAGGCAGGAAAGTAGACACTCCTGAGGCATTGTTCCAAAGCAGAGACTCATTTTTGTGTTGTTCTGCATCCCACTTCATCAGACACAAAGATGCACAATCACCCTGATTCACTCACCCTGCAAAGGGTTACTGTTAACGGAAGGGGTGGGGGTACAAATCCAAATTTAATGTTAGGGGTGGGTTTCTTAGGTGAGATAAACACTCCCTCTCTGATAAACAGAGCTTCTCAAGTGTGCATGATGACTGAAATCAGGCGTGGAGAAGAGTACCAGGTTGTACTGTGAGGCTGAGCCGGGTTCATCGCACGATCACCACAGAGAAATTATTTAACATCACTTTTAATTAAGTCAACCTACACAGCAGCTCATTACAATGGAAGGTTGATTTACTCATGTATTTCGAGCTCAGTTCAGTTCAGTGGCGTTTAAGCCTGTGTCTGTGTCCATTCAGGCTCACTCCCATGCTCACTGGTGTTACTGCAGGCCTATAAACATTACAACTTACTTGACAGCAGTAATATGGGAACTGACAGCAGAATAAGAATAGCATTGGTCTTTGCGATGCATTAGTCTGAATGACCTCCAAAGAGATACCAAGTAAAGGCAGCATAGGCATATCCTGGTGCATGCATTTTTTTTCTGAAGGTTAAACCTACCCTTCATGGAATTAATTCATTCTTAATGCACCATCCCATACCTCTGAAATGTTGCTGAATAAGGACGATGTGTGCTCCATGCACAACAAGTGAGAAACTTTTCTCAGCAGAGAAGTGCAAAACAAGGGTGGTGTGGTTGGAGATATGATTGACTGTATGCCTTCATCTTCAGCTTCGACACTTAGCCTCAACTTTCTTTATTTACTTATTTAACTGCGACTTAAATCCAACCTTTATCTTAGTCAAACTGTTGATAATGGATCATTCTGAATATTGTTAACCTAGGCCTAATTTTGCCAATATCCTTAATGTAATAAAGTCTGTCTGGTGATATTTTATAAAAAACAAAAACAGTAATGAACTGATCATATTAACAAGTACTGCCTTGTAGCCAAAGCCTAAGGAGACCACCCTCCTCTGTGCCATAGAGCTCCAACACACCAATGAGCCATAATGTCGCACTGTTCCTGACATGTTCCTTCCTTGTGATGAAAAAGCACCCACAAATGAAGTGTTTACTTCTGTTTGTTTAGCCAGAAACTACATGTTTGTGACATGTTTTTAAAGATTTACATCTTCAGTAGGAACAAATGGGCTTGGGACTAGGATCCACAGATAGTCATAAAGCAGTGAGTCAGACTAGGACATTGTTGATTTTGGGATTATAAAGAGATTTGTTAATGATGAGACAAATAATAGCTATTCTTACCCTCTAAATAAAATGGAAAAAAAGAAAGTGAGTTAAAAATAAAGTTAATTATTCTTTGATCAAAGTTTAGTGGCACAAACCAAATAGTCACCATAACCACATTTGTTCTGGTTGCCTGTACTTGACCACTAAGCTAACGCTTCCACATGTCGCACAGATGGAAATAGCTTGTCCAATCTGTGTTGTTGCCACAATCCAATTTGTGGTGGAGGAACATTATCTTGACAGAATTCCTGTTCACGAGAACCAATTTGCATCGCAGAGTTTGTGTTCATTTCAAAGAATTTTATGAGACTCTTTTGGAAGCATTGGCATTTAGCTCATTAAATATTGAAATACACATAATGTGTTAACTCCCCACCTGAGGGCTGTATTAGCCACATGCATTTGGATGCAGATAATTTAGGCCAACACAGCAAAATATCAGCTTCTATAGTTGGCAGAGAAAGCGCTCTTAGTGGAGAAAAATACAGAATAAACAATTCCACTGGTGTGGAGGGACAGGTTTCACAGCAGATAAAGTTGAGAAGTGGGGAAGGATTAATAAGTGGAAAATAAGCTAGGTGTTTTGCTGCTGGAGTTACTGTTGCTGGTCTCACTCATAATAATTAACATGTGACACCAGCAGTATGAAGCATCACAGGAAGAGCAACACGACCAGTTAATGATTTGTATCTTCACTATTCCACTCTATCACTTCTAATTCTCAATCTACCAAGAATAATTCTGGACTAATGAATTGGTTATCATGCATGTTCCTGACTGAATGTCACAACTTTCAGAGGTAACCATGGTGACAGAGGCAACTTGCCGATTGGTAAATCACCTCTTTCTGAGAGATGCCACAATGCTGCTCTACCCTCTGGTATAGTAATAACTACACTACATGCTGGTCTTTTCATCTGCACTCTGTTCTGTATCAGATAGCCTTCGCTCCCTGTCTACAAAGGAGATTTGGTCCCACTGTGCATTGTGGCCTTTGTTTCACCACCAACCAACTCACTGCCCCCGAGCAAACACACGTTTTTGTGGTCTAACTAACTCTCGCCCTAATTAGCCACAAATCACTGAGTGCATTTGAAAATCATCACTAACCTTACCTATAAAGAACACCAATAAAAATGAGCAGGTCTTCGATTAAAGCATTTAAAGCCCATATGTAGAGTGGGGCAGTAGAGTACATTAAGTGATTGTAGTGGATTTCTATTGACATTATGCTATGAAGAGAGAGGAATGCACACACACCCACACAATATTGCAACCATGACCTATGAGGTCCATGGTTTCTCTGCTAAATTACTCCATTATGTAGTGCTGGGCTCTACCTCTGAAAAACAACTCTCCATCAAAGTATTCTTTTGCCTTCCTTTTTTACTTTTCCAGAAGTCCAGAAACTCATTTCTACTTTAAGGACAAGATATTATTCATAACTCTGACTGCTTACAAAAATAATATTTTTACAATGTGTTTTTGAATAATGTCATGACATCATTTTTATGCTTTTCAGTATTATCCAAACACAGAAAAAAAATACCAAACCAAGATAAATGAGAGTAATATTGATGTAATCAATAGGTCACAAAAAGTTTCCCAGCACCATATATCTAAATAACCTTCACTGTGGCTCACATTCAGAGCTCACTGAAATCCTCTTGCCCCATCAGATCTGTGTACAGTATGTGTGAGACGCTTGCTAAAAAAAAATAACTGCTGCTTCACAGCCTGTTACTACAGAGGAAGACATGTAGGACACATTCCCTCAATCTCCAAATGCGGAGAATATGTCTGGCTATTTGATTAATGCTGCAGCTGGGAGCGAGATCTAATTGTAAAAGCAGGATAAACACTTACTCAGAGAAAGGAAACGGTGCAAATCAGACCACTCCCCAGAGTATTGAGGAAGGAAATTGGTTTAAGGATGAGACACATGCTTGCGTACCAATGCAGAGCCCTGTCACCCCTCTCTTACTCTCTCTATCTACCCCTCTCCACCCCTACTGCAGCACCTTTGATTCAAATTTTCACTTAAAAATGGGAATGTGACAGTTCTTTTTCTTTTTCCTCTCCTCTGTATTAGCTATGCTTGTCCAGTGAGCACAAAGTCGGATCCTTGGATCCGATTGTAACTGATGACTTGAGAAGATATAAATCACACTTGAATTGCAGCCCTGAGATGTCAGCCATTAAAATACAGTGCTGGCTAAAGTGGGTACCCGGAATACATATGAGATGATTGGTAGTCAGCAATGCTATATGACACTACTGGATTACCTTATGCAAAGGTGCTCAACTGAACGTTTAATATCTAGGACTGTTTAAATAGCTGTCAGGATGCATTTCAAGTAAAGTACCTGAGCGTATCACAGGGGAATCTGAACAACCAGGGTAAGGAATATATATATATTTAAGACAGTTCTTCCTTAGGGTTATAGAAATCACTTCCACACAAGAGAGAGCTGAAGAGCTGATCGAACAAGTCCGGCTCAAGAAACTGGATTTAGGTGTTTGCAAATAATCCACTGGCCTTGACTGAAGACAACACCGTGCCACGAGGGAAAACCTGATAGCCACAAATCACTCCAGCCAAAAGTCAATTAAAGAGCCAGCTAAAAAGCATTTTACATCTAATTACATCACACAAATCGTCCTAGACAGCACACACATGTTCACCGCAGCCATTTATTTGCAATACAATGACAGCAGCCCTCACTGCGCGGCTTACTGTATTAAGCTTTTTCTTCCAAGCTTGCGTTGTGAAAGGAGTTTTTAACATAATTACCTATGTCTGTGCCACTGCTGATTCTATTACTTTTTACTGCCTTTTTTGTGATTCCTTGGGAGCTGATTATAAAAGTGACTTTAAATGAAAAGATAGTGCTCTTTTTAATGCTGGCACCATTTCACTGGATTACATAGCATCCAACTCTACAATGTTCTCAGACTCACAACCACAGGGATAAGTATCCTGGGCCTGCACTCCCATTAGAAGAAGGTGATTTTAGGATATAGATTTTATGTAACTGGTCTCAGAAGCCATGCCATGAAAAGGTGAAGGTATGAAATTGTGCTCAGTGAAACAACTACATAAGTGAGGGGTGGGGGGGTATAAGTGGAAAGGTAATGGATTTTACAGCTAGATGAGGCATTTCCACCTGCATTTACTACCTGAAATTTACTGTTGAACTATGGTGTTCAACCTCGAGTCAATATTTCATTTTCATAATCATCACAAATATCAAAAGGCTCATTTTCATTTCATACTGCAGAGTTCAGTCAAAGGTTTGCCACCATAACCACTGCTGACAGGCTGAGTAACAGTGTTGCAAGTAATGCTGAAGTCCTTCTCATCTTTGGCTAACATGGCTCACCATTGGCAGACTCATGCCTATTAAAAGACTGGCCATAAGACTCAGCAGTCACAGTAAAAATCTCTGACCAGCCAACAGGGGAGGAATTTTAAACTTTATGAGATGAAGGCTAAGGAGATTGAAAGCCCCATACCACATCACTAATTACACTTCTACGAAGAAAAGCAAAATGAAATCCCCCAAAGGACAATACTTCCATTAAACATGATAAGTGGGTTACTGTGCTACTATAAACCTGACACAGGCAGGCCAATATACAATTCAGTGCCTTACAACAGTTACCATTTCTCCTGCTGGCCCTCAGGTAATTAATGTTCTCCCAAGGTCCCAGCCCTCAGCCTGTAGCTGTGGCTTTAGGGGACTTATGGAACCTTTTTCCTCCAGACAGCTCCTGGCAAAAAATTGTTATTAATGTGAAGATGTCATTATTAATGGCGATCAGGTCAGAGAAACTGACAGAAGACCTACAAACTGGAATAAATACATTACATTTACTCCTAAGTTTTCAACTTTGCTCAGTTAACTCTAGTGTTTGTTAAACACAGAAGAGACATTTCATTGTCTGTGCTGTGACTGTTAAGTAACTCATCTGAATAAACAGACTGTGATCCAATATCTTGTTTGTTTGATATTGTACATCTGAAACCTTCTCCAGTCAAATGAATCCATAACAAAGCAGCCGGCACGACAAAAGAGTCGTTCTGGAGTGTTTGTGGGCACTGGAGAGCATTAAAACTGCTGGACTCACTGGATTGTTGGATCCTGTGTGAAGCTATTGGCATTTTTGTAAGGACTACCTTATTTGGCAAGATTGCACCCTGGCATCTGTATGGTGTGGTTTACTGGCCCTTTCAACCAGTCATATTTAACATTTATACTCCAACGGAGCCAAGTCTATCTATCTGAGACGTCCACCTCAGCACTGACAGACTGTCAGTCCAGCAGCCTGTGTTTATTGCCAATTCTCTCCCACTTGGTTCAGGGCTAATACTTCAGAACCTTCTTTTTTCCAGCATTTATGTACAGCACAGCTTGACAGCTATAAGCACACCACACCCCTCCCCCAACGACCTGCTCCTCCCCCCTGCTCCCCCACCTCCCAAACCCAGATCCTCTAATTTTTAAATAATGAAAATCTCTGAGAAAACTTACTCGATTGATTAAACTGTCACACTTGGCCACTGTGATTGATAAAACTTCATTCAAAACATGTCATGCGATGACATCAGTTTGAGTGACACAGCAAAACACAAATAGGAGGAAACTAGCAGAGGGGGGTTTTGACATGAGGGGCTGTTCTGTGCTGTCACCTTTGCATCATGTCTGCATTCAAATGCCTCATACAACCACACTGTATTGTTTTACTCTGAAAGGCCTCGGTAGATTTCGGTCTCCTGTTTCACATCAGAGGGGAATCTGTCCTCTTATTATCTGTCAAGACTCCAGCAGTCTCGAGGGACCAGCCATATTTACAGAGATGTATCATCAGAGGATAACTGCAGTGGGTTCTATATTAAACATGAGGTGGGGTGACAGCAATGAAACACTAAACCTGGCCTCATAAATACAGTATGCAAATAGTTTTAATATGCCTCAGACAACTTTAACACTAATCCTGTTTTGTATGACTGTTTTGCTAACACCACATGAAATCTTAACTAATAGAGCATGAATTTAACAGAGTAGCTGTGATCAGAGAAACTAAACCTTTTGAGGAATGCCCTGAAAACGTGTCCTGTTGTTAAAAACTCCTTCAAATAACAGACAGCACCAGGTCTTGTCTTGGATATAACATCCCATTAAGTTTCGCATGTCTTGCTTCCTGTTTTATTTTGATATACTTACCTGTCCTGTCATCTCAGTTCCTGGCTGGTGTGTGTCACGCCCTTTGATCATACACACCCTATCCTATGTTACCTCTCAACTTACACTTACACTGTTTGGACATTACAATATATGGTTTTGCAGTTGCTTGATAGCATCAGTAAAGTTAGAGATGTTTTTTGTGTCTCTGTTCATAAACATTCATGACAGTTTACATAGTAACATCTGTTTCCTGCACCTGTATAAAGGTATTCAAGATGCTTCCATGTAAGTCCAACAGTATTTACCATGACATGGTAAATTGTATGGAAAATCTAATAAGAAACAGGATATCACAAGACTGTCTGTTCTTGGCTAATCCAATCAAATCTCAATCAATCAATCACATTATAAGAGATATTAAAGGCATAACTACTACACAGTATGGCAAAATGTCTGTTGGTCACCAAATGTACATTGTTTGACAGTATATACTGTCATATTGCCAAAACTTAAGTCCAGCTACAGTGAATGTAATTTATTTTCAGCCCAAACAGTAATCAGCACCACCACAGACAGGACAGCTCCACCTCAGGTTAAATAAGGTTCACTATCAGCTGTGATTACATATAAACAACAGCACAGAGTTCTACTAATCTGGGATTGAAGGCAGCATGTTTAAATCTGAAATTACCAACAGAATGTAATCAGATATGAGGCTATATTGTAAATATGGCAGTTATGATTGGACTGTGGGGATTTGTACTGATAAGGAATTGCACAATGATAGCAGCATCAGACAGCTCGAGAGAAAATGTTTTGCAGTAGAATGCAAAGTTTTATGAGTGAAAGCAAAAAAATAAATAAAAATATTAAGAGGGAGTGCAAAAGTTATTCTCACAATTTCCTGGGCCTTGAGGGACTCCATAAAACACATTCAACATTGGAAAGTGTTGAAGGTATATGTAAACAGTAATGCAAAGTCAAAAGATACTGCAAAAAAATGCAACATGATATTCTGAAAATCCCACTGTGGCATCTTGGGGACTCCAAGGGTTGAAAACTTAACTTTCTGGAGAGATTCACTGTGGGTAAGACAGACACTGATGGAGCAGACCCCAACAGCAAGGAGTGTTTTCAAGTGTGACAGAAATCGATCACATTTCTCGGTAAGTTTGCTTCACAACCATTTAGTCTGCGTTGTTGTCTGTACGCTGTGTACAATTTTCAGTCACCGCAATTTTCATTGTTCCATGAAGTTTGTTACCTAGGGTCTACCCCTGTATAGTCGAGTGAAAGTAAATTCAACTTTTGACAGACCAGGTTACTTGTTTTTCTGGGTTTTTTTTTTTTTTTCTTCTTCTTCCTTCTTCTTGCTCTACAGCCCTGTCAACCCATGCCAGTGGACTCCCTGAAATACATATTAGCATTAGCTGAAGTGTGAAGCCTTTACATTTTTCAACATCTACCCCTTCTCTCTACAGGTTGACTAATTCAAACTGTCCTGGATATACTAACATGGAAGGGAGCAGATATACTCTTAACATGGCCACTCGTGATAGTCAGTGAGGGCCCTCTTTACACAGACATGAAGAGGAAGATTTCTATTTTAAAATTCAGAACAATGAATACACGTAATATTGAATGGGTTATTATGGAACAATGAATTTTAGGGTCAAGTCTAAATGCTACTGAGAAATGTGCAGCTCATGACTAGGTCTGCCATGGCAGTTTCTCTCTCTCTCTCTCTCTCTCTCTCTCTCTCTCTCTCTCTCTTCCTTTTGTTTCTTTTTTCAGTCAACAGTGTGTGCATGGTACCACATACAGATTCACTTTATAAAGTAGAGTTCCCCTGAAGATGTCAGGGCCTGGTGTCAGTGATATTTCTGGAGTGAGTAGGATAGCTTCATCTTTGTGAGGTGGTGCAAGTACTTTTCAGATCCTTTACTTGAGTAAAAGTAGCAATACAACAATCTAAAAGTTGTGGATTACAAGTCTTGCATTCAAACTTTTACTTGAAGGTGCATTTCCACAATTCTTGACTACTAAGAAGCAGACAGATTCAGACACACAAACATGATCTTCATTGAGATGGATAAAAACTGCAACACGTGCACCAGACACAGAGCGACATGAGCATCCCACTGTTTGACGCAACAGCACAAGAAACAAGATTTATGGACAAGCAGCTTCAAGGTTACTGAACAACGAGACTCCAAGGTAATCAGATCCAGTGGTCCAAAATTCATTCTAACAATAACCCATACACACAGCCAGAGCCATAAAGAGCAATCTTCAGAAACAAGTACAAAATACAGTTTTTGAAAGCATCATCACTTTACTTTCAGTGCCTCAAACCTTCTCACAGTGCTGAATATTACCACATCAAGTACCAACAGACCAAACAAAGTGAGGCCTGCGTTTAGCCAAAGCATTGTTGACTTAAATCCATCAACAACAGGCAGAAACCTCGGTATTGATACAAAAGCAGAAGTAGCAGAAGTGGGCAACATTCAAAATAATCTACAACACAACAGAAGCGCAATAATACACAATAAAGTAAGGTTCACTTACCATTTAAACTGCAGCGTGTGTAGGTGTTGAGGCCATCTCCAGTTAACATCCAGTCATTAGTGCAGATAATGTTTCTTTCAAAGATCCATTCTCCGGTTAGGCAGCTAGCGTCACTGGTCCTTCAGTGCATGAAGCATGACTTGTAGAGGTTACGTCCATGTTTTTAAATGTTGAAACCGAAATGTCGCATCATTGTTACAATGTTCAGTCTGTTGTTGTTAAGTCTGCGTACATTTAAGGATTCCCGCTATGACACAGAGTTACCCCTGTCCAGTTTCTGGCCTTAGCCAACACACCTAAGAAAACGCCCTGGGTGTCACCACTCGTGGTGAACAGATCGCACCTGAGCAAGCTGGGCCGCGGAGGTGTTAGCTTCAGGTGTTAGCTTCAGGTGTTCACTGACACTGGAGCTCTGTTTCCCTTTGTGGTTGTTCTCGCCTTTACCCCGAATGTGTCCTCTGGTGTTACAGCAGCCCCCTTTTCTGCTTGTTTACACTTTTGGGTCAAGAAGGGACGAAAAAAAAAGTTTGTTTTTATGGTAACCAGCTGATTTAATTTTGAGGTGGCAGCCATTTTGACTTGATAAACGTGGAGACGCACAGGTGTGAAAATAAGTATCCTTAATGATGATGGCTGCATTCCATTTAGACGACCCAGCTCCAGGGCTCTGGTGTTGTGCATACTCACTCATTGACATTGCTTACTGGCACACTTAATGGAATGAAGCCATTGTTAATTCTAAATATTTTTATATTATTATATATATGCTAAATATTTATATATTTATATAAATATTTATATTTTTATTGTCGTGTATTTATATACAGGACACATTTGCCCAAACTGAAGTTCCAACTCTGCAAGAGTAAAAATATCATGGAAAAAATGGATAACTGATAAAATTCAAATTTATTACATTGCTGACAGTCTGCTCTATATGTCTTAGTCAAGTCAATGTAGTTACAAAAGGATATAAAGCTTCGCCTTTTTAAATTTGAATTTGAGTATTAAGTATCACACAGTAGCCAGATATTCAGTATCCTTCCATGATTTGTTCTTTGTCAGAAAGCAGAAAGCACCCTCTATCTCAAAATAGATGCTGTTTAATGGGACATTCTGCATCCTTCCAATTCACTGCTCACTTTTATGTTTTTCTGCAGCTATATACCCAGTTGTTATTGTTTTATGAAGTTAGACAGAATACGTAATTGTAGCAACAACATAACACTGGGTCACAAGGGATGTTATGACCGATGGATTTTGCAACATTCTCCCAGAAGACCTTTATTATTGTGTAATCGCAAGCCATGTGAAAAAAAGTTACATCAAAGTTCAAGTCAGCACTACATCTTATACAATCTGAGTGGAGCAACATGTATTCTAGTTATAGTTATGAACCTCTCAAGAATGATTCCAGTTTTCATTTTCAGTTGAGTCTATGATCAAAAATTGTTTCCATATATTTTCCAGCGATCTCAAATTGCACCTCAGTATACTGTGTGAGTCAATGTTTATTGTTACTGTCCACCTCTGGCTTTGTAATACTTAATAAATGTCAGTGTATTTACATCTGATCTGACAGAGCAATCTGTAAAACACATCCTGGAGTATGCAGCTTTCGAGACGAGCTCTCTCCTGTTCCACATAAATTTACTGTGGGAAATGTATGAAATAGGAATCTTAAGTCAGTGTAGATAAGCTGAGGGGGTCAATCTAATCAACACAGTAAATAAAAATCATCATCCAACATAGTAATAGATAGATACTGACTTGTGTTAGAATATGAAATGGTGGATTTGTCTGACTCAGATGGACTCTGATGTGCGACTACAACAGCACTTTGGGGAAAAATAAAACAATTAATTCCAAATACTTTGTTGCTTCAGATATATTTATTTTCCCATAGTGCACTTGGATCCACCACTGCATTTTCTTTGCAGGCTATTGTTTAAGAAACATAATCAAAGACTGAAGAATGTGTTAAAATCTGCACTTAAAAACAAGAAAGGAAATAACCTACAACAGAGCAGCCCAATTACAGGAATTACAAGGGCATAAAGGATATAGCCCTCCAGGCAGTAATGCAGACTATATGGGAGGTAAGTATACATGATATAATGCCTTAATTTTGCACAGCAGAATATGTGTGGGTGTTAAAAGTAATTTTACATTTTAGACAAGTCTTCAGGGCTTTCACTTTCAAAGCACTAGCCCTTGTTACTACAACACATATCTGATGTAATAAAAAAACATGGGTTCAAGTGAGGGGAGAAAACATTCTGCATCATCTGCTCTACAGATAAAGAAATGCCACACAGTGGTTTCATTACAATTGTTTATTAAGATATAAAGCAGGCACATGAATATAAGAAACGTGTGCACTAATAAGTCAGCTCTCAATAACAAAAATTCCACAGCAAAGTAGTTTGATATCACTCCAGATTCAAATCCAAACTCTAATACAGCAAAAGACGAACTGTGAGGAAAAACATACTGAAAAACACTCTCCAAATTCTCAGTTCTACAGTAAAAAATATCCACCTGTCAAATAACCACGCTTGCCCATCCTGCTTTAGTTCACTGATGTCAAACGAGCAAAACAAAGATTCAGCCCCGAGACCAAAGCAGCAGGATTTCAAAGCCTCGCTGTACACCAATGCACCACTATGCAGCAGAATGCTATGTACGACTGGTGAACAAGCTGCAGAGTGCGTCCATCCCGCTGTTGTTACCTGAAGTAAAAAGAAAAACACTTTCTCCTGTTTCATTTTAAAGCTCCAACACCTGTCAACTTGTTTCTAGTTTTTTTTAATAAAGATTGTGCATGACATAAATTCCTGACTAGTGTTTAAGCCTAAGGACAAGGAATAATAACAATGAGGAGAGTTTAAAGTCAGTGAAATCCCCTCCTTCCCTCACCTACCTCTAAGCTGTGGAGAAAAAACATATTGATCCCTCGATTTGGACACATTCTTAGATTGTGGAGGTGTTTGGTCTCATTGACGTTTAATGAAGCTTGTCGGCTTTGGAGAGGACCAACACATGGTCTACTCATTGTTTAGCCCACTGGGTTCTCCCACACTCGGAGGCGTCGAGGCCTCTTTACAAAGTTTGACTGGGTAGATCTGTGTGCCTTAAAGTGTAGGATCAAGCACGTGTACCAGTCATGTAGCAAAACAGAAGGCTGAGAAGAAGACTCTGTCACCTTTGGTTTGCTGCATCATGTGAACATGAAAAAAAAAAAAAAAACATCATGAAAAAATAATGCAAGATGTTTAAATTATAAAGAAATGACATTTACTACACCAAATGTTAAAGGGGACACAAATCATTAGTTACACAGCACCGAAAATAGTGTTTAATGTCAGTTTAAATGTATTTGACTGTTTATAGTGGCATTACAATGTATAAAGTTAGAAAAATGCAGGCACATGGAAATATAGTGACTTTGGTTCTTTAAGGCTGAACCAGACCATATTTAAATCTTACCAGTTAGCCCAGCACATCCAGATTAACTACAATTATTGCTTGAGTTAAAATAAGGCAGTTGAGATTTTGCATAGTTGATATTTGCAGTACAGAAGGTATTTTGCCATAATCAAACATGACTGTGTAAAACACCAGACCCCATGGTATTTCTAAAAAAACTGGTTAGAATACAAAATAATCAAAAGCCTCTTGGAATTAATTCTTGTATCTATAATCTCCTCTCCCTTTCCTCGCATAAACACGAAAAAATCGGAAATCTGGAAAAAAATGCCTTTGTCCAGTTGATTTCCCTCTAACTGTATTTTCCAGATAAGAGACAGTTATTGCTACAGACTAGAGCACATCTGAACTTATGGAATAGAAATGAGGCAGTGTAGGAATATAATGGGTCGAACAAACAAGCTGTCTATGCAAAGATAGAACAAATATGTTAAAACCTTTTCTTTCTGATAGAATGACAAGCTCAATCTATATATAAACTCATTGGTCAATATTCTGTGTTCTCTTAAATCAAAAATCTGCGAGTCTAGATGCTATCCATGGCTTTAAACTCGCTCAGCGCCTGCACAGGGTTGATGTGCTTCTTGTGAGAGGATCTCTTGACTCTGTTGGTTTGGCCATCATCCTGCTTCTCTCTCTTCACCAGAGGTTTCTTCTCAGGAGCTTTCATCCTCCAGGAGATAGCAGGCATGTTGAGGGACTCCATGCCTTTGCTCTTCTGGTACTTAGTAGATGCGACGTAGGAGGCCTTGACGGTGGACACCACTGTGTTCATCAGGTTCTTTGCAGCCTGGATGAGGGACATGGCGCTGTCCAACTGATTTCATGGAGGAGACAAAGGGAAAAGAGCAAAGAAACAATTAACCTCGTAGAATTGTGAAAGCAAAGCCCGTTTTTAATTTACATTCTTTTGAATTCATGTCAAGTGAAAGTAAACTTCCCCTGTCCTTGTAACGTCGTCCAGCTCTGCACTGCAAGTTTTCCAGGGGAAAACCAAAATTCAAGTGTTTGTACTGAAGAATTAACGACCTTTCCGAGTTTGTCTGGCATACAGACAGATGTGAGAAATTGGAGAATATGGAAAAAGGTCACACTAATTTAATCTCCACTGTTTAATAACCTCAGAGACACCAGTGACACTTGACTGGAAGTTCTGGAAGCACGCTCAGCTCTACAGAAAGGAGGGAGGAATTCATTACTTCCTGCACAGAGAGTCTATTTATTTTAATTAATCTGACTGGCGAGTAAGTGGTTAATTAATGCTTAAAAGGGTTTGTAAACATTGGCCGTGTACAGTGTTATCTTAAGTAATAAAAAGGTTAGGAAACATTTGGGAAACAATAGTCCTTTCCAGTAGAGAAACCCATAATTTCTGTTATCTGTTTATTCAATGTAAAATATAAGCTGCAAATTACAGTGCAGAGAATGATTAATTTATCACAACCAACAACCAATGCCAATAAGTCTTAGTATTTTTTATTATTCTTAATTTATTTGGGCAACACCAGATAATAAAACGTTAGAACGTGGCCAATGTACTTCTATTGATTTAATCATCTTTCTAGCAAGGAATTAAAACTACCCTGTAGCGATTACACTAAAAACAAATGCAGTTCTGTTTAGATTCATTGTTTATTACCAAAATGCAACATCCTTGAAGCTTCAGAAGACTGCACTGACTGCCTTGCTAACATTTCTACCTTTTTTGTGAACGTTTAGAAACCTACATTGTTTGCAGCAGTTTTCAGGGTTCTCTGCTCTTTTATTGACACATTGCTACCTCTGAATCGGTTATACTGCCACAAACTCCTACAGCCCTCTGCACTCATCAAAACAAGTTGTGAATAGTTAAGCTTATTTTAAGTTTGATTTAATACCCTCATTTTTACTGCTCAACTACTCTTTAGTTTCTGTGGGGCCTTAGCATACTGTAATGAAGACTGTGAATTTTAGACAATGTGTCCATGGTTAAAGTGAAGTTGAACTTACCCCAGAGACAACCAGCTCTCCTCCCAGATTCTGAACCTCAGCTTTGACTTTGCTGCAGATGTTGAGCTGGTGGCAATACAAGGCAATACGCTGCAGGTAGGCAAGCAGGTCCTGCTTACAGGCAGAGTCGGGGCACTGTGAGAGAGAGAGAGAGACAACATGTGTCAACTAATGTGTGATTCAATTAATAAACAAATTCCAACAGGTTTCTTTATTAAAATACTACCCGCTTGAAGGTGGTACAATGAATCAATTTTTGTCACTTATTCATTTTGCTGGCACTACTCAATCTGAATATTTATGTGATTCTTCAGATGCAATGATCTTGCACTCCATCAAGATGAGTTAGTACCGGTGTGACAGGTAAGGTAGACACCCACATTAGGGACGTGCTCAGAGCCAAAATGACAAACGCACGCCCACAACCTGCTAGATTGATAACTCATCTTCACAGGGTTAAGCACGATCAAGTCACACAGAATGCAAATTCTATTAGGAGGCAAACACTACTGTCAATCACACAATTACTTTAAGGTGGTGGTGGTAGTCTTGCATGGGGTCTTTCTGGAAACAAAACCACTTGTTTTAAAGGAGCAGTCCTGTTTATATGTAAGAAAGGTTTTCAGAATTAAACTAATGATTAAAATGATGACTTAAGGTGTGAGGGTGCAAATAAACTCCTCAGGGTTATAAAAGCACTCCAGCAGGCTTCAATAAGTATGATTAATTCTCTGAGGAAACATGCAATATATGTTGAGATGAAGCTTAAAATATTTAGCAAAACATTTTTTTAGGCCACAGGTTCAGTATCAAGTTGAGAAAGTCTTATTATTCTTGTTTCCAACAAGGCTTAACAATACTGTCAAAAGTCAGCTAGGAACACAAAACAAAATACATTGGAGCCATAAAAAATCCATCAACTTCAAGAAATCCAATAAATTATCATAAAGCCCACTTGAAAGTGGCAGCATGTGAAGAGCCCCACAAATGCATCTCATTTAGAATTGGCAATCTTTCTGAATTATTTCATCTCATTATAATTAGACTTGGGCTCTACCTTGGAACACCATTTCCAATCCCTTCCCTAGTTTGCTAAACAAGTCCCCTGCCAGCATAGTAATTAGGCCACAGTACTCTCCTTAGCTGCTCTTCAAGTGAGGGACATAAACACCCTGATGGGGCCCTGACACTTTACATCAGCTCATCGGAGTGACCGAGATACACACAAAAGATATGTCGGCAATGATCATGACAGGGCTAGACTGACTTTGTTACAGATAATCAGAGGCTGGCAGCTTTTCACATCTCTATACTTACTATACCAGTGAAAAACTCCAGGGTGACCATGTGAGCAAGCCAAAAGGAAATACTGGCGAAAACACCAGCATTTGCAGGTACTTGGCCGTCTGAAGGAGGAGTCCTTTGGTAGCTGTTAATTCTGAGTGCAGGGAGAAGGTGAAAGGGAGGTAATAGCAGCCAATATTTTAATTGATGGAACCTCTACAGGAAGTAGCTGGCGAGGTCAGTGCTGTAGAACTTAAGTATGCAGTGTGTTTGCATGTGTCTAGATGAAATGAAGAGGCATTTTGACTGGCTGTAAGTGAGCAAATGACAGAGAGAGTGGATGTCATAGTTTTTTCCATTTATCAATAATGGCCATTCTCACCATTAAAGCGCACTATTCCACAGGCGGTGAGGAAAGCCCTGTTTTCTTTTCTCTTTGCAAATGGAGGAGGAGGAGGATACATCTTTGGGATTGTAATTTTTGGACACTTCAAACAGACTAAGACTTATGATGTGTCTAATCCTGCTGAGCGCGTCGGTATCCCTGGTGGGAGTGAAGAGCGCTCCACTGAATATACTGCACTCACTCCCAGACACACAGCCATGCACGCATTTACACACCACCCCAACCAGCACAACTATGCTTAATCATACACAGTGTACATCAGAAGGATGGGAGAGGCACACAAAGACATTTACACATACACACAAAATAAAAGGTCACACAAACAAACAACTAAACCCATTACAACTATGTCTTTCCTTACTGAGAGCTCTATAGATGTACTGTGACAACATTAATAAAATGTTCGTGGCTATCACTACCATCACCTACTGATTAATGGTAATAAAGGGTGAGCTAAAGAGAGAGGTGGGAAATGTAAGAGATGGCATGCTATTAAAGAAAGGTATGTAAGAGGTGATGAGGGGAAAGAGAGCTGGAGGGGATGATGATCATACAGGAGAGGACTAATTCATGGCTGAGAGACTAGAGCAAATGGGAGAGGGAGGGGGTAAGAAAAAAAAAAGAAAAAAAGAGAGAACCAGAGAAAAATAAGTAGTTGGAGAAAAGACTAGGATGAAGAGTGAGCCAGAGGGGGAACAGTATGGAGGAGTAAATAAGGGGAAGAAATCCAACTGGGGAAAAGGGACGCAGACAGGAGGATTCAACTGTAGGTGGGAGGGGGGTATAAGTAAGTAAGTAACTCTGTATGTGTGTATGTGTGTGTATGTATGTGTGTGGACACACACATGCAATAGCAAAGGCCTGGGATGAGGCTGAATGCAGCAGCCATGCTAATGAGGGCTCGGGGAAGTATTCAGACGGCTGAGAGCAGGGCACTGTGAAAGCATCACTTGTGCTCATACTCAGCTCAGCTGCTGGCTTCACTCAGCACTCAGGAAACTCTGTAAGGCTGCTCTGACTGTGACATGTGAATACATAAGTTGCACAGAGAAGAGATAAGAACACCTTGGATTGTTTTGATAATGCAAACAGAAGCCCTGTGTGTGATTAACTCGAGGGGTATTAACAATGTGATGACTGTTTCACAGGCTAAAGTACCTCACTGACTACCTCCACTGTGCTATATTAATGCTTCAAGAAACTGCATGTATCAGTAGGTAACTCACATTTCACCAAGAAACCTTTTAGCTCCCTGCTTTTATACTTGATGAATAATTAATAGTGAAAATAACAATTAATAAACGGGGAATGTAATGTAGGTATTTGTTCAACTTATATGTTAATGTATGTGCAGGTTGTGCAAACACCATAACCCGGCAGTTACGCTGAAAATCACATCCAGCCTCACTAAACAATTCATTTCAATTCACAGGACAAAATTTGCTCGTGTGAAAAACAAAGGGACCATCAATCTCCCACTGAGTGATTCTCTCCTCTAATAGTGACTTCTACCATTAGAGTCCATCACTGTAATTTTTTTTCAGTCTTGTCTGAGTGCTGCTGTAAAATGTCCCTCAAGCCTGATGATAAAGCCTTTTTCCACATGCTGTGTGGCCAGTTATGGACTGGGACAGTTAACCTTGCTTGGTCAGCTACTATTTAGAGATGGCGAAGCAGGAACTGGAGCACTGGAGACTTCATCACACAACTCTGGATACCTTTTCAAGGCAAACTAATAGAAAAGGTGAGTCACCATCTTTCAAAAGGAGCCAGGAGTACAGGTAGAAATGTCAGTGGTTCTTGTGTAGTTGTTCTTGTCCCTCCGCTGCTGGCTGTAAGTGCTTTCACAGAAAAATAAAGGTGAAATATCAAAGTTGTGTCAAAGGGTAGCAGATGATTATTTTAATTCGAAAAATTCTCTTAATCTCTTAAGTAACAATGTCGTACACGACTTTTAGGATATTCCATATTCATGAGGGTTTCACTTCATAAGTGTGTGGGCAGCTCTTCCTTTATTTTGCATTCCCTAGCATTTAAGCTGTTGCTCTAGTGAGAGTTCAGAGCACAGAACAAACAAAAGCAAAAATCCACAAAATGAGAAAAGGAAATGAGGCTACAAGAATGACAGAGCAGGATGTTGAACAAAAGGATCTGACTGCACTACGTGTTGGGTAATGTCCATGATATAAATGATGATCAGGAAGGTCAGGTCCCATCATTGGAAATGCCATGCATTTTCACTGAATTCCATTATACAGACCAGAGACAGGCAGAGCCACTGTGCTGCGGCCGCCCAGCATTGACCTTTCAGGACGTATCACCCAGAGGAAATGCCAATTTCCAATATTTACTGACACGGCAGCATCCTAATGTGCCGCTGCCAGCAACCTGTTGGGGAGTGCCATAGGGTGCTGAACAGAGAGGGTGTTTTCTGTTATGTTTTTGATGAAGTTGATACTGATGCTGTTCTCAGATCTGAATGAGGAGATTTTGAGTGTTTTTGCTGAGTGTCTTCAACAGGTGTGTTTACATATGCAAGAGTACTGGATCTTTGGAGTATCCTGGTTATGTTTTTCATCCTAGTTTTAAGAGCCATATGATCATAAACTTTGATACTGTTATGATCATGTGTACAGGCATATGAATAACCAGTTTTCTCATGTTCCATGTAAAAGTCATATCTTCAATAAAATCAAAACCAGGATAAGACACTAATGCACATGCAAACACAGACAGTTGAACGACTTTATCCACTTGATCCTGATTATCAGAGTGCCAGAAAAAAAACTTACATTTTATAATTTTTCAGCTATTTCACCAGCTCCATTTGTTTTTAATTGAGCTGAGAAACTACATTGAAAAAGGAAAAGAGACGGTGTCATTTCTAAAGGTGTACTGATAACTATGGCTCAGCCCTATAAATCACCCTATATCATAACGTACCAACAGCCCAATTTGTTCTCCTGTCACAGTTAAAAGACAAACTCAAACAAACACAAAACCTTAATTCAGGCAAGCTAGAGTATGTGGTGTTGTGGCAGGATTTTCATAGCTCAAAGGGAAGAAAACAAATCCAAAACCTGAGACTAGCCACAATGTTTCACTATGCAGCTTTACTGTTCTGACACATAAAACATATACCGGGGGAGGGGGGGGAAATCTGACATCTGTGTGCCTTTGTGCATGGTAGAGGGCTGTAGATAATTAACTGTGACTAACCTGAGAAAGGACCTTCAGGACAACAATCCACAGGGCATCTTTATCTGCCATTACACCTCACAACTGCCACAGGGGTTGCAGGGAAGCAGATATATATATATATATATAAATATATATATGTATGTATGTGTGTGTGTGTGTGTGTGTGTGTGTGTGTGTTACTGTGCACCATTGGGAAAAATTGTGTGACTCAGATCCATGGCAAAGTTTAAGAAGATACAGGGAACAAATGCACTATAAAGACCATTCTGTTACTTTAGGCAGGAACTGAAGAAGATAGGGTTGTGCAGGGATAAGAAATGATCTATTCCAAGTTGTAGTCCATAGACACTTCAAGATGAACATACTGTAAAATAAAAAATGTTTAATATATTAAATGGGATTTAAAACTTGTGAACACAGTGGCGGTGGAAAAAATGGTGAAAATGACTGAAAAGTATAAGTGAAGATAGAGGCGAGGACTTCAAAAGCACTAAGGAAAGTGAGTTTCAAAAAATCCTGCAGTAAGAACTTTAACAGAGTTTCACTGCTGGATAAAACCTTGAGCAGAGCAGACTTTCTATTCACAAGACCTCTGATGAAGCCGAGTGCGTTAGTGTTTTCTGTGTGTGACCTAGTTACTAGGGCTTTACAGTTAATGTGCTGTACATTAGATTTCGACCGTCTGGTCCTGATTATATTACCGTTGATGGCTAAATATGAATCTGCCATGGGCTACCAATATCAATCAAGATCCATTTCGAACAGAATGATGATAGCCAGATCTCCTCTGCTCACTGCATCTGCTAAAAAGATGCTCCATATTTGCGTGAGGCCAATTCAATCACACAGGCACTTGGGAATGTTAATGTGACATTGAAGCAGACAGAGAGCCTGGGTATGACAGGAGAAAATCAAGCTGGGGGCAAGCCAAAAAAGACCAACTTTAGAGGTAACCACAGGGACCAATTAAATGGCCCTCATCAATTTTTAATGCTCATGCTGCACCTGTCAGTCAGGCATTTCACTTTAGTACTTGTAAGCAGAACTGATAACTTAACTTGGCTGCTACAGAATAGGTAAGTACAAACAGCCATGTTAAAACATTTATGCTTTCAACTTTATGACATTCAGACATTGACTTTTATTTGGCCTGACCTGAGCTTTTTTGTCTCACTTGACACCTGAACTCCAAAACCTCAGATTTGCAACTGCAGGTTGAAATACAAAGACGAAGGCCTTCAAAGCTTTCAAAAAATGTATTCAGTACCCATACACTATTTAGTCAGCCCAAATCATAGTCATCCATTCCTCTCCTGAAGTATCAAATGTCTGTCCACAGGAATGGAACCAATGACTTTACACAGCTATCGCAGTGTGGTGTACAGCCCTATTTTTTCTATGCTCCTTCTGTTTAAATCTCCATCTCTATGAGCGCTTTGGTTACAAAAGGTGTTTCTTTAAAGGCAAAACTTTAGGATAGAAAAAAAAACATGAAAATATTGCATTATCACGGTTTTCAAAAAAATCCACTGGGAGTTTATAAATTTTCTCAACCAGCAAAAAAGGTGGGCTTCACTTGGTCAGACTGAACTGCAGTTGGCTGAGGGCTGACCCTTGAACTGCTGAGCTGAGAATTTGTGGGCTCTCTGGGTGATTTTGCTTCTCCACTGCAGTAGGTAATTTACAACCCTGTCTGCTGTAAAGCGTCTAGGGCCAGAGCTAGGATTAGACTGTGACCAGCAACAGAGCCCATGGATCACCATAAATCTCCACTGATTGAATGCAAATTGGAAAAGTACACTATGTATGTCAGTATACATCATGAGAATAAAGCTCGCACAACAAACACACACACACACAGCAAGTGCATGCCCATTCTCTAAATATGCAAGCCTTATTTTATGTGCATGTGTATGTATGTGTACATGCAAGTGTTTATGTGGTGAGCAGGCAAGCAGCAGAAATTTATGGGCTACATAGTGGCTAACACATTTGCATTATAAATCTCAATTACATAGCATTATTTGTTTACCAGCCCGCTCAGATGGAATTCTCATAAGGTGCCCTGCAGAGGAGGGTCATAAATTCTTAATAAACTGCAGTGCAGACCTTTGTATGGCACTGACCTAAATCCTGCAGCTCATCTCTGCACTACACTCATTTCTTTAAACTTTAATAAGGCTCTATTACACATATTAAACTGTTTTTCAGAAACCCCAAACTAGACCATGTCCACCTGCATGTGTCTGTTGAGCACAATATGCATGTACCCAAACCTGCCTTGATACAGTCTTGTGAAGGAAAGTGCGGGGTAAGATGCTGTGCTATCAGTCTGGGACCATCTGCCAATGTGTTTTATATGAGGAATAAACCCTCATAGGCCCTCCAGGCCAGAGGCACAGAGCGCAAGTGATTAATATGCCTAGGTTAATGAGCAGTCCCAGCATTGCCTTTGCTCCTCTCACTCTGTCAGTATGTGTGCATCTTAGTGGTGACTCACTGCAACAACTGCTGCTGCTGCTGCTGGAGTATGTAGACTATCCGAACATGCCATGCCTTTGCTGAAAGTGGGCCTGTGGCATCTCCTGCTTTATTAGAGATATGGCTCTAAATATAAACTGCCTGTGTAAATAAATAAATTTGAAAAAACTGCCACCTGGCAATTATACTGCTAATTAAAAGGCAAAGCACTCTTAATGGATCATCTCTCAGGAGGAATGTTCCTCTCTCCACACAAATGCACAGCCCCCTCTTTCTACCTCTCCCATCTTTCCATCATTCTCCTCCCCTCTACCCCATGTCCATCCCTGGGAGCTCCGGCTGATGTGTTGCGGGTGAAGTGTCGCCTGGTCTGCTAGTGTTTTGGTCTCTGCTGAGAGAGAAAGGCTAAGAGGGACAGCTGGATGGATTCAGAGGCTGGAGGGGTCCTCACTCTTGGCAAAGACTTCTGTTCCAACAGCCAAAGCTCTTCATTTATTCATACTTTGAGTGCTTCAAACCCCAAAATCCCCTAATAGTATACACACACAAACATACACAAGGACAGAAAAAAAGATAAAGAAACAAGTACCTACAAATAGTTGAGGATGGCAGAATAAAACAGTCACCCATATCTAACACATCCATACACATGTGCCTGCAGAGAGGCAGGCCAGTCAACAGACGTGTTAGTATGTAGGCATACACAGACACGAACACATACGCACGCTCACACACCTACAGAGTTGCCCATCTGTTTTCTTTGGGGGATTACACTGTTTTCATTAAAGTGAATAAGCATCTTCAAAAGCAGCAGTGAGGCATAAAAAAGTCACTTTCCAGAACAGCTTATTCCCTGTTCAGATGATTCGGATGCAATTAGGTCAGTACAGGTAAGAGTTTTACTTTGTGATAGACGTAGGCCTGTAATATTAAGGATCTGAGGGCACCTTAAATAAAATATCAGACGTGCAGGGCTCTTAGAGGCCAGCAGCTCATTATGTCAGACTATGAGAGAAAGATCTCTGCTGAAAGCTAAATGCAGATGTTTCCAGCATATGTTGGCATGATTGAAACCCCTGGTTGTTCAGGTAATTGGACAAAGATAACTGATGTACCTCTTCCGCCCCCTTTGAATCTGAGCAAAATTTAAGTGGTTTATAAGTTGGTTTTTTTTGGGAGAGGAAGGAATCAGTACATGTAGAAAATACTTCACATGTGCCCCAGAAGCACTAGGGCTGGGTACTGAACTTTGGTTGTTTTTTTATGGCACCGGCCAAAATGCTTCGATACTACCCGGTATTGAAAGATGGTTTCGGTACCAAGGAATTAATCACATGATCAAGATCTGATAATGCTGCCGGTGATTGACTGTAACATTACACGTGGTAGGGGCATGAAGAAAAAATTGCGTGGTTACATGCACAGACGGGATTCACATGTATCTGCATTGTGAACTACAGTGTGTGTGTTGAAGCGGTTAATAAAATGCGACCAAGGTCAAAAGTGTGTCTCCATTTTAGCAAGATTGATGCCAATAATACACGATGCAATATTTGCAAAAAGGACATTGTTGCTAAAGCAACACGACCAATTTGATGAAGCATTTGAACATGCACAGAATCAATTTAAGAGCAGAAAGTTGCTCCGTGTTCAACTGCACAAAGATTTAAAAGTCCTTAATATGCAGCAGTGAGCATTAGACACTGACTCGCCACTTGTTCTTTTGCACTCACAGTTCTTTTCATTGAAAATTATTTGTTGTATATTTTTTATGTTAGAAAACTGCTTTGAGTGGAAAAATGCCAAAGTGAAAAAGAAACCTGAAGACTTGTACCATAATATGTAATGTAATTTTCTTTTTGTTAGAATTGATTTGATAAAATTGGTATCGAAAAAAGTATTGTTCAGGATCTGGTATCGAAGTCAAGGTATCGGTATCGAAAATTTTTGAACGATACCCGGTTCTACCTAATGCATCCATAATTATGCAAACGCCCAGTAGGAAAAAAGCTATGACACAAAACTACATGATCCTTAAATCAGTTCATTCTCTTAAGTCAACCTCTTCCTTGTGTATCCCTTGACTGTTCAGAGACAATTACTGTGCAATGTAATGACTGACATTTAAAAAAATGTTTTGTAGGCTGCCCTGAAACATTCAATTTGAATGAACATATGATTTGACAAACAGACTTTATGCTGTTACAATGTTTTGTCAACATATCAGCAAAGATGTCAACGAAACCAGAGTAAAAGAGAGACTGACAACACATCCAATGTTATCGAAATTGAAATCTTACAGTAAACATCTAAAGTCAGGGTGTGCCTTCCTGAGTCACTGTGTTCATGGACAGAACTGGAGGAAACCCACAGCTGGAACATCTCAACCACAGAAACAATCCCATGTCTTGTTGCAAACATTACAACTAAACTCTTCCATGATTTAAAAACAAAATGTATACATATTGCAGACACAGAGGCGGTAAGTCTCTGCCTAAGAGATGGCACATGAATAAGTTGGGGGATAAATCATGTACAGTGTCTCCCTGAGGAGTGGTACAGTGCAAGTATTTAAGTGAAATATGAGGCCATGGATAATTGAATGTGTGTTTCCCTATGTCAAGGACCATAGTCTCTGGGGTAAGGGATAGATGTGGAGAGATGATGGAATCGGGAATTGGGGAGTGGGAGATGGAAGGACGAGAGAGAGGGGGGGAGTGTTTGATCCTGAGAGAAATTGGTAAAGACGGGTAAGGGGTGTCTCATGAATAACACAAATCACTGCAGTTAACATCTGGGCTTTCCAGTGTGAGCCTTTTACTTGGATTTGATCCTAAATGCACAAATGAGAAAAAATAAAATAATAAAATTAAAAGGATTTGTGAAAAAAAGAAATTTTAGATACTGCATGCTGTTTCGCTATTAATGTTTTGTAGACATGGCCTTAAATAACAAGCACACAGGCTATTCCAAAAGAAAAGTCTGCCTCCTATCCGGAGTCTTTAAATCCATCTTACGTGCACTGGTGTTAAGGACAACTTTTAAAAACAAAAGGAGGGGCTGTCAAGATGCAATCAGTATGAAAGGTTTTTGCTTTTCCATACTCCGTGTAAGCACTACAGCACACAGCGATGTCAGTTCCTTCAGCAGCACAGGAGCTGAGAACAAGTTGTGCATTTGGGTAATGAAAAACTTTACTGAACTCCAACTCAGTGGTGTCAACTTGTGAGCTACAGTCAGAACATCCATGACTTAGTAGATTATAAATTTAACTTCTGAGGTAAATTAATGACCATGACAACAATGAAATGCACCCCTTATTGATAGATAACTGAACTGACTTATGTCGAAAAGTTTGTGCACCAATTTCTCTATATGAGAAAGTGAGTAACTTCCCATTATTTGTCCTTTGTATTTTTGCACTTATTACCAATTTATCCGTCCCTGACAGTGTCGATGTGGCGGGTTACTACAATTCTAATCATATGTTGTGGTCGCAGGCACAAAGGTGTAGACTACATCAAACCCTGGGGATAGAGGTTCATTAACGACTTACATTGTCAGCGATGGTGCGGCCCAGCTTGTCCATTCTTGATCCTGCCTCTGCAATTTTCTTAGCGGCGCTGATGACATCAGACGTATTCTTCAGCGGCCCTTTCCCCCTGGAGATAAAAAGTGAAAGGATCAGTCACTGTTTCTGATCTGCTGCGGCCTCATTCAATATGCAGCAGCAGCATCTCAGTCATGGAGCGGCTGTTTTTCGGTTAGAAGCGAATATGGATAGAGTGGTATGACTTGTGGGAACAGTTTAGGGAGACATCAGCAGAAATACATGTGTATGATGATGCACAGGTGATTCCTGACACACAAAATACTAACACACTCCGTCCACACCATATTGTTCAGTCAGAGCTGAGAACATTTTATAACCTCATAAATGCAGACGGGCAGCCTTCTCTCTCAGGGCTGCGACCAGACCGCGATCATGGTGCTGTACTATCACAGTTTTTGTAGTACCATCACCCCTCTTACAAAACAGGGTAGTGTAGCATATGATAGACAAAACATACTGATAATGTTCTTTTAAAAAACTGACAACACAACTGATTCATGAGGCCATCATATTATACCAGTCACGACTGCCATATGCTTTCCATCACAACAGAAATTCTCACTTCAATCTATTTGGCCCCTTTCATACTTTGGAGAGTGTATTAGAAGAATATGAAGCAAAACGGACTGCTTTCATGTCTGTCAGCAGAGAAATATTGGTTGCCCCCAAACAAACACACAGACACACACACACACAGACACACACACACAGACACACTTCATTTGCATGGCCATTTTCATCCAGGTATGAGATTAAGAAGGAGAGCCAAAGAAAACAGAGAGAAGTGAAAGCAGAGAGAGAATTTTTTTTAAGTTACTGGTCATTGTCCTAACACAGTGTATCCATCCTTGACCATTCTTGAGCCAAACAAAAGTCAATCCCAGCACAGGTCAATCCAGCTCTGACCCGACCCACTGTAAAGCTCGTCGGCCATTTTCTATTTTTTTTATGCCCCCACAAGGGACTCTGGGACACAGTTGGCAAGAGGCACAAATTGGATTCAAAGCTGCTCTCTCCAGGCTAAAAAATGAGCCATCCAACCCAGAACAGATGGAATTTTGTGTTCTGTTCTCTTCCTCTTCCCTCCCCTCCCCTCCCATCTCTAACCCTTTCCTTCTCTTGCTCTCCCCCTCTACTGCTCTGCTGTAAAGCGAGTCTGGGTCCTAGTGGAAGAGGCCACACGTCAGAGCGTATACTGGGAACTCTCAGGGGACAAGTCAACCCCTGGGGACAGAGCTGGAGGCACTGTGATGAGTACTGGGGGGGGGGAAGCCAGCATGGAGTGTTTTTAATAGCATGTTGTTAGTATAATGATGTAGTTTGCCCCAATAAAAAAACATCACATCGCAATACTTAAAATACAGCCACCACTGATTTCTCCCCTAAAAATAATCCTTGCATTATCCCTGGGAAGTAAAGGGCTAGATGTTGTATTTCCACAACATTTCCACGTCTGTCTACATGGCCAAGTGACGATTGGGAAAAGCACAAAGAGGCCATGGAGATAGACAAGAGAACTCCTGACAAGAGGACACTCTTGTAGGATTTTCATTGTGGATTTATACATGAAGAAGGGGCTGGGGACTTCAGGCCTTGTGACAGCTGCAGGCCTCCAGATGGGTGTAAGCCACATCGGACCCAGCACTCCACAGCACAGAATGCTCTAAGACAGGTGGCTCCCAAATATGTTGCACATTTCCAAGCCACACATGCCTTATTCATGAGAGCCACCATACAGCCATAAGCAATGCAGGAGTCAACAAGAATCTCTCTCACTCTCTGCAGATTTGTCAGGAGAGAGGTCCAGATCAATTACCTCATACAGCATTAACCTTGGCAAGGCTTTGTGCCAGCTCAAGGTTGAGAGGGCAATAATTTGGGCGCAGGCTGAATTAGCCAGCTAGTGACCTTCCATGTGCTACTGCCGCATGCGAGAGTGAGGACATATTATGAAGATATATATTCAGCCCAACAAACATCCTTGTGTGTTCCCTCAGACACACACTACAGGATATATACAGTACAATGCAAAGCCTGAGTTTGCCACATAAGAAATATCACAATACAAAGTTGTGGTAAGAGTAAACACAGGCACAAAAGCTATTCCCACAGCTTTCTTTTATAAACTCCATTTCAAATTACAATCAAGCAAAGAGAATATAATGTAGTTATTAAAGCTGAATTCTGGTCATATTGACAACCCAGGGTAAATATTATTATTAACATTTTAGTTATTCAATTCCTTCTATTAGCTATTCAAATCCTAAAATATATTCATACACTGTATTGAATCAAGCTAAAATTTAAAGAACAATTAAATGTTACGAATTGCTATCTTACTTAGGTTTAAAATGTAAATCCAGATGTATCCAGACCGCTGAGGATGTTGCATGGTTACCATTGCTAAGTGACAGTGGTTAGCCATGATGAATAACTTCCGACTGATACGCACTTAATTTGGTAAATCTTGGCTGCTGGTGAGATCCAACTATGGAACTGCATTTCAAATTTAAAACATCTTGTTTTTCAAGCCGATTTAGAGTTGGTTATTAAATCCTAGATGAAATATGCAGGGGATAAGAGGCTTGGAATTTTTTATGGCTCAAAATCCAGCCACTGCCTATAAAAATGTCCCTTGAGGCATCCAATATAACACAGCATTTATCTTCTTTCATCACTCACATGTAAGCTACTGTAAAGTGGTCCACAGGTTATCACTCTTCAGCCTAACTGGCTAATGAATGAACTCATAATGCTCATGACTTTTGGTTAGAGGGTGAGAGGTGAACAGCTACATTTCACGATACCAAATGTGCAATACCACCCCAATACATTTTTTGACACCTTGGTCTAAAAATTCTGACAAACCATTCACATGTTGCATTCAGCGATTGAAAATCTGTGTTGAAGCCCTATGTTGTAATTCTCAAAAATGTACTCACAATTCAGCCCATATTTGTTTTTTCTTTGTTTGCTTTTTGCTGCCTGTCTGGCTTTGTTGTTTTTGATTGGAAATGTCCATCAAAAGAAAATGTAAACTACATTTGGAATTATACAAAATGAATGCATTTTCTTGATAAGGAGTAATACTCAGCCAGAGATGGTAAGCCTGTAATGGTTGTAAATGGAGAAAATGTCTTCCAGTAAATGCAGTCTTGAAATAGCCTCAATAAGCTGTTTACCTTACTGAAGATATTTTTTTATGTGAATTCCTTGGATCTGCTTTATCTTGTAAAACTGTGACAGAAGCAGTCTTTATGTTGATATAAAGATGTCACTGCAATCAATAACCTCTTTAAACATATATATGTATACAGCACTCGCAGATGGAAGCAGCATAATTTACATTTCTTTTGCATCTGTGTCTACAGCAGATGTAATGTAAAAGCCAGCAATTTCTTAGTCCTTTGGATGAAAAAGAAGCAAATAAAAAATAAGTTGTGTGAAACGTCAGTCAAATCCTGTCTGTGCTAATGTCTTGAACTCTGCAACAGCTTTCCACTATTGTACTTATTTGGCCGAGGAGACGGGATCTTTGACCCATTCAGAGGATGAAGGCAGAGTGGCAGCATTTCATCGTCATTACGGATGTGACTCACAGTTAGGCACAAATGTCCTCTGAGTAATTCACTTGAAAATTTAAGAAGACACAGTCATACAAATACAGTCAGGCGCAAATATAGTCAGTCGGTTAAAATGTCTCCTCACATCCTGCACACACACAAACACATTAACACTGTGTGAGCCTGACAGTCACACAGAGATAGAAATGCTGTCCAACCCTAATCGCAAAGTGTCAATATTACCCCACCCAGCGAAATTCCAACGTCATGTACACACACAAAACCACACCATCATTAACACAAAATATGGCAGGGGTTTTTAGATGATCTGCCAATGAAGTTACAGCAGCTTCTGTCAGATTTAAATCGAAAAAGGTTTCTGGATTCCTTTACCAAAAACAATCTTAATTACTATAATTAGAAGATAACATTATCAGTTTATCAATGTCACATCCCTTCAAGGGAAACAAAAGCATTAATGAATGTATGGCTGCTAAGTTAGGCAGCACAACTACAGTGACTAAAACTAAAACAACTTCAAGTGTTGTGGTATCTAAACATACAGTGCATCATTGTGTCACCAGAGTCTGAGAGCACTGTGCATTAATAAAAGCACCGGAGGTTCGTAACACGTCTATCAATACAAAGGGGATTTCAGCACTGGTATATTAAAAATTTAAATTTATTAAATCTTCCAGTTGTAATGTCTGTGCTTCTTAAGAGTTTACATTTCACAATATCAGAAATCAATGTATGAGTGTTGTCTGGGCAAGAGAACCAATTAATGTGGGAGTGACAAGCCTTTGTTTTTATTTCGTGGTAGTGATACCCTTTTGTTTACATTTGGCTGACACATCCTGCTTTTAATCTTATAAAACCAATGTGATGTTGATTAAATTCAATACATTTTTCATCTCTCTCAAGTAGTTACACTGGCAATGTTTGCCAAACAACAGCTTTTCTGCAGAAATCAATACTTGTGAAGTACGAACAAAGTTTGTACGTTTTCAGCTAGTACCCACAGCACATCACCACAGAATCTTTCAGACACGCATTGTTGTTATTAGAGGCAGATTTTAAAGCTGTACTTATTGGAAAGATGTTTCATACTATTCCAAGACGCATTGTGATTCTGCTGAATTCTTTTGTTTCGACCATTTCTCTACCATCTTTATTGTCTTAGCAAACCACTGGCAAGGGTGAATAGGGCCACCCTGTAGCAGCTCTGCATTTAAGACTTACAGTGCACACCCAGCTTTATTCAGGAACCAGAGAGAGGGAGATTTGACGTACTGCTTATGGTTGTGCATATTCAGATTAGGGAAGGATGGAAAAATAATCAAGAAGAAAATCCTACCTACAGTGCTGCTTAAGGAAAATGAAGAGCATTGATGCATGAATAGTAGTGTTAAACTGGGTGCATAGCATTGTGCAGATAGGGGCAAATGCTAGGAAACAAATGTAGGCTTATTGGGTGATGTTGGGTGTATTTGACACAGGCTTAACTTAAACACGCACTTTGTCTTGGAGGCATTTTGCTTGAATTGCACAACTACTGGAATATTAATGTGAGGAGAGGTTAAGATGGCATATGCATATTGGGCCTGGGAATAAAGAAAGCACTACATAGACACAAAGACAAATATACAGAGTACAAACTTTGAATGACATCAGTTATCAATCAAAGGGATTATTTAAAATGTGCATCCATACAACAAACCATTCATTCAGATGTGTCCTGAGGCAAGAAAAATATCTACAATTACAAAATGGGCCATCATTTTCCAGGGAAGAAAAATGGCTCCGGGTGTGAGCCAAGCTGTTAGTCCAAACTCACCTGGTGAAGTCTGTCATCTCCATCATGATCATGCACATCTGCTTAGCCAACACAATGATGTCATTGCCGCTGTCATCCCACTTGGATACCTCAGCATCCAGCTTGCTCTTCTCTTCCTGGAAGCTAGCCACCTGTTCTGCAATCTTCGCCTTCTGCTCCTGGGGCAACTGGGCCATGATAGCCTGAAGGAGGAATTATGGAAAGCGTAAAGGGTTAGCACACCAGACCTCAACATACTGTTACTGAGGCCATTTCAGTGTCTCCAGGGCATTTTGTTTTACATCATCCCCTATGGTTTCCATGGATGCACAAGAGTTTTCTTGGCAGGCATGAGCATGAACCACTGTGGTACTACAGTACTATACTGGTGTGTTCCTAGTTTGACTCCTTTCATGTATTCTTGAGATTGTCACACATGCTTAAATGATAACCCTACTCTATGGCCTTATAGGTCCTACCATCGGATGCAATCAAGCACAACAGCTCTACCATATTACTCCCTTCTGAACCTTACAATGTTCAGTTTTTATTAATATATTTTTAAAGATGTTAATTTACCTACATATTTTTAGCTAATAGACACACCTCTAAATGTAATGTAGTCCCGTTTCTCTGAACATATAGTTAAATAAATACCTCTCTGACAGTGCCAATCAAAATGAACATTATTTTCTTATAAAGGCAGAATTAATGGCTGTGCTGTTGTTCTGGATTTAAAGACTTTAGACTTTAAAGATGCACCTGATAAAGGGTCCACTGTGTGCATATTTATTAGGACAGTCAGTTGTTTTTGAATTATTATTCATAGTGCTGGATTAGTCATCAAAATGCAGAAAAAGGAGGTTGGAGATTTTGTCTTAAAACTGAAAAATGCCCACATGAACTGCAATGTCTTCTATATGTCTCTATGAATAACGTATGACATGTATATCGAGGTTAATTGGAGACTTTCATTCTTAAAAAAAATAAATAAATAAATAAAACACGGGTTGAAAATGGTGGTCACAGCTTCTAAGTAATATTATTTGACCTTTCCTGAAAAAATATACATTCATTGAACTCTGTGCTTCTGGCCACTGAAGAAGATCAATATAAGGGCATTTGTTTAGTGGTACTTAATATAATGTGCAAACGTGTTTAGCACCATTTCTATCCATCCTCTTAGGCTGAATGGTTAAAGGGCAGTTTCCAAACAGGCAATCAGACATTCAATGAATGAGCTCGTGAGACCGAAGTGGGCAGACACTTAAGAGCAGGAAATCGAATATCATCGCAAGAGCGTTCATCCCATTACTGGTAAATAGGACTCCCTCTCTAGAGTCACCTAAGCTTCAGTAAAGCTGTGGAGCAAAGTGCAAAGATGGAAAACCCTATCTAACAAAACAGTCTGATAATCTTCAGCGAAACAAAACAAAGAGGAATGGATCACTCCACCATTAGAGATTTTAAGATTAAACCATTACTCTGTATTCTTTAATTCATAAATGCAGTTAGCCTCTAAAGTTCCAGTTAAGTGTGAGCTTAAAATGGACAACAGTTGTCTGTCAAGGGGAGAGATGCAATCACAGACACAATGACAATGCTGGTCTATCAAGCTGACTACTGGGAAAGTATAACCACTCAAGACAAAAAGACAGACAGAGCAGCACTCCAAGCACACAGTGTTTTGAATCACACTTTATTTCACCTCTTCTATGAAGAGAGCAAACAACAGCAAACTTATTATCTGCTGAGAGTCAGGTAGCCTTCTGTGTGCTTGAAACGTCTGACCTGAGCATCCAACATATCATCCACCATCACTAACTCACTGGTTCAGACTAGAACTTGATATCTGAAAAACAGAAGCTGTGGATAATTTAAATAATTCTAAAATACTGGAAAATGTGATATGCAAAAGAAGAATTCATTGCATTCACCCTCTTATGCTACACATGATTCATACAGCCTGAACCCTGTTACAGCATGGATTAGACAGAGGGAAAGAAGACCATCAGTCTGTTACAGCACCAGAGACTGAAGTACACTTCTGCCTAAAGACTTCTTCAGTCTTGAGCTCACTCGACATGCAGGTCTTTGAATTGTGGTTTTTCCAACACAACAAATAAGACCCTATTGTATAAGTTGAAAAAAGAATAACTCCTTATTAATACTGGGGTCACATTTCCTATGTTGTTGCCATGCCTACTGTGCATACTCCATTAACAGTAAGTATGAGGATGTGGTGACATTAATATGAACTGTTACAAAGGACCATAAATAAATCTGCATTGTAACAAATAAAACAATTAGATAAGAGTATGCACTGTTATTTTCTACAACAGTCTTGTATATAAGGCATCAGACTGCTCTTCTGATTATGCAGTATTCTAAAATGTATTTCACTGCACCAAGTGATTACATCTTTCCTCTAATGCATTGTCAAACATGCCGCGTTAAATTAATCAAGTTGGATGGCAATATTCAGTTCAATAACTGAAGCAAATGGCATAAGCTTGTCAATATTTAACCATCCTCAAGTATGCCTCTCTTCTGTGGGGCACTAAAGAATGTGATCTCCTCTATGGGAAATAAGAATCCATGATATATATTTTGCACATATCTCCCATCTCACAAGGTATATGAGGAGATCAGACTCAGGAATGTGTGTAAATACAGCAAGAAGCAATGTACAACTTACCCGTGCACTCTGGCCAGCAATAAGCTGGTCATCCTCGGTTTGCACGCTGGTCCTGCTGCGAACATCAAAGTCCTCAGTCTCAAAGTCAGAGTCGTCTAACTCCTCTGGAGTCTATAACAGGACAACAGAGAAGGAAAAGGGAGCAAAGGAAGGGCAAAGAGGGTGAGACAGATCAAAAGAGACAAAGGTACAGGGCAGGAAGAGGCAACAAGAGAAAGGGCAGAAAAGGAGAATGGGTAAATAAAAAGCAGTTAGTTGTGAGTGGAAACAAAATAATATTGCATACTTCAACCTTTTGAGCACTATTCAATAACAAACCTGCTTACTATCTATGAGAAATGCCTTGGCGCTGCCAGCCAGGGCAGTGTCAGATAAATGTCTTCTTCCCCATAGCTTGGTACAAGAAAGTGTAAACTCTAAATGAATTTGTAAATCAAGTGTAATGTGCTGCCTGTGCATTTTGAGAGGGAAAATGAAGGTACGAGCTGGTATGAAACATATTGGGAGCAAAACGCTTCAGAGTTCCATCTGTCGCTGCTATCTGTTGAAAGGCGGGAGAGGCATGAGTTGTGTTCTTTCAGAGTGTTGCTACTTCATCTCTGATTCTTTACCTCTTTGCTTGCATTGAATGCAAAACAAGCCACGAGCAACTATTTTTTCCATAAATATTAATATTCAAAAGAATTTCTATCTCAACAGGTCATGCTTATGGCAAAATACAATACTGACTGACAGGAAAATGTATTTGTTGGTGATACGGGCACAGGGAAGATGATGTGGACAGATAAAGGTGCATTATCACGCCTGTGCCGCAACTTGTGCTTATCCAGCTGTCTCAATACCTCCCTTCTGTAATGGATTTGGAGCCCTCACATCTAAAAATAGCTGAAGGTCTCTGAACAACCTTACACTGCTTTATGGAATGTAGAGATGCTCTTGTTCTCCAGGGAATAGGAGTATGGTTTCAGATACAAAGCTGTAGTGACTCACAGGCATCTCTTTCAACCCAGACAATGCTGTTCAGTGGGGCAGAGATATCACCTGCTGTGGCCTGTGCAACAGATAACCTGTGAATGTGGGAGGCTCAGAGATGATAGCCCATGCTGAGCACCCCATTGGAAATTACTGTAGAGAAGCAACAACAATACCTGGAATTTAATAAAACAATGGTTTTGACAAGGTAGTCCTGCTGTCACAGTAAATGAAATGTTAATATCATTTTTCATGCTGTGTCAAAATATATGAATCAATATTTAATTTTGTAACGTCCAGTATCTTCAATGTGTGCCTGAGAGCTGAAATGCTCAGTTTCACCTGAGTCACCTCTATAAGGCATATATGACCAGATGGTATCTGAAGGGCGATAGTTAAGAGAAGACAGGGACAGAGTTAAAATTACAGTATCATGACAATGCTAGAAAGTAGGTCTTAGTCTTATCTAGTATTTTTGTCTGCTGCTGTAGATATGGACAGGGCAGCCCAACAGTAAAATCCCCCATTGTTATTCTTTTTGTGACATTCTGCTCATTGCCAGAGTAAAGCAGTTTTTTTTTTCTTTCTCTTTTTTTTTTAAGACAGAGTCGGCAAAATCACCTTGGGCTGTGACGCACTGCACAAATCATAACGTAACGACAGCTGCCCCCTGTATCTCGCTGTCAGCAGCTCCCTGACTTTGAGACGGTTTGATGTCTTGGAGGCATATTCCCTGATGTGGCTGTAGGTGAGGAGAGGGTTCTGTCCACCTGTCAAATATCTGTGGGACATTCAACATACAGTGCCTGTGCACCACTTACAGAGGTTAAAGATGTGTCTATCTTAAGTAGCCCCAACCACACACTTGTCTGTTCTGATTTAAGAGTAGGCCACTGTGCAGCGCATAGATGTGAGGGTTTATAGAAAGATGGCTAGAGAGCCTGTGTTTTTGCGTGTGTGTGGACGTGCCCTCTGGAAACGTTGTGTCATAGCCCTTTCAAGCTGATTTGCAATATTTCATAATTCTTGAGACTTGGGAGGAGAACATTCCTAGTCTCATATGGAAACTGTGCCAGGGAACAACAGTTGAGCCAAGCAACGGGTTCTTCTAGATAGAAAATAATTTTTTTGATACATTTGTCTTATCTCTTTACAAACAACAGCAATTAAGAGTAAGCTTAAGGAAACGGCTGCTGGATGCTGCTGGAAATTCAATAACTATTTCCAGCTGAATAATCACCACAAAACCTGTGATGATTACCTCTTACACCTGATCAAGCAAACCCAGAGGAACTGGATAATTTTTCTTTTTAGATAATGGATGAAGTCTGAGTTGAGTCTCATCACTCTCTCCTGCTCTCAGTTAATGGCAGACTGAATCTGACGGATTAATTATAAATAAGCAAGATTTTTCATAAATCCTTATTTGTGTGTGTTATTTTTAACACACATGCACAACTACACTTATCCACCCACCAGGTAGTGTTCAGCCCGCCCCACAGGCCTAGTGTTAACAGCTTAATCAATCCTGATAACAAGAGTGGAGCTAGGGCAGATAGAAATTGAATGTAGTTCTCAGGCTCGCAGTCCAACTAAAGAATGCTAATTAAAACCTCCATCCTAAATCAATTGCTTATTATAATGCAAATACTGCATAATAGTCCCGCTCTCATTTGGTTTTTGTCTATGTCGGTGCAGCATTATTAATGAGAGCCCAGGCACAGTTTTGGAGCACCACTGTCAACACAAAATGTGCTGTCAAGACTAATGATTCCAATTCAAAAGATTAAAGTGTTGAAAATAATGGAAGATGGCATAATACAACCAACCAGCACATTGTAACTCAATGTAGTAAATACATAATTAGGTACTGTTACATGAGGAGCAGTTTAAACAAATCAACTTACTTCTGAATATAAGAGGAATCAAATTTGGCAGTTTGAAGTAGTTAACTAGTTATGTTGTAAAGTCTTAAGAACTATATCCATTTCTCTTTACAGCTGGAGTGGGTTTTGTTGTCAGCTCATTGTCACTCAATTAGGTAACGCTTCAATGGTACCCAACTACCATCTGTCTCAGTTATAGTTCTACTCAAGCAAAGGCCATTAACCCACAGACAACTAAGGCTGTTGTTACACTAGATTGCAAGTCTGGTCAATTAGGTCGGCTCTTGCCTGAGACAAGTTAATCATTGGCTTCTAGGACCGCACGCATATACAGTTTCTCACATACCATTAAAAACAGCATCTGGTGCACAGACCAATGGCAATATACATATAATTACATTAAAATACAATAACCAAGGACTGTCACACTGCTGTGGATGAGATGACTTCTCTTGAAATGTTTTTAAATTGAACCACATTAAATAAATGCTGCCCAAGGTTAATAAATTTTAATCTTTAAACAGGGTTTGTGTGGCGTTCAGAGGATTGTAGCTTCTTAATATGATCAAAGGCAAACCTTTCTATACATGTGAAAACATCCAGAAACGAAAAAGAGCATTATTTACTACTGACATTTTGAACTTGCTCCATGCAAGACGAAGCAACTTGCGCTGTGTAGATTTAATACAGAATGGGGAAGAGTGTGAGTGTGTGTGTGTGTGTGTGTGTGTGTGTGTGTGTGTATGGTATAGGTATAGAGTATAGGTATAGAGATAGAGATAGAGATAGAGATAGAGAGATAGAGAGAGAGAGAGAGAGAGAGAGAGAGAGAGATATAGCTGTATATGAATACTGATTTTCACACTGCAGTGAGCTTAGTATCAAGTCTTATGTTGCAAAAGTAGGGAAAAAAACATTGCGACTTACTCTGATCATGAGGACAGCCTTGCGAATGTCGCGAATGCCATCATATACCAGACGGGATGCGTCAATAAACTCATTCTCATCCACAGGTTGTGAGGGGTTTGCACTCAAGGCCTCCACTGCAGACTCCACTTGCTCTGTGAACCGTGGCATGACTGAAGCAAGGTGAGATGAAGGGTGGAGAGGATGGAAAAAGAAAAAAAAACATAAATGAAAATCCACTCAAAAAGCTCAGTGAGGGAAGGTACATAAGTAAAGAAAACAGTGTCGAAGACAAACAGTATTCACATATCTTGAGTGAGGCATGGCATGTCTGATATAAGATGAGTATTTGAAAAAAAAATTAATACAGATAAAAAGACATGTTGCATAATACCAACTGACAGCCACCACCTTTGACATAAAACCAAAACAGAGCCAATGGGTTTGTGAAAGCACTAGTACTAAGGTGAAACATGACATTCCTCCAGACACTGCAGGTTATCACAACCTACTTGACATAAACCATCGACACTGTCAGTCTACTGAGGAAATTGCGATTTGCAATTATTATGAATGATCCCCTCAAAGATATGCGTATGGCCCATTTCTGTTCTGTTGGAAAAATTCTTCCTGTGACATTGAAAACAGTTGCCTCTGAATAATTAATTCAAAAATGCAGAGATTACATTTAACTTTGACAGATGGAATTCTGTACTATTGATCTACTTACTCACTGCCTTATATGGTTGCAGGAAAAATATGCAACAAAATGCTGAGGGGAATAGATCCCCAATTTGGCATAACAGAATTTTCCAATAGAGAGTTTCACAAAGCTGTCCCAGCGGCCATGTATTTTGCCCCACTGATGATATAATAACAGCTCCAGGGGGCTCTTCAGCACATCTGCATTAATAGCATTTCAAATTCAGTACTTAGGATTCAGCTGGGTGTTCATGGGAGAGGCATGGATGTCAGGATGCAGATGTGGAGGCAGAGAGCAGCAGAAAAAAGAGGATTTGGTTTTGTGGTTACAGGCCGTTTATAACCTACAGGCCTCTGTATGAAAATGTGAAAATCTGGTCATATTGTGTGAGGGTTATAGTCACAGGGACCTCTTTCCTCCACTTAGTGCTGATGACTCTTTCAAATTATTCTAGAGAGACAAAATGCAGCAACAAATGTGCAGCCAATGAACTCAGGGCTAAAACCAACTTTTAGTAACATTATTTTTCTTAGCAGCAAAATCCTACCATCAAAACAAACACATTATACTGAGATCATGAACAAACATAACATTATGCAAATAAGTGCCGATGTAGAAACCTTGTGATACAATCACTGTGTTGAATATATTTTAATCAGTCATTTATCAAGACAATATTGCAGTTTTTATTCTGTTATTGTGCTGTGAAATATATTCATGCTTTGAATTTGTGTGTGTAATTAGTTTTTTGAAACTATGATTCTTAATGACTATATAATATATACCCACACAGGTTTATAATATTACCATTAAAACGGTAATAAATAAAAGAAAAAAAGAACTGATTTTAAGTAAGACAGACCTAATATATATTTTTATTTCTTTAACAGATGAGAGGGCATGTCTGAGCAGAAACTTTATAATTAAAGACACTCTGTTGAGTTTTAACCAGAATCGCGTTACTTAATTGTTGACTCACAGCAGTCCATGTTTCAAGAGCCTGTTACCTCTCTCAGCCAAGGTAGAAATCCTGCTTGAGCTACAACTACAACTGAACAGTGCCTGCTGTGCAGATTAGTAGTGTCAGTTGAGTTGGAGGTGGTTGGATCTCACAATGTAGCATTCATAATAAATAAGAGAATGGCTGAAAACAGTCCCTACTTCACTAACAAAAAACTGCACTTTCCACTCCAAGTCTGGGTATATCTGAAGGATGTTTGCAATTTAAATGCCACTGACACTCAAACTTGCAATAACACTCAAAATTAAGCTCAAATAGCCTGTTAAGAGTAGACTTCTGAGAAACAATTAAGTGCACATAACTGGGTGTGGCTTTGGCTGAGACAAAAAACACTGTATTGGGCAAAATCTGGACACCTATACCAAGATGTACTAAATAGATGAGTTCATAATTTCAAACATGTTGCATCCATGATGAGCAAACAAGTAGAAAAGCATTCAAGGAGAGCTGTTCACTGTGCCTGCTTCACTGACAAAGACCGAGTAATGAAATGGAAAGAGGGAGGAATGTTTGACCCTCTTTCTCATCACACTGGGCCAAAACATCACTGGAGGGCCTATTGCATCCTGGTTTTATGAGTGAAAGCTACCAATATGGACGCATCAGCTGTTAAACAGAAAGCATAGGTTCTCCCTTTTGAATGTATCCATTAACTGTAACTGTGTATGTGCAGAATCACACATACAATCTGCAATAATTCAATGACCTGAACAACATGTAAATGCAAAGTCTGTGTTTTGGTTCATTACATTATGATGTTTCTGTGGTACCTGTATCAGTGAGGAGCTTAGTAGCCTCCAAGACCTTCTCTGTGTAGACTCCAGGTTCATAATTGTCCATTTCAGAAGTGACCACATGGACAACTCTGGCAGCTCGGCCTCGGATAGCACCAGCGGTGCGATCCAAACCATCAACATCTTTCTCCTGCAGAGCGATGACACACTTATTCACATCCTCCAGGATGTGGTTCTCTGGGGACAAAAAACACAATGCAGTTAGTAGTATATACTTTTTATTAGTTAAACACTTCGCTCAGAACATGCCTCTGGAATGCTGATGTAATAGGTGTGTATTAAGTTTAACTTGGAATGGTATTTTCATTTTTCTCACCCATAACATGCAAGAATAGAACATGTTAAAATCAGTAATAATGACAAAATACACATAGTCAGGGAAGTCTCAGCCTTCATTTTGTATTTACATAAGACTGAAATTAAGAGGACCACTGGGACGCTCAAGTATAGGATGGGGAGGACTGAAGACAAATTCTCAGACTGCGTATTAATGGGGAGCCTGTAAAATGCAAATGTCCACAGTGTAAATTACAGTCTGTCCTTGGCTGGAGGTGAGAGAAGTCACTCTGGTTAATGCTTAATGAGAACTCTTTAAAGGGGATGCCTGACAAACCATTTGTGTGCTTTAACACGTGACAGGATGTCAATTTCAGTCGTAGTTCTGCTGATGCTTCAGTGCTTTCCTCTGTGGAACCCAATCAGCCTTGGTATGAATGGCTCTCATCAGAAAAGACTAATACTACAGGTCCTGTTTTACCTCCTCTTAAGAATGGTCTTAAATGCTTTGTGCAAATCTGTCTTGAATCTGACCAAAAGTGCTATCTACCAATTAAACCAGCACTGTCTGTTCTCACATTTTAAAACATCACAAATCCTGATCACTCCAACAGTATGAATCAGTTCTTTTGCCCTTGAATGGCAGTGACGTGCAAATGATTACCACTTACCAGACACACAAAGGAAGTCATCAATGGACGTTATGTCATCAACAGCATCAGTGAGGACGCGGACCTGCTTCTCCCACTGCTCCTTGAACAAATCCATATTGTCCTGGGCCACCTTACTGTTGGGCTTGGCAGCAAGGGCTAACGCTGCATTAATCACCTGTAATCACCCAATTACAGCCATTAAAGCTCCATTACAGCATAGCCCTCAGCCACAACATTTGCATTGGTTGATTGCACGAAGCCCCCCACTCTTCCTCCTCAATGTTGGGACTGCAGCATGAAGCCAATTCATTCCTGGGAGTGATTATAGACACAGGGTGTTTTGAAGGATTGAATGAAATAAAACTAAGAGCTGCTTGTTTTGGGGGAAGAAACATCTGTGGGTATCAAAGCTCAGGATGAATAGGAGTCTTAGATGAGATTAAAAAGAGCAGCAGCAGCATAGTGGAGAGCGCTGGCACAGCTCAGATGTACAGATGAGGAACTGGTACTTAGCATGTTAAGATGTAAAAAAAAGATGGGCTCAGTGGTGGACACAAGGACATCAAGTTTCCCCCTTACTCTACCGGACTTCTTCACTATATCCACTATAGTACAGAATTAAAAAGGGAGAGCTGGGTAAACCATTTCTAGTTTTGATAGGAAAATCACCAATTCTTAAAACTGTAACTGCAGGTACATGGATGGATTTTGTCTACAAAACATCTCAGTCTTACCTCTGGCATGGTTATATGGTCCAACAAACAAACAAACATCAGTGTTTATAGGAGGGAAGATGTAGAGGATCTTGTCCTTGTTAATTCCCCTGCCACTCCAACTAGCTGTTTGTTTGCTGTTCCTCCTATCATTACCACTAGCTATGCAACTTTGTGTGGCATGTTGTGTAACTATTTCCCTTGTTTTATTCAATTTCACAATTGCTAAAATGAATACACTGTGTGAAGAAAAACAATGCCCACACAATGTTTTGTGTCCAGTTCACTCTACCACCTCTCTGGCACAAATGCAGAATTACCACACTGTATCTTTCCCACACAAATTCAAAAGACAGGCAACTAATCCAGGTCTCTTATGTTATTATGGTAACTCTGACTTTGACCTTAATTTGATAACCCAATTAAGGTGTGTACATGGCAATTGGAAAATTGGATTATTGTCCTAATCGGGTTATAAAATACTTAACTGCATGTAAGTAGGCTAGAACAATTGAAGTCTTAACATCAAAATCATGATTTGGGGGGAGGAAAAGTGAGAGCTGTGATCTTAATTGTAGTCTGCGATAACTGATGCCACCATGTCTATACTGCATTTTTACATTGGCAACTCTAGTGCTAGTATTAAAGACATTGTGGCAGACTCTCAAAGATGCACAATTAATGAATTGGTTAGAAGTTGGGGGCAAAACTGACAGGTACCTGTGGGCAAAGAGTCTCCAGTTGAGATGCTGCCATGCGAACCAACTTCACTCCCTCTTCATTGTTTGAGATGGAGCATGCCAGGTTGGCCACCTAAAAAAAGACCACACACACACAAATCTACTTTTTAGACGTAGTCAGGAACTCTCACACAGACTTATTTTGAGCAAAACAAAGAGAGCAATACATAGATACATAATTAAACTTAGATAAGTTCATTACGGTAGCCTGGTTTGGAAATTCTTCTCTATCAGAAATGGAGCAGCTCTGCAACACAACTAATCCCTGTGGAATACAAACCCACTGCTGAGGATTAATTTATAAAGCTGCTAAAATGATACAATATGATGCCACAGAGGGGGAAAAGGAGAAGTAGGAGGGAAAACAAAAGCTAAGCTGCTGAATGAATAGATAAAATAAAAGTTTTGTATTTGTCTCCCCCCAAAAAATACTACATTTCTCAAAATGCAAATATAAATTGTAGCTGGTAACTCAAGGACAGGGTTATTCTCAGTGACTAAATCACAAGGCTGCCAGATTGCCATTACACTCCTGGAATCAGAGAGGCAAATATTCCTGACACTTTCAAAAACCAAGCAGCCGAGTGGAGTGAGTGCTGAGGTAAGCAAGTCTTGCTTTGCGGCTGCCAACATTTATGGTTTGTGAGTATATTTTCATGTATTGACCAACAAATCAAGCTCTCCCACAATTATTTCTAAATATTCCTGTATATTCCAGAATACGATCATGCCTCTACTCATATTCACAAAAATTTAGGTCAGGGACTTTGAAGATTCCCATTGGTTGGTTGGGATGTGCTGGCAATAATGCTGAAACAGAATGCCTGGGATGTGAGGGACTGTGCCAAAATAGGATTATCCAATAGACAGAATATGTGCTGAAACATAATCAATTACAAAGGAAAAAACGAACTGCTGATTGCACTCAAGCAGGAACAAGGACTAAAAGATTTTTTTCAACAACTTGGGTCTTATTTTTGGTTGCAGCCATCAATCTGTTATATTTTATTCACAGATTTAATGTGAAAATCTCACATATAGTGGCTTCACAAAGTATTCAGATTCCTTCACTTTTAGTACATTTTATTGTGTAATTAATTGTAAATGGATGAAACTGACATTTTTTTAACATCAAAATACATTCAGAACCCCATGATGACAAAATGAGAACATGTTTTTAGAAATGTTTACAAATCTATTAAAAATCAAAAACTGAAATCTCTCATTAACAAACATATTCAATGAATTACAGTTTTGAGTCATCTTGGGTAAATCTCTACAAGCTTAACAAACCTAGATTTGGACAGTTTATTCAATTATTCCTGGCAGATTCTGTCCAGCTCTGTCAGATTGGATGGAAAGAGTCTGAACTGCCATCGGGTCTCTCCAAAGATGTTTCAGTTGATATTTAATACATTTGCAAAAGATTTTTGCATGTTTTCCCCTTGTCATTGTATATTATTGAGTGTAGGTTAACAGGCACTGTTTTGCATTTCAAATTAAATCTACAACACAATAAAGTATGCAAGAAATGAAGGGGTCTGAATACTTTCTGAGTCCACTGTACATTGTAAATAAAACTCTGGTTTTAGCATTCAAGCAAAAAATTGAGTGTAACTGCACTGTCAATTATGATCATACACTGCATTTGAATAGTACTTGCATTCACAACTGTTTAAGTCAACTTCAACAAAGCCAAAGCAGAACATTGCATTTGAAACTCAAGTATAGGTTTTTGTATCTTGGGTATTAATTTTAATATTTTTAATTTAAATTATATTTATTACTCAATTTCTTTTCAAAATAAAGTTACCAATACAATTTTCTTTATTCGACCTGTGTGATCTTCATATTGCTCAAGTTTGCTGTACTGAATGCTGCTATGAAGAAGTAAACATGTGGGGCAAATCTATGAAAGTAAGACTCCAGTTGTTAAAAAAAAAATTCCATTAAAGGACTGGTGGTGGGATGCCTCAGTGGCTTCAAGAGCGGCAGAGTGAATGAGAGTGTGAAAGATCCTCTCCTCCTCCTCAGCCTCCTCAATTCTACAAGATGCCCAACCCCCACCTCAAAATTCCCAAGCAATTTTGCTGATGAGAAGCATTTATTTCAGTGTGATGGTGAAGCACCGAAACATTGATATAAACATATTCTACATCACTATGCAAACACATGCATGTACCACAGAGAGAACATTCAGTAACCCCAGAGGACGGGTAAGAGAGTAGTTACATAAAGAAAAACTGGCACTTTACTGAGAGACCTGTGTTTTCACTTTCATGATCATTCATGTAAGCTTTCTCTCACTCTCACCATGATACCACTGGGACAGCAGCCTTTTCAGCATTAAAAGGACTGTGGAGGAAGCCAAATAAAAGAAATTCTGCCCTCAAGTCCTTCCACATCACATGCTGTGCCATACCATGTGTGTGGTATCAGGGAAGTCAGAGTTTACGTATGCAACAATAACAATTTTATTAAGCAACAAAGTTATACTAACCTACACCTGTCCAACAATATGTAATGTCAAATTACAGATAAATGAAGGAGGGACAGTCCTATACATTTCACCTTTGTGGCCTTATCTCAGTGTACAGTTTCTTGTTATACCATCTCTTTAGCTACAATTCAGTGCACACTGGCTTAGTATAAAAATGCTGTGTATAATGTGATTATATTATATAGTATAAAAGGATAAGATGACAAACTCTGGGCAACATTATGCACTAAAGCCAGGTTCAACCACACTGTGTCTCACATATCATGCAAAATAATTTGTATTCTCCTTAATAAAAAGACCTTAAATGCTTAGAAAATGCAGTCAGAAAGCTCAAGGAAGTAAGGCCAGACAGGGGTAGATACCAGATCATAAATATTTCCCCTTGGCTGCCAGGAGAGGAAAGAGGACAGGAGAAGAGGAGGGGAATGGAGGGGAATATGTTTTAGAAGCTAAATATGCTATGTCATCATTGTACGAAATAAAATCAGTGGTAAAGATGTGTAGCTGTATTTCTTTTTAGTAGCTCTCTTAGTGAAAAGGTTGTGGAAACTTGATAAAAGGTCAGTCATGCTTAAAAATGAACAAGAAATCAGATTATCCTAATTTCTTGTTTTGTTTTTAAACAGACAAACTCTCTCCCATTATTTTATTGAAGCAGGAAAGGTATTAGACTTGAACATCAAGTTGTTATTCATAAATTAAATAAAAGGAATGTAAAACCACAACCTCTTATTAGAGTAGATTTCTAAAATGCATGAAAAACGACTGTAGTGTAATTATACTGCAAGACAAAAAAAAAAAAAAAGTTACTGGCGATAAGATACTAGTGGCTTTCAACTGCTGATTTCATTACTCCATTGGATCACTGGTCACAACCTCAATGGAAGCATCTCTCCATCTTTACTTGTCATGCTGCAAATCTCTATGACATCTAATTAATTTTAACTCCAAACACCATAACTAAAACTGAATATTCATGCAAAACAAACATTAAAATAGCTAAATAACATAAACTAACCTTTCTAATGTCACTAACATCCCTTTGTCTGGTTTGAGTTTGGTGCATGACAAATTGAGTCCATTTCTTCATTCCCACCATCCATCAGCTGTCAATCTTTGCATTTCATTGTCTCATTAGGACAAACAGTAACTTATTTTTGTCTTAAGGAGAGAATTCACGTGGATTTGCAGTATCTGATGAGGACAGTACAGATTGCTTTATGTTCAACTGCTTTTCAACTTTACATTCTCCCTCTGCTAACTCAATGCTGAAACCTCCACAGCATCCCGATGAACCTGGAACCTTTAAGAAACTGGCCTTGAGGTAAAAACACTAAGCTCAGGCTATTTTTTCCTCAGCTTTTAAAATGATTAATTTCACTGCTTAAAAACGCCCACAAACATGCCTAAAAACCATTAAACCACAGCATTTGGCGACAAGTATCAATATCAACATTTTTTCACCATAGCTTCCTTTCCAATATGCCTTCATTTGAATGAAGCTTAATAACATTAGAAACAAAGTGATTAGATTATGAATGCAATGTGGAGTATTTTAGCCCGACTCCCAAGAGCAAAGGGCTCCAGTGGTGGCAATGCCTGTTGTCAGGTCAGATAATCTTGACTTAATTCATTCAGACACAAAAAGGACTTTGTCATCATGCAATTACAAGCTGCTGTTTCATAGTTTGTTCAAAGTCTCAGCAGGACTTTTACATTTCAAGTAAATGAAACCCATAAAGTAAAACATCTAATTTAGCTTTATTTAATGTAATGATATAAACACTAAGTTTCAACAGAATTATGTTATGACAAATAAGGGCAGAGAAGCTGCTTAAAGGGGCCTACAAAAGAATGTGGGTCAGTCATTATGCTGCTTTCAAACGAATGTGTGTGAACTAATGGACCATTTGCCTTTGGGCAGCCAACACTTGCACAACTCATAATGTCATACAAACAGAGTCTGGGATTGGCAGCACTTTGCTGCTCCTACCTCTGAATAGGGGACATATTACGTTAATGACATATTTACTGGCTTATTTGATAAGTAACTAAACATTTTGTTACTTCTCACTCTGGACATTGCAACACCATTCATTTACATCCGTAGTGTCTGGCAGAGGCTCTTTTCCTGAGAAACTTACAGTATCGCTCAATACCCACTTTGCACAATGCATTTACAGGGAAATGTCAACCATTTTCAGTCAGAGGTGAAAGCCAAGAGTCCTACTGTGACTCACCTATTGCTCAGCTGACTTCATTAATGTTGGCTTGCTCTACAGGAATCATTTTCATGAAAAATGATACAATGCTTGACTGTGTACTTTTTGCAATTACATTAGCCAGTGCTAAAAAAGTGTTAACCTAAAATGATAAAATGCAATATTGGCTGCTCCTAAATAGATTGCAATTCTTAGAAACAGTAAATGTAATATGGCATCGGACCTCTGCATATTTCATTACAAACTAAATATAATTTAGAAGTAATTAGTACTACTGTATCAGCTACTCAGCTGTGACTGACTGCAATGTGTAACTGAAACCTTGAAAGTGAGTGTTTGTCACTTTACTGATAACATCCTCACTACACTCAACTCACGGAGACGCCATCTCTGTCTTAATTGTATGACAGCAAGAATGAATCAGCTCTTGGATGCATCTGATTCTGCCTCTACACTGCCTTTGGGTGCAATTACACCTCCTTTAGAAATCATTTAGCATCTGAACATACCTTAAGATTAATTCAGTTGTCTATATTCATGTCCTTTCTTATGTGTGCGTCATTTGAATGCATTAATGAATTTCATATATTATGGGGGTGCCTTAATGTGATTTGACTGTGCCACTAAGAATTTCTATTTTAAGAGCAACATGTACTTTAAAATAAAAAAAACCCCTGCAGATTCTTGCAGTTTTTAAACCATCTGCAGTGCGCAGTTTTAGTACAATCCACTGCTTTGACTGCACTACTAGGGTAACTGCAGTGTGTAATAAAAGATAAGTAGGAGTTTCAACAATGTAGTTACAACTAAACTAAGCTATCAGGCAATTTTGGGTTTAACAAGGTCTGCCCAGTGCTCTCAACATAACTCTCAGAATTATGTGTATGACTTTTTATATTTATAATTTTTTAACCTAAACCTGTGTCGATACTGTTCTGATATCTTGATTTGACTGTTCAACATGAGACAAAATATTCTCTCATTCCTAGTTTTGGTTACAACTTTACTGAACTTATGTATCATATTCAGATATCAGAATTTGGAAGTTTGGCCAACACTAATGACTCAGCACAGTGCCTATATACTGTTGAGTTGTGCTACTTGGATTATTTAACTATGATTCTTAATTTATGTACGGCAAAGATATTTTTGGTGATGAATATCTTAGTAAGGATTAGATCTAGCAGTTAAGGTGGACATGTAATAGAATATTAAATCTAAAAGACATGATATCCTCGAAACCTACATTTCTTCTTAAGTTTCATTGTTGACATTTAACTGGCATTTAACAGTATGTTCTATTTGTCACTTACGCAGCTGGAAAACACTTTTCAGACTTTTCAGTCATCTTCTATGCCTAGATGGACAACATACAACACTGCTTCTTTCAATGCTAATGTCTTCGAGTTCACTGTGAGACAAACTCATCGTAAAATCCAACTACATTTAACAACTGGGAAAGTATTTTCATATAATGCCATTCATCCAAACATGAATAATTTTTAACCATAGCTGTGCTTCTTTGTGTAACTCATTGAAATGCTATAAGCAGGAGTGGTGCCCGAGCATTAGGGAAGTCCATCAATGTCATGGTCTAATGCCACTTCTGACACTCCAGCCTTCAGGAGCTACTTAAGGGTCGACTCCCCAGTGTGGTCCCCTTTTCCCTCTGATGCTTCAACGGTTTCCCCAGTGAGTGCTTATGCTGCCCTGCACTTGCCGGACTAACCGATACAGCTACACTCATGGTCATGTGCCCATGGGGGGAGAAGTCACTTTCAAATGTCAGCAAAAGGATGGTTTGACACAGACATTCTAGAAATTGAAGGAAACACCACTAATGAGGATAGCTGATATTTTCGTCACCACTTTGCCTTGCCCTTGCATTTGCATCTTTGTTGCTATGTACACAGCACTGGAGATATGAAAACTCCTATCAATCCAAAAAACATGCTCTGTTAAGACATGAGACCAGCCACAGTAAGGGATGCGAGTCAGGATGCAGGAGGTCCTTTTTAAGATATTTATCTGTATCACTACAGCACACATGTGGAGTTGGTCAGTAAAGAGTCATACATCAATCTGCTGTGGACAACAGGACAACATTTTCCCAGAGGTAGCATTTATCCTTGAGTTGTGGTTGTTTCCTTTGGTTCTGCTTAAAAATTTGATTTGTTGCTATAACCACAAATAGCAATGGCCTGTTTGTCTGCCCACTATAACATCACAACATCAGATTAGAGTCAGCATTGCCTTCCATTTACAAAATGCTGCTACAAATTGTTTTTTTGTGTGTGTTGATGTGTCTGTCTGTGAGAGAGACACTACACACAAGACAAAAACAATGACCACAGAAAATAATTTCAATGTTTATAGCTTTGTTTTCATTAGGGAAAAAAAGATCCCAGATTGCTGTTTTCAGAGGCCTTGTAATCCTAAAGTTGTATCACAAGGGAATCTCAGAGAACAGAGCCACAAAGAGGGAAAAGAGAAGCTGCATGAAGACTGATGTTTACTACAAGCTAAGTTAAAATGTCCATAACCAATGGGATGGAGAGGAAAAATAAGAAACGTTCTGTATTTGGGTCAAATCTGATTTTGACTGTGGATTTACCTCGATCAGCTTGTTGGCGTGCTCACGGAACACCTGTGCATATTCCTTGACTTCTTTCTCGTTGCCATTCTTGGCAGCTTCAATCAGGACCAAGAGGGGAACATTGGTCTCCAGGAAAGAGTCAGAGACATGGTCCATTACAGCTTTACGCAGCTGTGAAGAAAGAAATTTAGAAAAATCAAGAGGCACTGTTAATACATTCCCTTGCATATGCATTTCATTTTATTTAGCATACCATCCCTTCATATACAAGATAGAGACAACAGCCTCATAAGAAGACAGATCAACTATATTAGCCAAGCTACAGTTAAAAAAGTTGTTCTGGTGATGAAATGAGACATATTATTTACATTACAACCTCAGTGAGCACAAATACTGAAGTAATGTGCAAACTGAAGAGATAATGGTAAAAAATAAATAAATAGGTACAAACTGAAAAAAACCAAACCTGTCTGCGAAGGTCTCTGGTCTTCTTTGTCATTCTGTCAATGGCTGTATTCAGAGCATCACTCCTGGTCCTTCCTTCCCGCCTGAAAAATGAACATGGGAGAGAGGTTAGTGCTGAGTAGTATGATTCAGTGACAACTGTATGTTCTGGATGTTTATATATCCTTGTTAGCCTACTTGAATTTGCTGTTTTTTCCTCCTCGCTTTTTTAGACTAGTAGCAGAGTTGGACAACCATTTTTTTTTGTGTGTGTGTGTGTGTGTGTGTGTGTGTGTTTGCTGCCTAAAATGACAGAATTTGGAGTAGTTTTTCAGAAAGAGCTGCAATTTGTGGCTTGTTTTGTGTGATTGCAGTAAGATTAAAAACTTGTCAGTCAGCTGTAAACAAAAAAAAAAGGGTCAAAATTCAAGCAGCATGAGGTTAATATATTATGCTCTTAAATGCTGGTAAACAACATATCTTTATGTTTAGTTTGCTATTAATATGTCTGAATAATTCCATAATGGATGCATCATGTGGATGACCATAATATAAACAGAAAAACAGAACTAGTCATTTATCATGCATATGTAGTAAGTTTCAATTAGCGATAAAGTGAAATTTTAGTGCAGCTGCAGATACCCAGCCTGATCCTGTTATTCACTGTAAACCAGTGTGGTCTGTGTAGACCAGCTGTCCAATATAACAGGAATCATTTCTTAACTCTTACAACTGCAAGTGAACCGTGGAGCACACAAACAGTGGCCAGCAGGTTTAATTAATAATATACACACACTGACCGCATGAATCAGCAGAAGACACAGCTGCTTTGGTTCAAAAAACAGCTGATTTGCATCTGTATCTGTACTATATTTCATGGGCACCAAATCCTGTAAGTGTTAAAAGTGCTGCTGTTGTTTGCAAACTGCACATCTGGTATTGAATTCATGGAGAGATTAAGAGAGGATATCAAACTTGATTTGGGTATCCCTAATTTTGAATAGGTTTACCTTAGTGTCCTCCATTAATCTTTAATCCATTGTTGCCTTAATCATTTTGTACTGTAAGAAGCTCAGTATCACTCATTAAGCTAAATAGGCCAACATCAGCAATGGCTCCCAATTGAAGAGATCCTGGAAAAACTGTTCTCAACAAAGAATGGATTGGCTTGTGAAAAAGAGTTGACCATGTTTGAAAAAGGTTAACATGCTGACAATCAAGTCAGCATTTTCAAAAGGCTCTGCTCTCCCCAACAACACCTCAGCCTGAGACCACTGGTTTCACAGATCTCCATTTCTGGAAGCAAACACAGCAGTTTGGATACTGTCTATGAATAGAAATCCACAGATAAGATGAAGAAGTATGTAATTATAACCACATCAGTGTGGACACGGTCTATAAAAAGCAGCCGTAAAAGGTCAATTGCTGCAATAATAAGCAAAACTGAAATAATATTCTTATCTCTTCTCCACATTTGTTTTTTTTCTTGTCTTAATGATGATTAAAAAGTAACAATTCTCTCAATACTCAACATGTTTAAATGTTAAAATAATGCACAGTAAAACTGCAACACCATTGGCAGCAGCCAAACAGCTAAGCACTAGGCAGCAGTCAAAGCTCTAACCACTGCTCCCCACTGAGAGATGTTCAGTCACATTCTGCAAACTGCTGAAGCAAAAACTGAAAAACTACGAGGATGGAGAGATGACAAAGAAAGAGAGTGAAAGACAGACAGATAGATGGACAGATAGTGGCAAATAACAAAATTAGAGCAAAACTGGATGAACAGGAAAAGGCAACAAAGAGAAGGCAAAGAACCAGTAGAACTCTGGGCTGTACATCTCCTTTATAATGCTTAAATTAAGTGCGACATATCACCATGGATGGTGGTGGTATTGACCTAACCCATCCCCCCACTGCCCTTTGCCCATTGGGGGGCGGGGGGGTGTACATAGTTAGGGACTGGGGAGATCCAACGGCACTAATCCCCTGTGATTTTGAGCCGGCTGGATGCAGTGCTGTGGTAGGGCTTTAGCCTGCTCTGCCCCTACTCTCTCAATCCTATTTCATTCATGCCTAGCCTATATTTCATTTCCACGCCGGAGGGTTCTAAAGCACTTCTTCAGGTGCTTATTATGGAGGCAGTTTCTCTGCGGCATCTTTTATGATACTCAAGTGAGTCTCTATCCATCTCCTTCAGGACAGATTTAGGAACATCCCTTTTCTACAAAACCACTAGTCCGCTGGATTAAGGAAAAATTCAATGGAAATAAAGTATGCTCCAAGTGTCAAATGATCACTGAGCTCAGTGATATTGCTTTTTGATATTCCTGCATGTTCACTTAATTAGATGTCCATTTCTAATTTGACACATTTTTTTCTTCTAAAAGTGATTTTTATATAACTTGAATTTCGAACAGAAAGCAAGCACCTATCAAAGAGAAGGAATATCCATTATGCCCCCTGAGACATAAGCATTTTTTCCCCATGTTTTCCATTCTCACATTCTGCAGAAGAGTCCCAGTGGGAGATGTAGTCTGCCACAATAAATGTGGAGAACGACAGAAGCATGTTGGTCAGCTGACCTGGAAAGTCACAGCCGTATGAATACATTGTCTTAAGACCTGAGAAGTATGTGATAAAACTAATTAGGGAGAAAAAATTATAAAAGTATAAAAACAGAGCATTTGTTTCATTTGTTTCTTTTACCATCATCCACAGCCATAGCACACAATGGAAATTTAATTCTTTGCTTTCATTAAGTTAAATTTATTGTCTGTGACAGGGGAAACAAGGGTTAAAATTCATATCAAAGACCATCACAGTAAATGAAACAAAGTATAAAGCAGGAAAGGAGCAGCTATCTCCAGAAATCTGAGGTCAAGTTTAAGTAAAAGGTGCTTTAATAAAGCAGAGGTGTGACAGGGGGGCAGGTATCAACAGAATCTGTGCTTCATATATTCTTTGGTATCTAGTCTTTGGCTGTGTCGAATCTAGTTCATTGAAATAACCTTCACACCCATCTCCACCCACATTAAATAAAAGGAAAAGTCTGCATTTTCTTGCACTGAACCATACACATTACTTTTGGTTAAGCACTCTACAGTGCTGAAATACAGCCCTCTTTAAACAAAACCACAAATCAAAACCATTTGCTCAATGTCAAAAAAAAAAAATCTTGTTAACAGCATTTTAGTTACTTTGATCTCACCTTGTAGATCAAACCATCGAGCAAGTATTCAGCCTTGTCTATGGCATGTAAAAAGCTAGCCTAATTTAACTTTAGAGCAGCTGGCCATACATCACATGCCAGTGCTAAAAAATTAAAGCACTACACTCAGAATATGTAAATTATAACCCACAGACCCTGTGATAGCACAGCTATAGCATACTCCTATAGCAGTGCAGCACACCTTTGTTCATGCTTGCTCATGTTTATGTTGTCTAGAGCCACATGTTACAAACATTATACATTATACAATATTTTACTTTTTTATGCTATTTTATTTATGTCTCAGATACACATTCATACATAGCGTATGCAGAACTACAGCAAGGCGAGGCTGAGATTTACAGCTGTGGTTAATTTCAACAGCAAGCTGCCGCAACACGTTCAAGATATCAATATTCTGATGGTGACGAACCAGTGGGAGGGAAGGGGGGGTACCAGGGGGAGGTGGAGGAAGACTGAGGTGCACAAGCAGTGTGTATAAGGCAGAGAGCAAGTGACTGAGCAAGAGAGTGAGAGGGTGTTTGTGTGTGTGGGAGGGAAAAAGAGAGAGAGAGAAACAGTAGTGATGATCGACGCCAGGCTGCCACCACTCTGTAGCAGTGAGTGGCTGCAACAAAAAGCACAGAATAACATCCCTGACTCCCTGCTCTGCTTTTTTCTCTCTCCCTGCGTCTCAGCTAGCAGACGAGGGCTCCGCTCACAGCTCTGCAGAGGGTATGCTGAGACTAAGCCGGCGTCGGAAGCAGGATCTCTGGCTGCCATCAACAAGTTAGGGTTGGAAGACCACAGCCATGAAAGAGGAACGCTTGATCTTCAATTAACCATTTGAGCTGACATCATTGCGGTGGAAGGGAAACAAAAGGGTAAAAAAAAGAAAAAGAAGAAAAAGGAGAGGGGGGGGGGGTCTGTTCACCGGAGCTGCTCTGGATGCAACTGATCAACTTAAAAAAAATTATATAAATATTTATTTCAAGGATTCGTGGAATGAAGAAAAAGATTCAATCCTTTCTTTGAGCTTGGATTTTAAAGGACTCTGAGCAAAATAACAGGAATTAACATCATCTTGGGACATGGAATTTCATATTTTGTTTCATTTGGGTGGGCTCAGAATTGCTTTATTTCCAAAGAGGCTGTTTCCTTTTGTGCTTACTCAAAAGGGTTTTTATCCTTTGGATTTTTCTTCCATCTGGTTGCTCCAAGAGTCTGCGGAAAAGGACAGTTGAATGCAGCCTCCGATGTGCACAAAAGAATGGGTAAGTTAGTCCTTTTATATGGCAGGTCGGGACATGAATAGGGAATACAAGTAAGAGCGAGGGAGGCTGAGGACTAAAAGCTCTTCAGCCTAGTCCATTTACTGCAATTGTCCTTCATTTTTCCTTCTGCACTGACGCATGGGTTGTGAATATATACTTTTTAAATATCATCAGTATTTCATAGCAGACCTTTGGAGTGATGAAAAACTCAAGTAATTAAATAAAAAACTAACGATTCAAAGGATGGCAGCATCTTTGAGCTGCTCAAAAATAAAAATTAAGAGAAAAACAAATAGAAAAATTGATAAATGAATTCCATTAATGAGCAGAAAATTTGTATTCATGCCAAATTACAGAGCACTAAATATGAACAAAATAGCCTAAATATAAAAAACAAGCGAATAGAAATAAAGTCCAGCTCATGTATCTATTTTGTCATTGAATGTTTAAGTAAATAGTATGTTCATCAAACCTTAGCTCAAAGAAATCATGTATACATACATTGTAAAAGTTGTTAATGTAAGACTAGTGTATGTATGGGAAAGAACGAGAGCACACACAAAAAGCACAATCGCCACCATGAATAAGTAATAAGTGCTCTGCAGAGATTAGCTTTCCCGCCCCACAGTTCATTTTCTTATCTTTGAACCCACCCAGGTTTCCATTCAAGGTGGCCATTGGTGGGACCTGCACCAGCGGCTCTGTGTCTGTGTGTGATCAGCATGCTCCTAGTGTGCCTGCTGCCTCCTGCATCGTGCACAACCTGCCCTCAAAAATGCCGCTGTGAGGACCTGCAGTTCTACTGCGACACCCAGGGGCTTCAGGCACCCCCAGATGGTGTGGACAAGGGGGCCCTGGGGTTGTCACTACGCCACAACAGCATCACTGAGCTCAGCCCTGATCAATTCTATGGATTCAGCCAGCTCACCTGGCTACATCTAGACCATAACCAGATTACCACAGTACAAGAGGATGCCTTTCAAGGGCTTTACAAGCTGAAGGACCTCAATCTGAGCTCCAACCGTATCACCAAGTTGCCCAACACAACCTTCATCCACCTCATCAACCTCCAGATACTGGACCTGTCCTTCAATCAGATGACTGCATTGGAACCAGAACTGTTTCATGGACTGAGGAAGCTCCAGATACTCCACCTTCGCTCCAATTTACTTCGCACCACACCTGTTCGAGCATTCTGGGACTGTCGCAGCTTGGAATATCTGGGCCTGAGCAGCAACCGTCTTCGGAGTCTGGCCCGAAATGGATTTGCTGGGCTCATTAAGCTTAAAGAGCTCCACTTGGAGCACAATCAACTTACCAAGATCAACTTGGCCCACTTCCCTCGCCTTGTTGCCCTGCAGTTTCTATATCTGCAATGGAATAAGATCAGCAACCTAACGTGTGGCATGGAGTGGACCTGGACCACTTTAGAGAAGCTGGACCTCACAGGAAATGAAATTCGTGTCCTGACACCTGATGTGTTTCAAACGCTGCCAAATTTAAAGATTTTGCTGCTGGATAACAATAAACTAAGCAGTCTGGACCCCCAAGTCATGGATATGTGGCAGTCTCTGGGCACCATTGGGCTGTCTAGCAACCTTTGGGAATGTACCAAAAGGATTTGCTCTCTGGCCACATGGCTAAGCACCTTTAAGGGAAGGTGGGAACATTCCATTCTCTGCCATAGTCCTGAATATGCCCAAGGTGAGGAGATACTTGATGCCGTTTATGGATTCCAGCTTTGCCAGAATTTTTCAGCGCCAGTTGTTCAGACCATTAGTACAACCACAGACGCTACTACAGCTGCAGAGATCACAAGCTCCTTGTTTGGAATTATGCAGCCAACCCCCACGCAGGACTATGCAGAGGATTTTGGGAGCTTTACCACAGTCACTACCACAACAACCACAACACAAACACCACGCACTGCTCAAGCAACTACCGCTACATTGGAAGAGGCAGCTGTGACGGATGACTTCTCGGCAATGGACAACACTGTTATGACTCATAGGGTTATCATTGGAACTATGGCCCTTCTATTTTCATTCTTTTTCATCATTTTTGTTGTGTATATCTCACGGAAGTGCTGCCCTCCCACCCTGCGCCGGATACGCCACTGTTCGGCTATACAGAACCGCAGACAGATGAGGACCCAGCAGCGACAGCCTATGGCAGATCTAGCTACACAGGTACCCTATAATGAGTATGAGCCCAGCCATGAGGAGGGGGCACTCGTGATCATCAACGGCTATGGGCAGTGCAAGTGTCAGCAACTGCCTTACAAAGAGTGTGAAGTATGAACTCTTATTTATTCCTAGAGCATATGGTTTGCCATTTGACCATTTCAGATGATACAGGGTTTGCTTTTTTGATTTTTTTCCAGTTTGTGTAAAAAGCATAATTTCTACAAGTGAGATTTGAGAACATGTGAGAAATGTTGAATGCCACAATGACAGAGGTTGGACGTGACAGTTTAGGGATGAGGTAGAGATAGTCACAAATTTATTTTTCTATGAATGCAAGGTTGTTCATATCAGGCAGGGGGCAATCATTTTAAACAAGAAAATTGTAAACTGTGAGATTTGTCTCCACATTGTCTCTATATTCTGCAGCACAGAGAAAATACTTAGCCAAATGGCCCTCTGCTAACGGAATACATTAAGTGGAGAAATGTGATTTATGTCTTATTTCTTTTACAAAGTAAATATTGGAAATCATGTTTCTAAATGCATCACAGGCACTGTAAGCCAATCACTCAATCACTGGAGCAAATGAATCAGAGAAGTTCAGAGTGTTTTTGTTTTACAGTTTCATTGTTTTGGGAGAACCATGGTACATTAAAGGCTACTAAGACCAAACTCAAATTCTGAATTACAACTGAAAAATAAATGTCATTATTGTTATGTTACAAATAAAAATAAATCCTCTCTTGAGGAGAGAAGAGCCCTGAAATTCTATTCAGTACACACTAATGATTTTACTTTTGCCAAATCAGACATGAGTCAATTAGGCAAGTCTATAACCTTCCATGAGATCAAAAGGCTCTCAGTGTTTCCTGTTTACAGAATTTATTTGGGCAGCCCACCCCCAAAAACAGCTGTCCTTAGCCAAAAAGGGATTATTTTTTGTTTTTGGAAATTTGGGTTTCTTCCAAAAATTTCTTCTGTGAGCAAATGCAACTAAAAGTGTGTACTGATTGAAAAGACTGCCAGAATGGTAAATTTATGTTCAATTATATAAATTGGAAAAATGACCTCTTTAATCAGACGTTAGCTCGTAAATGCAATGCTGTTTTGCAGCTGACTCTCAAGTTGTTGGATGTTGGAGCTCCCGCCCACGGGGGCCAACTGCCACAAATAAATTCTCAACCTGTGGGAAACACTAAGCATTGTTCGTCTGTGGTTAATCTCCAATATGCTACACTGCTTAGCAGAACACATGGATGTCTTTCTCACCTTGGACATCAAGAACAAATTCATTAGACTTTAAACGTACCATGACGTGTACATGGATTCTCTAGCACCCAAATGCCATACACACTGTGATCATAATATTTCCAACAGCTTCACCTAGCAAGTACAGTTTGCTGATTTGTTATTATATATCAGGATCAATATACAGACAAGCTAGTGTGAGATGTGATGGTAGCAAGTGAAAGAGTAATGAACAGTGCAAATGCCAGATAGGAGAGCATTTCACTCTGAAAATAAAACCTTTCCCAGTAGCCCAGGCTCTTTACTGCTTACACTCTAATCAGGACTGACAGGCTCAAGATTGAACCAATTAAGGCAAGGCAAAAAGAATCTAATATTCTGTCACCCACACCAGTGATCCAGCAACATTTAGCTTGTTCAGCCACTCAAAAATAGTTCTTGTAGAATCATCCTACACACCACACAAAAACATCATTGAACCTTTTATTTTAAGACATTGTTCTTGTTAGGGATGCTGAGTTGTCATTTAGAGTCTTAAAAATGGGGTTAGGGAGAATAATAAATATTAAAGTAGTTCCTCAGTTAGCAGTCACAAGTGTCAAGTTAAACTGTGGTCAATACCCTGAAAGCAAATGGAGATCCAATGATAAGCAAACAGCAAGCCTGGGTCAGGACACATTTGTATGCAGCAGGGAGAGGATGTGCATTAGCATCAGACTAAAGCTGCTGCCGCAGCTCCGCACTTCTTTGTGTTCGGTTTGGTGGTGGGGGCAGGGTGAAAGAGAGAGGAATTGAGAGGAATTGATGGGACGATGGAGAGGGGCAACTATGGGGTAATGTCGTAGTTTATCAAAACCAATGAGCATCTTTCTGGCCAAGTAAAGGTAGTTGAGAATGGGATGATGAATACTGACTGACAGCACCTTGGGCTTGAAACACATAGGCCTACTGACCACAGAAGCAGTGCCAGTTTCAGGACTAGTCAACTGATGAGCTGTCTAATGTTTGAATAGTGAAAAATTTAAATAAAATTCTTCTCTCTGGAAATCAGAATATGGCTTTTTCTCGCAGGCTCAAGTTTCAGCTGTGCCATTAAGTCAGCAAGTTATTTCTGATAGCATTGCTTCTTAAAGTGAGATATCTGGTTTTGAGCAATTAGGATGTAATTCGTTGGCTGGCGCCCCCTAAAGGTAGCCAGGGGGTGCCATTTGTAAACCAAATTTGGCAGGCTCTCTAGTGAGCCTGCCAAATTTGGCTTCAAACTTCTAAATGAATGTTTGTGTCAATGTTTCCCTGCACAAGCTCATAAAACGCCTACAACAACTGCTAAGAAAGTGTGTAAACCAAAAATTGTTACACTTCACATTTGAATTAACTGAAAAGCATTACACTGATCATGATTTCCAAAGCCAAGCACCTCCACTTTGTATCTAATTTTTATTTTCTTTCAGCTTCGCACTGCTTTTACTATTGCCCTTCTAATCTGTCTTGCATGTTCAAAAGTCAAAATTGAGTTCAATATTTCTTAATGTCATTCAGCAAACATGGAGAGTCCTCATTTTTTACAACACCAAGAATAGGGATGTATGTGGAATTCCTATAAAGTTCTGTCAATCATTTGACATTTCACTGTTTAAGATTACGGTTGTACTAAGTGACTGAAAATCCACAAAATTTGTAGAGATATGCATCCCTTTGCACTCTGGCTCTTTGTAAACTGTTTTTGTTTCCTCTTGTCATCCTCTAGCCCTGGTCCCCACCCTGCCTAAAAATAAAAAAAAGAAAAAACAAGTGAACCAATCCCCCTCTTACCCAAACCTCTTTGTGCTAAATGAATGCTTTTCTCTTCCCATTTTCCTTTTGTATTGTAATATGTACAATTTCATATCTGTATAGTGGATAAGATGTGCCAAACTGAAAAAAAAAAAACATTTTCCCCTCAAAACATATATTTTTTAAATAAAATGGTTATAATTTACAGAGTGTTTGCTAAATGATGGATATTTACAACATGGTTTGGTCTTTCGACATATTTTGGATCAGTCTATAAATCTTTAGCTCATGAAAAACCCTCCCAATTCAAAACAACCCTCGATGAAATTATTATGCAGCAGTATATTGTGAAAATTAATAAGGTGTAAATTACAACATTATCTTCATTTTCTAATCTATTTTTTTCTAGTAAGAGTTTAACTCACTAAAGTTCAAGAGTCAATTCAATTTCAGTTCTCTTCCACTAATGCATGTCAACATGATTAGATCATCTAGTTTACATTGTTACAAAGTCATGTTTCATTGAGAAGTGGAAAAACTCCTCTATATATCTGAATGTGGACAATTAGAATAGTGAGGGGTGCAGAGAAATCTATGCCATTCACTGTTACAACTGCTAATATATTTTGTAGTGAATGGCAGGGAGGGATTTTCAACAGAAGGCAGCAACTACTGATTATTTTAATCATCAGTTCATTTCTCAATCATATTTTTCAATCAGTTGGTTAATTGTTTAATCTACTACGTGTCAGAAAATAGTGACAAATGGCCATCCAAGCTTCTTGGGTTATGTCTTCAAATTGCTAGTTTTGTCCAACAGTCCCAAACTGAAAGACATTTTCTTTAACTTGATATTCACTATACTGTATAATTGATTGATTGACACTCCATTATGCCACTACTACAAGAGGCAAGTTTGTCATACAATAAAACAACAACATTCTGAGAAAGGCCAAGGACACATAAACCTTCAGGTAAAATTAGAGATTACAAATTTGGTTCCTATTGGTCACTGTGCTGACAGTTAGTGCTTTACCATGTCTTAAAATATGGCAACAGGTTGTTTTTTGTATAAATCTGGGAAAAATCAATACAAGATTAACAATCATAACAAAACTTGAAATCCCCACCCCACCCCACCCCACCCCCTGTATAGGATTTGGAATACATGTCAAAGTGTTGAAGAATATCATTTGTAGCTTCTTTGACAAACTGACTGTCTGACATTGACACTGGTCAATTCAGATTTTTTCAGCTGTTAAACTGACTAGAGGTTTTTGCAAATGTAAACTTTAAGTAATGCAAGCCGAGTAGCACCTACAGATTAGCAAACAATCTCAACAATCAATTAAGATAAATGCCTAGTTTTTTTGGAATGAGATTTAAAAAGGATTTTTTTTAAGTTGGCATTTGAGTTTCTGCAAAATGCACATGGCAGAAACTAAATGCACAGACACAACTTTGGGTTTTCAAGGTCAGCAGGTTGTATGCATGTTGATAAAGACAAGTCCATGAATTCTACCATGCAGCAATTTTTGGGTAATATTCACCAGGAAAGTCATAGAAACCCAGCATTTTGCAACATATGCCTAGATATATTCATTACCACAGCATAAACTTTACCTTACCTACACACAATGTAAAGTAGCTGAAGGTCAAAGTCATCTCTTCATATGTCATTGAAGGAGACCAAGAAAAAATTCTGTCACCCATTTGGGGGAGAAATGACATCTGTGATGATATCTTACGACTGTTATATTCACACAGACAGATTGCAAGAAGAGAAACAACAGCTACATGTTAAATGGTAAGTCAAAGTAGCTCTTCAAGCTAATAATTTTTGCCAGCAGACATATGTTATTGGAATGAGACAACTTTTAGATATGACATCTAATGGAGACCTAGAGCAGCTTGTGCACCACTCCATTAAGTCTGACCTATGATGCTCACTGGACAATCCATCAATAAATTATGCAAGGAACTGAATGAAACCCTTTTGAAACAGTTTAAAATTTGAGTTCACTATATATCAGAGGAAAGATTGTTAATATCTGTTTTTGTTATGACTTGTTTTTTTATATAATTAGTCTCTCCATTCTACAAAAACAAAGCTCAAGTGTAATGAAGAACTTAGCAGTAAAGAATAAAGTATCCACACAACTTTTTCTTGCTGCAGAGCCATTCTTCTGTTAAATGTTTTTAGACTAAACTGACTTTACTAATTTCAGTGTGTACTGTGTAGCTGTATTATGTAGGAATCAGATCAGATTAGAGCTTGATATGGGTGGGTAGTCAATATTTTATGACTGATCAGTCTGGGGACCAAAACATAAATTAATCACAAAACATTTCTTTGATGGCTAATTTCAAGTAGAAAAGTTACTGAAATGTATACTTTGATCTAAAGGCAACTTACTTTATATCAAGCAGTTTTTGAAAGATGCAAACATTGTGAGGAATACAGGCTTACATGGTTATCCAACTGTAAGAACCACTTCCATTTTACCTGCTCTTTTTTGATGAGGCCTACAGAAAGCAAGCTTCAGTAATTAACCTGCAGAGTGTACCCAGGCGGGGGTAGCACTAAACTGATGAGTCTGACTGCATGGCCTCAGTAGTCTGCAGGGTTCAAGGACTCAGAGCCCATGTATGCTTCAGGTATTCATTATGAGGCCTCCAATAAATCTAGAAAATGCTTACTAGGAAGGACATATTGATCTGGACTCTCATCAGCAAATACCCCACTAATGTATTTATTGCTTAACACATTTAAAGCCATTCCTCAACCACATCATTGGAGGGATTCAAGAGCAAACAATAGAGATGAGCAAAACAGAAGTCTCTTTCATAGCCTGTGAACATGAACACTGCAAAGCACAAAACTTTCCTGTTTATCTTTTGGGAGAGGATGGCAACTTTACTTCACACACAAAAAAGACAGATTGGCCATTGACAGCTTCAGTACTTTCCTGAGATTCAAAATAAATTCCTTTCTTCATACCAAGGATAAGCGTCAGAGAATGGATGGATGGATATCAAGGATAGGAGCAAAGTCAGTTGCAGACTCAAACAAAAACAAACAAGTCTTGAACACCACTATACAGAATTTAAATCAAATATAAAATGTAGAGGCAAATGCAGCTGCAATTATCCTAGGAGAAAATTCAAAAGGTCTTGATGCAAGCACTGTTAAGCCCAGGATCAACAGGAGTGACATTTGCCAATTCCACAGTCCTTCAAGAAACCGTACACTGACAACTTTGAAGATTAATGTTTCAAATTGCAGAAGCGGAGATGTTAAGCTAACACACATCTGAGCAGAAATATTTGAAAGCAAAAACTAATGAGCCCATTGTAGAGCAGTACTGCTATCACCTATCAAGACTAGGTGTCCATACTGACAGCGTCCATGACTAATGACATCAGCCAATGGCTCACTCACTCAAGTCAGTTGTCAGAGTCAGACCCCATTTATTTAGCGGTGTTTTGTTCTTAGTGATGCATTGGTTCAGTTAAAAAGCAGCCAAATTAGAAAAATGCACTCCATATGGCAAGTCCACAATTGCTACCTTCCACCCAGAAGGCAATGTTCTTAAGTTATGGGCAAATGTTTCAAACTGTGATAAATCATTAAATAAAATACACTGCTGAAAGCACTTGCTTTAAGTAACAGTGCTGACAGCTCCACCTCAAGTCTAGACAAACCTTGTTTTCTGTGCACAGTAAATGGACAACAACAAATATCAACAGATTACTCTGAATACCTCCCAAAACTGCCATATTACAAATGCAAGTGGTTAGCATTGTTTTCTCACAGCTATAATCTCCTTTCTTAAAATCCAGGCTAGGACTTTTCCGTGTGGAGATTGCATGATCCCCCCATGTCTGCTGGGGTCTCCTCCAGGTGCTTCAGTCTTATTATAGTTCAAAGATTTGCAGGTCAGGTGAACGGGAAACACCTACTCCTGCAGGTGTGAAAATGAGTGCCAAACTGTTTGTGTATATCTGTGTTAACCCTGTGATGGAGTGGTAACCTGCCTATGGTGTAAATTGTATCTCAATGAATGTGTGCTTGAGCCAGGCTCCAGTCCCCTGGGTATTGAACAGGATATAAGGTGTAGATAATGGCTGAATAGATAATGTCAAATGATATAACAAATACATATTTAAGATCTTGCATATGTGTTCAACACACCCATGTTAGAGAAGCAGGTATGGAAATGTTCATAAGTTTCCAAAGGAGTATATACATAATAAAGTAAAGCAATCCCCATTCTCCTTTGTCATTTAATATCAGAGTTGAGAACACAATAATTTCCTGTTGCCAAGGTCAATGGCCTGTCTGATGAAAACAGAGGGACTTGCTACAGCCGAGTATCTGAGTGAATGTGTTAGAGTGTTAAAACATGCATAGATGTAGTTTGCCTTCCAGTGAGACACATTCATCACAGCTCAATTCACTTCAATTCAGTCTATCTCACCTTCAAACAAATGTAATTCTCTGGCTCAACACACCTGCAAACAGCAGATTCTAATTCTCCTTTTCTTCACATTTTCAACAATGGTTCAGCCATTGGCTGGGGGACAGTTGCTTATCAGATTTACCAGGGCAAGAAACAGACTGAAAGGGTATAATAATTTGTGCATCTGATAAACATATTACAGTGTTCCAAGGAAAGTGGACTAAAATGCACAATTCATATTTCTGTCTATATTTTAAGCAGCTTGCATCAATATTTTTATGTCAACAATGAATAATACGACTACTTGTAAGTGACTGAACCAATGGCCACAGCTCTATGGTGCTTTATTGAATCTTACAGTGTTTAAAAAAAAAAAAAAGCTCTAAAACCCACTACATGCTATGTGAACAAAGGCAACTGTTTGTCATAACAACTTAAAAGATGATAACCAGTGAGTATTGTGTTTACGCCTTACCTCTGCTTCTCCCAAGTGGTCCAAAAATACATTAACTCTTACAGATTTAACCTTGAGCATGCTGTGGCCTTTATGTTAATGTAACATTATTCAATTCAGAGTTCAGTTGTGTGGTAATTGCTAAGGAAATGTGCATATGAAGGAGTTAACATTTTTGCTGTAATTTATTAACATTTATACTGGTCACAGAAGATAAGACATGAAAATCTGAAATATACTGCATTAAAACTAAAAGACTAACAGTAGCCCAGGACATTGGCACCAATCTCCCAATTTGATTTTGGTTCACAAAGTCCAGAATCAGTTAATTTCAATTAACTTTGCTTTTATTAGATTCTTCACTTCATAGACTTTATCCTGTGAACTTAAAATACTTCTACATTCAACAAGTGAGCAACACTGTTTCGTTGAAAATTGTGTAAAATGCACATTATATGGTAAATTCTAAACACAATACCCAGTCATGAAACTGTGTGCCAAGGATTTATTTTCCTTGGCAAATGCAAAACAACTAAAACATGAGCCATTTGTATTTTTTGCCCTACATGTGCAAAACAGTTGAGCAACAATAATAAAAGATGTGCACTACTGACATTGTCATTATGTATAATTTAAAAAAATAAATGCTATCTCATGTAGCCATGCATGGACTGTCAGTAGCAGATGCTTCAACTAAGCACAGCACATCCTCGTTAATGATCACTTTGAGCACAGACAGGGCAGAAACTGTAAGTCTGCTCACTAATTCATCTGCACTGTTTGTGTTGACAAGACATCAGCCTGATATCTGCAGACAGCTGTTAGCTAGTGTTAGCTCTGGCAGGGACAGACTGAATAAAGTAAAATGCACACACTGTTCAATCACCTTTCATGGCCACACATCTTGTAGCCAGAGAGAGTATCTCTTCAGCAAGCACAAACAGCTCAGATCACTCTGTAGTCTTTTTTCAGTCCATCCACCTTGTAGATGCGATCTCTAGACCTGTTTGACATAGTCGGAGTCAGCATCCTGACCTTTACAGGACTGTCATGATTCAAAGTGGTTGATTTAGCCAGCTATCACTTATGTTATTTTTAAATTAAAATAGCCTTTCAGTGCTCATTGTTATTACTCAGTTTTCACGAAAGTAAACATTTTTCACATCATGCAGCCTAAACTGAACCTCTTACAACAAGTAACCACTTCATACACATAACATTTAGCACAGATGTTTAGTGAGAAAAGGCATAAATGCAAAGATCAATCTTGGGGTTTATGAATCAATATTTGATCATTCAAAAAAATCACAATGATTGGAAAATCTATTTTATCCACCCCTAATTAATGGTAATCAAAGGGATTTCTCAAAGACATCCCTTTCAATTTGTTCAACTACTTCTCTTCACTCCTTCAGGAGTAACCAAACTCCAACTCAAAACAAGAAAGCAAAAAGAACTGGACTGCTCTGAAGCATCACATCTGCCATGTGTCCACAAATGGGATATTTGGAGGAATTAAGTAACCCCAAGGGACAAAACAGAGAACTTTTTAGGATGGTAGGCAAATTGCCTATTTAAACTAGGAGTGCAGCTTTACATGGTGACAACATATTGTACTTCTGAATTTACAACAGGAAAAAAATGAGGCAGAAAAATAATAGTAAGTAATATTAATTGTAATATACTATTAATTGGATGGAATATATACATGCATTAATCTGTGGAGAAAATGTTCATCTGCCACATTTGCCAACAAAATCACCTACTACCAAAAGCCGAGCTAGCTAAAATAAAAAATAAAAATAAAAAAGCACACAAGCCTGTAGTTGGGTCATTCACCCACAAGACTGAAAATGGGAAAGTTAAACTTAAGTGATAGTACCACAAAATGTCAATTTCACCCTGTTGAGCTATTGTGAAAAAAAAGGGGTGCATCCCATCTACCTGCCAGCAAAGCCAATCAAAAAGCCTCGAATTCACCAGCAAGAGATCAAGGGCCAGGTCTGAGAAACGTTGCCTGACGGGCTGTTACTGACAGACTAGTGTTTTATGGAGGCTGTAAATATACGAAAAGCCTTGGGGACACTAAATCTTTTCCCTGTTACATTGTGTGGAGTGTAATTTGTTTTAATTATGCATTTAGATGAGATTACAACTAGATAAATTGAACTCCTTTCACACTGGTCTTCCATTAGGTCTAGTCCCTTTGAACCTTCTTACGCTGTTTTAAAAAGCATGTGGGGTGTAAAAATAAAAAGGAAAAGAACACTTAGAGCCATTATACTACATTGTCTGTTAGTTTCCTAACCATAGATGTACACAGTATTCTCACATGCGGGCATCACATCATATCTACTGTATCATAAGCCCATCATGTCCACTGCTGGCCCCATTAGAGGTAACTTGGTAGGCAGGTGTTTTTAACTTGAAATCAATAATCATTTTCTTAAGTTACACGTAGCTCATAATAATATTGGGTAGTCAGGGTATGTGGTCCAAGATCCATTCAACCTAAAATGAGTTTAAAATGAGAGGCAGCGATGTAGGCACAGAGAAATAGGGATAAAATGAAATTCTGCCACTCACTGTAGATGCCAGAGGCAAAAAGACAGCAAGAGCTGGGGGAAAAAGTGAGCTGTCGAGAGAGAAAGGGGCACAAACGGGAAGAAAAAGATTGCAAGGATGGAGAAAATGGGAAAGAGGATTCAGCAAGGAGAAAGCAAAGTGTAAGAGAAATACTGAAGAGCACAGAGCACAAGACTATATTAAGATACAAAAAGGCAAGTGAAGGGAGAGGGAGGGGTCCCACTGCAGTGGACAGCCACGTCCTTTTCATGCAGGTCCAAATGATAATGTATCACTTCAAGTTGAAGAAATTTAAATGTCAGTAGCGTAGTATGTCAAAGCAACCTAGCATCACTCTCCTATGTGAAATAAAACCCTGACAGAGGCTGGGAACAAGAGATGCATTATTAATAAAAAGTGACAGAAACACTTATATTCAACACATACCATGCCAAACTGTCATGACAATATGGAATAATTGAGGTCATACTATGTGGCAGTGCTGGGGCAACATTACCCCCATCCGCTTTCCCCTTCATCGGCTGACTGAACAAGCTCTAGTCTCGTTAAATGATCATCACAACATAACGTAATCATAACAGTGTACACAATTTCCACTCCAGGAGGAAAATACTGTCTCATCCCTGCAATCCAACAACATAATGTATTCTATACATTTAGATATTTGCCACATTTCTGTCTCAGAGTCCATCTTCCTTTCCCTGATAACAGTTTAACCCAAGGACATCGCTGCTTTTCCAATCAATGTGCTCAAAGGTTTTAGCAGTTCTCATGAAAAAATGAAAACAAAAATAAATGGAAGCTTGTCTAAAAAAAGTTATGCTAAATAAAAACCACATGATATCTTAGCTGTGGGGGAAAAAAAGGAAAATGGTTCCACGGTCTGTTTGACTGAAATTGAGCTTTTTAGCCATTACACTAATTGCTTTTATTAGTCTAATCCCTGTTTTATGTAAAATCATGGAGACATTAATTTCAGAGAAGATTCAAAAGTACTTTTTTTAATAATCAATTTAATGTTCTGTTTCAAGCTGACCTCAGACCTGTTTAATCCAAGAAGGATCACTTGCACACTGTTACAGTGACATGTGATGCATGTCAAAAAGTTCTGAACAACTTAATTTGTCTGAGCTCATTTGAGAAAATGTATTCAAAACACAAACACAGTAACCATACAAACAGAGGAAAGCTTCTGACATGCTATCAGCACATTGTCCTTTCATGTGAATAATGCATGTGCAGGAGTCTGATCTTTCCCATTCAGCCAAGGATTCAAACACTTTTTCTAGTTTTTGATTTTATCCCTGTTCTTCTTCAAGAGGTTGTAGCTGTGTGAGCAAGAGAACATGCGTGTGTGTTTCTTTCTGTTTAGAACTGTGGTCTGATCAGATCATGGTCTTGATGTAGCCTTAATTCTGCCATGGCAACAAATTTAATTTTACCTTTCCAGGAAGCTAAAAACTTTCATTCAGCTTCCTAATTAACAGAGATGTTGGGAATACCATCACAAATACTTTCAAAGTGGCACATCTGGTTACCTTGTTTCACAATTACATTTTTCTGTGTCATCTAAAACTAAAGCCTGCATCAGTCTGGTGGGGTCTACTGTGAGCTCAGGTAAACATACAGTTGGTATCCTTAGTGTCGTGTCATGCAAAGGCTGGTCCCATAATTGTTTACTCTGCCACACTGTAGGATACTTTAAGACCACTACATAGACTAATATTATCTGTATAAAAATGGAATTTATGGCAGACATGCTGAACAGAACTATACAATAGTTAGTGTATGATTTTGAAAGTCAACTGGATCTCTTTTTTCAAAGAATCTGGGGGACAGGAAGAAAAATAGAGAATGGGGGTAGGGGCAACTTGTAGCTAGAGGGAAATGAAGAAGCAGAAGGGATGAAAGAGCGAGAGAACAAGTTAAGAGTCTATCCAACAGCCTCAGCTGTGAGTGTAAACCCATATGCTGTTTAATGACTTGCACGGTCTTTTCTACAATCAGAGTGATATGAGGACAAAATCATGGCCATCAAACCACATACAACACATTCCCCAGGTAAAATCAGTGTTAAGTATGGGCCTGTGGTGGATCTACTCAAAGATGGTATTTTCTTTCCTTTATCAATTACATATTTTATACCTGTGTGGCTTTAGAGTGACAGCACAAACATCCTCATCAAGCCTGTGTGGCGTTTGTTTAGTCTGTCAAGCTACAGATGCAGTCAGGTTATCTGCCACACTGTCTACCATTGGTTCAGGTACCAGGTCACAACACCAGGCATCTCACTATGCTAACTACCAATCACCCACAGTCTTCTAGGGCTACACTAGGCTATTAAATGCATAAGGTGGACAATGACATGTTATGCCCCTCATCGGCTTCCTTCATCTTGTAAAATCCTTGTCATGTCCACTCATCATCACTGCAATGATGAGATGTATTCTTCTGTAAATCTTAAGTTCTCAAGTCATACAGGGATACATTGAGTGGCATGGAGGAGTCCAGTGAAGGAGAAAACTTTGAAGCAAACCAGAGATGCTGCATGAATTGCCTGAACCTTAAAATAAACTGGCAGTGTTCTGGATGAGCAATGCGAGCAAACTACAGATGTAATGCCTGAGCATGGACAGGCAGTACTGAGAGAGAATTATATGTAAACTGAGTTGACATCTGACTGTTTATCATTTTGTTTGTAAATGTCCAGTGAAAACAAATCTAAAACAAAAACTGTTTTAGATCTGAGCTTTTCTGTCAACAGTCACTGACTATGTTACAATTATCGGATAACCAATGTAATAGCCACCAGAGTGAAAAATTGTTTAAAAGTATTTAAGTTGGTTTATGTCATAAATCATCACAACCCTTTTTGGAACATGTTTCTGAAGACTAATCAAATAAAAGGAAGCAAAAACAAAAAATGGGGATTTTGCTATCAGTGCTTCCTGATAATGTTGTATACTTGCTCCCGAGGACCACTTAAGTGAACCAAACTACTATTTTACTACTACCATGTACTACTTTGTCATACTTAACTAAAACTATTTTCTCCAAACTGCAAAATTACTGCAACTCATCATAAATACTCAAGTACCACCTTCATATGCAGCTATTATCTCTGCCAAGGAGTTACTCTGCAGAACCCCTTAAAACCCGCTTAACAGATTTCAGTGACATTGCATGGAGTATTAGGCTAAGGGCCAAGAAGACACAAAGTACATTTAGGTGCAGATTGAACACCAATTTGCTCCCCTTATTAAGCAGGCAGGCTTAGGCCATTGCACAGTTCTCTGCTATAGTAAATACCCTGGCTGAGCAGCCATGCAGCGGATCTTCGAGTCCTAAATTGGCCAATTTATAAAGTAACCTATAGCCCACAAAACGCTATATTTAGATGATGTTAGGGGTTAACTCTTGGCTTAAGATGGTCATTACTATTAGTAGTAAGCTAGTTAGCCAGGAATGCTAAAATTAAAATCCAACTTTTCATGCTATAGCAGGGGAGCATTTGATACAAAAAGATAAATGCTTAATTGGAAATCAATTTGTAGCATTTGCATTGTTAAGCTATTTGTGCTCTGGCAGAACTACTGCTGTGTGTGGACAAGTTAGAAACTGTGCTATCATCACACCCTGCCTGACCTGACATCCATTACAGCCACAGGACCGCTGTAACATTTCACAAATGAAATGGGCAAGCTGTGCGGGTTCTGATTTTACCTCTAAAAGCCAACAAGAACAGCAGAAAACAGATAAAGTTCAAGCTCATGGATAGTAATAAATAAGGCATTACCACAGCAATGAAATTTATCTGGATGGCTGGCTCACACTGAAGTTCTGCTGTTACAGGGAGGATGTTCAGGGGTGGTTACACAGAGTCGTTTACAAAAAGAAAAAAGAAAAATGTGAATAAGAAATGGACTGAGGGGGAAACATGACAAAGGAAAATTAGAACAGTTGAAGGTTTTTCAGAGTTTTTCAGTTTCATTGCTCCTCCCTTAATACAAGCCACAGACATCACAGTGTTTACTGCTCAAACAATCTCTTGCCAACAGAGACACGGTCCACATAATCATTATAATATTAATGACTATGTATTGAAATATACTGAAAATCAAAAATGATGCACTGCCAGTCACAGACCCTGAATGTAGAAATAATTCATTTCTAATAACAATAAATTATAATTTCTTTTCTTTTCTATTTGAGCAACTGTATGTGTAGGAAACAAAAAATCTGATACTTAACTAAAAGAAACAACCCAATGCATGACACATTCTCAATTAAACACAGTGACAACAAAACATCAGATTTTCTGTTGCTGAAACCACATTGTTAAGTAATACTGAATGTATTTTTGAAGAGATATGACAATAACATATTCAGATACTTTAATTATCCTTTGATTACACAATAAACATAGACTCTGCAGTTCTACCATTTCAAGAAAAGACTCAACTTATGCACTGTCTCCACAGCCAGTAACAGCTGATAACAAATCTAGATGGAATCTAAGTGGATTTAGCTATATGGTATGGATTCAGACTCTGCAACATTTGTGAATTTTGGACCAATGGTCTATTTACTAAAACAACCAGACGTAATTGCACTTGTTCAAGTGTAATTATATATGCATATGTAAAAATAAGTAAAATAACATGTAGAATAGCAACTGACTCTCACGCCGTTGCATAATTTGTTGTACTACAAGGAGTATACAGTGTTTTTGGTTTTGTTTACTGTACTAGGCAAACTATGATGCCTGTGATTTCTACTGTCAGCTTCAAACCGAACTGTAAAGCTACAAACTGTACCAGAACATTTGGGGGAGTGGGGATGGGGTTGGCTTAATAGTTAGAAAATGAATCCCCTGATAGGTAAGACTGTAGCCAAGGTGATATTGTTGTGCTAAAAAGAAAGCATTTTATGTTGTTGGACACTTGCCCAATTACTTATCTCACCCTAGACCGGTGATGTAGATTTAAAATGACATACTAGCTAATTATTGTTCTACAATAAGTAATAAAATAGACTATCCGTGCTTCCCAAAATCACACTGACCCCTCATACACTTCCTCAATTCATGCATCTTGGGTATATCAAATAGCAATACGATCTCTGAAAGGTGTAAATGCATCCAAGAAGCATTTGAGACAGATTGAAATCCACAGATTGAAACCACCTGCATTAAGTGGTTTGAGACACATTCAAGCCAGAAAAGGTGTAAATGGATCCACCTCTCCGCAAATGTCATCTGTTCTCTCAGACTTTAACAAAGTCGGTAAGCTGTCTGTGGAAATATCCACTCACTGTCTGTTGTCTGCTCTGTCCTTCTTGCTAAAGCATAAGGTACACTGAACTACTGCGGTATTTATCTGATCTCTGACTTAATGATTTGTGTTGGTGACAGAGCATTGATCTATATGGGTGAGTAAGCAACTTCAGTAAAAGCCTGTGAAGATGATTTTTTTTGTCTCACTTGTAGCTCATAAATACTATTCATTCATTCATCACTATTCACCTGTTTTTCTATGGTTAAGTGTAAACAAGAGCATCTTGAATCTCATCAGGTATTTATCTGGATAACTAACCCACTGACTTGCCATTGAAACTGTCTACAACAATGATAGCAGCAGGCATCCAATTTAAGAAGTACCACCACATAGCATCCTAAAATCCAACATCAAACAATCTAAGTAACTGTAAGCTGAAGCAAGAATATTACAAAAGGCTCGGTATGCACTACAATCAAGAAATCACTGTAACTTTAATATTAACACATTATTTAAGAGTAACACTTTATGTTTATATTTAAGCCACATCCCAACCTATATCCACAGTATGCACCAAATGGACCAACAGCCATTTTCCTGAACCAAAATATTGTTTGTAATGGGCTGCCCTATAGAACCCACTACACTGTGGCTGGGGCAAACTTATGCTCCGGCATGTGGTAATTATCTGTTCTCCATATTTAGCTCCAAATCTTACACCTGTGGCAGTTTTTTTTTTTTTTTTGACTCATTACTTTTTGAGCACTGTACAACATGACAATGACAAAGGTAAAATTTCACTATGTCAATTCATATGTTAAGTACAAAGCATTAATTTTCATAGATTAATAACATAATAGGCAGGATGCTATTATCAAGACAATAGTCTGACAGAGGAACAAGTAAATTGAAGTTATGGTAGGTAAGTAGTTGTATTGTTGTTCACCTTACAACTAAATATTAGGTATGAACAGAATTTGAATTTAATGACAAGATGACCCTTGATATTTATATAGCATAAATCAAGGTAAATGACTAGGTAGCTATAATCTTTATGATTTTTCCCTCTGGGTTTAGTGAACTATCCTGGAAGTAAAATCCTATTAATTGACTTTTTTGACTTTTAAGTGTCTTTTGAGCTTACAAAATTTACTGTCCAGCTGTTCATTAAAGGTCAAATGCAAAACTAAAAAGAGCTGTTGCAGACAGAGTAGGGGGTGTTGGCATACAAGAGAAAGGAAATGGAAAGGTAAGACACTTACATTGCCCATGTACTCAGACAGAAGGTCCTGAAGAGCCTGGCGCACAGAATTGCATTCGGCTACGATGCGCTCCCTGCGGTCATCACGTGTGCAAGAAGAGTCGGCCATGAGGGCAGCACCACTGATAATGCTCTCAAGGCGTTCCTCCAGGGAGGGACGGAAACGCTCCTCACTAAACGCCAGGGGGTCCACAATGATTTGTTTCTGTAAGGAAAGGGGCAGAGGGGAAATTACACAGGGAGAAAAAATGCAAAAGTCATCATGGTACACTGATCTCTCCCTCTACAAGCCTGAAGAGAGAAATCTGGCAGGCAAGGGAAGGGGAGATTTGACAGACTGACAGGCCAGCTGGAAAACCTGAAGGGAAGAATGTGCTAAGCTGTATTTTATGTGTCTGTAGGCCAATAACTTTGGATACAGTTTCAGAAACAGGAAGAAACACAGTTGCCACATCTTTAACACAATTAAAAGGTAGGGATTAGGGTACGGTCACTTTTGTCTTCAATTCAATGAAACTGTCCCACACTCCGCACGCAAAAAGTGATGTCACCAGTCTGGTGTGGATAATGAATATTATGAAATTAACTGTAAGAGTGAATGGCTGTCATGACATACTCAAACCTGGTTAACAAAAAAAGATCTATTCTTTTCAAAACAATAATAACCAAGATAACTTTAACTTATTTAACCTAAGTTTCTAACCCAGATGAACAAAAGCATGAAAACAAGAAATATAAACATTTCTGAATCTAAACTCTGTTGTAAGAAAAATGTGACTAATACAGTTCTGTTTAATGCAATGCAAATTCGATTTCTGATTTTTTTTTTCTTCTCTCTATTGGACTCTAACTGTCCTCGTTTGTTTTTCACACAGAAAATGTCTCATCCAAAAATTTTCAGAGACAGTGCACTTTACAAAGTAAAGTCAGCATTGGTGAGTACATTGTATTGTATTGTCTTAACACTAGACCTGATCCTCTGTTCTACTGATAAATAGTTTTTAACTGGTACAGCTTCTACATTTGTGGGACCCTGGTGAGACAAAATGAGACACAAAGTGTAACCAAATCACCTTAATCAGCAATGGTGAGAGGTTCTTCAAGGACCTTGTGAAAGAATCCATTAGGAGTCAAAAAAGAAAGCTATGGTACCATGCCTGCAATGTTGACTACGAGATCCATTTCAGACAACAGACAAGCCAATGAATATGTAATTATATATATAAATATAGAATCCCTTTTGTGAAAGGATTTGATTTGCTACCTTCCATTTGAGTCACAGAAGTGCTATAGTAACCCACTCTCCTCTCTTTTATATCAGCAGGATGAGAGAGAACACTTAAATGTCTGATTTCACAGGGGCAAGCCTGCTGAGAGAGGCAACTAGTTGACATGCTGGAGAGGCGCTGCAGAGGGTTAAGGTATCACCATGACGCTTGTGGCAGCGAAAGCGAAAGACAACTTAATAACAAACAAAGTCCATGCTTCCACAGATGCCACACTGCTACAAAATATTCAACAATTCAGCTGTTAAGAGTTGTGGTTTATTAGACAGCCCGCCCTCTATCACAGCCACCTCCAGCCCCCTCCATTCCGTCTCATCTGACCTCCTCTGCTTGCGTGTCATATCGCCATGGCAACAGGCATACGAGAGAGACACGGAGGAGGAAACAGAGAAAGAGAGAAATGGGGGGGTGACTCATGTGCTAATTTTGCCTTGCACTTGAAATTGGGCATCAGAGAGGAGCTAGTCTTTGTCCAAGTTTTTTGGGGAGTGACTTTCTGCATCGCTACCTGCAAAATAATCAGTGATGCAACAGATCTGGGAGATTACATTTTTGCTACTTGTTTTATGCACGTTATTTTTTGGAATACCATCTATCATTAGAGAGAAATGCTTTTATAGCTTAAAACTATTGAACATATATTTCCATTAATATAATTCAGCTGTATAGCTGCAGCTCGTCAGTCCCCTCCTGAGCACAAAAAAAAAAAAAAATCAACACTAGAAAAGAGAAGCTACCAATGACATCAAGTACAGAGAGTTTTTCTTACTTTTGCCATCAGACTACCATTAGCCTAAAATACAGATTTGTTGAAAGTAGAAATGGCCTGGTTTTATATACTCAGTACAGAGACTTCTTTGGAAAGCAATGCTCACTTGATGAAGGATGCTTTAAGAGTAATGCTTAAAGTACCACATTTGCTACTTAAAAAGCTTAGCTTAAGTAAATTTTTCATTAGTCTGGCTAAGAACTTAGTCAGATGGAGAATCTACAGATGGGCCTAAGCATCTTTGCAAACAGAAACAGGGTAAAGCATCTTGCCTTTTGACTTATGCATGTAACAATGTGATACCCATCTTATACTGCCATTTTGACCAGGTCGCACTTGAAAGAGAGAGAAGAAACATAAAACTATGTATTTTCCAAATCATATAGGCCACAACACTTTAAAATCGGAGGCAAGAAGAAAATATAAAAAGTGAATACGTTTTTAAATCTACGTAGGCAAATCAATTTAAGTAGAGTCAGTGGGACCAGATTATGGTTGAAATGGTGCTTTTGCCAATATAATTAATTAACTGCAAGACAACGCTGTTGACTAGTGCCAAAAGCCCTCTGACAACTTACTGTACATCAGATTTTAACATATTTTATACTTTACATATTTTCCCCCATTCAACAATTGACAAACACATAACACATCTGAAAGAGTCTCCTGAACATACAAATAAGCTTCTACAGGCCAGATAAACCAGCACCTCCAGCAGTAATCTTAAAAATCATGAGTCATTGGTGCTAATAAATAACCCTAGGAAGAAACCTCCACAACATAGTCAGACAAAGCAACAAGGAGATTTTAGGACCAAACAGCTCAATATTCTTGACTGGCCAAGTCAGTCACCTGACTTCAATCCAAGTGAGCATGTGTTTTACAAAAACCCCCAAAACAACCAAGAGTTGAATTTGGCTGCAGTACAAGCCTGGCAGAAGATCATCACAGAAGCTACTGTGTCTGGTGATGTCAATGGGTCACACACTCCAGACAGTCATTGACTACAAAGGATTTGCAGCAAACTATTAAATTTTACGACTTTTAAAGTTCACTGTATATTGTCCACTACATTTTGTTATCGGTTATGTGTTCCGATTCAGGAGCAGCATCGTCTGGGAAGGGACAGTCACATACATCCTATGTCGTGTTGTCAATGTCCACAGAAATATTGCAGGCAAGTGCAATTTACATGTGTGAAACTGAAATTATTGTAATTATTACAAACAGTTGTCACACTTCTCTATATCATACAGACTTGCATCCCATACTCAGAAAAAAACAAGTCTGCAATAACCCTTAAGATGCCTGCAAAAGGCCATGAGTAATTAAACAACATATCATATGGCCACAGGCACATAAAACATGAGCACACAGATTGCATTAATCACTTGGGTAAACAATGTCACTGCAGGAGCAACACATCAAGTTAGGTTGCATACAGACAGACTTTAGCCCTGCATGAAAAAAAACACAGCCCCTTCATGGAGCCAGACCATCAACACAGTGGGAGGGCCATATTGAGTTGCCCCAGCTAAACAACACAGGGTTGTCCAGCAAAGGTGAATCAGGCTCTTTTGCTGTAACGCAACACAAAGTCATCCAGAAAGGCACTGCACTGGCCTATCCAATACATGCAAGCACATATTCCTGATGAATTACTTTGTAACATCTGTGTCTTTTTTTGCTGCTTACCTTGCAATCATTGCAAAGAAAGAGAATAGTTGACCCTACGATAACTTTCCAGAATTGTAAAATGCTGTTTTGGAGTAATTTAAACCAGCGTGGGGCCTTTTGTTGTCTGCTAAACCTTTAGGCACATTAATCCTTTACTCAGGCTGGACTTCCTGGATTGCACTGCAATCTCCCACCAGTAAAACAACACACCCCTACCAACACAGTCCCTTGCACTGTTTAACTCAGGGCTGTTTTTGGTCTGATCCACCCTTAGACACTGCTGCTTCCTGAATGACTATAAAACTAATGAACACAAGATGAGTGCTGTGTCTACCGAAAGGGAGGACACAAAGTAAACCCATATTTGTCAATTTGTCACTATGGATCTGTTCAGTGTCTTAAGACGCAGTCTTAATATCTCCTGTTAATAAAAAAGGTGCTCTGGAAAGTCTGACGGAAGGCAGTGCGGGGGAAAAAAAAAAATCAGGTTAATCATCCTTGCATTTCTTCACCACAGGCAGCATTAAGATGATTACCTCAATGTTTTATCCAGCTGTTATCCTGATGGTGTTTCATGTCAATATTATGATAACTAGTGTATCATATACACACACACATATATATATATATATATATAATATATATATATATTAGGAAGACGTTTGAGTAAACACGAGATTACACTAACTGACTAGACAGTAACATGCAAAGAGCCTTTGTAGATTATGCTTCCTGCCTGTGCTAACTGCCAAAATTAAGTTCACTTTTGGTTTCAATGTAAGGACCATGTAACATTATAGTAATATTTCAGTTTGTCATGATTTTCTAATAACTATGACTCTAAACTATACCTCAACTGAATAAGTAACCTAGCAACAGTAGAGTTCAGTAGCAACCAGCAGGAAAAGGGTTAACCTTTAGTCACGTGAACTTCAGTTATTTACAAGTTGCATTTATAAGTGCAGCCTAATGCATGTCTCCTTCTAAAAGCTACAGTTGTGCAAACCTCCTTCATTTGACATAAAGATATAAGCAAATCAAGGAATGAAGTAGTGACTCAAGAACACATTCAACGTACCCTAAAGCCATGTCCCAATTTGTTCACATATCTCATCCTAATTTCCACCTCGACCCCAAGCCCTTCGAGGGTTTTGGTCATTTTATGATTCAGATGGGTTAGCTCTATAAACTACAAATCTGACCTCACTATACCCTTTCTGAACAGACCCTCGTGTATCACTGTTAAATAAAGTATTTATAATATACTTTTGGTACTGAGCCTTACTGTGGTTGAGAAAATATGATCTTAAAGTTCATGTTTTTAACTGATCTCACAGATACCTGGATGTGCTGTCTCTTATAAACCACAAATTTAACTTACATCAAAATTGTTGAGGGCATAGGCGAGCTCTCCACCCCCTGCTGGCTGACTGAGAGCGGAGTCTTCAGTGGTAGTGGCCTGGGCAGCGTTGGAGATGCCAGAGACTGCATGCTGCAGCTGCTTGTAGATCAGGTCACGGTTAGCCTTGTAGGCTGCCACGTCAGGGTGCTGCAGGCAGGCACGGGATGCTGTGTACAGCATGGGGATGTTCCTCTGTAGAACCCCGCGAGCAGCAGCCATTTGGTCCTTGTGGTGGACGTCCTTTAGCTCCTAGCAGAATGAGAATGAAAGTAAAGTAGAAAAGAATCAAAAATAAAGGGTTAAACTGGAAGATGGAATACCTACAGGGGGCGGGGTGGTAATGTACTTTAGATTCAAAATGGGCCTGTGATGCCCTTATGGAGACACTAAGTGTGACAGAGTTTGTTCTGGATGACCCAGATTTATTTCTGTCCCCTGCAGTAACACAACACAGTCATAATCAGGCCATTATAATATGTCTTTGCAATTTAATGCATTGCTATTCAGACCTCAGCATTATATTGCAATTACATCTTCATAGGAGGGAGGAGAGGAGATTGTGATCGCTGGCATAGATTTATGGCGTTAAAAAAAAAAAAAAAAAAACAGCTTGCATACACAAAATGAAAGCCTGTCCTCCAAATGGAACACTCCCAGGGCTTTTTTCCGCTACAGCTTCAGACATGCTCTGAGAAAAAAAAAAAAAAAAACTATCTTTAAGCCCCATTACTTTCTGCTTTCACTTTGGTTAAACACATTTTGCTATCCATAAAAAAGTGCAATTACAAGTAAAAGTAATTTCTTCACAAAATCATCAGTGAGCACTTTGGCAAGTTTTCCATTTAAAGAGGGGTAATATGGAGAACAAGAATTGTCTAGTCTTCGGGTGGATTTTGCAGTTAGAAATGTTATTTAAGTGCATTTGAAGCATGAAGCTGGTACTCATCGCTGCTTCAGTGTTTTTGACTTGATGCAATTACATCATTCAAATAGTTTTCCAGTGTGATGTGACAGCTGCAAAAACCCTGATTATGTTCATCATCTAACTCTAAATCAGTGTCATCAGAATCATTTTGTATATTGGTCGGGAAAACGAAGAAATCCATACATGATGTTTATCACAGAAGAACATGAACTACATGGACTACATAAAGTTACTAAAATGTACACTTCTTCCTTTGTATGTTAGTTTGATGATAAACGGTACAAAGGGTACAGAATCTCAAAATAAAAACACTATTCACTAAGCTTGCCTCATTTCCAGTAATTAGTTGGCATGTGTATATCCTGGATCTGTACCAAGAACCATATGAAGTTGTTTCACCTGGAAAATGCATCATGAAATGCACTGTTAACTGCCATTTACACCGTGGTGGAGAAAAACAATGTAGGTGCCATTTCTCACAAAGAAATGGGTTTTGTCACATTTTTTGTCAAGCCATTATGCTCTTGCACTCCTAGCCCACTTCACTGCAGCTGGTAATTGATTGTTCATGCTTACTGCATCTTATTGTCCAGCTAAAGGCTGAGGCACTCTTCTTTTTGTTTACCTCCTACCATTGTTTTTTTTTTTTTTGTTTACAATTTGCTGTCATTTGGCTAGCATGTTTTGTTATGAGAGGCAACACCACTAACACCCATTCAAGGATCTGATAACCTTCAAACCCAATTAAATCCATTAGACTCCCACAATCCGATCTCGTCTCTCTTTTTTGCTAAGTATATATTACCTGCTGTCTCTTGGCAGCCATGATGTTCAGCTTGTCCACCTCAGGTTTCAAGGCCTTATATTGGATTCCCAGGTCCTGCTCTGTTCCTGCATTACGCACTTTCATCAGATTGTCCTCCACCTAAGCAAGGTAGATAGAAAATATTAGACACTACTTAAAAAAGGTACAGTGTTTTAAAGCAAATTCATTTCAAACATTTTAAATCAATTTGGTGTGAATCCAAAAGTGCATTAGAGCCACTGAAGACCACCCCATACGTAGGGTTTCACCAGAGAAGTTCAAAATTTGAGTTTATAAATTCATTTATTAAAAAGTAGATACTGACAAGGAAACATTAATTCAAGCTGATACCATGCTGCTTCCACAACAAGCATGGACATTTGGGCTAATTGCTGTTACATTATGACACGGTAGACTTATTCCAAAAATCTGGTCCATTTAAGTTTACTTTATTATTTACACTTGCGTGGGGCCCGGCCTCCCCTGGCCTAGTGGTGTCCCTGAGCGTGTGACTGAGTGAAAGATAGCAAGCAGTTCCAGATCACACCATGGTATGTCTACAGCTTACAAATCAAGTCTTGTCCCAGAAATATATTACTGCACATCTTCTGAACAAATCATGTGAACTCTCACTGCTGGATCAATTTGATTATAAATAAATACCTTAATGTGGTTATCAATACTATTGAGTTGTGCTATAAGCAAACAGATGCTATGCAATTTCAGTGCTCAAAATAAGTGATTAGTTGTTCAGACTGATCTTGATTTTTATTGAGTGGAATAGCCTCTAAAATTAATAGCTTATAAATAAGCCTGTTTGTAATATGCAGAAAAATCCAACTATCTCACCAGTTTAAGCTGCACCAGAAGTTTGTAGACATCAGACATGTCTGCCAGAACCAACAGATGTGTGACTGCTGACAGGAGGGCTCTAGCAGCACGAACCATATTGCCCCTCTTCACAGACGAGCAGGGGTCTTCTGCAAATTCTCCAGAAGCCAGGCGCATTGACTCACCTGAGAATGAGTGACAAAGCAAAACAAATGTTGTAACTCCAAGGTTTAAATAAAAACTTCAAATAAAACTGATTCAAAAACAGACTTCTGAACCACAAACTGTTCAAAAACACCAACTGTTTTGAACCTCTATGAACCAGCTTTCATAATCCTAAAATGTGTACTTAATCCATGGTTGTTTGACCAGGAAACAGGTTTCCTAGCTTTTGCAATGAGAAAAGAAAAAAATATTTTACCAACAAGCTGTTAACATTTTCATTACTTACACACATGCCTCAGAAACAGGTTGTGATATGAAAGGATGAGACAAAACTATATGTTAATGCCTCTCAAAATCACATAAGAAATTGGTTTTCGAATGCAATTAACTGCCTTTCTCTGTTATACATTAAATAAGACAAAATTCTACCTGTGCAAAATCTGGTTTTATTATTATAGCGGTAGTAGTAATATTAGTCCTATAGTGGCAGCAGGAGTAACAGCAGTAGTAGTAATAGTAGTGAGAGCAGTCATGGACTGTTCCTGGCTACAAGTTTATAGTGTCAGTAAGTCTTCATTTGAGATGTGTGGAGGAGAGAGGCAACAGTCCGATGCATTTTTCCTGCCTCGCTAAGGTCAGCATGTGTCACGCAGAGTGACAGAGACACACACAGACACCCACACCTCTTCAGTGTCCGGTAATAATTTCTGCTTGCAAAAAGACATGCACACACAACCCTCTTAAAAAAATAAAAATAAAAATAAGAGGTCAAAGTCACGACAAAAGGCTCACTGTCTGGTTTGTCCAGCACCATGCTTTGTCCTACATTGGCTGGGCCTGCACAGTTGACAGGGAACACAAATAGACTTTGTAGGCTCACATTATGAACAAGACAGTAAATCCGTGAATAGTTTATTTCAGTGGAGGCACAGCCAAGTGCAAATTCTAAAAAAAAATGACTGCTACAGCTGCATTAGAGTACCAAAGCCAACAAGAAGACAAGTACTTATCTTGTCCACTTTCTTATGATGTGGTACGGCTCCATAGAGACTAAAGAAAAGAAAATGATAAAGAATGACAAGCAGCAACACGAATAATTTCCTTACACCGACGAAGTATGCTCTGGAAAAAGACATGTTAAAATTAATTTAGCAGTAGTTTATTCTCAGTCAGTTGTTACCATCTTGCTATTTTTTTTTCTATGCCAATCATGTATTTAGAGAGCAGCTCTGTTTTTTGGCACTGCTACTTAGAAAGAAGTGCTCTCACAGAGGGTATACTTCTTTTGCCCAATGCATGCTGGGACTGACTCCAGCCACCTTGACCCTTAATAGGGTAAGGAGTTTAGATAATCATGGATGGTTTCAACAAAAGGTTGCCAGTAGTGATGTAACAAAATGTTGTGTTGTGGTATTTTATGAAACAAAAAGGCATCATTGGAAAATGGATCCCAGTATCAACTAAAACTTAACTGGCTATGAGTACAGTGTGGAGTGTTTTTTTGTTTTCTACAAAGTCAAATCATCAGAGTACTCTCTCCAAGATAACGAGCAAGCTGTATTTAGACACAAAGTGAAGTGACTTCTTGGCTTAGACCTCTGGAATGTTTTCAAAGACTGTGTTCTGGCCACAAGCAGTAACTGAGTTCCCAAACTGACTGAACGAGAAGCAACTGTATATGTGACAACTCAGACAGACTGATTTCCAAACTCATCAGGAACTTCACTTTCTCTTATTTTCCTTCAGACCATCTCCTTTCTGCCTCTATCATTTTACATCCAATGACTCATGCAATTCAGAATAACTACATGTTTTCACTCAAGTTGAAAAATGTTCAACTCAAGCAAAGATGTTGTTGCCTTAATTCACAGCATTTAGAACGTCCATCTGTCTGTGTTCAAATCTATCTACAGACTGTGTGCCTATCACCTCTAAATGTGGTTTAGCATTTTAAAATCCAGCTGAATGTCAGCAGTTACCACATTTGCTTAGGAAATAAGGGTTTCTGTCCAGTTCATGAATCCAATCAAGTTCATACATTTGTTCTTAAAAAGTACCTTGACAACAGACTGAAAGTCAGTGCTTCACTGCCCTCTGAGGTCTATTTCACCTCTGACTACACCCAGCATCAGTGATGGGCAGTGCTGGATTTCCAGCTTCACAAGAACATCCTGCTCTAGGTAATCACATACTGTTTGCTTATTTATGTAGCTATATAACAATTTTTCCCTGCCGTATGCTGGTAATGTTTTATTTTAAGTCATTTGTCGACCTGTGATTTGAAATGCTCAGGAACAAGAACAAAAACAGCGATAACACATAAGCAAAGGTACTGAATGTGCCTGTCCTAACCCACACAACTGCTTGATGTTGTCGATTAAATCAATTTTCTGTTCACTGACTTATCATTTTAGTTGTAAAGCAAACCAATAGTGGAAGTAGCCAAAGACAAGTGACTTGGGGTGATACAAAATAGATGACACCACAAAATCCTAAGAGGAATCAACTCAGATGTTAATGTTGCTATGGTACTTTTACTGGGAAATTTCTTGGAGCAATAATATAAATAAAATAGTTTAAGGGGAATTTTTGTTATCAACAAATAAGCCATCTGTTTCATCACCATTCCAGTAAAGAAATGGTTTTTGTCAATGCAGATTTGGAGATTAACTTCAAATTCAATGGAGCGCTGTTTGGTTAAAAAAAAAAAAAAAAGAAAGAAAAGGAAAAAAGAGAGAGAGAGACGGGGAGAGAGGCAAATCATGCACTATCATATCTGTAGAACAAAGATCTCACACAGATTCTGACCATTTTACCCTGACAGAGAGCTAAAGCAGTTTGTGCAAATGATCAACAACACAGACCTCAAACACAGTCCGCACCTTCGGGCTGTTATTCCCCCCCGTGAACAAAATCAATAAGGCCATTTTCAGGGGGCAGATAGTGATCAGTGCTCCTTTAATAAACTTCCATTCATCTAATGCTCACCTGCGGCCAACCAAGTGCATGATGAAATGATTAAAATGTATATCACACAATAAGCCTCCCAAACAGCAGGACGACAAAGACACAGGACAGGGAAGAAAGGTCAAGCCGGAGAGAACAAGGACAAGAGCAGACAGGAATGGCTCAGTAAAGAAAGACTTTAACAGGCTAAGAAATGTCTACTGTAGTGATGTCTCTGGTAAATAAAATAGGATTTCAAATATTCAGAAAATGTGAATTGCAGCAAAACATCTACCACATTTTTATATAATTTGAGGAAAAAAAATTGATCAACCAGCCACTTAAACATGCATTGTATGCACAGTCACTTATGGCGATCATGTTAGATTTTTTTTCCCTCCCATTTTAAACAGCTGTTAAGCCACAGCTGGTTCGAAAATGTTTTCTGAATCCAGTGGGGGGTGGGGGGTGTTACGCTACTCAAAGGCCACATTATCAGTCGAGGCACGCTCCACTGAGCAGCATGGCATAGCTGACAGCCAGGCCCGGGCACCAGCTAACAACAGTCACTGAATTCCAGCCCAGTGACAGCTTACCACAACTACAGTAACATTCCTGGGCACTGAGCACTGCGCAGGCTATCTAGCGACATGTCATCTACCTCCCAACTACTCAGAGCAGAACTCGAGCAGGGGACATCTAACTCGCTGGGCATCTGGGGAGATGAGACACAGTGACACAGATGTCTCTTCACAATGTGATAACAGCCACCCTGAAGTCATAGCTCCCTGGTCTCAATAGTCTGCTAATGTGTCAAAAGAGAGTCAGACATCCAGAACTGAAAGGAATGAATGAAACTTGTAAGCGTGGTTGTTAGATGATGGAACCTGCTATTGCAGGACAAATGGTAATTTCATTGGCTGGTGATTTGATGGTGGATTCCTGTCTCAAGACTTGTGGGAGGCATGAAATTGAATTGGAAATGGACTGTGTGTGGGTTGAGTCCCACCAGGCAGGTGGATATAGCCATTTAAATACATCTGACATCAACAATGACACCTGCACACTTTCCGCAGAACACTCCCTTGTTCTGATCTCCGTGGCAACAACTAAAGAGGGAGGCATTTTGGTTATAAAACAGAAGCAAAAATATATGCACACTTTGTTGAATACCTTGTGTGTCACTTCTGCCACACAATGACCTGGTTATCCACTAAGCAACCCAGGAGATTACCTTTTATACAGAATACCAAACAAAAATCTCCAGTACCACCATGTCCTCTGAGTCATCTACCTAGACAAGACAAACCTCCTTGTCTTTCATGATTCACATTTTATTTTGTCAACATTATTATGGACAGCTTCTGCTGCAGAAGCTACAAACTAATGTACCACAGACTGGCACAAAGATCCACAAGGGGCCCATTTTTGCCACTGGTCTGAGCAGGACAACACAGGCAAATCAAGCTGACATATGTTCCTGCTGCTGACAAGGGTCTAATCAAAGGGCTGACATTGCTCAAACAAAAGGGTGAGGGAAGGTTTCAATAATACTGGGACCTTAGTGGAATTATATTGCAGGGCAGAGTGACACATGGTCAACTTGAGCAATATGTTTGAAATTATTATCACAATAAGAATATGTTCCTCTTCTAGATGTAAATTACAAAATTTTCTCTTTGATGTCAACTGTAATATACGTCAGAAAGAAACTCATTAATGATGTAAATCAAAACTAATAGTACTGAATTACTGCCCAGCCCTAATTTGTGGGATATTTTTCTTTTCTGTCCAACACTATAATTTAAACTATGAATTTGTTTTATATACAACATACTCCAGTCCCCCCCCAAGATACTAGACTCTGTTCTACAAGTCATGGCAAACGCCAACACATATGATAAATCAATATTCACCATAATGGTCCTCTTTCTCTCTAATGGTTTAAAACTAGTTATTTTATTAATAGGTTCTAACTTTTCATCATACAAAACACAACAGACAAGAAACAAAGAGATGAAATACTACACAATAGTTAAGACTAAAAAAGTGAGATTTAGGATGCTCAAGTCCAAATAACTCCTGAGCAAATTTTTACTGGACTACATGAACACACACACTTCTGAGGGGAAACATACTTAAATTGGATCCTAGCAGAAGGTAAGGCAATGACAGTGTACACACTGAAACGAATGTGAACCTGCTGAACCTGATACATGTTTAAATTAGGTCTCTATTATAATGGGATCCCTGAAAAACCCATAGCAAAGGCAAATCTATCAGACTCAAAGAATAGTCTTATTTCAAGGTCGTCCACTGGGGCAGATGATATGTACATAGCTTATGATTTATTTATCATCCCTCCTATCTTAAGAAGCACTCTCTACAAGCTAGAAACCACACACTGTTGCAATATGTATTTTCAATATACCTTGCTTGCGGACATCTTCCACAGCAGCAGTCAGCTCATCCTTAAGGAACTGACTTTCCTTTGCAATCTTCTCTCCTTTCTCCAGAAAGTTCTGGGTAGCAGTCTCCACAGACGCAGCCAAAACATGAGCCTTCTTGGAGCGTCCCTTCTTCTTGTTAGATGGGCCTTTGTTGCTGGAGTTTACCAGAGTAGTGACCTATGCATGGCAGGAATACAAAATGGCTCAACATAACTGCTCATGTGAGACTGAGCTGCTTCAGGATCTTAATTTTAGTTAGCAAATTATGGTTAAACAGCTTTTTTTTCCCCACATATGACATTACTGTATTAGCTTTTAGTTATTTCTGATGATAGGATTGGCCTGTTATGTAGAATGCTGTATATTCACAAAAGATACAATGAGTAGGCGATGGATTTCACCTATGAGCTATTTGATTCTGTCCCATTATGTTAAATTAGACTGCACACTGTGTGTACATTACCTGGGTGACCAAGGGTTCCAGCAGCCTCTCCACTGCCAGAGTACGGATCTCTAGACTCTTTGGGTCCCATTTAAAGTTAATGTTAGGTGTGTTGATGCTTGTCATTGTGTCTGGGATTCTGGGGGGTAAAGACATGGTTAAAGTCAAGGAATTTAAAAAAAAAAAAAAAGTTAAAATGGATGATCAGGTCTAAATCAGTTTAATTGTTCAAATGCATTAATGAAACACAATTTAGACCACATCAAACAAAACATCTTTGCCCTCCAAAACACTGAATATCTGTAGTGAAATGAGTCAACTGTGGTTCTATGTTATAAAGGATAGCTTTTTACTTTGCCAAGGAAGAAAAACTACTATAAAATATGCAGGGAGTAAAAAAAACTTTAAAGTTAGCTTCCTAAATCATACTTCCTTTATGATTTTCAGGCTAGTCTTGAAAAGTTTGTGAAACAGTCAAAATATTAAGGTCCTTGTTAGAGTCAGCAATGCCTCATCTCTCACAGAATGACTGCCAAAGGCAGAGGCACAGTAACACTGTGGCCCAATTTCGATCAGTGACTGCAGCTCCATTGATTAGCTATCAAACATTGGGGGGACGGGGAGAGATAATCAGCAAACCCTGAGGACTGAGGGGCTTCAACTAAAAAGCTGGTCAGCTGTACTATGAGGACAATGCCATGTCTGGTCATTATCCTACAATGTCAACAAAGGGATTAAAATACTAAAAACACCACAAGAACATTTGACTAATGATAACCTAATGTTAAATTGAACTGTTATTTATTGGGTGGGAGTGCTTTCAATTATGCTTGAAAGAATTCTAATTGTTGCCTTTGGGTGGACTAAATTTGTTAGGATCTATAACACCTTTTAACTTTTAATCAAACAAAGAAAAAAATGCTATCCCAATGTGGATGGATGCAGATTGTTTGGCACAGTTCTAACTCATTTTATCAAGAACCACAATCTTAAGACACTTCCACACTACTCACTGAGGCTTTAGTCTACAATTACATATCAACCACTGCAAAATTTAACAAACAGTATAATATTAAAGGGCCATGTCCACAAACCACCAGATAAAGTTTATAATAATGCTATCTATCCATGGAGATAGTTTTGCTTTGATCTGCAGGTTTTGATTGAGGTTTCCACGGCTGAAACATCTGTGATACAATGCCAATTGTTGCGTGTGTGTAAATGAACTGAGAAACAACATTTGATAAACTCAGCATAAAAGGCTCTTGGCTGAGACAATATCAATCCACACAATTCACTTGGAATAATTTCCACTGAAACTACGTCTATTTACGAAATAACTGCATTAAAACTGGTCTGTTGATTATTCCAGGTAACTGCGACATCGGTGGCGAAATTCCGTTTACCCCCCCAGTTTGGGTGTGGCGAGAAGTTTCAGAGGCAGATATCTCAAAATCTGGACGAATGAAACCAAAACTATCCGCACGACTAGATACTACTGGGGGTACTTGCGTGTGATTTCTAACCCATTAAACTCTAAGCAAACTAATACATTCGGCCCAAGAGAGACGAGCAAGACCGAGTAGGTTACGATTATCCAAACGACAAAGATATATATATACATATATATATTTTAAAAAACACGTTTAACACTTATTTACTAGTGGAGGAGGGACAGGGCGGGTCTAATACCTGGTCGGCTAGGTGCTAACACGTAACGTTAGGTGAAGTTACACCTGTTGCAGCTAACTTTACCTAAATTAATATTGGTTTAACGTCAATTGAGACTGTAACAACTGAAACTGTAACAAATAAATGATGCGACATACTTTAAACCAAGTGTCGGCAAAGTTAACCGTGTTCAGCAATTATTCTTCTGTTTAAAGGTCTCCGTTAACATTTGAGCTAACTTAGCTTAACGTACCTTATGTTACCTGCTAATATTCAGTATCCCAAACACGGCACCTTGCTAACGCTAATGCTAGCCGATACAACAAACACTAACGTTAGCTCCGCTGGCCTGTTTTAATACTGCGAAAAACGTTAGTCTTCGCGTTAAAGGGCTGTCAAAGTAACTGTATCACCTTATAATGGATTAAGTTTGTATTTACTATAGAGCCGCAAGGAAACGTAATCAACTTACCGACAACGGTCCACTAGAAAACTGGAGTTTAAAAGTTCAAAATGGAGGAATGAGAATTACGGAATTCCTTGCCTCAAAAGTTTTCCTCCCTATTCCTCTTCCTCACTGACTCGGTTTTTTGTTCTCCTAGCTGCCGACCTAAAAAAGTATTTCCTCTTGAAATAATACGAAAAGTAAATGCAAGAGTGACTTAAAATGATCTCCAGCAGTTAGTTACCTGAAAAGTTTCGGTTAAGATTGTTCCGATGTCGCAGACTATTGCCCAACAATAGATGAAGCGGAGGGGGGGCTGGGGCGGTGACCGAGTTCCTGAACTTCCTGGCAGCGGGGCAGGGCGACCACAGGACACAGCAAGCCCACAAAATGAGGAGGTGTTTTGGGCGTGGCACTCACTGTGTGTGTCCATATATGGATTAATTATTGCTTCCATGAAACTAGTATAAGATCAGGCCAACAGCTTTTTACCTTCTTAACATTCAGCCTGAAAAGGAAACTACTGAACCAGGAATGACAAAGCCTGGAGAGTGATAGTCATGTCTGTCAGCCTGTACTTATGTCAGTTTAACATTTAAGTTTTATTCTAAAAGCTTTTTTTTTCCTTCACACATTTGGTCTCCTTAGTACAGACAAAAGTGAATATCTCATTTAATCCTGAAAGCAGCAATTCACTTGGTCTCTAGTCATGGAGTTACACCAGAGGAAACTGACCAAAACAAATCTTGGTGTTTGATCCAGAACTCACCTTAGGTTATCTTACTATAACAAAGCAACATACAAAGCACCACATTGCCTCCTCATAAATCATTCCATGGTTAGGATTTTAATTCTTTACTCCTGTGGTGTAATTTAATTGTGCTTTTATCTCTTCTCTTTAGTTTCCTAATGCTGTCCAGCTGTACCACGTCAAACCTCAAAGCCTAAATTAATCAGAAAATGATCCCATGGCTCCAGCTTTTCAGCACATAACAAAGCACACCACAATAATATACTGATTCAGGTTGAGGGTCTCAATGTGTATCCACGTGGGAAAAATCTTACCTTTTATCTATTATTAAATCTTTTCAAATCATATGTGACTGTAATCTTCAAAGGATTTTTCCCTCACATACAGTTATATGTCATATTTTGTAAATGGTAGATGTATCATTTTGGAGGTTTTTTAATTTTCTTGTTTGTTGTCTGTTTAAACAGCTTTCTCACAATGTGAGATTGTCAGGTGTTGTCTCAGCTGTCAAGATTTTAAAACTACTTATTTAGTAGTTCACAGACTAGCTTTGCTGCAGACAGCCCATTATTCTCCCTCTGTGTCTCTCCTTTTATTAATAAAATTCAGGGCAGCTTGGTTTCAAACATTCTCAGAAATTCTAACCACTGCATTCATCATATCATGTACTTAAACTAAGGGTATGTGTTAAAAATGTCAACAAGTCCAAATAGAAGACTCCAGGGAAAGACAGTGCTCCAAAAGTCAGCTGATGCAGCATCAGGTGCACACACAGTGAGCAGGTTGTAGCTTCAGTCTCTCATTTTTTATTAATACATAATAAACATCTTTCTACAGCAGCGCTGACATTTTCTTCAGACAGCTAGAGAGGGTTTGCAGATGTCACAAATTTTACAATTTCAAGGTCAAAGGGAACTATACAAGCTATGATCAGTATGCAGTGGTCACACTTTTACGGTTTGTTGCAGCTTTGACTGATAACACTGAGACATTTGATAAACATATTCAAGAGGTAAGTATTTTGGCTTGGGCCTAATGAAGTGTGAACGCCATAAATAGATTATCTGAAGAGGCCAGGTGCCACCCCTCCCTCCTCTCTTTTTCACCTCAGACACACACATAAACACACTAAGGATACACTGTTTCTTTAAACTGTGGTATCATGTGAACAGATTTACTTCATGATCATATAAACAAACTAGAAAGGTAGTGACAGGTGGTAATTCGGTAATGATTTTTTTTACAGCCTGCATCCTTTCCTGCACCTTCCTAGTTGTGTGTGTGTGTCCTCACTGGCTGAGGACAGGTCTGTTTACAAAAGAGAATACAACAAAGCAGTGCAATTGGATCAGTCATAATTCCAATTAAATATATAGAGAAAAATGCTAAAAAGCCAAACAAAAAGAGGAGACAGTTGTCAACAATTCAAGGTTGTGACCATAGAAAACATTACAAGCAACAATAGTGTTTTGTTCTGCAGGCAAGTACAACTAACACACTTCTATTTGTTGGCTGGAGTAGGTGTTAATTAAGAAGCTCCGCTAGTGCAGCATGAATTACAGTCCTGGAGAGAATGAGCTTACAAATGTACCTATGAAGCTCTTTAATGAAGGCCTCAGAATATAATTATCTTCTGGAAAGACACTACTGAATATTTTTTTCATGTGATAAAAATTTGCAAAGTAATTGTTTTCCCCATTGAGTTTTGACCATGCCGAAACTGAAGGGTCATGCATTAAATAGGCATATTAAATTCCTGCAAACGGAGATATATCAGTGAACTATCTTGTGTGTATTATTAATTTCAAGTCAAGAACAGAGGGGCCTGCCACATGCATAGTGTAGCAGAGATTTGTTTATCCAATTAATACTGTGGTGGTGGAGAGGGATTAGATGTGGTGCAATTGTGTGCTTGAATGATGAATGTTTGTCCAAGTAACAGCTTGCTGGAAGGACAAGTTTGGGTGTCCTTGAACTTCCTCTTTTTGTACCTGTTGGGCCCGACAAATGATAAGAGCACAGCATGCTATAAATAATTCCTTCTCATTATGAGGGAGTGCACATGTTTGTCACACACTGAATGTATAATTGAGCAAATGCAAATCTGTAGTGTGTGGCACTCAGATAAATAAAAATGATGGTGAATATATATTATAATATATTTTTCAATAAGTATTCACAATTTTAGGTGTTCCTTATCCACATGTAAAATATACATGGAATATAATGTTACATGAAATGTTTTGTTTTGTTTTTTTTTTCTGGTCAGGTATAGATTAGTTTTATATTTCTACTCAGGGGACACAATGCACTGCTCCATGCTGATGAGAAACACACTCATGATCGCAGCCACAGGTGAGCTTCTTGCGCAATTGTGTTATGATCTTTTGTTTTGCAGACATGGATGTTAGTGTATATTATAGCTTCCTGTCAGAGTAGTTACTCATAGTTTGACGTTGACTGGACTGGAAGCTCCCTCACTGCAGGAGGATTTTGTTCCCTGACATAAGGAACACAGCGACTTTCAGTCTGCCCACATTCACCTGACTCATCCTGACAGCTGTCCATGGAGCTGCATGATGTCATCAGCAGGCTCTCCCCTCCTGAGTAAGACCTTGTACCTTCAAGATTAGAAATGAGCATGGTGCAATGGAGGCGTCACTCCTCCTTAGCAACACCCAAGGGGTGGAGAGGAGAGTCAACAGGCTACTAATACTAATGATTATTCTGGATAGCAGTCATCACTGTGACTTTCTTTCAGAGGTGAAAAGAAACATACATTATCATGGTGAATTAACAAAAAGTCCCTTGGGAGGACATATAAGACATGTTTACAGTGAGGTGTTGGGACAGTGATGTAATGGTTTCAGAAGGCAGTCTTGCCCTCTGATTGGACCATCGAGAAGGTTGCAGTTCCCATGACTCAGCTGCTGCTAACTCATTGTTGGCAGTCTGTTGAGCTCCACCTGCTGGTTCAGATTATAGCATCAGACTGATGACCGTCTGTTCTGGTGTAGTACTTCTCCTTGGCTTTAGAAGAGGTAGGAAGTAACTGAATTATATGTTTCTGCCTGCTGTGCGACCACTGAGTAACCTTTGATGGTGTATTGTTTGTACAAGATGGTCTGTCTAAGTCTCATAAGTGTGGGTTATGAAACTTAGATTTGTAAGTGCCCATCTCAAGCTTTGTATTTAGTCTGAGAGGAGTCTTCAAAGTCAAACAAGTGTTTGTTGCAGAGCAGGAGTTCAACTCAAGGAGGTGATGTTGACATTTCGGGGGAACAGTGCTGCTGACAATATTACAGTGAGCGCATATTATTAGCTGTTTCTGCTCTCACCAGCAGTTCTCTTTGTGATCATATTACCTCTGGATGTGTTTCACAGATGGGTAGACAATAGTGTGTTCATAATCATTTTTATACAATCAATGACTACTGACTGAAATACAATTACCAGCCGACCACCGACTGCAAACACACTTGTCATTCACAGTACACGCACTATTTCAGAAACCTTGTTTTATACCAAAATTCTCCTGGGAGCTACTGCCCTAATTTCTAGCTCACCATGTGGGATTCAGGCTAAAAGGAAGGTGAGGAATGTGGAGGAAGCCAGAAAATGAAACATAATGTATTTCAGAGCTGTAATGAGTCACAGGTTCAGACAGCATTTTGAACCAAACACATCACACATTTACTGTATCTATGTGCCTCATAGCTTGACGTAAGCAGTAACATGTACAAGGCCACAATTTCACCAGCACTGAAATCACTGAAGACAGCTTATATAACAGAGTGTACATTACTGGGTGGCTTTAATTTTTCAGAAAGGAGCTCTGAGGACATCTGAGTGCTACTGTCCTTTTGTTCTCCAAAAATCTGTGACTTTCGGTGGTTAAATAAATAAAGTCAAATTAAAGTGTCATATAACTAGGGCACATTTTAAAGTGAAACCAGTATGGAAAAAGAATAAAATAGAGTGCACAGAAGGATGTGGGCAGGTAGAAAGTAAGACCTCTTTGAGGTTTCAAAAATAATTATGCATATAAAAGTAAAAGTACAACTGTGGCCTAAGGGTCCTAATTAGAAGACTGCAAGGCAGCCTAAAGAAAAGAACAATAACTCTGGAGTTCTGGATTTGCTGTTGTTGCTTGTGACATCTAATGTGCCAAAAGAATGGAAGAAGACAGTGTCACCTATATTGGAAATAAAGCATCACTATATGTCTACACATTGAATCAAAGCTGGATTTGAATATTAAATGCAGAAAACATAAATACACATTTCATCAGTGCCAGTATCAAAATTGCATTCAGTTAGGTTTACACAAAAGCTATTCACTGAAAATGTGATGAGGCTATAGTAGGCGGACAGCAGATGATACATTATGTTGCCCCTCCAAGTCAAGGGCTCTATAGGAAACAAGAAGTAGTCAGCTAATTTCCAGAGGAATTTTACAACACTGTTAGGTAATCTTTTCCTAGATAAATAGTAGGAATGACCCAGGCAGTCTTGTGGCAAATTGGAAATTGAACCCAGCGTGTGATAGACATGAGTTCCAAGCAGGGGAAATGACCTTTCAATATTAATGATGCAGAGAGCCATGACATCATCAGGACCTGATTGGGTCCGTGTGATCCATGGGAAATGAACAGATGTGACTGTATGAGAATACCAGCTCACCCACAGCCCCCATTTACGCCATATTTACTTTCATAAAAATTTATCAAACCAACTGCCGCACTCTAAGCTTGAGTCACTCTTTATCGAATGCAGCAGCAGAAGTGTAGTAATTCAATGAGCACATCCTCCCACTCTCCACACAGCTGATGATAAGTCAGATGATGTCTTATTGAAATGCAGTTAGTGTTTTTTCTTGTCTCCAGCTCAAGCAGAACTGATACCCCCCAAACATGTGTTTGTTTACTGGCCTGCTTAGAGAATACCTCACACATTGTACTGTAAAATCAAATTTTCTTCAGACATTACAAATGCAATCACCTTCACAGAACCACCTAAGTTTTCTTCAGGCAGCGAAACAGCAGAAAGAGGGGAAGTAATGTTGTTCTTTCTGTGTACTGGGCTGTGCCTTGTTTTTGATATAGTGCAAAGCATGGGTCATTGAAAGCATAAAAGTCTTGCACATCACAGAAAATGTAGCACGGGAAAGCGATGCTCCATCGGTATGACATTAATTCTTTCCGATGTAAGGAGTCCTGGTGGGGAGGATGTCACCAGCATCATCCTTTATTTGTGGTTTCTGTCTCGAGCTGTTGTCAGTCACTTTCACCTGATGTTGCTGCTGCGATTTGAATGGATAATGAGGTGCAGAAGTGAGTGAAAAGTTTTTAGCGGCACCTGATAGAAGCAAGAGGCATCTCCCCCCTCCTTTAAGGGCTTTAAAATTCAAGACGCATTTGCTGCAAAAATAGCTGTGTTTTGAATAATGAATACGAGATTGAAGGAAAGCTGATCCACTGATATGCAAAAATCTTGTACAAAATAAAAAATACACAAACTACAAATGCGACTGAAGTGAATGTTTTACTTGCTTACCATTTCCCAATACCAACATGGTAAACAGCAGTTTTTATTCCTCTAAGAGTGCTTACAAACCTGAAGGGAATTCAGTGAAAATGTTGATCGTCAAAGTGTGATGGATAATTACCCATAAATTAACCAGACTGAGGTTCCTTATTCTGGCTGTAAACGCAATATACCTGCAAGTGAAAACATCAGTTTGAAGAGGTGACAGCTGAGGCAAACACAGAAGAGCCATGCTTGCAGTTTAGTCACAAACCGACAGTGTTTACTTGGTAGTGTGTGGTTGCTGTGAACCTGCTTGCTGATGTCTCCAAGGAGTGAGATACAATGTTGAAATACGGCTGGACCAGACAGCAATAAACGCCCAGTCGTTGCCAGGGTCCACCACAGTAAACAATCGCTGGATATCTGTCAGCTGGATGTCCAATCAATCATGAGGATGTGTCCACTTTAATGCACTGTCAAGAGAGGTTTATGGATTTCTATTCTGGCCTGTCAATGCTGCCAATAACAGGGAATCCCATGCGTCTATTATCAAAGTTTCATGACACAGATGGGTGAAAAATTAAAGGAAACTGCAATATAAAATGTCTTGGGCCAAAACAAGCCTCCAGAACAGCCTAAGTGCCAAAGAGTCTACAAGAGTCTTGCTTTCTACTAGATGGTTGAACATCAGACTTCTAAACGATTCACCCTGTTCAGTGATGGATGCTGGAGTAATGGATGTTGGAGAATACCATTAACACACAGGTCCAAAATCTCCCTTTAGGTGTTCAGCTGAGTTGAGATGTGGCGACTGCAATGGCCATAACATATGATTCATGTCATGGTCATACTCAAACCATTTACCACCCCTCGTGCTATGTCTGAAAGCATCTGCATCCATCAGGTTTCTCCACACTGTTTACTCAGGTTTTAACTACTTTAATTTGTCACCTGTCTGTATTTCATAAGAGGAGATAAACTCTGACGTAACATAAAACCAATGGACACATTTCAAAACAAATGGGAGACACTTTAAATGATGAAACTAACAATGTTTTCATTATTGATTCATCCGCTTATTTTCTTGACAAATTGTTTGGTCTATAGAAATGTCTATTCTGCCTAAAAAATAGCTGCCAATTTTCTGTCACTCAACTATTGCTTGAACTCCACTGCCTACTGTCAACAGTCACAACTACACAGCCATGGAGTAACAATAGGGTTGGTTACTGAGTTACTGAGAAACATGAGAGGAGTTGGAGACTTTTAACAAATAGGCACAGAAATATCGACCATATTTGTTAGTTAGTTATCTGTTATCTATTGGTTAATTATCTGTTAGTTTTCAAATTTTAACACAATTTAGATGTTTGGCATAGGTTAAGCTGCCAAGGCCAAGACAGTGATAAACTGTAAAAATGTGTCCATTGATGAGGGGTGTTGCAAAGCAACATTTCATTGAGTGACCTTTCATTGAAAAGTCATCTAATTACACTTGGATGTGTACAAACAAACCAAACTGAAAGACAAGGATTTATGAAAAAAAAACTGATCACACCCTGTCAGTTTACATTTTGTGTGACAGAACTGACATCCATTCTGTAGCAGCACATCCGTAGTAGGATAAAGTACGTGGCAGCGGAAACTAATCCCAGGGTTAAACTACAGTTGACTGTAGTGCTGACATGTCTTTGAAGACAGACAAAGACAAGACAAAGTGATAATAAAAGACACTGTCACATTGCAGTTTCATCTGGGAGAGAACTATTGTTGCCCCATTTAACAAACCAAGGTTATCTAGTGACAGGAGACAAGCCTGGAAAAAATACAACTAGCCTGTGAAAAATATAATGCTGCTTATCCAAAAAAAAAAGTGTCTTCTCTTAAGTATAATGAAACCATTAAGCGTGAAGCATGAAAAGATGAGAATAACAAATGGAATGAGTAGAATGACCCAGCTGTGTTTTACAAAATTGGAGAGGGGGGTGGGATGGGTTTAGAGGGGCAGAATAAAAGAAAACACAGAAGCGAGGAATGGACCTAGTTAAGAAGAGGCAGTGATCAAAGCACAGGGATATGTAAGAATATCTGCAGCCAGCCTGGGTGTTGCAGCAGCCGTTCCCCTGTTGCAAGTACAGTATGTCAAAGTGCTTTGGTTGGCCCTTTTCTCACATGCAGGACCACAAGTCTGCACCTTCAACTCATTTCTTGCTGATTGCTAAGCTTCATTTCACTGATTGTAGTAAATGTTTCATGCACTATTGGAGGGGGTATGCCCACAAGGAGGGCTTCCTTATGAAAAATTTATCCCGACAGATGTCTAGGTCTGCCTCTCCTGCCACGTAAGACTCATCTAAGCCAGCAGAGAATTGATTAGAAAGCTATCTATACTCACTGTGAAGACATATTCTTCAAATGCTGCCTGCATTGGCTCAAATTTAAAGAGTATAACACAGACTCACACAAAGTGATTGCTTGTATAATTTGCAAGTTATGGAGCCCCTTTGTTGAAAATCACAAACTGGCATAATGCATATATGCTATTTTAAATACTGTAGAATTAAAATATATTTTTTAACTTCCTAAATCTGAATAAATCAATATCTCTGATACTTACATTCAGTAAAATATATGTGATATTAGAGGTGCTCTTCATGAAGCTAAAATCATGGAGCATTATTGCTTCAGTCTTCAGTCTCCACAGATCTTTTCAGACTGTTTTAGCTCATTGCTTTAGTTTCACATCCCACACATTTACTGGTTATTGAAGAAAACCAAATATTTTTTCTCAGGAGCTGATGGAGCCCAAAACAGAACTAAAAGGAGAGTGACTATTTGACATAAACATATCAGTTATTGCATAAAATTTTCCAAATTAATGCTGCTGTGTCTGCCTGATGTGTATGTAGGCACTTGCATGCTAATGCGTCATAACCATAACAACTTTATAAAGCTAGAATTTTAGTTGTGATTGTGTGTCTGACAACTTGTCTTGATTATTTTCTGCCCTCTACTGGCCAAACGTCAGCATTAATACAGCTTAAATTTACTTACATATCTTTAGCCTGACTCCTTTTAATTTAATCTGTAGGTTGCACAGTATCACATTCCATGAAGTACGTGTACAAAATACTGACATTTCCTCACATATTGCTTGGAAAAAGATTATGAGCCTCAGTGATGACAGTATGCGTAAGTGTGTGTGGGTGTCTTATGAGCTGGTAGATCAAGACAACACATTTTTCATAATAAGTGCCCTTCACTCATCAGCAGATGCCGTTCTATACAGAAAGATGAGCCACTTCCTAATCTCTTAATGAAAAAAGTAGGAGGACAGTTAATACTCTTGACAGATTCCAGTATTATTAAATTATTTCAACATTTTTGTCCTTCCACAACATCTAAACTTTTTAATGTAACATAAAACACTGGAATTATTCCAGGAACAGTTTGTTGAGTGGATACTAAAGCTAATCTCACCTATTGCCAATTGAAGTTTTACTGTTGACAAGCCACTGTACCATATTACAAATAATTAGTGCTTTATTTAATTTCAGTGAACCTGTAACCACTTGACTGTCACCTTCTGGTCAGGAGCATTACACCAAACTAATCACAACTGTGAGTGTGACATTACCCTCTGCACACTGTATGTATCAGGGGCCATCAGAGACTCAGAATTACCATGAAACCAAACACATTCACATACTGTACTAAAAACCTCACACACATACAGCTAAAAAACTTTTCCACACACAACTGAAACACTCTCAAACAATTGAAAAGTGATATTCTCACATACATAACTGAAAAACTCTCATAAAACTAGTGAAAGCTTTTACATACACTCCTGAAAAGCTTTCACACATACTAGTAAAATGTGCTCATATAAACAACTGAAAAATGTCCTCTCACACACATATGAAACTAAACTCATTCACACAAATACAAGTGAACAGCTTTTACATACACTGAAATACTCCTAAAAACTAGTCAAACCTTTTACATACACTACTGAAAAGCTTTCACAGATACTAGTAAAATGTACTGGTGACACAAGGTAGAGACTGGTAACATAATCAAGATGAACTCCTCTAAACTGATGACAAAATGTAAACATTTACCATCAACTCCTGGTAACGTCTTCAACACTTGCTCCTCTGTTACAACTATTTTTTTTACTTTGCATACTAAAACAAGTGGGCCACTATTAACACTGTTATCAGGGTCAAATCACCATAGTGCATTCATATTCTGACCACGACCCTTCTGCTTTTAGTGCATGACTGACAAGTTTTTCTGAAAGGCTCCACACCACAATGTTATGGTGTTGCACAAGTCTGTCACACCAGAAACAGAGGTTTGTGTCTGAACTCACTGTGGACCTTTTCTGTGTTAAATCAGACCTCAGTTAACAACAATGTCATCATTGTGCTGATAGAAAATACAATCAGGTTGCAATTATGTTTCCTACAAGACATATTTGCTGTTGTGAATTATCTAAACATAATTCGTAGGAGACATGGTTGTTCTATGCCTTACTTTGAGAAATCCTTCGTAAATTAAATTAAAAAAAATATATACTATGCTGATGACACTCAACTTAAACATTAAAAAGATAACTTCTTTGCAACCTGTAGTCTAATGAAAAAAGTAAATGAATATAAACTACAGATATCTGTAAATATGCTGCTATGCAACAAACTACACGCATTTTGGACAGCAAAACATTCTATAACCTGCCAGTTATTAGCATCAGGATCTCTTGGCGAGAAGGTCTCAGAGAGGTTTTAAGCTCAGCCCTGATCCTTTCTGTGCAGAGTTGTTATGTTCTTGCAAGGTTTGTGTTGGTTTTCTCATAATATTTTGATTGCCTTTCACAGTCCAAAGACCTACCCAGGGTCCTTCTGTTCAATCCTTGCTGGGAGGTGACCTCAAGGTACAGCTATTATAGGATAAGACCTAATACTTGGACCGATGTCATCCAATATTGTGAATGTAGTCGAACCTTATACGCTGCGTTGCACCAGGTAGCAGAACTTACCCTTACGATACTCTTTTTCATTACGATGACTTTCCTGTTGAGACTGGGAGTGGGCAAACTCTATATACCTCCTTAAAGCCAAGCTGAAAACAACATTTATTTTTACCATAATGTGGTCAGCTCAGCTTTACAAAGTTACTGCAAGTGCCTCAGTACCTCATCGTTAGCATTAAGTCAGGTTCCTGCTGATAGGAATTGATTTTGCCTTTTCTGTTTTCCAGTGTTTCTGTGTGTTTCTGGTGATTAAAATGTATACATGTCTTTTTAGTGTGAATGAAAGCGAAGCATAAGGCTAAATCGACCCGCTGTGTGTGTGGCTGTCTACAAACTCATCATGTATTAATTATTGTGCAGTGCTATTAACTTGGCCGGTGTTGTTGGAAACAAGGCATAATTAAAAATACATGTTGTAATGATTGAGTAAACTGGGGTAATAAGCAATCAGCCTTGTAATAAGACTTGGAACATTATATTTACAGTGCAAAATATAACTCCTCCTAAAAATAGGCTTGTTGTTTGGAGTTGTGAACTTGGTACTGTACCTTTGGCATCTCATATTAGTTCTTCACATTTTGAACACTAGGCATTTGTTTGCAAAAATTGAACCAAATCAATTAGAGCTATAAGACAGATGAGTATGAGGAGCTGACACTGGTTTGCTCATTGACAGGCTTACAGTACAGTATCCTCTCTGCACTGCTCTGAAAAAGTTGTTTATGGCAGAGTGGACAGGAATGTTGAGCAGCAGAGGACCAGAGTTCAAATACAGATACAATAGCCAGAGGTATGAGTGGGAGAAAGCAATACTATTGTCAGTGCTTGTTAGTTAATGGCGTTAAAACAACACGTGTTTTCTGCTGGTGGATTCAAGTAATCTTTAAAATTCAAGAGTGCAGGGAAAAGAGGGACAGCCAGATCATGAGGTGAATGTAAGTGACTGGCACATTTTCTGTTGTAGAGAAAAATTAATGAGGTGGAGTATTTTTAAAATGAAATCCATCATGTTCTGCAAGTCTTATATAAATGTGAAAATGTACGACTGGGTTTTCAGTCAACAGTCAATGATGTGTTGTGAAATCTGTCTGGAGCCTGGTATGAATGTGCTATATTAAAACTATGAATATGGCAAGAAAGTGCTAAGTGCTGCTGTTTCTGTTTCTGTGTGTGTGTGCATCTTGAAGAAAGGAGGATATCTGGGCATTCATGACTTGAAGCAGTTTTTTATACCTCCACATGCGCACCTGCACACCTGATGAAACTGCAGTTCTAACAAAGCAAATTGTACTATATCTGCAGTGGCTGTGCGAATTTCATTATCCAATCTGAAAATAATTATAGACTATTGAAACTTTTCACAGCTGAAAATGAAATTCCACATCAGCATATACAGGATACTGCCTTTGAGCAGCAGTGTGTCAGTGGCAGATCGAACATTGCCTGAAATATGAATCTAAATTCTGTTAACTGAGACGTGACTGCTCATAGTGCAGTGCAGATGCTTACTTGTTTTTTTTTTTTTTTATTATTATTTTATTTTGTCTGCCTCTCAACACTGTCAAACCTACAGCACAGAAACTGTTAGAGCAAATCTGTCATCAGAAAGAGTTTTGATGGCGTATCATCCATCATACTCCAATGCAAGGCTATTGTGCTGCAATCATGAATGTGTTTACCGTGGTCCATTTACAGTGGTGGTGAGTTAATGTCACTTGTATACCATGCTCTCTACCTAGAAATTGTAAATGCATGCAGGCAATGGACTGTGATTATTCTGCAAGTGGTAGAGGACATCATAGCTGGTTTCAGCCATGTCATTTACTGTAATATGCTGGGTTATTGTAAATAAATGACTGGCCTTAGGTGTGTGAAGCCATTTGGACACAAGGGCACAGCACACAGGTAGCAAGCCACAAAAGCAATGACACAAATAAGTGTTACATAGAAAGTATTTTCTTCCATTTTTCGTCCTTTGCTCCCTAACAAACAACTGAGATTGGGATTTGTTTTCTTTTCCATTATCTGCTTCTTGATAACAACAAGGTAAATTATTTGGTGATTATGGTGGATGGGGAAGCTCTGAGTCAATTAGTTTCCAAATGGAAACTGGATGGAACAAATACAAATTGAATATGGAGGATCTGTCTCCAGGGACACAGTGGATAGATAGACGCTTGGTCAGATTCTCAGCCAGCTGAACAACTTTTGGATGAGTCTAATTCTCACAGCCCGCCCAACGGATGGCGCTGGGCAATTCAGCTGACAGTATAAACAGCAAAGGTTAGAGCTATATTGAGACCCTGTGAACCAAAATAGCTGGGGAGAATTTTCATTAAAAAACAAGAGAAAACTAACGACTTTGCATGGACCCTGGCTATAGTCATGGTTGAAATTCCCTCACAAAGCTTTCATCACAATGCTCCACTGACTTTGATAAATTTCATTCCGCATAACTTCAACCAATTGATGCCCCGACACACTCACCCTATGCACACACAAGCACACAGAAGAGCATCGCACGCACGATCACGTAAACACAAAGAGAGGGCAGAGAGAAAGAGAAGGAGATGCATGAATTCAGTGCCTTGAGGAAGGTGAAGAAGAATGAATCCAGGTCTTCTTGCTCGCCATTTCATTGCCACGAGAAAACACACTCTCCTGCGGCCTTTTTTCCCCTGTCACCCTCAGGGACCAATGCTCCCCTGTGCATGATCTTGTCTGTCCTATATTATAGCTTTTTCATATCTGTTAAGTATCTGGGAAGACTTCTCTTGCTCTGCACAGTGATGTGATAAGTTTTCACTATTAGCGTGTTCTTGGGTGAAACCCTCTCTTTCACCCATTCTCCTAAACCCTGCTGAAGAGCTGGCATGCCATAACTCACACAGCCACCCATGCTTTGCAGCCAAGCCCAGGAGCTTCCTTGGAGGAGATTAAAGAAGAAAATTCTGAACGCATGGAGAAACATTCACCACTCTGAACACTTGTCTTCACTGTCAAAGGCAAACGCATGCACAGTAACATAAGTAGGTATAGAAAGAATTGCTCACATGCAAACTAAGCAAAGAAAGCCATGTTCTCGATTGTAATGTTTGCTGCTGTAGAGATCATTGAGTTTGAAAACTGATTTTTATGAGAAAAATAAAGAACTTGCAATTTTGTATAAAACTATGATCTGCCCACTCCCACGTTATGAATACACTTCTTCCCATCAGCTATCACTGCGGAGACACAGGCCTGCTAAATTAAATCCAGCCTGTTGAGAATAAAGCTATTTTTACCAGCATCATGAGACTGAGAGTCAATCCAAGCTGGAGCTGCCTATAAAGAGGAGAGGCAATCTTGGTTCTGAATGGGTCTGAACGCTCAATCAGCAATACACTGCACTCCAAAGGAAATAAGGCAACCACTTCAATCCTGACATTGATTTCTTTCTCTTTCCTCTCAAACATTGTCTTCATGATCACAGACGGCCACATAACTCTACATTATACTCGCGGAGACGAGTGTCTATGATATTTTAGCTCAGATGAGACACTGGTGCTATCCACGCACTCATTTTTGCTCATGAATTGCAGATTCTGATGCACAGGCTCTGGCTCAGTTTCAGCCTCGCTATATGGTCTATCAAAAGCTCTAATGACTGGGCACAGTTAAGAGCGACAAATGCAAGCCAATGTAATATTGCATCAAACCACAAGAGGGGGAGGCACCACCTATTTTTATTCCCAACCGCTAAACATCAGAGCAGGTTTAGATGACGGGCTTAAAAAACGCACCAGCAAGAATGACTTGTGTGCTGTGTCGTCCTGTTTGAGAGAAAATTTGCAGCGTGGATCAAGAGAGGGACGTGCTGGACAAATTACATGCAGGAGCACCTTAGAACAGAGACACAAATCAACACAAGGCCTAAACCAGCTTGTTTTTTATAACAGCTATAAACCTCAGAGGCCGGCTGTGATATGCTCAGCTGACTGCAATCTATTATATAAATATGCTAAAATTTTACATACATGTCAACTATCAGCCCAAATCTCTATTTTGCAGCAGTAATTTAGATTTGTATCATACGGTGAAAAATGAAAGGGGGTGAGGATGATGTGCAGTGTTATCACTTGACCAGTAGGTGGAAATACATGCATATTAAGTGGCTGAGTCAGTGCCAAAGAGCTTTTACTGCAGTGGCAGCACCAGGCTCAGGAACCTTTACAATCTAAAGGGAAACATAGAACAATTGTTATTACAAACAGTTTTAATTATGAAAAACTGGTATCGCCTTAATGATTGTCTGATATACAATTACTACTACTACAAAGAAAATGACAAGTATTGTTTCTGTTTATGTCTCCAGGTCTCATTAATCATTTGTCATGGAGCTTTTGACCACACCACTTGGTTCTCATCAATAGATTGTGTTTTCTCAGTTGCCACAGAAATGTAGCTGTAAAAAATCTTTCATGATTCTGAGCATCTCTAAGACTTTTCTTCTACATTGACTTAAAAGTTGAGCTTGACCTTAGAAAAAGCAAAACAGTTTCAGTTAAAGGTCCCCTTACTGCCTTCTTCTGACCATATCAAACAGTCCTTATAACAAGGATTTTAAACAATTTGCTCATGTTATTTTTGTTGTGTAGCTCTGGCCTGCATTTATTATTTCCTGTGATCTGTGTGTTTGTATGTGAGCAGGTGTCTGCGTTTTTCATGTTTTCATGGCATAAAGAGTATACTTGTATTTTAAATCACATCAGAAAAAAAACTACATTGGAATAAATATACTGAATATGCCTGATGTATACATCCGTATAAAGCACTTTGTTCCATCTTGTTACAGAGAACAACACAAGCATACTTGTGTAAATGGTAAGCCTGAACACAAGACCGTTGTTCAAAATGACAAAACACAACTTAATCTAATGGATTTTTGATCCATAGGACCATGCTGTAATCACGTTACATTCTGTGGACTTGATACCAGAGAAGAGCTCCTTTGTTTTTGTCTGCTCGTACATCTGCTTTGCCTAGAATGACTGTAATTTGTCCCTGAGTCACATTTGAGATGGATAAATGTCTAACAGAACAAAGATTGCCACTTGTCAGGTATAAACCAATCCCCTCTCAGGTGTAACAATCTATTATCGATTCTCTCTGATCTATAGGCTTAGTGCTTGTCCATATCTCTGTGGTGAAATCACTGAAGTCCTGAGAGGATTATGTTTAAGGTTGGGTTGCGGGTCGATTTGCTTGTGACCATTTGCACTGATGCAGTTTCTACTTCTGTAGAGAAAGGCTGTGAGATGTTATCTCTGACATGTTCATTTTCAATCGTAAGAACTCACAGGTGAGTTGGGCGGCTGCAGATGAACATGATTTTATCCTGTGCTTGCAGGATTCGGGTGTGTTATCTGTTACCATGTAGCCTGAGCACAGTATATTTAAAAACTAATCTGATAAACTGACTTGACCACCAGCTCCATCTGAATCAGCACCTAGTCAAATTATTCATAAAATTTTATGGCTGGTGTGGAAAAATTTGCACCCCCTGGTTGATTGGAATGACTGCGTTGGAGCCTGTGTATTACTCATAAATTTAGCAATAAAATATAGATCAACAAAGGGGTGGGTGGGTGGCTGTGGGGGGGCATGCCACAGAGTTATTTGCAGACCTGCAGGCATGTGTGCTGCATACTGATGTGATGAAACCCCACAGACACTGTATGAAACCTCAGATGCTACAGAGAGGTGAGAGCTCGCGCTGTGGAGATGCTGAGCACTAATTCATAAAGCCCACTGGGCCCAGCAGGATCAATACAGCATACAGATGTTTTTTTTTTTTTTTTTTTTTTTTACATCTTGGAGGTGAAAGTAAGCCTTCTGACTTTTGCTTATTTCTGGAAAGTTGACTGATGTACACTTACAACCATCAAAAGACCTGCCCACGATAAAAACTGTCAGGAAAAATAGAAAACCTGAGGCCTGAAGAATGGAGTAATTATACCATTAATACTCAAAATGACATAATAAGAATAGCGCTGGAATTTTGTCAGTTCAACAGTGCAGCGTTTGGCACTCCACGTGGTGAGACAGCAACGAGCATGGCAGGAAGACAAATTGTGATTCTGTACTCCGATTGTACTTGCAAGAAAAATCTATTTAAAAAATGTGTAATCAAATAGTGTGCGCACCACTCTGCAGTATAACTGATGGATTTCCCACGTCCACCAAATCTGGTAAACATATTAATAGATATAGTTTTTGAAAATATGGGAAGACAATCAGTCACTGGCTTGTGCATCAATAGGTCCTGATGAGCCAGGATGATTGCAGGAGCCTGGACAGGTAGCAATGATCAGAAGATGTGATTAAAGAAGAAGCAATCAAAGTTCTTATTGATATAAATGTCATGGCAGAGTAGTGTCACAGAGTCAGGCAAGAGTTAAATCATTGTAGAGCTTATTTGTTACAATAATTCTATTTTTTTTTTACTCCAGTCTGGCTGTGGGGACATTTTTCTTCTCTTTAAGCACTTTTGGCATTTTCTTTTACTGGAATGACTCCACCCATAGAAGCGACTGTGGCATACACTGACAAATTGTTGTCCCACATAAACATATACACTTATTTAAATTAAATTATGGATAACATTGTTTACTGTGGCCTTTACTGGGCTGTGACCAGGCATAAATGGTTATAATGTGCTCAATTGGATAAACAATCCCAGGGGTTCTACAGTATGTATGTGTATGTAGCAAATCAACAACGATGCTTTCTTTCCTTTTCATGTGTGGTATTTTGTTGCTCCATGTGCTGAAGTGGGAGGAGAAAGGCACCAATGGAATTGGCTTCCTGCAACTTTGATGTTCGAGATTCACCTTATTTTGGGAAGGGGGAGAATTGCATCAAAATGATTTGCTAATGTGTGTGGAGTTAAGACTCTACATCTCAAACTCAATGTGTGTATTTATGTTTGTAAATGTGTAAAAGAGCACCAAATTATCCACAAGTTGAATCGAAGACAACTGGATTTGGTTCTGGTTACTTGAGGATGTGTCACCTTTCATCCAAAAAGCTTATTCAAGTATCTACAGCCAGGTCCAGTTGGCCTTGATTCTACATGTCTTAGATAACTGTGACCTGGATGACTGAGAGTCTTCACACTCCCCAAAAGAAGTCATGTAATGTTATTGAACCATAACACCTTGTACAGGGAGGAGGATGGGGTAGATGAATGGGTCAAAAAAGTGTTGCAACTCAAACCATCAATTCTTCCTGACGACTTTGTGCCTAAACCAAACCTTAACCATGGTGATGTCACATCATAAAACATATTTATTTCTCAACAACAATAATGATGAATGATGTTGTCCTGCCAATAAAGGCATTAAGTCAGAAATCAAATAATGTGTGCTTAGATTTTGGAATATAATCCTTTATATGTGATGTTTGCTACATTTGGTCTGCCTACTCAAACCAGGTCAACAGCGCATTGCACACCATTACTGTGTTATTTTCATCACTTTAGTCGGCAGAAACACACATACATCGACCTCCCTCACATCATTATATAATTATGCATATTCTGTTTGTTTATTTGCCTTTTACATTACATTTCTTCTATCCACAATGCTAGGAACACACCGCCTACACACAGTATGAAGGCCTTGTCTTCCGGTCGATCGGCTCTCTGTAGAACCAAATGAAGATGGAGAGTGTACTGTATGTTCACATGATTATGTGTGCCAGATCCACAGTGGCTCCCTGTTTAAATCTTGAGCATCCAGCATAAGACCACACAATTTTTCTTGCTTATCTGCACATCAGACTGGTTGGTTATGACTCAGTTTATTCTTCATGGTTTTCCAGTTTATGCAGTTCTCCCGTGACATTATTGTTACACGTAGACACAATCAGATATAACTGAATATATTCTTTGTTTTGGCGTTGCATTCATCTTTTTATTAACCAGTCTTTCCCTAACCAAGTCTTTTTGTCACCTAACCCTAACCAGCGTGGACATTAAGCCATAGGACCTGCTGTTCCACACCTGCCCAGCAGCTGTCACTCTACTCATCATCTGACCCAAATGGACCTCTCTGTCTGCGTTTGCCACATTATGTTTGTTTCTGTGCGACCTCACAGTATTTTTAGAGATGCGTTTACCACATTTGTCCAGCCTTTAAAACATGCTTTTGGGTACTACGTTTGTGATCTGGGGTTACACTAAGCTTTCATCAGAGTGTGTTATACAGCTATATAGTGCTACAGCTCATGCAGTATTCAATCATTACTTCATTAATTCGAAGAACCTGGTGTATTTTCCATGTTAGAGTCATAAGACGCATTATGGCACAAAATAGTTAGAGAGAGCTGTGTCTCAAGCATAAATCGAAAGCTTTCAAGCTTTTTTAGGATAATGGAATAAGTAAAAGGTCGATGGAAAAATCATTTCTAACTATCGTGTCTTTCTGTTCTTTTTGATGTTCAAAAGAAATAAAGACACAGTGACACCATGCAGAGGGAGAGGGAGAATAAGTAACATGTTATATTAATGGAGAAACACTAACATTAACCATTAGTGTGAGATACAGGGGGTATAGACAAAATAATGTAAACAGGAAGAAGAAGAACTTTAAGGTCACTTCGTGTTGTCATGATTTTCATAATTTTGTTTTTGACAGATGCAGCTACTGTTTGGACACAAAAACAAACAATCAAACAAAAGCCAGTGCTAATTAAAGTGTTGATGCTTTGTGGTGTGTTTACATTACTTTCTGTGCACTCTTTAGAGGATAGCAACCAACTTATAACAGTACATTTGTTTACAGTAATTAGACTAAAAACATCACAAATAAGTTGATGTTTGCTGCACAACACCCATCTAAATGAAATCTATTTCTCATGCTTGTACAGTGAGGCTCACTGTCAGTACAGACTATCAACACTAAAAGCCTTTGTCACAGGAAAACACAAACCCATCTGATAAGATTCTTAACACAAATACAAGAAAAATATAAATCATCTGACACGTCATTTATAAGAGTCAAAAACAGCTCAGCCTGGGGAGGTTTTGTTAGTGATTGTGTTACAGAGTTGTTTGTTTAAATGTGCCTCACAATGTAGCTCAAGCACTGTAATGTGAGAAGGGTCACAAAATGAACCTTGGATAATTTTTTCTTTGTCAATTGTTTGAAAAAAATGCAAAATAAAAGAAGACTGAATGCCATATAGGTTTTTGTTATTGTATAGACATTTACGTAGAAAGTCAGTTTCAACAAAGTGAACTTCTTAAAATGGCTGTTGACACAAGGGTGAATTTCTTTAGAATAACATTTTGCTGAGTACATTGTGCTCACTCCAAGGTCTCTTCCCCCACTGTAGCTTGAGTGATGCCCCTTGAATGTCACTTTTGATAAAAGCATCTGATAAATGAATAAATATAAATGTAAAATTAATCACTTTGCACCCAGGCATGACTCATAGTGTCCTTGCAGCAATGAAAACAATACTGGTTAAATTTTCACTGTCCCAAAAGAGTATTTATTTATTATTAATTTATTTATTATAAATTTATTTATTTTTACCCTTTCATGCATGAATTATGAAATCCTCAGTCAGGATTTTTTTCCTAACTGTTTTTATTATTCTTTAGGCATGAAAAAAAAACAATGAATAAAATTATATATCATGTTAGAATTATAAAATAAAGAAACATTGAACCTTGCTCCAGACACCTTAGATTCTCAGCATCCTCAGCTCCACTGTCACTACTGCTGGCATTTGTTAATACTTCTTGTTCTGGTAGCCATTCATCATCACTGTCATTAGCATCATCCTCATTTGACTCAGGTGGCATTTGCTCCACTATCCTGTAGGCCTTTCTATCATATGTTGTACATGAGCTGTACAAAATATAAAAGACACTAACTGTTGCTTTCATAATGGAACTAATCTACATATAATTTTGTTTTTGTTATAAAAAATACAAGTTACATTCTAACAACATGAAGTAGTTAATTCAGAGCCAAAACAGATACTGCAGATTAAGTATCTTCAAGAACAGCTATGTCTGTACTTTAATCCACTGATGAAACAGCTGCTTATCAGTCACTCGTTCTGTGCAATATTATTTCAAACTGTGCAATACATATAGTACAATAGTATACAGTTCAATCTGTTTCTGTGTATATAATCCTGTGTATATTGTTTCTTTGTTTATATTTTTATTACATTGTCCTGTGTATACTGTTGAAACATAGTTGAAACATAGCCAGTGATGCATGATGTCCAATCTAGTGGACGGATGATTAATCCTTTTCTCCTCCAAATATGAAATCAATATTTGGAAATTTTAACAATAGTATTACTCCTTAGATGTTACTTGATGTTACCATTTTTTTTTTTTATTTTTTTTTTTTTTACCTGCATGGGTCTCCATCTACAGAAGAATTGGCAAGATATTCCTGTGCAGCTCAACATTTCTGGCCATTTTGGTTTTGAGAAATTTGTGTTACATTGACTGGCCAGGTCAATGTAAGTAGACTTACATTGACTGGTTGACAGTGTATGGCTCTAGTGTCCAATGTGGTGGCTGATGTGCAATTCTATCATCAAAACCCATGCATATACAAAAAAAGATTTTCAATTGCTGTCCACTGTAGTGACCACTATGCGTGAAAGGGTTAAGTTTGTCATAATTGTAAGTTAGTCTTGAAGAATATGAAGCTGAGAGACATTTTCTTTGCAATTTCTTAACATACCCCACTATTACATCCTGTAGCTTTTAAGAAGACATCAGCAATACACATTTTGAGAACTGAGGGGCAGCCATTTTTCACAAATCATAACTTAGCAAACATAATTGATTCTTTTAAGCCTAGCAGAGAGAACTATGCTTTCATCTTCTTAAACCATTGTTTTAAAAAGCATTACACATCAAACATCGGTCTGCTGTCAAATCTGTGTACTTTGAAAGTAAGTAGAGACACTAATATCTATGTTCTTGACCATTTCCAATGTGTATTGTGAGTCTAAGCAGGTTAAAACAGACACCAGTTAGCTGTAATCTTGCAGTTGCTACCTCTGTGATGATGTAATGAAACAGAAAGCCATACAGTTTGTTAATAGCAGTTGAAAATAATATAATTCTTCAAGAACATGTTGCACATTATTTTCTGTTCTCAACCCAGAGGCTGTTTACATCAAAGAAAAAATATTAGCTAAATGCCAGTAAATCCTAACTTTGTGAAGTGTCTGTAAGAGACTATAAAGTTGTTTCAATGATTAATTCTTACAAACTGAGTCTCTAGTAAAGCAAGATATTTGTATATCAGAGTGGTTAATTCATTAAGGAATGGGTTCACCGCATTATGTTAGTTCGTCTTGCTCGATCCCCTGGAGGAGCTGCAGAAGGAGATCATATGATTGTCCAAAGATCCTCCACAAGATCTGTGTCATCCAGCAGCCATGTGGAGGACTAAACAAGCATGTCGGGACAAACGCTATGGTCAGACTTATTTGAGAGAATAGCCTGTCAAAGCTTGTTTGGTTTTTGATTCAAACAAACACAAAGTAGTCTAACTTGAAGTGAGCAAGAGTTGCATAACTCTACAATCCAATGATATGCATGACTGGATGACAAGTTTTTCCTGACATGTGTTGATCTATTGCCTGTTCACATTGACAGAACTGCCCCGCTGGGAGTGAGTCATAATCTGATCGAGTGTTTAATCAAAATAAATTGTACATTAACAACAACTTGCATGGGAAGGCACCTATGGGGGGGATGTTATTTCTATGTGTTATGGCAGAAGAAAACAACATCAAAAACATGGCATTGTTCAAGACTGTTCTGTCATAGATTCAGGATTACATTTTATTTTTTATTCCCATCTACTTTTTTCATGTGTGAAATTTTCATGATAATTTTATCAGGTTTAATCTGAGAGGAATCTAAACAAAAAGCTTTCTCGTAGCTAATAGAGCTATGCAGCTCATACAGTGCATGTACTGTACACGTGAAGGGCTAAACACTCTCTGGATAGAATGAGACAAATCAAAAGAAAGAAACACAACTCCATGCTAACATTCATAGCCTGGGGAGATGTATAAATAAGGACACCAGTGGGAAGCACCCAAAAACATAGAAACACTGTAAGAATGTATCATGACACAGAACCCAGCTCATCTCACTTTGACCTTTCCCACTCTGTTTATCACATGTCTTAAGCCTCTGAAGACAGTAATTCCTATTGTCTTTCCTAGCGTTAAATATAAACTAAACACTGACCAGAGCATGCAATTAACATTAGCAAAAGCCCCAAGCATATATTGAGATGTTTGTCTTATCTTGACAAAAAATCATATGACATCTGAGCCATGTGATACTATTAACTGTGAACCAGACAGGGCAGGCTACTGTTTCATTTTTGTTGCTTCGTGTTTTTTCGCTAGATTTGTGCTCAGCTGTGACAACAACAGGCACTTTTAGACCGGCTCTGCTGAGCGTACAGCAAAGGCAGATGTACAGGTGGTTGAAAATTTAAAGGAAAAAACAAACAACATAAAGACACAAAGACTCCAGAGCAGCTCCAGTGTTGTTGGAGGGATTCCTCCAAAGCATATCCCCTCATCATGTTCAACACATGTGATTCAAATTTTTTTCATACACATTAAACCATTCAGTAACCTAGAGGTGCAACAATTAGACAATTAATTAGTCAATTGACAGAAAATTAACTAATGCTTCTCTTTGTGATACATGACATGATAGAAACTCAACTTTGGTTTTGAGCTGTTGGTTGGACAAAACATCATCTGACAAAGATCATCTGAATACTTGAGAAAAAAAATGGTCAGATTAATTGGTGATGAAAATCATAATTTGTTGGAGCCCCACAGTGACCTCCTGAGCACACACACACACACACACACACATATAGTCCCACACACATATAGTCCCCACACACATATAGTGCCCACACTGCAGCCTTTCAGTTTGCATTCTCATAAAGCAATTATAAGCCTCAGGCATACCAGCATCTATTCAATTTAAGATGTTCTGACAAAAGTTAGTTAAGTGTTCCTCATTTTACTACTCAATGCAGATAGTGTGTGTCACTTACTGCTTTCATTCCCATGTCTGTAGAGTGTATTTATGGACACAAAGCACAGGATGGTCTCAGGCCAGTGTTTCTCAGTGTGCTGTGGCCAGTCACTGATTAATATATATTATATATATACATACATAGATATATGTACTATATATATATATATATATCATGTAGACTATGAGTACTCTGTTATGCTGTTGCCCTTAAAGTGACACAGCAAAGCTAGCAAACACATGCTGCCACTATTTATATTATCTTGTTTATATGCACCTTTGATGCCCAGAGACAAAAAATCCCTTTTTACCATGGAAACACTTTCAACTAGATGCTACCTCCCACAGATAGACCTAGTGCAGACATAATGCATGAAACAGCTCTGAGCCGCCCTTTCTCCCTTTCTAGCTGAGGTGAGCAACAGCAGGTTAATTCCCTCACAACAGAGAGGAACGATGATCCCACTAGAAATCAGTGCAAACTTCTTAATGCTCCCGTGAAATAACTTAATGTCACAGGCAATTATACTCTCCACTTTAATGAGTCCTCATCAGCACTGATGGGAGAAATGCATGATGAGGAGGCTGTTCAGTCACCACAGTGACATCACAGTACGCCAAGCCTTTTGACCTGTGATGGAGAGAGACAGTGTAGCCTGTGAAGAGATCATCTTTTTCTACATTTTTTTTTTTTTACATTTATGTGTCATTGAATCAACTGGAGCACTTACTGGGCAAATCACTCAGTGCCTTTGGGGTCCCAGGGAGAAATTAGATTGCGGCTAGGAAACAGTCTGGCAGATAACCCTCCTGTAAAACTGCAAATTGTCATCGAACTAAGCTATCGCTGTTTCCCCTTCTTTCCAGTCTTCCAGTCTCTGCTAAGTTAAGCTAACTGACTGCTGACTGTGGCTACATATTCATCATATAGACATGAAAGTGGTGTCAGTCATCTCCTCTAATACAAGCATTTGGGAATATGCACCAGTTGAAATTATAGGCTCCAAGTCAAGTGACAGTTTCTTTTGTCTTTGTTGTATGTCATTCCCTATCTCTCTCCTTCCATTTCAAACAGGAAAATTGACTCTGAAAGCTGGCTTAGAGATCTAGTTCTAAACTAAAGTGGCCTTTCAAGCTAGACTAATTCAAAGTTGCCTTTTCATTTACACTAGTTTTGAAAGTGAACTGACAACACTGTTTGGGGGTTTTACACAACGACAATAAAGATATTTGATTTTCCTTAAGGAAGGCAAACACTTCTTCTGGACTGTAAATAAACCTCCAAGGCAGCAGGTACAACTTCAGAATAATGCTGTTTGTCACATGGTAAATGGTACATGCATTACTTGGTCTATTTCAGTGCAACAAGCTGTTACTGACAGAAATGAACTACACAATCATTTTGCCATTTTCACATACACATAAAAAAATGCAGTTGACATTAATTCACTGCTTGAGCCCAGGTTATTCCCACAAAGAATAAAACCATGTGCTGACCGCTTTAAGGGTTTAATGTTTGTGACTGTATACTTTTCTCTGCCTCTGTTGCTGTGTCTGTTTTTACTCCTCTGATGCCACCATATTGTGATCTGTTCCAGCTTTTAAGAGCTGCCTGAGGCCAGTGTGGTGTGCGCATTGTCTCATTAACGAGCACTAACATTTTGTAGGTGGTTACAATTAAGTAGTCCAGAACTCTGTTGTCAAAAAGTAACTAATCTGTATTTAAGATGTTTTTTAAAAAGCCTGTTTTAAACTAGGATTAACTATTCACTATTAAGACCTGCTCTGGGTGTAATCTACTCCCTGAAACTGGCTATAAACATTTATACACATTAACTAGCTCATGTTTATTCCCCACTTGATGCAGGTTGAAGTTTTATTGATTGCTTATGCTCTTTTTCAGGGATGTCCTGCTTCACATTCACACAGGTGCACGCCTTCACACTCAGGAGCTGACCGGGGCAAGCACCGTCCTCCGCTGTCGGCCACCAAGCAGATGGGAGGTACGACCCTACTAACCCTGTCTCACACCAGAACTCACTCTGCAGCTAGGAAACAAGTAGTGCTCAGGTTTGGAGATTTGTAGCAGTCACCAGCCCATATCGTCAAGGTTTGGAAAACTGTGGCTGACTGTTTACACTGATACCCACATTAGCTCAACTTTGGCTTAGTAGGCTACACAAATGGCATTTTACGAGTAATATTTTCGCAGAAAATCTTCCTACTGTAGCTTTAAATAACTGATATATGGTTGACTTCTTCTAAGAAACAAGCAATCACATGAAGCATGGGCAGACTGAGAGTACTGTATTTATCTCAAAACAAAAAAAAAACAAAAAAAAACACAAATACAACTAAGCAAATAAAACTGGGAGAAAAAGGGAACCTTTAAAATGGATTATTACAAGCAGGTAGAGTATCAGCTAAAACTTTGGCTCTAACATCCTGCTGCAATTATGCAGCAATTGGCAGTTGAGGATAAAAGGTTTTTGAAGGTTTAATCTGCTGTCAGCTGAATTTCACATCTCAAGACTTTGAGAAACCCTTTGAGTCCCTTCATGGTAGAGTTTTGCATCGTCATTACTTCACCATTATGGCCCTCCTCCACTGAGAAATCAGCATGAACTCGTCTCAGACGTGAACATACCACCATGAACATACCACTTGCTGAGCTGCCACTGGTCCCAGCCTTCAGGCTGAGAAAACAACATGGAGCGGCTCTGGAAAAGTATTCAATTCCCCCATTTATTTCTTAATCAAAATCAGTTTCTCTTTTCACAGCTTCATCATGTAAACCACTTTCACAAGGAGCAGCTGACAATTAACACTTTTTTGTTTGACAAAATTATGAAACCTCATATTTGTATCATCAGTTACAGTAATAACAGGACTAAGTGTCTACAGCCATGCAAGCAGCTCTGAGGCTGTATTTAGTCACAGTGGTGCGCTAACCCAATGTTCAGCATGCTAACATAACGTGATGATGTTAACCAGGTATAAAGTGTATGTCTTACTTTACCATATTAGCATGCTAACCTGAGCAAATTAGCACCAGCTTGATGGGAATGTCATCGGTTTGCAGGTATTTGGTCATAAACTAAGTACAGACAAGTTGAAATTTTGACCAGACAACAGCACTAGACAAACAGTCTGGGACGACAAGTTATTACAGTTCATTTAAAGGGGAGAATGAATGTTTGTACCATATGTCAGGGCAATTCATCTAATAGCTGTTGAGGATATCATGTAACAATAAACACATACAAAAATGGATTCGCTCTGGGTTTCAAGAACACTTTAGTGAAGCCAGCAAAGTCAAAACCCTCTGGACTTGCTGTTTTATTCTTGCAGACACTTTGCCACTCAACATGTTTTTGACTTGTAGATACAATCTTCATAGACACTCTTGATAACACCAATTACACTCTTGTTTCTATCTCTGGGAAAGAGGGATTTATGTTCACACATCTAAATTGAAGAGATCACGTTGATAAAATATAAATTAATGATGTGACTTTCATTCAGGGAGGAATTTTCTTTTGCTGTCAATAGCTGTCAGAGCTGAGTTTAAAGAGCTTATTGAAGCAGGTCTATTGTGTGTTCAGGACCAGTGAGCATCAGAGAGTCACAAAGTATTCTATATGAAGGCCACTGTGGAAATAATTATAAAAGTGTGTCCTTTGAACAGTTGTTGGATCAGGAAGGAGCCATCATAGGGAATGAACAAAAGAGCACCTGACACCTGAATGAGGAAAAGCTTAAATATATTCCTGCTGACCTCTGGTCAGATCCCAGCTGGGCCCTCTCTGCTGCACTGCCCCCAACTCTGGATCAACTACTGTCCTTTAAAGCTGCTGCTTTATGTCAGGACAAAGCTCTGAAGAATAATATCACATCTTTGGTAGAAGGGTTACACAGTAGCCTTGAGGGCATATTCACCATTAAAAACTTAATTGCTAGTGATAGCCTGAATCATCTCGGTTTCTTAAAGCTGAAACTAATCATAATTTGGTGAAAAATAAAAAGGGGGAGAAGTTTAAAAGCCGCGGGAAACGTGTTTTAATTGAAATGCAAAAAAGAACACAAATCTCTTTCTGTGTAAAAGTAATTGAACTGAGTGCCTCAATTGCACAGTTGTTTCTGTTGTGGAAGTCCCTTAGATATGTTTCTATCGCCTATTCCTATATTAAATCTTTTGAAGTAACCTTGAAGAGGTAATTGTTATATTGAGTTTAACTGATGCTGAATTTTTATCAAGTTACTTATATTAAAGTTTGAACATGAAAGTCTTGGTCAACTGTTTATTCATCAAACTACAGAGTGAACATGTAGCACATTGTGGATCTGTTACATTGAAATAACTAATGCACCACTGAGGAGACTATGTCTACTCTCCTCCTTAATTTCAAGTTGTTATCAGGCCTCAGCTCAAAGTGCCATCGTTTGATTTGCTTCTCTCATTATGACATAGCAAATGATCTTTGAAGGGAGGGAACTAGTGTGCGCTGAGGCGCGCACTGTTGGGTAAAGCGCACAGCGGAAACGCACGGTGAATAGTCAGATCATTGTTTGCTTCCAGAGATGTTGTTGTTCCAGAGACCATCATTGCTCGTGTGGTCAGATTTGATTAGAGTCTATCTTTTCCTGTTTTAAATCACAAAATCTCTCCAGGGGGGAATCCACCAACTCAAGGAAAGCGTATACGCGCTCTTGGAGAGTTCGTGAGTTTGCTGCCCAAGTTTGGAGACCAGACGGCTGCTGGAGAGCGCCCGGTGCGCGCGCTTTAAGTACAAACCACACCGAGGCGATTTACTTGGGAGGACCTGAGGATGAATTCCACGGACGTATTTTGCAAAAACAACCAAACAGACAACTTCACCGACCCGTCATGTCTGAACTCAACTCCCCCGTCGTACAGCCACATCGACATCACCACTTTCATGCACATATTCCCCTCCATCTACGGCATCCTGTGCTCAGTTGGAGTTATAGCCAACGGACTGGTCATCTACGCGGTGGCATCATGCAAGAAGAAAATGGTATCAGACATCTACGTGCTGAACCTGGCTATAGCAGACATGCTCTTCTTGCTGGTGATGCCCTTCAACATTCACCAGCTGGTCAGAGACAGGCAGTGGGTTTTCGGAAACTTTATGTGTAAAGCAGTTGTGGTGGTGGATGTCAGCAACCAGTTCACCACAGTAGGAATTGTGACTGTGCTGTGCATTGATCGGTAAGTGTCAAATCCATCAATATTGCAGAGTTGATGCCTGAACAGTGGGTCAGTGTTTTGTTAGTATTCTTTCAGAAAGAGAGGGAAAATGACTCCGTTATTTATCTGGAATTTAACACTATTACTTCTACTACTAATAAAACAACAATAACAGCAATAATAGTAAAAAATAAGAATAAAGGTAAAAGTATTTAATATTCTCCTGTTACCTTATGATTTACAGGTGCCATGATACTAAAGGAAGTAATCACTAAACAGTCCATCTAAAAATACACTAATGAGTGTGGTAATCATCTGCAGCAACCTAGGAAGACATGATGTTCCATGCATAAAAGCTCTATGTGTCATGTTTATGATCTGAACACATTCAGGACATTTAAATGAGTCCTTATGCCTTCAGTGTTTGACTGCTAAACATCTCCATTTGAAGGTAATCACCACCGTTGGAGTTATTTCCACAGCTATAATGTCACACGTCCTCCGAATAATATACATAATGTATTTCTGTAGGGCCACTAGACCAGCTAATTGCACACTGATGAGCAGCATCTGTCTTGAAAAGCATCCTTTACAGGCTCTGTAACATTTAGAAGTGGATTCATTACTTTTATTTTTATCATACCATACCGTACAGTCTGGTTATCACAACAGTGTAACTGTATTCTTTCATTTGGCAAAGAGTGAAGCAAATAGTGGGAAAACAATCGAGATCAAACACAGCTTTTTAAAAAAAGTAATTTTAGACTGGCATCTCATGTTAAAAACATATAAAACTAATAATGTCTTACAGTGAAGAAAAGAAAAAAAAAGGTAGTGCATGTTTCGCGATAGGGTAGAAAAAGATACATTTCAGAGCAGAGAGGAGCAATCATTGGGAAAAAGCTACATCATTGTAGTGTTAGACATCTTTTACAGGGCTGAATAAATGCCATCCAAATTATTGTAGTGAGATGTTTCCATTTGACAGTTCCAATCACACACCAGAGCCTGATGTTCTATATAATTAAAATCACATTTTGTTGTTTATCTGTGTTTAGGAGCACAGAGTGCAGCCACAGTGAGAGAGTTGACTTATAATTTTACCAATTTCCATCTGTCAAAAAAAACAACAACAACAAAAACAACAAAATGTTGGTTTCCTGGTCCTGCCTACAAAGCCGGTGCTGTTTTAATCAATACAGGAACAAGTTATGTCTGCGCTGTGTAATTTCATTTTATGGCAGTTTTGTGGATGTCAACATGATTCTGTTTCCAAATCCCGGCAGAGTTAAAATCAAAGTACAAAACATTTGTTGAATAACAGCTCAACACTTTGGCTGTGCTGATATAAAGTGTCTACAGGGTTTTTATAGGCAGGTAAAAGTGCTTGCAAGAAATATTTAAAGACTATAAACAGATACTTTTCGTTGTGGATGCTGTCAAAAGAAACCAGTAATGTTGTTTTTCCTTACACTACAGATAGATCGATAATCTACACTTCCATGGTTGATACAATTTGTGCCAACTGATTCTTCCTCTGTATAAAAGTTAAAGAATGTAGCCACATTAACACTTGCAAGGCATAAAATATTTAGTGTAACGTGAGGCTCACACGAGTTTGGACAGCTCAGTGGAAATGTAGTTTTTGATCATATCTAACTTGGCTGATCTGATCAGTCGGTCAGAGGCTTGGTATTGATCTGCACTTACTGATTCCATTGTCAGACTAAAAGTATATGTATTTGACATTGACTCACGACATCAGCTTCTGTTGGTGAGCAGAATGCTAAACTACTGATTTATGGACTTAGATAATTGCAATTTAACAGGATGTTCTGGAGAAAATCATGAGAATGTTGGCATCTTAATAGTTTCCTCGCTCCTTCAATCTCAGAAGACAGGTCGTGCATGAGTACAGTTACTTGTAACATGAGGACAGCAACTGAAAATATGTAATTTGCTCCACTTAAGTGACTCTTACTGTAAGTGATGACAAAGTGGTCATTAATTTCCTGCAAATGCCCTAAAGCCTGAGGTCGATTTTGACTAAACTAGCTGAGCAGCCCCTCAAATTGAAACACAGCCAAATATAAAGTCCAGATGGAAATGTGTTCATTTTCTACTGCTAAGTCACCATGTCTAAATTATACTAATTTTCCACTGCACTCATCACTTTACTGAGCACGTAATATATTGAGAGTATATCTTTGACATGGCACTTGGTTTCATCATTCCTTGTCAGGGATGAAAATGACCTCTTTACATGCACTTCAGCAAAGTGTTCAGCTTTTATCGTCTGTGTCTGAGACTGCAGTCCAGCTCTGAAAAAATGACTTCTTCCTCCTAGGTACATCGCTATTGTCCACCCCACTTCGGAGAAGAGGACCATCCACTGGACCATCATGATCAACATCCTGGTGTGGCTGGGCAGCTTCCTCCTCACCGTCCCGGTCATGATGTACGCCAAGGTCGAGCGCAGGCAACACTTGGAGGTCTGCATGATGTACCTGGATGGGCCCGAGGACATGTACTGGTACACTTTCTACCAGTCCATCCTGGGCTACATCATCCCTCTCATCATTATCAGCACCTTCTACTCGCTCACCCTCTACCATGTTTTCAGCTCTGTTCGCCGGGTGAAACGGAAGCAGTCCCTCTGGGCTAAAAGAGCCACCAAGATGGTCCTGATGATCATTGCAGTGTTCCTGATCTGCTGGTCGCCCTACCACGTCATTCAGGTGATCAACCTGAGCAACAATACGCCAACTATTGCCTTCATCTACGCCTACCACATCAGCATCTGCCTCAGCTACTCCCACAGCTGCATCAACCCGCTCATGCTGCTCATCTTTGCCCAGAACTACCGTGAGCGTCTTTGCCGCAGAAGCGCGCTGTACAACTCCCAGCACTCATCCAAGCTCACGGTGGTCAAAACAGATGGCTCCAGTACAGCCAATGACCCCAGCTACCGCTGTACTGTCATCTAATCAGAAAGATGAGCACTTTGTAGATACATATGTAAACATTTTGCTGCCCACCCTTGGTGAATGGTCTTTCCCTTGTGGTAATATTCTCCAGCTTTTTCATCATTGGAAATCGATACAGTACAGAAAACTGGGTATAAAGCAAGAGCAGCAATATCTACCATGACTGAAAGAAGTAAAACACAGGTCATGTCAAAGGTTTTCAACAGAAAATGCAAGGAGAAAGAAACAGATCTGCTCTGAAGAACGAAAGCACGCTAAAATGGAAAGTGACGGTCTCTGAGCCAAAACTAGAGGGAATTTCAGCACTGACTTCAAAGACGCACAGATGGGAGGGGACGCTGAGGGGCGACTCAGGTGTGATGCTTTTTTCCTTCTGGACTGGGAGCTTTCATTAACCTTTATCAACCACAGGCTACATCCACTGACGGTATGTGTGATCTGTCACTGGCACAAGCACTACCACATTCAAGTCTGAAATATTGTGATATTCACTAGTCTTTCACCAGGTCTGTTAGCCAGCTTCCCAAGGGCTCATGATGAAATTAAATTCCAGTTAACTGTAAGAGTTGTTGAAATTTCAGCTTCACATATCGCAACGTCTTAATCTGAACAGATGTGACCTGCATTACGTCGTTAGTGGAGCCACTTTCTAAAAAGAAACCATGTGAATGGCTTATAAATTATAACAAATGACTTTCTTATGGTTAATAAATAATGTAGTAATTCTTTCTATATCACTTTTAAGGAATTAAGAATAATAATAAATTACAGCAATTCAAATTGTTCAAAAACAATTTAGCAGGTGTTTATTCTCTTATCTGCAATAATGCTGTTATAAATGTCTGTGACTATAAAAGTCCATATTATAAATGGTATAAATGGTCATTAAGTTTGGTTTTAAAGGTTTAGTCTGCCCTTCTGAGTATCAATAAGTTGTCAATAAATTGATTTTGGTCCTGATTGTCTGCCAAACCAATGAAATATAGTTTTCTTAACCTGGCAACCCAAAATGCTCTCTTATTATTGGCTCATAACTATATGAGTATATGATTTGTTAACCATTAATAAAGCCATTAAATATGACTCACTTATTAGAGAGTGGTAGCCACTAATAATATATATTGCATCATATATCATTGAAAAAAGTTGGAAAAAAAAAACAATGTGGCAATTTCTTCTGTAGTCAAACATTATAAAAAACATCTCAGAGCAGATTTAAACAACAGAAAACGTGTCAGTTTTTCTTGGTTTTGTAGTCTCATGACAAACATCTGTTACTAAGAACAGCAAATTCCTGACTCTTGTCAGTATAAGAACTGTATCTCACGAGTATCTGCTAATGACTGACACCTAATAATGGCGCTGAATGGTTAGTACACTGTTTGAGGAAGTGTTTTTGCCGTAAGTACAGTATTTAAAGAGAGAATACTGGTCGCTCATCCTTGACATAGACTCAAAGTCTGTTGTTTTGCTATTTCTAGACTGAGAAGAACGGCCCATTTCTGTTTGTTTTCGCTGGCTAATCGCTGGAAAATGCAGCATAAAACACCAGTGACTGCTTAACACCCAATGTCTCACCAAAATAAAGATCTTGCAGATTGCTAAAATAGGCCTGCGGTGGTACAGTTAATCCCTGTGGATGTATTATGGTCTTTATGATTGGTTACAAAATAATACATATCAGACAATCAGCACCTATCTATCTTTGTTTATTTACCCAAGTCCTTAAGCCTCATGTGCTACACTTACTCAGCAACATCACCATCAGGGTTAACTAAACGAAGGCTTCTATAAGGCATGAATAAACACAGCAAAGGACAACTACATACTGATAAGATTGTGACTTGGGAGGAAAGTTGGTTAAACTCGTAGATTAAAAAAACTAATACTATATATATTGAGCTAGACGGTGTTCATTACTGTGGTGGTGTTCTCCTGATGTCCTATTTAATGTACAGTCTCCTTCAGATTGTGACTGTTGTTTGTTATTTTCGATGCAAGACCAATTTGTATTCACTCAAACTGCTCAGGAGCTAAGTTTGGGCTTTGAAATGCATTTTTTGTGACAAGGAGCTTTTTTCATAATGGACTCAGAAGACAAACACAATGATGTTGCAGAGACAACAAAGACAGCATGAAGGACACAAAATGCTCTTGCACTGATATCATGTAATTTGTCTGATTATTCATTTGCATAATGACAAGTGAGAGGCAGTGCACGGGAAAATCATATTTGCATTATCTTTTGTCATCACGGTTATTAAATATGTTTACAATGACACTGGAGCACTGAATGTGATGTACTGTGTGTCCTGTACACAAATCACTTGTCCATATGCTGAAGTAGATGTGCTATCATATATGGTTCTTCTCTGTGCTGTGTGCAAAGATTGTAGGTATTGTTTCACTTTGACCAAGGCTGGAAAACCAGCAGGGCAAAGTGGACAGCTAGGCCCCGGGGACATAGGCTCACTCGGTGGAAATTAGTTTGTGGTAATTTGATAACATGCAAATTCTTTTGATAATGTGCACCACTAGTGCACAATATAAACTGAACTGCTGAGGGCCGTGAAGTGACAAATTTTTACCTCATCTCAAGGTCCTGTATTCTAAAAGAGCACTGTGTCATAATCTAGTTATAACTTTAGCGATTCAGTATTACACTTCCACAAAGACTCACAGGATACAATAGAATGGTCAAAAACAAAGCTGAGCTCAAGATATCCAGACATTTATTTGCCACGCTCAAGAACCCTAAATGCAACCAATAGCATCTTTTTCTTGCTCAACGCCTATTAAAATACCACATCTTTCAAACTCTAAGCTGTAGTCCTCCAGTTTGCAAAGCAGGCTGTCAAAGCCATGCCAAGATAACCCCTGATGGCATCTCTCTGACATAATCAGATCAATCAAACATTATTTTCTCAGACTTGACAAAACACCCCCAGAGTCACAGAGGACATTATGTAACTGTTTTCACCAATAAGTCCTCCATTGCAACACATACTTGTTTTCTGCTCTGACGCCACTACAGGCAGGACGACGTTTTTTTTCTTTTTTTCTTTTTTCTTTTTTTTCTGAGCTTTCCAAAACTGTCACTGCTGAGAAATAAATCTGTTTTATGATCTGGTGTAGATTTGATTAGATTTGAGCACAAAAACAATGTTGACTGTTGGAAGGAAACAGGAAGGGAACAACAGCCTCCCATGTCCCGTGTTTTATTGACCCACCGACACATTTTGACTTCCTCCCCAGCAGAGTTTATATCTAGTTAACAAAGTCACACTACTTCATATGTTGTGGAAATGAGCCATAATTCCTATAGCTGCCAGAGCGCTTTGTCACTTGAACATAAACATATGTTGTTTTGGGGAATTTTGCTTGGGGAAAGTGACTTTCTCCTTTTCACAGGTTGAGTGGGACATTGTCATTAAAACTGACATTAATTTGTAAAACTGATGGAATTCTTCTTTAATATCACAGCTAATATTATGCTTACACAATAAATATTCCTAAATAAATTTGAGTGTAATCAAATTATCACAAACTGACTTGAGAATATGGGGAGAATATGATTTTTGCTCCTAATCCTCACAGAGAGTAAATCCAGCCTGGACATTGATATAGTCTTTCTCAGTGTTTGGTATTGTGGTTGTCACTCATTTTTTGATGTTGCAGTTGTGGTTATACTATATCCACTGGCCAATGGAAGCATTTCAAGTTGATGTGGTTGTTGTAATCTGTCGTATAACTTACTTGGCATAATTTATAATCAACCAATATATGAGTTATATCTGAATATTAACATTGTTTGTAAAGATTCAGACTGATGTTGTGCAGTATACTTTTCACTTTCAATTGTTTCCCAGTCGTTGTCAATGGAGAAACTGCAGCCTGTACTTTGATAGTCACTAATTTAAGGAGTGTCACACAAACTGTTGTCCAGAGACTACTTTCATTAGTAGTCTGCTTTTATTTATTTTTTATTATTATTTTAACAACTGTACCTAGATGAGATTCAGACTTTTAATCAGTGATTGGTGCAGTGGTAATATTAGAGATTTATCTTTGATTGCCCTCACCCACATCAAACAAAAACACTTGACTTTGCTATTTACAGTTTTTCTCATAAGCTCTTAAGTTATTTATGAGTGTAGCAGGCTGCTTGGGGATGCCAAGTTAAACAGTAGAAAGGTCTGCATGAAAATAATAAGTACTGCCATTTATGGTGTGGAAGTCTATATGCCTCAGGTTTGTCTGATGATGTGTCACATACTGTGGAAGTGAAAGTCACAGGGTTGACAGTTTCAGAGTCACAAACAATCCACTTAACCCTGGATGTGACCTCAACTTTGACCTTGGTTCTTGTTTGATGCTCATGTTAACAGCTGCAGATTCAGGCTGCGGAGGATTTCATAAACTGAATTAAACACCCTCTGAAGTATCAGTGTGTCTCCGCAGCAGTTTTGTGAATGATAGATTTTTTTTCCTGTCACAGAGCCAAAATGCTTTAGGAGTTATGGATCCTTGGTGTAATTTGATTTAAAAGTTGTGGACACAGTTGAACAAAATTATCATGGTAGCTTAAATTGTAGCTTTGCATTTTTTTTTCTTTCCTATTTAACAAGATTGTTGTGGGTAAACAGTCCTGCCAGCCCTTATTTTCAGACTGAATGAGACTCACAGCAAATATGCGATGCTAATGTGCAGTTTTCATTCTGAGAAAAACAAAGCACATGCAGATATAAATATAGAGCATTCCTGTACAACAGAAAAGGAGTGTTTTGTGATGGCCTTGTCAGTAGCAACATTTCTGTTTTGACTCTGATGAAGTTGAAAATGTACTTGTGGAGAAGGTGTGACTTAGAGGATACCACTCGTGCTACTAGTTGGTTAGCTTAGCTTAACATAAAGACTTGAAATGGGGGAGGGGGGGTGGGGTGGTGGTGGAAAATATAATAAAAATAAACAAAATAAAAATCACATAATTGAATATTTGTACCTTGTTTGTGTGATCTGTGGTCAACCAGCAGAGAATCCAGGAAGTTACTGCACTTATAGGCTAACTCTTGTAGCTTACCACTTGTAGTTTTTACATTTCTGTTTGTGGACAGAGATGTAACATAGCCAATTAATAAACTAATTAATGAATCCTAGTTGGGAGATTCTTAAAACCTTAAAGAGAGTCAGGTTGGCTTCTCTCTGTTCCAGTCTTAATGCTAAGCTAAGCTAACTGGCTGCTGGCTGAGCTGTGCAGACATGAGAGTGGTATCAATCTTCTCAACTCACTAATATAATCAAGATTAATGGTCAAAATGGAAAATTCATTTCTTTTTGATTAAACGTTCTTTACATATTTACAAGTATAAGACAGCAGCAGCTGCAAGAGAAGACAGGTATTACTGATGCCCACTCACTCAATATAAATAAATGTGTACATTCCTTTTTGAATGGAAACTACTTTTATTCAAAAATAAAAGTGAAAAAAGAGTCCTGTCTTCCATTGTGTGTGGAAATTTGTCACTGTCATTCTCTTTTAAATGTGATTTTCAGCTCTTTATTCAAAGTGAGATCTCATAGTTTGTGTGTTGACAGTTCATTATTAAAGGTAGGAGAGACCCTCCTCTTCACATCCACTGGTACAAACAGCACCTGCTTTGCACCAAAAACACATTCCAGTCCTGATTCAATAAATGGTTGGACAGCAGTCCTTTTATGATCTGGGCAAACACATAAATCACATGATTTTCTCCTCACCTCTCCTCTGCACCGACTCCTCTCTCCTATCTCACTGAAGCAGATCCCTTCGAGTCCCACAGGAGACAACATAAATCAAATTACGGATTCTTTACACTCATGTCTAAGGCCTGGGGAAAAGAAGCCAAACTTTTTCTTCCTACCTTACAGGAAGCGCTATCATCATGAGATCATAAAAGATGCACATCTGACAAATTGTCCACTCTGCTGCTGAAACATTAAAGAAGATCACTGCATGTAGAGTAAGTGGGCAGGTTTTACAAGGCTTCTCAGGTGCTCAGGTGGAGAGTTATGGCTGACCAACCAACGCTGACTGTAAAAACTTCACTTGTTAACACTAAAATGCTGCGGTAGCACAGTGCTGTCGCAATAACTTTAATATTACACTTGAAAATATTGCCCTGTGGAAGTGAAAGCAAGAAGGCTTCCTCTACATTTTGGAGAGTTAGACCACAAATGAATAGCGTACACATTTCAGCTCATCCAACGTCCAAACCCAAACTTAATCCAAATATCATCCTACGCAGCACTGCTATTTCTATGTTGTCACACTGTGTTGCCAAAGATGACGCACAGGCTATAAAAAGTTTTGGTAATGTTCTGTATTCTATATTTTTCTTGGTGTCAACAAATCCAATAAAAAAAACAAAATCAACAAGTTTTGAGCTATTGACTAACAGGCACTGTCTGTGTCAACACATTCTCACTCTCAGCTCATCACATACAGACGCTGCTCCATTGTTTCCCAGAATATACTAAAAAATGCAGGTGAACCACACTAATGCACTGGCTGACATGTTCCATTATTACAATAAACATGGGCGCTGTTGCTTATTCTAAATCAGTCCCACATGAACCATCCAGCTGTAAATACTCACCAGAGCACCTCAAAATGCTCAATTTTCTCCTGTTTGGGCAAAATGTGCGAAAACTACTGTTCCCAGCAGTCTTTTGTTTCAAATGTGAAACTATATATCTGTAAGCCATTTTAAAGACTTATAGCTTCAGTGGGAGCCAATGGGCTGTGGGCTGATTTCAAAAGGCAGGGTAGAGAAATCAGGAAGTATTGAGAAAAAGGCAGTTTTAGTCTTTTCATGGGATTTGTCGAGAATCAGAAAATTATGGAGAGACACCAGCCTTATCCTTAAAGCAAGCCCACACTGTTGTGTGTGCTCACTTGTCATCTACCTTGACTGAAACAGCGCTCTTCTCCATTCCTCCCACCCTGGTCACTTACATAAAGAGAATGAATACCAAAAACAAATCTTCTGTCACTGCATTTCAGTCAGCCAGCTCAAGCAGAATAGATTATTATGTGAATGTAGAATATGTCCTGTGTTTGCTGTCTGGCTCTGACTGTGCCACAAGTGACAGTGGGTGGCTGTGGCTCAAGAGACAGAGCAGGCACCCACCAATCAGAAGGTCGGTGGTTTGATCCCCGGCTCCTTCTGTCCGCATGCTGAAGTATCTTTGGGCAAGATACTGGACCCCAATTTGCCCCCGATGTGTCATCGGTGTATGAATGTGTGTGAATGTGTTAGAGAGCACTTAACATGTGTAGAACAAGTGCTGTACGAATGTGTATGTGAATGGGTGAATGTGAGTGTGAAGCACTTTGAGTGATCAATTTGACTAGAAAAGCGCCATATGAGTAGAGTCCATTTATCAATATCAGCATGACAGTGAGGAAAGAATACACCACCATGATTAAAAGCATGTGTTGGATGTGTTGCTGTGAGATGAGTATGACATCTAAGTGTTTCAGCGGGCTTGAGTTCTCTGTCTGAACCAGCTCACAGATCTGTGATTTCTGTGGCCGCAGGTGCAAAGTTAAAATATCCTGAACGTGCAAAGGACCACATGGGACACTCATCCTCAACAACTCAAGCACAAACTGATGATTCGGGCACTCAGAGGCCTGAAGTACATGGACTTAATGCACTCAAGCACCCCACAGTGCAAATATGTAATAAACCAATACTGTGTGGTTTACTGCCTATGAAAAGCACCGGAGAAAAGATCCCTCTCACTGCAAAAACTACATCCTTTCTGACTGGGGCTTCATCGCACATGGAAGCCAGCCAAAAAACCCTTCCTGAGGTTGGTGAGTGCTTATTTACATGCACACAGCAGAAGAGAGCCGCATGAAAAAAGGTTTAAAAACGTGTCTGTTTACTCTATGTCACGAAATACTAATTAATGTGAAAGTGTTCCTTACATCTCAAATGACATCAGAGCATTTTCACAAAACTTGCTTTCCGTATTTACACAACAGGGATATGATTAAATGTCTCCTGCTTCCTCCTTTGTCAGTTGGCAAACAACAAAATTGAGCACTACAGCCATCATCTGGTGAGGAGGGAGGTCAAATCAATAGACAATTTTGACAAACATGTCCACACATTTTGCCTGGTCTCAGCAGGTTAAATGTGCGTTCTGTCATCTCCTATTCTCTGTGATCACTCACTACAAGTGTTTCTCTCATACATCTTTATGATTTTGCTGTTGTAGATAACTGCAGGACTGAAAATCACTTAGCTTTTCATAGTTTATAATGCTATTTTAGCACGGCTAACGGTAATACATGGGGCGCTGCATTGGAATCATCATTCAAATGACTGCTTTATACTCATGTAGTCACACACCAAGACAAAGGCACAATATGTCTCCATTGAGTGATTAGCTGTAGGGGAGTAACTGAGCGAGCACAGAGAGAGCTGTTGGCTTCTTGACGTTGTTGCTACACAAAAGTACCCACCACGTCTGTGAAGGTTGTCAAAAGCACAGTTTTTTCCTCACCTACACTCCAATGAGACATAATTTGTGGTCAGATTCATCCATCGCGGTGAGTGTTTTTAAAAAGCTTGGTTCTCAACTGTGTAAAACAGTGGTTTAGTGTGGATAGAAGGACAAAATGAAGAGAGAAAAAAAATGTGTTTTCAGTTTTATCTCCATCAGTGTTGACACAATCTAAAAGCTCAGATTACATACAGTTGGTCACTAATCAGATTTCTCCTCTGCGCCTCCGCCTCAGCCTGGGTCAGAAATCGGAGAGGTTTGTCTTTATCACACTCACACATTTTTTCTAAGGATTCGTCAGAATCTGAAAACCCACATTCCAGCTGTTTCTTAGAGCATCCTAGAGACTTGTCTTGTGATGTTATCTGAATATTTCCTTCTCAAATGTTCCCAAAGATGTTCATTGGGGTTGAGGTCTTGTGACTGCTGACGAAAAGCCTTGCGAGTGAACACTTGTTGCTATTCCTCAGATAGGCTCTGATGCATGTTTAGACTTATTATCTTGCCCAAAAACAAATCCTCTGCAACACTTCAGAGTCAGAGCTGGTTTCACTGCTTGTCTCTGCAGGAGAGAGTGGCATTCATCTTTGACTGGAGTGGAGATGATCCTTTTCAAGTCACTAATTCCAATACCAACAGTGCTTGAATGTAGGTCATAAGCACTGATGCATTAACGTGATATGTGGCTGATGCACTGATCACATCCATTTGTGTTAAAAATTTGTTTCATCTAGAAGAAAAGACAGTATTTCTAGGAGTTATGTGATGGTATTTTTTGGTGCTTTTGCTTTTTGCTCCATATTAGAATTACAACTAACAGTATAGTTGCAATAGAAATCTCTGATCAAATTAAAGCATCACGAGAGGCAACAATAATGTGGATCAAAACTTACAACCTTTATTTATCTCACTTGCTTTTCCTCCTCCTCTCCCTGCCTTCATTTCTTTAAGTCTTCCCTTTGCATAATATCCATTAGATTATTTTAAATCTAAACTTAATTAATCCTCAGAAGTGAAACTAGTTTTCTCACTCGAGCACAGTGGCGAGCAGCAAAATGCAAACAGGTCCCAGCAGAAAATATGAAAGACACACTGCGCTACAGTGACACACAAATTACACACATTCCAAGAAGATATTAATGTAACTCAGGAGCCAGCCAAACACTAAATTAAATTACAGCTGATCAGTCAATAAAAGGTCAATCACAACTAAAGACAAGACCAATAAAATTACACATATACGACAAAACCTTAAAAAACAAGATTCCTGCAACAAGGCTAAAACTAAAGCTGAAGTCTGGTAAGTCTTGGCAAAACAAACCAGCCCAGCAAGATATAAGAGTATGATTTTAGTTACAGTAAATCTGAATTGTCCTGAGGAACCATTTATTTGTATGGCTGACAAATGAACTTGTAGAGAAGTAAAGAAAACATACAGACATCATGTACAAGGCTGTTAATTGTCTTCTATTTGTGCACTACATACATGATATAAACCTCTTTACTGTATAATAACTGACTCACAGTCAAAGTGTGACCACTAAAGTGACAAAAAAAACTCTTTCATGGTGTCCTAAAGTAAAAATACCTTCAGAGAAAATGTGTGATCTTGACTTTGTAGTTACTAGAAAATATTGTTCTGGGATTAGAGGAGGGAACTGACAAAGCTGTTGGTATGCGCTTAATTGTGTGCATCAGTGTGTGATTGTCACTGGAAGCCATTTGTGCATTGAGCTAGGCTCATAAACTTGAAAGCATAAGTCATGCCCTCTGTTCATTTAGGCATAATGACCAGCCTTGTACTGACAAACACCTTCCTCCAGGGCCTTGTCCAAAATTAACCTACAGTTACAAAGCAAAGTCTGTATATTCAGTCTCCATGAGCTCTGAAATAAAAAAAGATGCAGAAGTCTGCGTTGAAAGAATGTTTTGTATAAATCCTGCATGCCTTAACTATCGATAACGTGTGCGGTGGTCTCATGAAGGCTCGTAGGAAAAGCATGCTCACTGGTGTAAGGCCTCACTCCCTCTTACAGAGCACACAGTGAGGCCAAAGTCAACAGCAGTGTTTTCAGCTAAGGTCAAATAAACAAGATTATTAGATACATCATGGTCCAACAACATAAACAAAGAGTAAATGTAACATAGCCATATCATGTTTATCTCTATAGGGGGCTGTATGTCAACTACATCGATCACTCTATAAAGCTTTTGGAATTTTCTCTCTGACCCCGAGTGCACTGCTGTTTCCTGTGCTTGCTGCTTTAGTGCAACATTTCTAAGCATATCTTTTATCTTTTGATTAGGTATTTACTTTGTATATTTAGCTCAATGCTGCACTTCCTCTCAACAAAAGAAAGCATGGTTGAGAAGATGCTTGAAATGAGTTTAATAATGTGAAATCAGACTGTAATTGTCTGGTGTTTTGTTTAGAAATGTGACTAAACAGCAAAACCTAAAACTGTTAGGTTAGTTATCAGAGAGCTGATCAGAGACAATTGAAGCTGTAAACTTGTTTTTCTCGTGAACATCTCTGCCAGCCTATATGAATGTTATGAGTGACTGTAGGTTGCAGAGGCTCAGAGACGTCAACATACACACTTCCCAAATCTCAACGATGCGTTGTGCAGATCTGTGTGCAAAGAAAATTGATCGATTGAGCCGACCCCTGTCAGGTGGCTTCAAATGAAGATTATAATATACTACATAGAGTACAGAAGAAACAGCTATGTGAGTGCACGTTTTGCTGGAGGAGTGGTATGATAACTTTCTGCTGGAATCAGTTGTAAGTTGAGTGACCTGCTGTTCTCTTGATCAGCTGTTTTAATGGTGCTGCATGGCCATCTCACAGAAGTTCTCTTTCACATGAGTCAGACACATTTATCACATTTTACAGTTCACATATCACAGTTTACACATGCTGCCTAAGAAGACAGCATGGGTCTCTTTCTTTGCTCATCAGCTAAAGTACAGCTCAGCAACAGAACACCCAGTGCTGCCTTTGGTTGGAAGATTTCCTGAGATCCAGTGAGTTTGTGTTCAGTATTGTTCCAGTAATAAATATTATGATCAGATTAATGACTGACGTGTCCAATATCTTTGAGATAGCTATGTAAGACCTTGATATTAGAATTGCTGTTCTCTATCATAGAGCAAGCTACATTTCCTCAGACCAACAGTATGTTCAGTGAAAGTGGGACAGAAGTTTAACAAATCAAATAATTCTCTTTTGTTTGTCTTATTTTTGTGTTTCCATGTTGGTTATACATAAAGTTAGCCAAAAATTAATAAACACAACTAATAATAGCAAACTTATACATTACACATCCCAAATAAACACTCACTGGCAAAACTACTGAAGATTATTTGTCTCGTATCCTGCAGGTGTTGGAAGAATCCTCCTCAATTTGTCATACTGCATCAAAGGCTCACCAGAATATCTTTTAAACACATTAGCTAACATGCACTTATTGACGCTTCTGAATCTAGTTACTTTCTCTGATTAAGCGTTTCTCAGTCTCAATGAGCAGTGACGGGCCTTCCAGTCATCGAGCAGCCCCGTGTGGGATGGTAATGTGGGGTGAAATAACTGAGATTGACTATTGATCAGGTGCTTGTGTACAGCCCTGAGGCACCTCAATGTAATCACTTCCACAGTTGTTCTGTCTCCTTCTGAGCGTGTCTGACGGAGTGATGACAGAGGATGCAACCACGGTGCGCGAGGTGCGATTTGTCATAATTCAATGCACACCAACACACTCAGGTGCACAAACTCGCAGAGTGAGATCAGGTTACATACACTCACCCAGATGCATCATAACGTAATTGTTTTGATCATCTATATTAAGGAAGGTGCGAGATGTAGATTAAATAGTGAGGAAATGCTTGAGTGTACTGAAACTGCAATGAGCTAGACTCAGTTCCATCTACTGATTCCAGCCATTTTTTTTTCATTGCAGCACAAGTTTAATTGAACTGTGTCAGCAGTGTTAAAAAAAGTGGTGCTCTAGCTGAAAAAGAGAGTGTCTGAGAGGCATATTGATTAGCTGCTCCTGGGGGGAAAGGATCCTCCTCATCACACTTCCCGCTAACACCTCCTACAGGGCATCCATCTTAATGTGATATGACAACCCTCAGCCATATCAAAACTAAATCTGGACATCGATTTCGACATTCAATTTCAGTGCTGAAAAACACTTTTCCGCCTTCATACGCACAGCGAGACGCAGGAGTGTTTGTCTTGCTGAGAGGGGACTCCTGCTGAGGCCTTACACAAAGCATGCTGGAAGCTAAGGCCAAAGTTTGTTGTTGTTATTTGTATGATATTTTCTTTAAAACTGCCTGACCACCCCACAAAGTCATAAATAGAGTTTTCACAGTACAGCAATGAAAAGGTCAAGTTCTACTTGTCCTCAGCAGCAACTGAGGCCTCAGTGATTAACATTTTCCATGTCTAATTCTTAATAATGTTAACTTTAGGCAGAAAGTGAATCCGCATTAAGGATCCCAGAGTGGTCCTGGTGCTGCAGTGTGCTCGCCAGAGAACGTACTGTCCGAGTCACGGTGCTTAAAGGAGAGAATATGGCTTCAGCGACTGGCTCAGACCTGAGGAGGCAATAAAAGGCCAGAAGACGAGAGTTTTGGCAGCAAAAACCAGCAGACCAGTTTAATAGGTGCAGACACTCAGAGCACAAATCTACTCTGACGCTTAAAGAATAAATACGTCCAACTGTAATGACATGCCCAAGCCTGATGGGCTCACGCACAGCACAGTACATCATTTGGTATACAGGTTGTTAAATGCACATCATTCAAACAGTCTTGGCAAACTGATGGCATGTGTATGTTGGTTCAGCTGCATTGAGTGTGTGCTGTAGACAATGCGGGTGTCTGCAGGTGCATTACTCTTTCAGTGGTTTTTGCGGCTGAGAGGTATGTATAGTTGAAACGTACATATATCTCTGAAATGTCAACTTTTTATGAGATAGAAGAAAAGTGTTTTTGATGTGATCGATTAGATTTTAACAGTTCAACAAGTTCATCCAGTCAGGGAGGTTCTCGGTCCACAGAGGAGCATGTCATTCTTCAACTGAAAATGTAAAAATCTGCCTAAACATATGAGATGTCATGAGGTTTATACATGACAGGAGATGTATGGAAAAGGTTCAGGGCTACTGGAGAACACTGTGCATTTTCTAGTGTCTGCTTTAGACAGGTGTTTAGACAGGTGTTACAGCATATAAATAAACTTTGAAGGTCTCTAATCTAATGGTTTTATTTGCCACTTACATGTACAAACAATACATGTAGGTAAGGCTATGCTAAAAGCTAAAGTGTGCTACTAATAATAATCATCAGAATATGAGTTAAAAATAAGAATTAGAAAAAGAAATATAATGGATGAACATTCAGAAGATTAAAAACAAAACTAAACATAAGTAATTTATGCATTATAATGCAACAACTTTGGCCTGATGTTTGGGTGGGTGTAAATTATCAGTTTAGAAAAATATCAAATAGACATATATACATGTCACTGTCATATGGCAAACTTTGCAATAAAATAAGATAGTTATTAAAGAACTTATTAAGTTATTTTACTTACTTTACTGCATACACTCAAACAAACAATGCAGGTTCATCCTTGAGTTTGGACCTTGTATTTGAGAAAACAGTTCGTAGCTGTATTGGAGCTTTTGATCATATCACATGAGCTTCATTGGCACATGTAAAAATAGTAACAACAGTGCATGCTCAATCTGCTGATGAGGATTATGTGATATGGTTGAAAGCTCCAGAACACCCGCTAATAGGAACCTGAGCTGACACTGTTTTCTCAAACGATGAATGAGCCTTTAACTGTGCTATAATTGTGGTGAATTTTCTTTGACAACATGCAATGTGTAGATCAGCAGCATCATTGTTTGGCTGAGTGTGTGTTTCACATATACTGAGTGTGTGTGACTGTCTTGCTGCAGTTCTACACGTGCTTCTTCATCACCCGCTACCATTCCTAAAAACTACAAAGGTCCCTTTCAACAAGGCTACCACAGTGTTTGGGTGTCCCACACACACACACACACGCTCAGAAAAAAAGTGACTCAGTTTATGTAGCTCTTAGCAACAGCAGCTATCAGTGCATGACTTCACTAAAAACCAAATGCAGGAGTGTGATTAAATTGCCTTGAAGTAACACATATAAAAGTGGGAGATAAACAAATCTGCATCACTAAAGAGGACGAGGAAGAAGTCAGAGGTATTGAAGAACCTGTTTCTCACTAATATGATTAAGTAAGACTTGTTGGCAGTTGCATACATTACGTAAGCTTGCCTTGACGATATATAGAGGAATGATGTGATTATGAGCATACGGCCGTGTAGATAGGATTCTATAGTTCATGCCAAATAAAGCTTAAAGTCTTCAGTACCTGAAGTGTGTAAGGAACTTGAATTGCACTACACTTTTAGCTGTTTTTAGGGTGCCATTAGCTGATCCCTTCATGCTGGAGTTGGACATGATAAAATCTCTGAAAACGTGGTCACTAACTTGTTAATTAACATGATTCAAGGCCCCTTTGAAAAGCTTAACAGTTTAATTCTTCAGTTTTTCTGAATTGAAATAAGGCGCTCAGTGGGAATATATGAATTTATGTATGTAGGGGATACTGACTCTTTATGCCTCACAGAAACCTACAGTAAAAGCCCTGAATGAAGGAGGGGGAGGTATGTGTTTGTACATCAAGCAGTGTGTTACAATTTCCTCAAGCTCTACAGTCACGTGCAGGACATCTACACAAACACAAAGTGGGTAATAATAGTTTCAAATGCACCAAACTTTTTCTCTGCCAATGTCGTGATGACACCTTGCATATAGTGATTAACAAGGCAATATTATGTAAATGGATTTGTACTTATATAGCGCTTTTCTAGTTACATGTCATATTCACCCATTCACACAGTGCTTGCTCTATTCTACAAAGCGCTCTAACACACGCACACCCATTCACACACTGATGATACACACATTGGGGGCAATGTGGGGTTCAGTATCTTGCCTAAAGATACTTTGGTACAGACTGGAGAAGCAGGGGATCGAACTGCTGACCTTCCGATTAGTGGGTGACCCACTCTACCTCCTGAGCCACAGCCGCCCAAGGACTGCTGTGGCACTACAAATTACCAATTACCAAAGCCACTGACCGACCAAGCAACCGCTTGTGTGACTAAAAATCCACCAAGCAGCATCTCTAAAGCTGGCTAATAAGCATATTTCCCAAAATGTTGAACTTTTAATAACACTGCACTGACTTACCCTGATTCCCTGAAGGATAACCTTAACCATAACTAAAACAATTATAACCCATCCCCTTAGCAAACCTTGGTGTAATGAAATCTGATTACTCTATCTGTTCTGCAACCAATTTGGTTACACCAATTTGTCTCCAGCACAACATCTGCCATTAACTGGCTTAAATGTAAAAATGTGTCCCCACAAGTGGCCTAGTTTGCGCGTGCACACACACACACACATACACATACACACACACATACATCCTGCTCCTCTTGTCGAGCACCTTGAAAGCACTATAAATATATATAGCAGAGATAAATATTCCAGCTAAAAATGGGTGACATGCAATTAGCTCTTGTGTGATTCTGTCTTTAAAGCAGAGCCACTTGGGTGAATTATGGCTGGCCTGAGAAGCAGTCTCCTTTAACTTAACCCTGTGGCACGCTCCTGTGACTGAGGTGCCAGCAGATTAAGAGCAGTGCTGTGAGTTTTGTGCTTTGGCCATAATCCCTCTTGCCATTAATTAAATTGGGCTCTGATTCAATAAATGTTTTTCAGGTGATTGCAGAAACTCATTCAATTACACCATCAACCAATCAGGACTGGTAGACCACAACAAACGGCGCAATGGTCAGACATAATGACATCATTTGATGTCTGTCTCTTGTCTAAGAGGAGGCCATTGCCTGCTAATACAGACTTGTGGATCATGCGAGGACAAAACTCAAGGAAAAAAGATAATAATCACACTGTTTTTTTCACAAACAAGATAAGAAAACAAATAAGATGCTGTTCTTCTCATTTAATAACAAACGGGAAGGAGCACACCACTTCAAAGATCAAGCATATTCATGTTTTTCCCAGATACTTCAAAGATTTATATTTCTAGCCACTGTTGTATGTGTCAATAATACCCTTCCATCTCTGCCCTCACTGCTCTGAAAGAGTGCCTTTAACACACCACATGAAACGGCGAGGGGCTGAGTACTGTCATGTGATGTCTGTTTCTCCAAGTTAGCTGACGCAGATGTGACGTCACCTGCTACTGAATGGGCGCCTTTGACAGTTTGGCGGGGATAGTTTGCTCCACAGAACGCATCAATAAAATCAATTGGTGTCCATGCCAGCGGGACTAACAGCCCTATCTGGAGGCTGACATGGTTCTTCCCCTTGTGGAGAACCACAGGGACTTTTCCCACTGCCTCTTAATGCGTTAGTGTTCCTTGATGACTGATGCTTGTTCAAATCAGTCAGTGTATCTGTAGTGGGTTTAGAGCTTTCCGCCTATTATTCCAAAGTTGTGGACTTCATTCCCGTGTGAACCACAGTAAAGAATTTCTATGATTGCTGAGACACCATAACCATATTTGTGTTATGATTTGTCTGATTAATTTGTGTTTTGTTGATGAATGGAACAGGGGGGTGTACTTGCTGGACATTCAAATATTTTCAGTATGGGATACATTTTATGTTGCACAATCTTTAATTTACCACGCTCAGACTGAACTTACTGAACATAATTTGAAATCAAATGTGGTGTTCTGAAAGTGAAAATGATAATAGTTTCATTCAACTTGGCTTTTCCCACTTAAAGTCAGTAAATCCAGTTTTAGCTTGGGGTGATGCACCTTCAGCAACAAGAGGCTTTTCTGCCCTGATTATCAAAAGGAAGCCAGTCGACTCCCCTAAGATTGCCAACAGTGGGCCCCACCATGCTCTTTAATTGGCTAATTACAAACTGTGTGGCTCTAACTCAGCTGCTCAGCCAAGCAACAGCAACTTGGAGCTACAGCAACTTGGAGAAATCCTGAACAAAAATGTATGGGGTTTTCAGACTATTGATTGAGAGTTAGACACTGCACGGCTGCAAGAACGCAACTGGGGGGCCTACATATATCTCCCTGCTGTCGTTTGGTTGATCATATCTATGGTGAAATGAAGTGTGGGAAATCTCACTAATAAATTCTGCAGAGTCAAGAACTCAACAGACTTTATGAATGTTGAAAGGGGACAAGACTTGAGCCCCCCTTGGCAGAACAACACAAAATCTGCAGACCAGAAAAGCCTCAGTGTCATAAATTGAACAAAACCAGCCAAAGAGGGTGTCATAATTCCACTGGACAACAAAGTAAAGTCAGTTTCTATTTTGCTTACAATATGTTAATCACAGGCTGGTAGATCAATAAATAAAATAATATAATTAGATTTGTATATTAAACTGTTAGTGGTGAATAGCATATTGAAAATACAATTACAGTGGCTGATACTTAATATTACTTCCATAATACATACTGCACGGAAAGTGTTTAGGTTGAAAAAACAACAAACAAAATCACTATTACAGATGTAAAGCACCGCATGGAAATGAATTCTAAAAAAACTCACTTTTTTGTGTTCAGCAGGCTGCAGATTCTCCACTAGAAGGGGCTGTTTAGTCAAACCAGTTCAACATGGCAACCTGTTACACCTAGAAGATAAGATAAGATAATCCTTTATTAGTAGAAATTTACATTGTTGCAGCAGCATAAGTGATTGAAAAGATAGAAAAAGACATAAATACAAGTAAAGACAAGATAAAAACAAAATAATGCTGTAAAAAATATACACATAGAAGAATAAAAGCAGTAGTTTTAACCATAGTAATGTTATAAAAATACAAATACAAGCACAGCACCATCTCCAGGCAATAAGTGCTGCAGTGTGTTTGTGTTTTTCTACTGTTGCACTACCTGCACCCACAAAAGGGGAACATGCACATCAATTACTGTAAAGCTATAAACTGTAAAGTTTTGTTAAATAAATATATCATTTATTTCTACATGAATTTAACAATAACATTTTATTAACTTTTCAATAGTTATAAGTTTTGCTAGTGCTACACAGCTAACGTTAGCATTAACAGCTGTTTAATTACGAGTCTAGAAGAAGTGTTGTAAATTCAGCATCAAACTTAATTCTATTTCTCACCAAGAGCTGTCTCCAGAGGTAGGAAAGCGATGCCAATATTTGTTTCTCATGTTTTGCTTCTATTTCTATCACTTCTTTATTTCTACTGAAGATAGCATGCTAACCAGCTAGCTCCTAGTTTGTTCAATCTTGTAGTACCACTTTGTGATAGTGAGGCACTGTAGCATCAAGTCTGTCCTCAGTCCAACATGAGAGGCTGCAGAAGTAGCGCTGCCCAGAGGACATTAAACACAACGATGATTGAAGCCCCTGGTTAGTAAACAGCTGTTAATGCTAATGTTGACTATGTAGCGATAGCATAAACTTACATAGCATCTTAACTGTCTGGTGCAATAGTCATAGGACATAATTCTAACAATAAACAATAGATACGTGACCAGTTGACAAATTTTAGTTTTGGTTGTTTAAGATATAAAATGTGATACAGACATGTACACACACTGCAGTTTATAGAAAGAAAAAATACAGTTGCAGTTACTTTCTTTGCCTGTAGGTGGCTCAGGATGCAGGTTGAAGACCTGATGCTACAACGATGAAATCAAATGATATTGGCTGGAGCTAATTTAAAATGCTTCATACTGTTTCAGTGATTGTGCGTGTCCTAATTTCAAAGGTAAAAGTTGCATATGATTCGCCACAATCAAGCCTGCAGTCTCCATCTAAGGGGGCCAATTCATGATGTACAGGATTTTAGCTTTAGTTATCACATTGCCATCCAAATGCCATCCACTCACACAAAACAAAGGACTGATTTACAAGTCTTCATGATTGCCTAAGGGTGTCATCTAGACATGCTGTCATGTGATTTGGAGGCCGTATGGCAATAATGTGTGACTGATATATACCACTACCACTATACCACTTCCTGCTTTCAGTACACTCACATTTCGACTGTCTGCAGGAAAAAAAAAGTCAAACAGCTAAACCTGGAATAAGAAAACTGAATTTATTCAGAAAGAGCATTTAAAGTGTGTTTTAGTGTAATGTGTAGTACTTTTAGAATATATTGTGATGGTATTTGTACAGAATGTCACATTTGTTTTCTATGTATTAAAATATTGATAATGACTTTGTGGGTATAATGCACATATTTATGTTTGTTACACACAATTACATACATTTGTTTTTGTCCTCTTGACTACTTTCCATTCCATTTGCATTTCATTTTGGCTTTATTTCCAGTATTAGTTATTCAACAAACTGCATCTTTATTTATTTATTAGAATACAGGCATTTATCCTTTATTTCTTTGATAAGTGGGTCGTGGTCAGGGTTTGATTTGGTGTGGATGAGATGCAATTTTCTTGAGAAAAGAAATGCTAAATAACTTGCACATTACCTTTTATGATCGCACATTACAGATCACTATTTGTAAAGACAAATGCTTTAAGCAAAATGCTGTGTTCGTACATCAGTGTGCTCAGTCAACCACAAAACAAAAAAGACAAGTCAAGTGGTGAAATTAAACCGTGTTTATCTATCACTACACCCTCAAGAAAGAAGACACTATTTTATTGCACACAAATCTGTCCCTGACTTCTCCACAAGCTTACCAGTTTACAAATCTACAAGCTGCTACCACGATTCAGGCTGCTAAGACTCCTTTTAAAGTAGACTACATGCAAATGACAAGATACCCGTGTAACATGTGGAACAACATCTACTGTATGCACATTAAAGGTCAGGAGGTCAGATGCATTAGCATGTTCTGTGCTCTGCTACAACATAAAGCAGAATACAATAAGAAAGTTGCAATGGTGGCACCATTTCAGAGTATAAAGACAGCAGAGTCTGATGAGGCCTTGCAGATGTATCTGGTAATCTGGTGATAACATTTTTAAACTTCATTCATGAAGGAAATGGAGCGTGTATCTAGCAGTGATCTCACTCAACTGCATCTTTGAAATAATATTAAACGGTCTGGTTTTGTATGACAAACTGCCGTGCAGATGTAAGGAGGCTGATTGTTGGTGCCTACTGTATATGATTCTTCCTGCGTAGAAAAAAAGAAATAAATACAAGGCCACTTATGTTGCTGGACAGATAATGCTTGTGATAGCAGGGACTTTAAATCAAATCAGAAAGGAGGAATCTCAGTTGCAGCAGCTGTCCTTGCAGCCATGAAGCTGCATGCTTTCTGTAAACAGGTTAGACAGTAAATTTAGGAATTTTCAAGGTTTACAAACGATCATTCGCTGCTGTTCCCTGTCACCAGTAACATAAAGGCCATGAGAGCACTGAGGCTTGTGTGCTTTCAGTTGTTCATTCACTGTCAAAGAAACGGATCCACTTTGTGAATCCTACTGGAGTGGAGTGTTTTATCTTTGAGATGCATGACAAAAGAAAATGTCAATACTCTCTGAGGTTGATGGATTAATTTTGTTGTGGAGTTATTCTTTTTGATCTCAACATCTAAACGCAGAGCTGTAAAAACTAACGTGTGAATGGATTTGAACAGCTTCTAGCTGCTCTCCAGAAGCAATCAATGGCAAGAATATGCTCACTCTCCTGTGTCTCCTGCTTTGTGCATCATAATTTAATTTACATTTTTGTTTTTAGCATTTTTGCATCGCATTTTTGCTGTCTTAAAGGATTAAAAGATGAAGTCACAGGAGAAGTGTGTCACTGTCTGAGCACAGTCACTGTTTGTCTCCCTCTATTGGCTGGCTCATCCATCATATGATGAATTAAAACATTTCCTAATCACAGAAAATCCTTATAAAAAGATAGCATTCCACTGTTAAGTAGGACAATTACTGTGGAATTCATTTTAGTCACTGTCTGTGCACAGCTGCTTGACCCTCCCCTTGAGTTCAGCAGGGGAGGAAAGTAAAAGTCTGAATACCACAAACTCCTGCAAGTCCTGCATACAAAATGTGAAAGAACTGTTATCAGCAACTGTAAGTATAAATAGTAAAATAGTTATTCTGACATATTTTTGGATTATGACTACTGATGCATTCACATATGAGCAACATTTTAATGTAGTAGCTGAGACTGAGATACAGTTAAACTATTTTTTTTTTTTTTACATTTTTAGTCCATTACAAATTATTTTTATAGAATATTTATATTTCATTAACTCATCATATGTGCTGTGTGTACAACCCTAATCTGTAAAATAATCTGTCACTACACATCAAACAAATGTAGCTGAATAAAATGCACACATTTTTCATCTAAATGTAGTGGAGCAGAAGCACATAAATGATAAAAACATAAAATGGAAATAGTACTATCACCTCCTAATTATAAAATACAACACTTGAGTAAATGTACTTACTGTCCACGATTGCTTAATTAAAAAACAAACAAACAAACAAACCAACAACTGCTCTGTTATCTTAAATCCTTTAATATATGAAAGGCATATTTTAACACAATATACAGTGTAACAGACCATGTCCCACAGTTTTCATTTACATTTCTTTACAAGGCTGCCCATCAGGGAGGACGGGTCTAAACTGAAAGGATGGATCAACAGTATAGTTTTGTTTGTCGTATTCTGGAAACACAACTGAAGATGGACAAAATGGAAGTAAAACTAAGGAAAAAATGGTTTTGTTGCCCAACTGAACAAAGATATTTAGAGCTGTTTCTCTGTGAATAAAAGACCATTAGATCACTACTGTATCCATAAAAGAACCCATCAACAACTTAACAAAATACTTTTTCATTCCACTCAGATTAACACTTTGATCAAATGTCATGACCTGGAATGAAAATGTCAGCACTAACAACTGTGATTATGCTGTTAATATAATCACAAGCAAGTTAATTATGCTGCTTCTTTGTGCTCTGATGTGACCAGCGTCTGCACGCGATGAGGTAAGATTTGTGAATGTCTGATGTGCTGATCACTTTTGAGAGAAATATCAACAGAAAATGCCTCGAGACAGACTTAAAAGCTTGGAGAAGGATGACAGGACAGATTATCACTTTGCATCACATAGATAAAATTTAAAAGTTCAGTCAAATCTTTTATGAATGTAAGTGTAGCAAAAGAAGTTTTATATCAATGGAGGATTATCAAAACTAAAAGAGAGGTGATGATTTTTAATGATATTTATAAATGATCTATATTTACAGCTACTGAGGAGATATTAAAAACCAGACCACTATTTCACTGGTTGTATCTTGTGATTAAAATTCTTTGTGACTGCATATAAAATGTCCACATCGGTCTGCACACACGGCTGGAAACAGAAGAAATGGAATGCTCACTTGCTCTCATGCTCACTAAAACATAAATTTTAAAAATGTAAGACGCAGAATAACATCTAGAACATTGCTAAAGACAACTCTTTATTCACATTCCTACACTTCATTTGTGTTGTGCATTGCACTGCATAAGGGTAAAGATAACTTCTAACTGAGCGTGGAGCAGTAGGTCCATGCTGATACAGACTTATACATTCATGGTATGCATAAGGCTCCTCCTTGGGAATGATTTAACTGTCCAGAGAGAAAGCAGAGAAATTAAGAGGGTGTTTCATGATGCAAGGCCATTATGATAAAGGACAAAGCATAATTGGTATTGTCCCCCCATATAAGAGGAATACAAAACCGGAGCTACGCAAAGCTGTTAAAACAAACACACCTTTGTAGAGTCTACATATAAAAGTCCTGCCATGCGGCTACTACAGATTATTATGGCACTATAGTCCTCATTACCAAGGTGACTGTCTGATTATTGGCAGATCCATCCAGACATGGCGGTGGCTGCAGAGAGAGAGAGAGAGACAGAGAGAGACAGAGAGAGAGAGACAGAGAGACAGAGAGCGGGAGTGCTTTTTGTCTAAGAGCTGCAGCTCTGTGCTGCAGCAAAACTGACACCCGTGGCCTCCATCTGCCTTCAGCCAGATCCTCAGCATCACTCAAAAGGCAGCAGCCCCTCTATTTTACCATATATAACACAGAATCTCCTCGCATGCATAAGCAGAGGGTTTTTTTTTTTTTTTTAAAGAGGGGAAGGGGTGTTTAAGACCCTGAGCAAACACTTCCAATTAGGGGTGATTTAAAAAAAAAAAAAGAAAAAACTTCAAAGATTTGTTGAACTAATTAATCACACATTATCTGTTTCAACCCACTTTTCAAAAGATCAAACCAGGAAGGTGAGGTGGTAAAAAAACTCCACTGGTTTCATCCTCATCTTCTAGACCGGAGTGGGACAGATTGATTTACAACAGTTAGTGAAATCAAAGAAGCCCACACACATTTACCATAACAGAATGAAGCCAGAAAAAAAGAGGAAATCATGTCACATCAGGCAAACATTGCAACTTTGGGTGAGAATTTGCTAGAGCTGTATGTTGTGTTTTATCCTGGAGCTGTTTCTACATTTGATCTGAAGGAAAAGAGGAAAAAAAAATTAGTTCTCTCATATTGCTGGAGGCTCTTACTCACTGATTACACCTGAAGTGCTGAAATGAATGAGCTTCTCCTATGGAAACTCATCCATTTCATCTTAGACACGTCATTAAGGCTCAGTCATTCCAGCACAGATGCACCGAGCTCTACTGGATCTATTCTCTTTGTGCATTCTTGACGCCTAAATTCAAATGGCTGCTGTTTTGTTTTGTGTTTCTCTTTTTGCAGAGGAGCCCTGTGTTTAAAAATACATCAAAATGACAGGCTCCGAAAACAGGTGCAGTCAGATCAGGTAGTGCGGTAACAGGAAGCGAGTGGGTGAAAGCAACATGTGACATGTACACGCAGCAGGCAATCATGAGGTGCTGTTACTGAGCGAACTCCTATATATATATATATATATATATATATATACATATATATATATATATATATTCTAGAGACAGACTCAGTGAAGCAGGAAAAGTTTTGTTGTACTGTTCACAGAATATTAATGCTACTCATCTTTCAACTTGTGTGTGTGTGCATTGCAATTCAAAACAAGCTTTTTTCTACATCTGTGTATATGGATCTGTGTGTGCTCAAGTAAATCACACCAAAATACTGCCTGTGCTATGTATGTGAGTGACACTGCTACAACCAGAAAATAATGTAATAATGCTGAGAATAATGTATAAAATGATCAAGTGAACCCAGTTATAACTACACACTGTGTGGATGGACAGGATGAAAAGCTGTGAATTTGTAATTTGAGTTTTTTTCTGTAATGAACAACAAAGGGCATCATAAGCTGAGTACAAAGTGTAAACTGGAGAAAGAAATAATCTGAATTTCCTCAGCCTGGAAACAATAACAACATGGCATTTTGTTCAAATGCCATCATGTGACACTTGTTATTAGCTTGGTTACTGCACTACATATCAATAATCTAGTCAAAGTTAAAGCAGCATTCATGTTATAGACACTGTTGCTAATATCAAAGATAACAGCATGTATTTACTATTCTATTTAAAAAAAAAAAAACAGTCCGAACAAAAGACACAACATTGAATTAAAGTTAAAAGCGATACTTAGACCTTTTTTAATTTTTGTTTGATTTCTCATTTCAACTGGCACTTCCCACATAAAGGGACAATAAATTCACATTTTGGCTATCTAGAAATGCTTTTTGTTATTGTTGGCATTCCTAATAAAATCTGAATTGTAGCCAGATAAAACCTTGGCAGTTAGCTTGTGGCCAGCTGATATCATTTGGTCTCCATTAGGACTGCTAACAACATCAACAATAAGAAGATATTTTGCAGTTGACTGATGGGTCAGAGGTAAAAACAGGTGCCTGCTGAAGTCAAAAAATTACCCCAGGATATAAATCTGTGTCTATGAAAAGACAGGAGATAAAGGATGAATAAAAGACATCTTTAAGAACAGACAAAGTCATTTCATAATGCAAAGGACGACATATAAGCGTAAGACAAATGCGGTAACATAAGTCAAGTAAAAAGGCCCCAAACCAGCAATCCCATGTGCCTGAGGGATGCTCAGAGATAAACAACAAACTCTATCATTAAACCCTTTTCCCTCTTTAGCATGAACCTACGTTCCTAACCACACCAGGCCATTCCACATAATATAATTCAATATCCTTCAGTGAATCAACAGATAATACAATTACTGCAGGGAAAACAGGGCAACTTTCAAAGAACTGTCAGTGTTTTTCTGCATTAAGTTAGCCTAAATTTAACAGACATGGATGGAAAAAAAAAAAGATATGCTTTAAACCGGTGGCAGACAGCATATATTTTCGGCCAGGCCCTGAGGTATTGTGGGGCGGGGTGCAGAGAATTCCATGTAAAGAACAGGAAGGAGACAAACATATCACTGGAAATTAATGGCACTTTTTTTAAAAAACATTTTGAGTTAGGATTTAAATTTCCTGAAATGGTTTGAAGTTGTAGACATGACCAGCTGGTATCTTTTCAGAGTCTTTTCAGTGGTCATAAAAAGTCATGATGGAGAACAATGATACGCAGAGGGATTAGTGTGTTTGTTGGCCAGCCGGCCGGCCAGCCAGCCGCCCACCATCCTCTACAGTAGGAAGTGGGAAACGAGCATGTTCAAAACAGGCCCTTTTTTTTTTAGAGGAGCTATTCAACCCCTCGCTGGGTGGGTCAGAGGCTCTGTGACAAAGTAAGACTTGACCTAAAAAAATGATACTTGTTGTTCCCTCCTCCTTAGTGATTTCTTGTCGTCTCATACTTTCATCCACGGCCTCAAATCTCCCAGCTGACAGGAGTCCTTGTGCAACTGCGCCCCATAAATACACTTGTCCAAAGAACAAAATCAGAGGAAACAGAAAAACAGAATCTAACTCTGATGTAGGCAGGGCCGTCCTCTGTATATTTGGGTTAAAATCCCAGCTGAGTGGTAAACAAAGAGTTGACTGTTTGGTTTGAGTGGGACACCCCCCCCCCCCACCCCCTTTCAAGTGTCACTGATAAACAGGGAAGTTAACGCTTTGTGTCTGCTTGTCTGCTAGTGTTAAGAGTGTGTATGTGCTGCTTAGCTCAGTGGCAAAGTGGACAGAGTTGAATGCTCACGGTTCTCCATCCTCAGCTGGATGGGACTGTTTGTGTGCTGTGTTGACGTGGTGTGGGCCTGAGGGGCAGGGCTCCCTCGCTTCACCTCTCCTGTCACCAGTTGGCTTTGACAGCTTTGACATCACTGACCAGGTTTTGAGCGAGACAGATACCAAAAATCTGAAGAGGAACACACACTGGACATTAGACTAAGTGATGCTAACTTAAAGTAAGATTAGAATACAACTCATAGCTAAAAAAAGGAGCAGACTGCTGTACTGCAGGAGTTTGATCGATGTTGCCTGGTCTCACCACTAGATGGAAGTGATGACATAAAATCATAACCCATACACATTGTTTGCTTAAGGTAAATTTCAAATACACTAAGTTTCCTCAGGTTAGAGTTGCCAAGTAAAATAATCTACAAACAAGGACCTCTTACCTGTAAAAGTGCAATACCAACAAAGATTCCAGCTACAATGATCAGGTTGTCCTGAAGCCACTTCTCAAATTGTCCCACACAGCCCTTAGTATAGATATATTTCTGCCGATCCAGTTCCTTTACAAAAACAAAGAACAGATTTGAATAACATTAAAATAGGACTAAATTAGTTTGGGTTTTTTTTTTGTTTTTTTAACAATCACATTAAATTCACCAGCTCTCAGAGGAGACACTGACCTTTTGCAAAATTTAAACAAACATCTGAACTCTGATCTATGACTAATGCCGGACAAAACAAACACAGATAGCATTTTGCCCACTGACTCCTTCATCGCTGAAGAGGGCATGAGGAGTGAATGATAGCTGAGTCACTCTTAAAATTACAACGTGTCAGTGTCCGGATATCATGGAGAACATCAAGGTGGTGTGTTCAGTTTCTCTGTGGACCCTGTCTGGACTGAACAAATAGGCAGGATCTGTTTCCTGTTACTGGACAGATGGCTGTTTGCGTTGTGACATTCAGGCGATGATGTATGAGGTCTATTCACAGATGGAAATAAAAAGGTGTAATTTAGAGCTGCATAGACACTAAAAAGGGGGATAAGAATGGGTGTGAACAAGACTATATACAATGCTCTCTTTGTTACTCTTCAAGACGAGTCAACCAGGCAAACCCTTTATTCTCTGAAATCTTTTAACCAATGGGAGGTAAAGAGAGCCCCTTTGGCAGCCAATAAAAAAGCAGGAAACACTATGTTGTTCTGGCTGTGAACTTCCTTAGAAGCTATTTCAACCCTCTGCCTTTGTTGTTCTGCTGTCCTCCCCATGTCTCCCGCTCTTCCTCTCTCTCAGCACTCCACGAAAAAAAAAAAGACACACAGGAACTTACTGCACATCGCTGATAGTTTCAGCAAAATGTCAATGGCCAGGGCGTTAGCACAAGAGCACACGGAGAAAATTAATTCATACCAACTCAGTGGCAGGTGATTCACTGTATTGCAGTGTGCCTAGCAACAGCAATCTTTCTGACTGCAGTGCAGTGAGTTGTAACCACCACACCCACACACAGAGGAAAAGGGAACAGACTGGCAAAACCCACTGAGTTGCCAATTACAGAGTGTAGTAAGGCTGCTCTCTAGGCTATAACTGGAGCCTAATTATCCCTGTTAGAAGAACAATCTGTTATTAAGGCTAGAAGCATGCAGAGGAGTCCATGAGCTACTTAACCCTTAACATTCTCTGTATCTGCCGTGTTGGCCAACTGCTTCTAGGTAAATCTGTTATTTTCTATTTTCAAAAAAAGAGTTTTTTCTTGAAAATCTTCAACAGTGTTAAATAAAGGAGCTATAAAATCTAAATTTGAATGGTTCAATTCAAAGTTATTTATTTCAAACGCTGGTCCATATTTACTGAGGGACTGAAACAAGTAATCAAGCCCACAAACACAAAATGAACCCGCTTGCCATTCCGCCCTCAACGACTGCTTAGATCGTTCCAATCACACAAGTTTGCAGCTTGTCAATCAACTGGCCCTCAGGAGTAATTCCACTCAGGAGCCTTGTGTCAGTTTAACCAGAAAGGCTGGCACTGGCTGCCAGTCATGCTCCATGACTGCCACTGACTATATAGTGAAAGGAAACGGGTTCTGTTTAACTGCCATAATTTTATTGGACTTCTAAAATCAAGATTTATTTTGATTTATTTTTTGTCATAAAGCACTGTATTAATATTCAGAGAGCTACATCCTTAAAACAGAATAACAGTGTGAGTCTCTGTATTCTTAACCTTGTGTATATGACACGTTATATAAAGTACAGACCTCTAAAAGAGTTAAGTATAGGTAAGGTTAAGTATATAGAGGCCTCTAGAAGATCAGAAGTGGTAGAGCCATGTCTATAGATACCAACCCCTTGAAGTCGAACATCATAACCACACTGTGTGTTGATGACATCCTCCTGTAAGATGGAAGAACACAAGAATGTGTGTTAGATTCTAATATTACTATTTCATCTACTGGTCAGGGTTTGATATGTTTGATATGTTGTATGTCTGCGTGACATTGAAATAATAACTGACTGTTGTGGAGAGTAATAAGTAGATATTGGGGTCATTATCATTTGCTTGAAAAAGCTGACCATTTTCAGGTACAATCTAAATACATCCTACAAGAATACTAAATTAACTCACACACTAAAAGAAATGTAGCTGCATTTGTCTTAGATTATTAATTACAATCATTATATATATATATATATATATTTATATATATGTGTGTGTGTGTGTGATTATGCACAATTAATCATGTATTATTATTGTTGAGTGACACTCACAGCAGGGTCTTTGACACAACAGGAAAAGGGGACTCCACAGCGCTCCCTGCTGGGGTTCAGCTCAGTGCAGTTGAAGTAGATGTTCAAGTTCCAGTCGTCGGGCCCGTGAGCTCCACAGCATGACCACTGAGACAGCCGCAAAGACAGGAGATTAAACGGCCAATTCTGGCTAACGGACAGATTTATTTTCTCTGATCTGGTCTTGAAACAGCTATTTAGAGTCTGGCTCAGGTCAGCTTGGGCGGGTACCAACTACAGATAGTGAGACTCAAATGGAGAGACAACAGCGGATCTAATCGCCTTTATAGTGCAACATGACAGAGCCCAGCATTTTCACATGGGAGCCAATTATCTAAACTGTTTCATTCATATAATTGGATAATCATTTGAAGGAAATACAATCACATTAATCATGAGAATTACTGCACAGCTGCAGCAGCTGACTCATTCTTCTCTCTGCCCAAAACTGAGCAGAATCAACATCAGTATATAAACACATATAAACAACAACATTTCTAAAGAAGGTAGTGACAGCCAAGAAACATAAGATGTTTAAGGAAGTTGTCATTTTGTTTTTTTTAATATTGTTAGTGACACACAACTTTCAGCCGGTAGGTGTGGACTCACATATTCCTGGGCAAAGTCAATAAGATTCTGCAAGTCGATATCATCGCGGTAGGCCTTGACATTATTGTTGATGAAAAAGTTAAGCTGGTCTTTGATCCAGTCTTTAAAGACAAAGGCAAGGATCCCTGCAGTCAGCTCCAAGAAGAAGATCAAACCCAGGAACACAGAAAACTGGAAAGAGACACACACAAAGGGGTGAACACACACACACACACACACAAACAAACAGAAAACAGTAAATCCGTCACTTCAATCAGGGAATCTGGGTGTGCCTAAGATAATCCTGTATTGTAAAGGATCAGAACAATGTTTTTTCCTAGTATTTCTTATACAAGAAGAAAAAGGACAACAGCTCTGACGTAATGTCCCTGTGCAGGTCTGGCTGTAAGGCCTGTCCTGATTTGCTGAGTGAGAGCATGGCAACAAATACCGCAGTCCCAGAGGTACCGTTATATCATCCCTTTACAGTAAATGTAGGAGGAGACAGGGCTAATGATAAATGCACAAAAGCCACATTAGCTGCTCACTCTGACGCCTGACTTACTGCTGCTAATGGACATCGGCTGGAGTTAATAGCTACTCAGAATCACAGCCAGCAACAAGGCAAGTTTGTCTCGGTCAGACATGTGTTGTTATCAATACAGCTTAACACAAATAAACCTCTCAAAACGGTGGTGACAACAAGGCGCAGATGAAGAACACATTGGTCAACACAGGAGACATTTTGGTGGCCTATGAGGAATGGTTATGTGTCTGATTACTTCCTGATGAAAAAAGAGCTGGATTAGTGATGAGATAACACATCTTTGTGCCATGCAACCGCCCAGAACATTTGGCTAGGATGAGTCAAAGGGACACCTGCTGCACTGACAGCCTCAGCTCTGGTGTGAAGCGCAGATCTAAGGGGTGTGAAGTGGTTAAAAAGGTGTCTGTGCTCTGAAAATCAGGAGCTGGCTTACAAATTTGAGTAGGAAGGTGTTCTCTCTGAGTGCTCCAATGCAGCCGGCAAAGCCCAGGATGAACATGACCCCTCCTACAACGATGAAGAGCCACACGGGGTCGAAGCCCCCCAGATCTGTGATGGATGACAGATTGGACAGCACGCCCTGAGGGGAAGGAAGAAAGACAAAAGAGAGTGGTAAAAAATTCTAACTATTATACTTCCCAAATGAATCCGCACTGTCTCTTTTACAGGGTCTCATCAAAATTTCTCTTTCTATAAAAACACAGTTAACCTTGAAAAGAGTGCATGATGTAAAGGAGAAAAAGTGAGAATTTAATCAATGACTCAGCCAAGGGGCCAACTGGGGTTGTACTGTTCAGAGATGCAGAAATGCAGCGGAAAAATCTATTAAAAAGGCAATACTGTTATATGATCAGAATGGTATCTATCAAATGTGTTACTTTCTAAATAAAATTACAACCCCCCAGAGGATTTTTTTTCATCAGTTTATCTACAATGCAATTTCACTCTCTGGCAGATCTCTGTCCAGCCAGCAAAATAAATAACTTTATCAGGAGACACACAGTTCAGGGCCCTCTGCAAACATTCACATAGAGACATTTGTCCTTCCTCTCTGCATATCCTGTCCCAGCAGCCCCGCAGCCACAGTCTTTCCAACATGTTTTCCTGTCAGTCTCTGGTCTGCATCCCGCCTTACACTGACAAAGCCATGTTTTATCTGAGCTAATGGCCCATTTCTCAAGCATATATTACACCTTGAAGCCAAAGAGCGGGCTCAGTGGAAGATGAGTAGGTGTCACTGGTTAGCGCAATATTGGGTGCGATGTTTGTGGGTACAAAAGCTTGTTAAAATGTAACGAGTGTTCCGATTCATACATGGTCTCTCTCGATCTCTTCATATATTTCTCATCCAAAGTGAACCCACCAGAGTTACTGCCTGTAAATGTGGGCACCTGCTCTCAGCTCTGACATCCTGTTTGCTTGTCACATACAGTATAGTGCACATGTCAAACACTAAAGCCTGAGTAACTGAAATCTAATACTGCTTAAGTTAAGCTGCCCCTGCACTGAGCTAGGGCACAGCTATGGGACAATGCTGCATTCTTGTGTTTTTATGGCACTGGTGCAGAATAAACTGCCTTCATTTGAATTTAAGCATGAGGCCCTGAAACAATAATGTAGTCTGGCTACATGCAGTGTGCTTGAAACTAATCAACTTAGTCACTGAGACACAAACTCACCATGCCTTTCCAGTGCCCACTATTCATCATCTGGCAAAATCCCTTTAAATTATTCACTCTGTTCCACAAAAGGTACTCTGGTACAGGCCTATTTTCACAGAGTTCATGACCAGACGTTACTAATCAGTACATGCTTCCACAGTGGTGCAGCGTTTACTGAACTGACTAGTACAATTTCTTGCTAATTAATGAACAAATTGGCTGTGAACTCCATTGACGGAAGTTTTGAATGTTGCCATGATGCACTGCACATGAGAGGTTGATGGCAGCACCTGACATCTGTAGCCTGTACACGGTGGAAAATAAACGGGAGCCAGTTTCCATACAAATCTGGAGGCCCAGTTCATTTTGTGACAGACTGTTGTACACACACAAGACATTAACATTCCTGAAGGCTGTGAGTCAAACGAGTTTGCATTTGTACGCATTTCTAGCTCCTGTTCAACTATTGGAAAATCATTAGCTTCACACAGACTCAACAAATCTTAAAAAGTTACACATCACACAGGAGCTGCAGCAACACAGCTCATTTCCTGAGCTGACTTTAGCAGGACCATTATCGGGTAATAAGAATATAAGTGGTACAAAGTGTTACAGGAATGGTGCTTCTATTTTTCCACACCACTCCTCTCAAAAGCTGTGTTTCCATCCAAACTCCAAACTCCTGTAAATTGCACTTCCAGCTTATTCCAGCCGGAACATGGGGAAAAATTTGAACTATGCTACAGAGGCAGTCGAGTTGCGCTTCACCAGTGTGTGTTTGTGTGTGCATGTGTTTATACTTACCTTCTCCGCCCATGCCCACAAGCCTATGCCCAAGAATGCTGCTCCTAGTAACTGTAAAACAAAAGCACACAGAAGAGGATTTGCTGTCAGACAGAAAGCAGCAGTACTCATCAGTTAGACCCACTTCAAGTCCTCCCAGTTTTTGGGAGTATCATGAAATATTTGAGACTTAATGAGCATCAACTGAAATTACAGATAGGAAAAAATGACTCACTCAAAAGATAGCACTCAAGATGAACTTATTCTATCAAGAATGCATGGGTGTGGTTTGATCACATTTGATTTACAGTGGTGTCTCCGTGGCAATATATGTAAACAACCCAACAACTGCCTTCAGACTTAAACTCTAATTGATCTTTAGTAATCCATGACATCACCTTTTCCCAACACAGCCTTGCCTACACCATAAACATGAGAGGAGCCCAGCCAAATCACAAATACAGAAATCTCAAAATAACCAGTACTTTTCTAAAACTAGCAGATAATAGTGCGTTCAAGTAGAACTCCTACCACTTGTAGAAAGAAGCTAACTGAGAAAATTGGCTTTTAGAGCCTTTAAACAAAAGTGAATTCTCAAAAAACCTCTTTTAACTCACTGTGGAGAGAGTGAATCATTAGGCTACATCTGCAGGTTATTGCAGGTTAGAGTCATTGCTCTGGGCCGCTTAAGAGGCTGGAGGATGTGATATCCTGAGAGTTAAGGAAAATCCCTCTGGTATTAGCCTCCTGCCAAAGGGAAGGATGAATGTAGGGCTCGCAGTTTAAAACATGCCAACTTCAGAAAGTACAGGCTGACTGTACTGAGATGGCCACAGTACTTGACCACCCTATGTAAATATCCAAAATTATACAAAAACAGCAGTAAAGCTTCAACATTATACTAATCAGGCTACATGCTACAAAAAAAGAAAAAGAAAAAGAATATTCTGGGTAGTGTGGTTTCACCCATATAATGTTATTGTCTTATCAACTGCTAAGCTGTCACAAAATGTCATTCCTAAGAGATTTGTGGTAGTAATCAACTTAACTGAGACACACTACAGAGCCTGAAATATAATAGCTCCATTGAAAATGGGTTAAATCATATTGTTGGGAAGCTGATTAAATCGAGGGCAGCAAATGAAACGATGGCAACCTGTCAATGCACACATAACAACACCAACAATGTGACAGTATGCCAAACAACAACAGCAGCAGTAACTCTGACAGGGTGCTGGTGAGTAGGCCTGGTAGTTACATAAGTGGTTGTAGTGAAGGGTGTGGTGGCTTCGATGGAAATTGACATGCAGGAAGAGACGAGGTCAGCAGGTGGAGATCAGTTAAAAGAGATTAGACTGACAGAGTGGGAGTATTAAACCCTTTAGCTTCTGACTCTAAATAATCCACACAGATTAAAGCGAGCACAAAAAACTGTGACAGAGAAAACAATATCATTTTACAGCATGGAAACTACAATTATACAACTCCTCCTTAAGTATTATGTTACAGAATAGCTTTCTACATACTGCATAGCGGATAATCTCCAACTACAACAAATCCATTAATGGGAGTGGTATAATGTGGCCAATGTTTTTTGATAATTAATTGTGATAATTTAATTTGCAATGGAAAATACAAAACCATTTAAGCAGCTCTATCGGGTTTGGCTACTGCAGGAATATACACTTAGCTCTCAGTTTATTAGGAACACCCTGCAAAAACTAATGCCATCTGATACCACAGTCATGTAAGAAATCCTACTTTCCTTTACGTTTTAATGTTTATCTGTATGTTCATTTTGGATGATGTAGTGCTTTTTAACTGCACTGTGTTATGCTGACAGGTGTTCATATTATTATTTTGTCCACCCTATTCAAACCAATGAGTGTAGGTAGAACAGCAGACACACCTGTTTGTATAATGCAAAACAGTTCAACAGCTGCACAGACTATAGCCTAAAAAACAATCATTTTTCAATTGAATTTTAAATGGAGGGAAGGGGGGAACAATTATGCATGTTCACCTTTGTGGTAGAGTGCTGTTTGTGTGTTTTGACAACGCTCACCAGACTGTAAAAAAAAAAATCACAGCACCAGAACTAAGGTGATACAATATTAATACTAGTCTGTATCTAATACACAATGAACTCAAGTTGTATTTTGTAAATGTTCAGTTGTCTTTGTCAAGCAGCAAGCACGGGACTCTAACTTTACTTTCAGATGAAAAATAAATTATGTCTGGATGTCACTGAATGAAGTTTTTCCAGTCCTTGTGGGACGGCGCAGCACCTGTATGTGTTATATAACTGGGTGTGACTTCTTGGCTGCAATTTGTGACTTGCTGCTTCCCAATTCAGGGCCTGAAACTTTCTAAGGACACAGCCATGAAGGAGTGTCCTTGGAATAACCTGAAGGCAAAACAGAACCTCTGCCTTCTATCCAAATGAGATGATGCAGCCTCACAGACACCAAAATGAATGTTGCATTTTGAGGTGGTAGCCCTTAGAGTTGAAAATTCCCAGAGGTTACCACCAGGATGCTTTCCTCAAACAATTTGAATTTTGAACACATATTGTCTAGAAATCACTCAACATAGGCATTGAACTGAGGAATTATTGGCACTCCAAAAATCAGAAATAAAATGCTAGAATAAGAACAATCTGCTGCCTCTATCAGAGAGGATTTGATGCCCCGTCTGTAGCGGTCCCACTGAGGATGTAAGACTAATCTTAATGCAGCCCGACAAGGAAAAGAAATTAAGAAAGTTACATTTACAGATATATTACTTTGTATTTTCTGAAGGTAGACACTGTCTGCCCACATGGCTGATGTTCTTCTTGTCACACTCCCATTACTCTGTCCTCTATAGGAAATCACAAAGAGTCGATGAAGCTTCAAAGGATAATATCTGGCACACACACAAAGCTTGTATTTGAGTGAGATGATTAAAAGAGCTTGAATTTGAGAAGGAACATTACCAGAATTTAGTGCTGCCTTCAAGTGCTTTGAAGTATCCATACACAGTGTTTTGGGGAAAGGAGACATTTCTGATGATACCAGAGCTGCAGACATGCAACATTTAGTACTATAAAGTCCATACTGACTGATGTCATGGGTCTTACTGTTTATCATGCAGTGATTCATGTAAATTATAGGCACTTAAAATAAATACACTTATGTCTGATTGCTCAAATCATCAATTACAAACCATCCTGATGCCTCAGTACAGACACTCCGCTGCCCTGTTCCCATCTCTCCTTCTTCTTCTCTACCATGAACTATCCAATAAAGCAGAAAGGGAAAAAAGACCTCTTCACCCGGGTGCTTCTAAAATAAAACACCATCCAGACAGCAGAAAAGTACTTTTGTTATATGGACAATTTTGTTATTATTTCCGGTCAAATGTACTTCAATGCACGTCAAGTTAGATTTCCCCCTGCCACCGCTTAGGGCGACCTTGAAAGCAGCATTAAGTGAGACAGCTATGGAGGAATCCATGCCTGGTAGCCAGTCGTTTTGGCTTACCATCTCTTTTTCAGCCACCGAGTATTTTATTAATTTTATCTATATAATACACAATAACTGAGCCTTTTCAGAGAGGGAAAAATGTTGAACAAAAACCTAAATTGTAAACTGAAACTTCAGAAAATTTAAGCAAAATTCAAGTTAAACTAAATTTCTTTCCTTTTTGATCTCACTATCAAGAAAAAAGATTTGACCATTAACTCACAGTACCACTAAGCTGTATATTTAGAAACCATGTTCTGATAAACCATATAATGTGTGTGTGTCTTTAAAGCCCTATCTCCAAAGCCAGCTTCCTTCACGGGACAATAAGGTTTGGATTCCAGTGAATTTGACTGAATGAGTACACTGAAACTGAACTGAACCTGCCGTTGTGTGGTGTTTGCGTTGCTTTCATCTAACTTTTCCCACAGCCAGAGTCCAGTTCAGGTTAGCTGGTGGCAATGAAATGCACAACCTGTGCTAAACTCTGTCACTGCCATCCTGAGATAAAAAAAAAGCCTTGTCTAGATAATCAGTGCTTGTATTGCTGAGCAGTAGATAAAAACAAAGAGAAAATTGAACCAAAAAATGCACATTCTCCATTCATGTCCATGTACTCACAAGTGAAATCATCAACAATTTAGCAATGAAACCAAGGATGGTTCAGCACTGAGTCCTTGTTTGTTCTTGCTTAGTTTACACTTCATTGCTTCTGTTTGTGTGGAGACACAATGTTTTAAAAGCCTCTCAGGATTTGTTTCTTTAAATCTCACCTGCTCTAGTAAGTAATATGTTTCCTTTTCTTGTGTGTATTTTTATCCACCTATCTAATCCCTGTGCCTTTATCACTTTACTTCTATGTTTTATCACTAAGCAAACAAAGAAAGTCTGGAACCAGATGTCCTTGTATCTGCATTGTTATTCAAATCAGGCTGTTCAGGTTATTTCTCTGTTAAGTACTGCTGAAAGATGTGTGTGTCCCAGAGTAAAGGGGTTCTTCTCCAAGTGGACAGAGAGATTATCAACACTTGAGAAGATGCCTCCGTAAGCCATCTGATCCCATTAACCCCAACTAACTAGCAGACAAACCAAGCTTCACACTGCCTGGACACACACACAAATGCACAGGGTATAGACTTACTCAAGTGTGACTGGCCTTTCAGTGACTCTCTAAAAAGCTGAATATCTAATGTGTCCAACTACGTGCAAGCAGTCATTCTTGATGAAACGATAACAGCAGCACTGCCAACAGGGTGAACAAAATGTTAAGCTCGTCTGACTCCAAAGCAAGATTACACTTTCACGCATTTTGCATTAACACTTCTCCACACTTGATACTGCAAAATCAATGTATCTATGAGGCTGAGTAATTACAGCAGCAATATGAGAGTTCAACGTTGGATTCAGGTCCAAAATGTATCTGACTGGACTGGACTACACAGCTGAGTCTGAGGCTATAATCGAAAGAGCGTAAGATCCTGTCCAATGCCACTATCTTGTATCCGGATATATCCAGATATTGTGCAGAGTAGACCCAACTGAGACAGACTGCAGTTGACATAGGGTATCAGAACAGAAATCAGAACAAATCAGAAAAGAAAAATCCCCTTGTGAGTGGACGAGTGGACTCTGCCTCCCTGTTCACATTTGATTTTATCTGTAGGAGATGGCAAATACTACTGAACAGAAAAACATACACATTCATCCTCAGACATGAGACTCGAAAACAGAAAATAGATGGTATTTGTTGACTTGCCATGGATACATTTAACCAAGAACAGAAATCTGAGGCTGCAGTGGGATAGGTTTAAAAAAAACTGGACAGCTGAAGACCAGAAAAACATAATTTTGTCTGATGAATCTGAATTTCTGCTGAGAATTTGATGTCAACAACATGAATCCACCACCTGCCTGTGTCAACCGTCCAGGCAGGTGGTGGTGGTGTAATGACATGGGGAATGTTTTGGGCACAGTTTGGGTCCCTTCAACCCATCATGGGTTGAATGCCACAGCCTGTCTGATTATTGCTGCTGCTGCTGCTGCTGCTGCGGCTGTTGTGAATCCCCTTAATGGCTACAATGTAGCCATCTTCAAATGGCTACTTCAAGCATGACAATGCCCCATGTCACAAAGCAAAAGTCATCTCAAATTGGTTTCATGAACATGACAATGAGTTTAGTGTACTTCAGTCACTACAGTCACCAGATCTGAATCCAACAGAACACTTTTGGAATGTGGTGGAACAGGAGATTGGCAGCGTAAATACACAGCGAACAAATCTTTAGAAATTATCTGATGCGATCATGTCAACATGGACAAGAATTTCAAAGGAAAGTATCCAACATCTTGTGGAGTCTGTGCCACAAAGAACTGAGACTGAGAGCAACGGGAGAAACTGTGCAGTATTATTATGGTGTTCATAATAACCTACTCAGTGAGTGTACATCAACTGTGTTCAGGTGGTTTTATCATGCTATACACTGGCAATAAAACTAACAATTATTATCCTACCAACTATTTTTATTTTGTGGAGATACTGCCTGAAAACTGTGGCAATGCCTATTGTGACTTCCCAGAGCCTAGGGTGACACATGAAGACTATTTGTTTTACTTCAAAAAAAACAAAAAGGTATTCAGAGTTATATCCCATTTGACTAAGAAAAGCACTGAATGCTCACATTTGAGAAGCTGGAACCAGCAAAGGTTTGGAACCAGTAATTGCATTTGAATAAACAAATGAAATGACTACTTGGTTGATTGACTTTTTGACTAATCAGCTAATTATTTCAGCTCTAGTAGTACACACAAAAGCAAAAATCTACAATGATTTCCTTAAATGCATCAGAGATGCATACTGCATACAAACAGTAAACAAATCCATGAAAGCCTGACTACTGCTAAATAAAAGGATCTCAATGTGTCAACTAATGGCTGCATTCACACTGTCCACCTGCGATGTGATCACCCAACGCATATTTCAGTGCCAAATGTGAACAGACACTTAGAGCTGTAGCTGGCTAATAATACACAAGCTGCATCCAACCAATTCAGCAACTTGGTTACAGCTTAACAAGCTCTTAATTACAGCATGCAGAGCCTCCAAACATTTCAGCAGCTCAGGCAGAAAATGTGATTAATTAAGTGGATGTGAGGAATGTGTCTATTCTAAGGACGAGAGAAGGTGTGTTGTTCTTGGAGTGAGAAAGCCTGGCTGTCGACGGAGAGCTTGGGTGCTGGAAGAATACACACAGAAGAAAAGCTCCAGGTTTTATTGCTCTATTTTGTTCACAATATTTAGGGTCTTACAAGCATTCTGTCTCAATTTAGGCAGCATTTTCAAGCCTGACAAGATCACTATGGGAAAGACAAATGGGTTGATTTGTGGAGAATAAACCCCATCTCTCTCTATTTCGGAGATGCACTGGCTTGTCTGTCAAATCCAGTTTCGCAGCACACAGACAAGAGGAGAACATCTTCTAGTGATTATTAACGGAAACAGCCAGCGAGCTGGAACTTGTTCCACAGTTTCACAGAGAGCTTAGACATAGGATTGTTAGCTTGGTCTAAGTGTCAAACAGTCTGAAAGAACACAATATGAGCCAGACACAACACTAGAGCTCTATGACTCAATATTTCCTGGTTGATTGCTCACTCCAACTGAATTACAGAGTGCTTTTCATTTGAGAGGGAAATTGTAAAATGTATCTGGACATTTTTTCTTTAAAAAAAAAACAAACAAACAACTCTGGCTTGTGGCATGTTTGGCAGTTCATATTACCTTGCATGACACAGGTATGGTGTAATGCTCCTACGGTATGAAGGGGAGGAATGAGGAGGTGGTGATTTAAAGGAGGAGGAATAGGAAGATACCCAGCTGCATGTGAATCCCATGTGCCCAAGGAGTCTGACATGAACAAGCATATGAGGAGAGAAAAAGCAGAATGACACCCGGTGCTCCCCCCCCAGTCTTTGTTCCCACCATCCCTCTTTGTGCGTTTGTGGGCGTGTGAGTGACGAGAAACAATGCTGTCCCACAGGGACCGAACACTATAGTCGTGGAGGGAGTAAAAGGGCTCCTTGGAAAGAGGAGGGCTGAGTGGTATTCAGGCCTGTGTGGCTTTTTTCCTTCAAACAGTGTGTGGGAAGACACTCAGAGGCACACAGACACGCCATTCCTTCACCCACAGACATTATACTACACCAGTCGCAAAGAGGCAACGCAGACGGGTGAGGAGGGAGGGGTGAGGGAGACTGAACAGAGGAACTTTTCAGACTGGGGGGTGGTGGGATAAAGATAGAGGGGAGTGTTGTAAAGGACCTGAGGGCTCACTTGCCACTGGCCTAACAATACAAACGAGACTCATGCCATTTCTCAAACTTAAACACAATAGTGCCACTGCTTACTGCCAGGTCAAAGCAGGGTGAGGAACCACCATCAACCCAGCTATTGTCTCTGGTTGCTTTTACTTCGTCATCCCCACCAACTGCTCTGCTACATAATCAACTATCAGAGATTCCTTTACTCCTCTGGAAACTTTTATCAGCCAGTAAGGTATCTAGGGATACTAGATACATTTGCGATTTACTCTTCACCATTAGCCAGCTGTTCATTTCATGAGTTTCAGAGGGAAAAGTTTAAGCTACCCACTGGTCAATATAGAAAAAGACTTAACAAAGAAAAGAAGGCAGTGATCTGCTACAAGAAATTAAATATATATAGTAATGGCAACAGTGTTTAGGTTGTTAATGTTTTATATCAAGACTGGCAGCACACCTAACTATTACCCTGTGCCAAAAATCCATCAGGGACTCCCTCTGGGTCAATCAAGCTAATCTGTTATGCAAGTTTTCACACGTAAACAATAACCCAAACAAACAACCACCACCACCAACAACAACACAACAACACATGGCAGGACGAAAACTATTTTAGTACTTTTCAAATTAACTAAGTTAAAAAAGAAAGAATAACAGTGAGACCTCAGGGATCGTTTAAATTGAAACGGTGCTAACGTTAAGCTAACTCTACCAGAATATTTAATGATACTTTAAATTAGCCACATTAGCGTTATTCTTCTTTTGATACCCACAGGCAAACCGTACAAAAACTGTGTTTACTTACCCAGAATATAATGTTGAATCCAAATAAGAAGTACTTCACACAGCAGCTGACTTCAGCTCCTTTTATATGATGGTGTTTTCTACTCATTCTTCCAGTGATAGTGGAGGCTAACGGGATAAGCTAGGTAACTAACTACTACGGCTGGTACTTAAAAAGCTTAGCCAAAGCTGCAGTTCTTGAACTACTGAAGCCAAGGTTAGCTGGCTCCATCAGCTAAACAACGCCGAGCTTACTCGCCGGACGGCATTAAGTTTACCAAACATATGTGGCTAATTATCTTTTCCTCGCTTTAACCATTAGCTCGCTAGGCCAGCTAGCTCGTAACTTCTCTGGTTAGCATTAGCAGCTAACAACAACAAATCCAGGGACACTTAAGGCACAGACATTCATCTGCAGTTCAGTCGATATTCAAGCTGCCTGGCTTTAATTTCGTAGCGCACACCGGGACATCGAGATAAAGCTGAGGGGCTTTCAGTTAAACGTCTCCTCCATTATCTCTGTTGCTGCATCGTCGCTTGAAATCTTCATCCTTGTTGTTTTGTGCTGTAAAACAAGCCCCTGCTGTCAAACGAGGAAACCACTGCGCTAGCTTTCGCCCTTTTCACCTCAAGAGCGGCATCTTGTGTCTTAGTGAGGGCCTTCACATTACTGGGTCTATGGCAGAGTATGAGCTATATCTAACTCCCCTAAATCAGCACAGAGAGGATAAGTGCTATATTTAGGTTAATAGATGCCCAGGTGCTGCAGGAACGGCCAAGGTTCACATTTTAATTCCTGCAAAATTGAGGAAAAAAAATATTTTAATTACATGGTTCACAGGCTACAATTTTGGTAGTCTCACCGTCCACAGTAAATTAGTTACAATTGAACATCAGAGTAAGGCCTATTCTTTGTCTTATGGTCTAATTTATAAATAGCAACTCAAATCTGCAAACATAAAACGAGAAGCGTAGTGGAGGAGGAGAAACTGCTCAGTTTGTGTTTGTGTGTCTGCAATTGTGCCGGCTGCTGACTCACCTTATTTGCAGTTCTCTTGCAAGACTCTCACTTTTTTAGTTGAATGATCTGTGTGATATCTAACACATGGATATTGCCTTTTTTCCCAACACAGGAGCTGGCTAGAATCTCAGAGGTTGTAATCATAGGATATGATAAGTGAGCATCCAGGTTAGTAGCAATCTGTACAGTGCTCACCACACTGTGACTGCAAATGAAGATCACTGCAAGTGTGATTAATACTAAGCACTGACACTGGAAGAGGAAAGGCTTTTTTCACAACACACCATTGTGAATTGTCATTGCAGCAAACGCACAGGTGTGAATAGCATCATTAATGATGGCTCTGCTATTATACGAGCTTGTATAATAGCAGAGCCCTGGCACTGGAACAACTGAATGCAATGCAACTAACATTCATTATGATAATTAATTACACCTGTGCCTCTCCTGCTATGCCATGTTAAAATGTCTGCACTGAAAAGGGTCTATTAGGAATGACATCCATTCATACATTGATAAACAGTGGATACTAAATTGAAATTGTATCTTTCATTTTTATATATTTTACCCAGAGTATTTTCTTGCAAGTGAAATTACCTCATTTTAATAGTATGATAAATTACTGAAAAAGGAAATAGAGACAATAGTGAAATATACGAAATGTTTACTTTGAGAAACAGTTGCATGAACAGAGCCAGTTCAAACAGCGTTTCTTCATTTGAACTTCTGTCTGGGGTCCTACAGATGGCAGTCTATGAACCTGTGATAAATGTGGCCTTGGTTTCTTTTTTACCCTGAGGAGTTGCTGTTCAGAACATTTCAGTCTAATAACTGTCACCACAAATATGTAGTATGTTGCACTGACAATAAAGCTAAACACTAGACAACTAAACCAAAGAAACAAGTCTGCAAATGCTGTGGTTGAGCCTGTCCATATGTCATTGCTTTGGGCAGCTTGTGAACATATGTTAGTTTTTTGTTAGTAAGACTTAAATTTGGCATTTCATGACAGCTCACTCCAACTATTAAACTGCATCAAACTATACTAACTAGATTGTCAGACAGCTGTAAAGGGGGGGCTGTTGAGGGGCTGTTGAAGTGCCGTAAGGGGTTATGTAAGGGCGAAATGAAATATGAATCCACCTTTAGGTGGCACTGTACAGGATTACTGTAGTTCTAAATTCAAAAGTTTTACCTTTGATACTCCGAGTGCACAATAAACACACAACAAATTCCTTAAATAATAAAAAGACTAATTTAACAGTATAAATGTGTGGATCCTCTTGCATATGAATTGTTGTGCATCCAATGTTTCATTTTGGTATATTAAAGAAAGGGGAAATTACAACTCAAGATTTTAATTTCAGTTATATTACTATTTTCAGTTCATGGTATTATGAAGTAAAATAATGAAACAATTGACAAACTATAGATGATTTCAATTGGAGTGTCATCACTTTTTATTTTGCAGAAATCATACAGTTTTGAAATACAACATGTGCTGTAATAATAAAATGCAGGAATGCAACCAAGAGCCAAAATAAACTCACAGAACTCAAAAATGTAATGATTCTTCTCTGTGTTTGGATGTCAGCAGTGTTTGGTCTGTCCAGAGGTGAACCAGGTTGAAACCAATCCATGACAGTGATATAGGCTTAATCCTGCTGAAGGAGCCAGGTCACCATGCAGCAGGTGTTCCTGTCACTCCAAAGACACACTGAATATTTAGAAATGTGCTGATGCTTTTAGCCTGCATGTCAGGGGACGAAGGGATGATCTGTTGTGTGTGCTGGTACAGGAATGGAAAAGATGGGAACGGTGTAAAATGGCTTTTAGTTATGACTCACTTGAAACTTGAAAGCTAGCTGTGATTTGAGAGCAGCAGTCAGGTTTACAGCTAATTGCCACCATCATAACAGCATGTCGCATTGTGCAGGAATGTTCTGGTTTTTACAGTAGGATATTTATTTGTTTGCTTGTTTTATTGTGAATGACACTGGTTTGAGCAAATCAAGTTTTAAACAATGCAAATGTAGCTGCTGAGATGGAATGAATAGAAGTGCAATCAAGTATAAAAAGAAACCTCGGAAGTTAAAGATAATGTACATTAGAGTTTCATATGTATTTAAAATACATATCTTTCCTTTGATCCTTTTCTTGCAAACGCTCAAATTAGTATTTCACAACATACAACATTCCTCTAACCTTTTTTCCCCATGAAAGTATAACAATAACATGTTGTTGTACCTTCTCCACTGTTGTAACATACGCTTTTGCTTCTAAACATCACCAAAACAGGTTCTTTGTACACCCAAGACAGGCACAAAATAGGTTAATCTGTTCCTCCTGAAGGACATTAGCAATATGAAAAAGAATGACTGTTTGTGACCAGAACAAGGAACAAAATCAGGCATACATACTCTCCAAAATGATTATTACAATCAATATGCCATTAATTTTGTACTATATGTTCAGATTACATTTGTTCATTAAACTGCTCATCATCAATGTTTAGACATTAGCAAAAAAAAGCCCTTTAAAATCATTTTTCTTCCTGAAACATGGAAACAGTGTTTGATTGAACAAGTGCATCTATGCCCCATCTGACCCCACATAACTCTTCCTACTCAGCACTGGCTTTTTTCTGTCATTCTTTGTCAGTCTGTCTGTAAACCTTACATTCATTTTAGCAAATGCAGTACGTAAAGCAACATATATACATGTGTTAAATTGATTATTGCACTGTGATGATTATGCATATTATTTATTTCCCGTTGATTAAGATGGATAATAAACTGTGATGAATACTTTGACCATGGTATGATAATGTGATTACCTTGTGTCCTACCTACCACTATGTTTTTGTCATGGAAAAATTATGGAAACTAATTTACCCTAGTATTGTCTAAATTAATATTAATTATGAATTCACTGTATGGTTAAATTTGATCCTTTATTAATACAGACCAAGGAGAATGCCTCAACCAAAGTACTGCATAGTCCAACAAAATATGTATGTACATAATTTTCATTTTGTGTGTCCCTTCTCTGCCTAGAAGTCTCTTCCCAGTTTTCCTTGTGTAAGACCAGCAATATATAATTCATTAATAACATTCAAAACCGATACTCCTTTACTGTAACACTATTAAACTGCAATAGTGACTGTAAAGGTATATTTGTTGTGAAGATGCAAAAAGTATAACATTCATTTAGAGTGAATTCAAATATCTTTGGTTATCTTGAATCTTTGCACTTTTTGGTATTTAAGAAGCGTACAAGCCACAGCAACTTTGTTATGTAAAAAGCTTGTTCTTGTCAGTTCATACTATGACTGTGAATCATATGAAATACTAATACTACCTTGATACATTTACCATTGTCCAGGATCTGCAATCAAAGTTGCAGAAAAGCAACTTGTCTAACATTAGTTTGATGAAACTTCATCGGAATATCTTTTACTGGTTGTTCCAATGGCACAAAAGTCTATGAAAATGGAAATTATGCTTTACTGACACCCTCACAGATCAGTGGAGACAGTGCTTCTTTTCACTCTCAGGCTGCCTCCCCAGCCGCGAGGACAGGTGTTGTAGGAGTGTAGGCCAGGTGATCGGAGGCCCGAGTCCTCAGACTCAACAGAGGCATCAGAGTCGGTGAGGGAGCGAGTGTTGTAAAGTCTCACAGGGGAGCAGATCCTCTGTGTTGGAGTGGGAGGAGGGCTGGTGAAGATAGGGGACTGGGCCCCCAGTGCACGTGACTGGAAGGGGCTGATGGGTGGTTTGTGACAGTCATAGCCATGGTGGGAATTTCCCAGAGGTGAGATGGGGAGGCTGTGACCACTCAGTGCACCAGGAGAGGGGCTGTTTTTACGTTTGGCTGCATTGATGATGTTCTTTGCCAAGAGGCGATGGTTGGCCTTAGAGTCTAAGTTATTAACAATTGGGGACATGCAGCGACTGTCTTTGGTTGGGGAAATGGGAGAGGTGGCAGAGGATGTGTACAAAGGTTTAGTGGCGGGGAATGATAAACTGGTCTGAGAGAGTGCAGGAGACTGGGAACGTGAACCCCAAGGAGGGGAGACAGGAGATGTGGCTGAAGGTGTTTGAGAGGGTCTGGATGTAGAAATGGAGACAGTGGAAATATTCTGGCTTACTATTGGGGATTGGCATCTCGATCCCCAAGGAGGAGCAGTAGTTGAAGAAGTTTGGGAGGGTCTGAATGTAGGAACAGAAGAAATATTGGAAGACTGGGTATTTTGGCTCACCATTGGGGACTGGCATCTTGAACCCCAAGGAGAAGGGTGTGGGGATGTGGCTGTGGTGCTTTGGGAGGGTCTTGATGTGGAAGCATTCTGGCTTACCAATGGGGACTGACATCTTGAACCCCAAGGAGGAGAGACTGGAGTTGTGGCTGTGGGTATTTGGTTGGGTCTGGATGTAGAAATGGAGACGGCAGTGGAAGTATTCTGGCTTACCAATGGGGACTGACATCTTGAACCCCAAGGAGGTGAGCGTGGAGAGGTGGTTGTAGATGGTTGGGAGGGTCTGGATGTTGTAGTGGAGGTAACATTGGAAAATTGGATATTCTGACTGGCCATAGGGGATTGGCATCTTCTACCCCTGGGAGAGGAGACAGGGGAAGTGACTGAGCGGTTGGAGCTGGAGGTGGTGGCGGAGGAGCGATTAGTTTGGAGGCTGGGAGTCCAAGTTCCTGTGGTGCGACCCTCTGGGCTGCTGAAACGTCTGGTGAAACTGGGCGTCCTAGTTGGCGTGGGAGTCTCACCAGTTTCAACTGGGGTGGAGTCCTTTGGTGTCTGTTGGCAATGACATATAATATTTTTTAGACTCTTGAGAACATACATATACAATTATAACATACAAACATGCAAAATACGCAAAATAAGAGACTGTAATGTTTGTACAACTTTGGCATAATTAAATGTCCCTATTATTTATAAGGTTTTGATTTCACCATGACAAGGTGTTAATGTTTATGCCGTGCACAACCTCACAAAAAAAAAAAAATGTTTTGCTGTGAAACTTGACAAACCTGTTCTATGAGACCAGTTTTAATTATAGCTTCCGAGTGAATTTGCTCTGATAAAATAGGATTTATGTGTGCAGTATGAGCCCCAGTGTCAGGTCATCTGAGCGTGTTCCTTCCTTCTGTACGTGTTCCTTCAATAAGCCTGGCCACCAGTATACATAGGCCCAGTCTTTAGTGTCTCTCTCAGGTTACTGTCATCTGGTCTTCCCGAGGTAGTTAACCTTTACAGGCGTATGAGGTTACTCAACTGAAGCAAGGGTGGCATTCCAATGTTATGCACATACTAATTAAGAACAAACTATCTCTACTAGGGATAATAATATGAAGAAAGTCTGTAGAATTATAGACTGAACTGCTGGGATCAGTATCCTGAGAGGTTTTAAGATGAATGTTTGTCATCATGTTTCAAAAGTTTAGGGCATCTTTAAAAGAAACAAGGCCCAGGTTAAGGGTGATACCATTTGTCTGAATGTCTGAGCCCCTGAAGATGAAACAAGACCAAGGGTCAGGTCTTAACACAAACACACATAACCCAGATTCTTATGAAAGTGTAAGGCATCTAGCCACCTCCAATGGCAAGCCGAAATAATTATTTTTGTACTTTAAATGTAACATACTGTGTTTCAAATTGGTCCTGCCTCCTTTTGCAAATGATCAGTGTACTTAAAGGAGGCATTTTATTTAATAGTGTATTCTGCAGTGAAGTGGAAGGGAGGAAAGTGAAATAACAAACACACAGCAGTGAAATTAATGGTTGAAAGATGTCAGTGAAGTCAGGAAATGAGAAAAAGGAGAAAGAGGTCATGGCAGAGTGTTAGCATAAAGCTTTAATCAGAGAAGGAAAGAGTCACTTTAACACAAAAAGAAATCAATCATAACAGACAGGATAACAGCAGAAGAGAACAGTGAATCAAGATTTATGAAATGAAGCATGCATAAACCGTGTAGTCTAAAACAACAGTGACTGATGACATCCTATGAAAAAATACCTCTGGAATTACTGCTTGAAGTCACAAAAACAATATATATACTGTATGTAGGTCCATGATGCAAATTAGTATGCAGCCTGCAGATTTGAAACATCAAAGAATCCAAGTAAAATGCTGGAAAGCAGAGTGTGTTACCCTGACGACATAAAGACATAAAAGGAGCTCTCTTGCTGTAACTCTCATGTCACTGAGCAGCATTAAATTGCAAATCATAGATCATAAAGCAGATGCTAGACCATCTGTTAAAGTGCTTTGTGAAGCAGCATCACCCTGGTGCCCACAGAATTGGGAGACAAAGTGGAAAAAGTGTTAGTTTTTCTCTCATCAGATTTTAAACTGCACTGAAAATGAAAAGTTTTGGAGTGTTGACATGCTTAGTGGCTGTGGGTATAGCCGTTTATCTGATTATATCAAGGCACATTTTATTTTAGCTAATGATAATTTTTACTTTTTGGGTGTTTCTTCATGTGAAAGATAAACAAGTTGAGGTTCATTGCACAATTATGATACATTCACTTGCACAATCTTAGAAGATATAGATTATTCTGCGTGATTACTTGACAATTAACAGTGCCTGAGCCCAGTGACAATAACTGTAGCATATGCATTTTGTTGTATGTATTATTTTATGATATATTTGAGGAATCAAACATTTCACACATAAAAATATTCCACTCTGTTATATATCTACAATGCAGGAGAGCGTACAAAGAAAGAAGAGGCACAAGAAAGATGCACAAGTTTAAGAAAAAAGTGCAGTAAAGTTTAAGCCATGTAAGATTAGTTTTAGTTTTGCAACCATGTGTGTAGTTTCTGCAAAAGATCTCCTGTGATGTGAACAAATGTTCTAAAAATGATACAGAGAGGGTCTCCACACCTGTGGTGCAATCCCTGCCCTCTTGGCAGAAAATGTGGGCCTTGGTGCCTGGGCTCCTGACCGGGGAGAGGACACTCGCTCTGGAGAAAAGGCAGGCATGGGAGAACTGATCCTTGGCTGCCCAGACGCTGGATTTGACAGATATTCTGCACCTCCCTGTGGGGCTGAGAGGCAGCTGAGGAGACATGCACTGGGTACTGAAGTGAGAGGGTGGGTTGCTGGGTGCAGAAGTCTGTCTGGAGAAAGGCAGGGTAGAGATCATGTTCTTGGCCTGTGGTGCTCCTCTTGGTAGCGTACTAATGGGGTCCTTGACTGGATTAAAGGTGAAGAGGGATGAGTTGAGCTGGTAGGGCCGGTGCCTTGACAGGTCCATCTCTATCTTGGAGCATCCGTTCTCTAAAAGAGGTGGCTCTGGAGCTGGAGGCGGCGGTGGAGCTTTTTGCCTCGGCTTTTGCTTGACTGCTTGTTGGGCTTTTAGGTTTTGTGAAAGCTGAGCGCTCATGTCAGAGTTTTTAGCGATGGCCTTGACCCTGCCGGGCATGTTGGATGGGTAAACCCACGACGGTGGCAGAGACATCGTGGGAGAAGGAGACCTCACTTGTCCTGGATTCTGATTCTCCACAACATATTTCTCCATCCTGGATTGACGCTTGGCAAACAGCTCAGCCCCTTTCCCTGAAACATTGGTAAGGTTCTGTTCTGGCCTGTGCTCTGCCCTCGGTCGGGTCCTGGAGCTCTTGAGGCAGGAGGCCCACTCTGGAGCTCTAGCCTCCTCTGCCCTGTCCTCTTCCTTGGCAAGGAAGTTGGAGGCCTCTGCGCCCAGAGCCAGTAACTCTTCCTCGGATGTTGGCTCAGGCACAGATCTAAGTCCATGTTTCTTCCTTTCATCCGCCCCTTGCACCAGAGAGAGCAGCTCAGGGTTAGGAGCTACCACTGGCTTCTCTTTGAATGTGAACATCGACTTCCTACTTGCCCTCCTGGCAGCCCCCTCCTCAAGTATTCCTGTTTTGATCTGTGTTATCGGCCTCCTCTCTCCAGAGGGCTGAGGAACAAAGGCGGAGGGTTTTGGGGCCGTGGGAGGGCCATAATGAGGCATGGGCGGGTAGCGAGATACAGAAGAAACAGGGAACTGGGATGGTGGAGGAGAGGAAGGCGACATCACGGGAGACATCGGAGGTGGACTGGAGTAGTAGGCCTGTGGGGGTTGGTTTGTGAAGGCCGGTAGTGGAGGCGTGGGATATGACGGAGGCGGAGGTGAGAACACTGCAGGTTGGGGAGCAGTGAAAGTGGGGAGAGCAGGAGTGGTGTAAGAAGGAGGAGGGGGGATGTCCATGACGGGGCTGGCGGCCTCTGGAGACTGCACTGTCGGCGGGGAGAAAAAGGGCCTGGCAGTTCTGTTGATGATGGTGCTTGTCTGCTTGGAAGTTGACACAGACACCCTCTCAGGTCCAGAGGTACTGTGGCAGCCATTAGGAAGCTTTCCACGAGGAGCTGGTCCTGTGTGGCCCCCATTTATCTCTGTTTCCCCGTCAACATGTCCCATCATGACTGGATCAGTATTATTACTTCCAGGGGGAATCTCATCCTTGACTCTGTCCTCATGGATTTTATCTCTTGCCTCCTCCTCCTCCTCCTCCTCCTGCTCTTCCTTGACAGGGAGGAAGTGTCTCTCTTGAATAACACTGTCCTCCATGTCCTGTTCTTTGTGGAAATCTTTCCCTGGTTCCTCCATGATATCACCCACTGTAGGTACCCTTACAGGTGGTGAGAAAAGTGGTTTGGTAGAGATATTCTTTAAGTTGAGATCTCTGTCTTTCTCCTCACTGCTCCTCTCTGCCCATGTCAGTTTGTTAGACAAGGGGCTGGTTTTCACATTCTCCGCTCTGTCCTCCTCTGACCCCTCTCCGCAGCTTTCAAGCGTGAAGGCGCTGACTCTCTGCTTGCGGCGGTTGAAGAGCTGCACGCCTCTGGAGCTGGAGTTGGAAGGGATGGTGAGCTGAGCAGCGATGATCTGACTCCTGACTCGAGCCTCTTTGAGCTCCTTCTCTGATAAACTGGCACTCCGGGTCAGGTCTGGAGTGAAGGAGACAGGGAGAGAAAGTGGACAGCCTGATCAATGAGAGATTTAATTTTTTTTGTTGCATAACAGAGAACAGTGTGATTAATGATCAAAAGGACCAAAACTTCGGGAGACTTACATCCCCTGTTCAGATAAATACCACTCCCTCAACATCTAATTAAAGCTCACCGCACCGCTTTTATGTACAAATAGAGAGAACTGGCAAGGACAAATTTTTAACAAGTCTGGGATTGAATATTCTCTTTAAAACCCACATAATTGTTTCTGCACCATATGGTTTTGATTGTTCTTTGCAGTACTTTTGATTCCAACCAGCTCCAGCGAGAAAAATAACGGTTTGAAGACACTTGATTCAGCAGACCGGAGCCGTGGACAAAGAACTAACAGACGTAGGCGGGGAAACATTCCAAATAAACTATTTTTAATAGGAAAGACATAAAACTCATTGAGGAAAGTTAATAAAAAAGATCTAGGTCACTGTCTGTTCTAATACCACAAGAAATTATTCTGATTCTGCAGTTTTGCTGACTGCTTTGAAATTTAGAGCTAAAATGGGTCTATGTTAAAATTTGACGGTTTGTTTTTTGAGCTTAAGAGCTCCATTCCAGGCAGTGGAGCTATTTCCTCTGCCATCTGCAGTAGTCCCTCCCAGAGCATTCCTCCACCGCTGAGAAAACTCCCCGCCTGAGCTTCCAACATGCCTTTGGTTTCTCTCTGTAGTTAATTTGTGCAATACTGCAGCTCAAACCCTTAATAGGCCATTTTTTACAATCTACAGCTTCCAAAAATGACATAGACTGCTGTCTATAAACATACTATACAATCAAGTGTTCCCAACTTAAAAATAGTGACTGCATCATGCTTCAAAGTTCATGAGAGGAAAATCAAAGCTGCATCTTTGCCTCTTCTTTTTTTTTTTTTTTTAAACAGAATAAAAACCTGAAGTCTCATAGACTCTGATGGACATTTCAAAAGAGAAAAACTCATTGCGGTGACACATCTGGTAGATTATTCATCTAATTCATGTAACTTTGACTGGTGGAAGATATTAAACAATCCCTCCAGGAGGTTTCTCAGACAGCTGGCACAGCCATGGCTCTTTCTTCATTTGATAAAGTGATGGATCCAGACAGCTACATTATTTGATGTAATCATGTGCCAATCACAATAATTATGCGTAAATCAATCACTTTCAAAGCCATCCTATATAACTCACTCTTCATGCACTTTTTCCTGGCACAGAGTATAAAGCTAACATGATCATTCCCCCAGTAAGAGGAATAATATGCATCTGTCATTGATTTGACAGACTTTAAGTCTGCCCTCACAGTAATTAAATTAACTCTTTGTAGGGTGCCATTGAGTTCATTTTACATAAACCCATCTAAAGTTCAAGAGCATATGTTTATTATCTAATTTTTATCCCACTGTTATAGTAAACAAAGATAGACTATAGGGCCCATTTGGATTATAAACATTTGCATTGCATTCACAAGCACAAAATTAAACCCTTTGATGATGACTGGTTATGTCTGCAAAGGGAAACATCAGTGTCAGTATCAGCTATATTAAATCAATCAACCTGACACTGACAGAGGAATGACAGTGTGACACTTTAAGAGGGATATATATCAACCACATTACATATTTGTGACAACAATATAACAAGGATAAAATCATTATCACACATACTCCTCCCAGTGCTATTGGCATGAACATAAATCTTTCTTTTATAGACTGCAGCAGAGAAATGAACCGAACCACTCAGGTACTCACTGTATACCCAGAGCCCTTTTATCAAGGTTGTCAGTGTGGGCAGTAATACCTGCAAAGGTCCCAATAACGACTTTTATTTGCCATTTACTGTTTATAATTCATGCTACCTAAATATATAAGGGCAGTGAAGCTTGAAATGAAATGCCCTCACTATAAACTTCTACCTCTAGTGGGAGCCAGACTGGTTATCAAGTAACATGCAGGTGTAAATCCCATCAGTGATTGATACCATGACCAAAGTACAAGTGATACTCTTTATGAAATGTGAATTTTTATTTTTTTTCCCCCAATAACTGGGGAGTTAATTTTGATTACATTTTTATGAAACTTTGGTTATAATCTGATTAATGACAGCAGCTGGTATCCATTGCATGGAGATGTTAATCAACAACCAATATATGGAAATACATCTGATTGAAAAATAATAATAATTCATGTGATTTTTAAGTTAGTATAGTCCAGATTACAAATTACAGATCATAGCAGGGTTTAAAAAACACCTACACTGTAGTCAGTTACAACTACAACTACACAGTCAGTTATGAGGGGAAAAAAAACCCTCAAACTTTACAGACAGTAGTCGATGTCTTCTTTTACAGAAATAACATGCTGCTACTAACAAGTCAGATTTTTTTCATAAAACAGGCAAGCACAACTTGCTCTTGAGCTTTCATTCCAGGCTGTAAAATAACTTAATCATTCATGAGTAAAAGTGAAAGTTTAATTTATCTCACTGGGTCTACTTGTGTCTAATCTCTTACCTTTTTCATGTCAAAAACTCAGAGCTCCGCTGTTTTGTTGTACTTCCAGAGGAGTTTTCAATTTAACTGCGTCTGATAGCTTCACACCCCCCTTTCTGTAGCGAGACACGGGATCGGATTTCTTTTTCTCTGCTAGTCCAGCACACAGACAGGCAGACAGGCAGGGAGGCAGGCAGGGAGGGAAGAAGGGAGGGAGGGAGGGATGTATGTAGCTGGAGGCTGTGCTGTCTGTCATTCAGCCTCCAGCTCTGTTTCACTTTTTTTCAAATCTGTGCTACCACCACCTCCACAGGGTTTCCAATTATTATTTAAAAAAACTGAGACATGCTTCTGAGAAGAGAGCTCAGTGCTGGATGTTGCAGCAGACAACACTTTGTTTTGACAGTTCTGGAGAGGTATCCAATCAATGGCAAGTATCGAGCGGCTTATCTTTGTCTAATGTCTTGTGATGGCAGGGAAGTCTCTGACCCTTGTTGGAGTCTTTGAAGTGGAAAGGTAACTCAGAGATATTCCAGCTTATGTGTGTATGGATTAGACCTCGAGGACACCAGAGCTCCAGCGCCTGACCTCTGCTCCCCTCCCTGTCTGTCTGGATAGCACCATGTGTGTTTACTGCACACTTTCCCCAACCAAATGTCTGCCCTCTTTGAACCCTCTGGGCCCTGAGCTCCAACCTGCAAGGGCAGGATAGGAATTTCCTGTTCACCAAAAGAGGCAAAACTCAGCCCAGTCAACAATGATGCAAGAGCCTCCCACATCACATTGTCCACCCCCCTCTACCTCTAACTTTTTCTACCTCATCCTTCTGCCATCCCTTCATCCCTGCGTGGGCGAGAGCAGACGGGGAAACTCCCCCACAGCGGGAGGATTTAAGTCAGGGGGCCAACCCCGCATTTGTGTATCAAAGGTCAGATTACCCTGTCGGATGTTATCTTTCTCCGGGCGATGGCTGTGGGGTGAGTGGGATGACAGCGCCAGCCCCCGTGGGTGATGTGTGAAGCGGTATGGAAAGACAAGGATTAGCAGAGGTCCTGGGATCTTACCAGACTGAATGTGACCTGAACTCCTGGTGGATCCCATGGGGGAAATACAAGACAAGCCCAGAGGTTGAAACCAAGCTCTGCTGCTCGTATTGTTACTTTTGTGCATTAAGAAAGGTCTCTGCAGAGGTGTAGTCGACTTTTATCAGTGCCTTTGTGTTGTTTTTGGTGATTTGTGCTCCATTTGAGGAAACTAATTAGTGAGTAATGAGTGATGGGAACAGTGTTGGAAGTACAGAGGTTACAGATGTTTATCAGGGCCTTGACTACATAACAGTTATTGGACGGCCATGACCTTTCTGTTTTGCTTCCCCACAGCACATTGTCCTTTTACTCTCTTTGAATACTGCATCTGACAAACTTGTCACAGCAGTAGAAGTAATTATCTCTCCAGATGACCATTGTTTTGATGTTTTTTTAAATATTGCTATCTAACAACTTAATGTTTTGGTGCTATTATGGAGTCTTAACTCAGCTGTGAAAGTCAAAAGAAAGGTCTGAAGAAGTTTCCAAATAGCTTTTCCCACAAGTTAGCCCATTATTGTCAGTGGCTGTGTTATATATTAAGACTGCCCTTTAGCAGTGATGCTTGATTACATTTCCATTGCTGTTAGGACAGCCTGTATTTATACGGCATGGAAACAGATGTTTCATAGAGCATTTCACTGTGTCAAGTTGCACTGATGAGGCAGGGTTGCCTGTTTTCTCTATTTGCTCTCTGTTCCCCTCAGTTGTAGGGTTTCTAATACAGTTTAAATCATACAGTAGCATCAAGGCTACACTACAAACAAGCCTTTGTAAATGTAATTACAGCTACATTTCTGCATTAGGAAGTAACAGCAACAAAAAACTTTCATGTTGCTGCTTGGATTCCCCAAAGAATGACAGAAAATGCCAGATAAACAAACACTTACTTGTTTTCCGGCTCATCTGTTCTTTGTTGTTTCCTGTCTTCTCCCATGATGCATTGCACCCTGTCCCAGGAGTGTCCATGTCTTGCGTTGCCTGGAGAGGTTTTCTCAATCCTCCTGGACTCCAGCTCACCCCTCTCCTGATAGACGTATGTCCCTTCTCCATCTCCATCGCTACACCCACGGTTAAATGCTTCTGCTGCAGCAGAAACAAAAGCCCCCAGCAGGAGGGAAATGTGTCTGTTTCGTTCCAGTCAGCTCAATCTTCCCTCCTGATAAGATGTGACCGCCAGTCCAATCGGAGGATGGAAGTTTTACTCCTTACTGACAGGCAGTGAATAAGTTTGGAAATACAAGAAAACACACAAAAAAAGGACAAGGAAAGGAATAGCTCAGCTTTCCAAGCTGCTGCTTCCTGTCATGGTTTCCAAGCTGCAATAAAGCAGCAATAATCCTTCCAAATATTGTTGTGTAGTCAGCTGAAATTTGATGGTAGAAGTGCGCTCTTACTTTGGTCTTCATGAAGTATTATTCTCTATCTAACAGGACCTCCCAGGAGGGTCAACTCCAGTGTGCCTTGGATGAGTTCCCATGGACAACTGCCACAAAAAATTGCACAAGTTTGTTGTGCTCTGCTAAAACTCTGGCAAAGAGGGGTGAGAAACCATCCAGTCTTCTCTGCTTGCATCTCCCTGTTACTCCTTTTTTGTCTTTCCCAGACTTTACTCTTCCTCCTCTGCTATTTTGGTCACCAAAACATGCTTTTCGTCTGCATCCCAATCTCCAGCCCGCAGATTATTTTTCTATTGGAGAAAAGGATCTGCCCTTTATCTTGGAGATCATAACTCTACGGTGACGTGAAGGGGAACTGTGTATATGTCGGCTTCCTGCTGTTATGTGCATGTAAGGAATAACATTTCACTCTGGAAAGGTCATTCCCAAGACTGGTGTGTATTCAAAGCTTCAAAGCATTGAGTTCAAGTTCCTTTATTCAAGTGTCCTGTGTTATTTCTTAGACATTAAAGCCAGATACAACCTCTGAATTCAGGATGATCAATCTCTTTCTCTTGTTTATTTACAAAACCGCATTTTTTGGTTCATTTGTTGTTCTGCATGCCCACTTCCTGTCCAGGGTCACCTACAAAAAAAAAAAGGAAAAAAGAGAGAAATAAGCAGGTTTAATTCAGTTATGCAGATGTAAGAACCATCAATATTCTTCAGGTATGTTATTTAAATGTGACATTTACACAGACAAAAGCTGGAAGTTACATCTACCCACAACTTTGGAAAACCGCAGCTTTGGCAAACAGTTGGTACAAGAATCTTACTCGATTTTCCATCATCACCCTTTGTGTAATGTCATGAGTTTCAGCCCACATTGCTTTGTACAGGACTTAAAGTATTATTGTGATGATTTCAAGAAAGCAGTCCAAAAAACGAGACCTCGGTGTCGACAGAGAGTCTGCAGCATTTACAGAGGAATGGGTGACTGTTTCTTGAGAAAGTGGTCTGAAGAACAGTTTAATATACTGGGCTTGGCCCATACTAATACTTGTAATGGACACTGGTTTACTTCCAAAAGGTTCAAAACTCAACTCAAGTCCACTTTTGAGATAATGAGAGTGGAATTCTTTATAGATGAAGCTCAGCCTCCTCACTTTGAACTTTAGTCAGACTAAGAGGGTGGAGAAGGAAATGAAGAGATGCCTTTATAAAAGTCTGAACCTGATAAAAACTCATGGTGTCGCCAAAGAAGGAAGGAAGGTCACAATTCATTAAGGCTTGAATGTCAAAAATCTGTATTCAACCTGCCAAAAATGAGCTTTATCTCTGTGTCTGTGTCCGTGATGTGATACAGTGCACTGAGAACGTGAGTGTGGATTAGATATTTCTATGCAGCATGAAGTGAGGAGACAAACGCGGATACGAATGTCCTACAGTGACATCTGACGCATTCCTCCCTCTTATCCGATAAAGCATTTCATTAGATCAGCAGTGTCATATTCCCCCTTCAAAGCTAATAAGACCCACTGGCAAAGTTTGTAATGATAAACCAGTGTTTGCACGTCCTTGTCCTTGATCAGACTTGTCTCTCCTTGAAGCTGATCAGGGTTGCATTTGTTTTTGCTCGTGAGTCACCACTGTAACACTCAGGGGTGGGGGGCCTGTGCGGAGAGCTACGCAACATAATCATTATTATTGAACATCTTTTTAGAGATTCCTCAGAGGCATAGCAACTGTGCTCGCATTCATGTTTTGTGAAGGTGCTGTGTTTTTGCAGCGGCGCTCTCTCCGACATGACAGCTGAGTCATGGCAGTCTGTAGGAGGACTGCTCATTGGCCCCTGAACACAATCAGCCCAAACAAAACACTGCCCCACCTCCCTGCAGAAAAGAAACAAAAATCCTCCACAGTTTAGCTTACTGGCGTGATCGTGTCAAGTGAGAAGAGATGAAGGCCGGTATTGTTTAGACACACTGACAACAGCCCTTTGATACCCCCAGATGTGTAATCCATGTTAGGATCAATCTGGATCTCATCTGGAAACCTGACATTGTCTTTTTAGATTACTTTTCACCAGGCACCTCGACGGTTTTGCGGTATTTTTCTTTATTCACAGTTGTCTTTGTTGTTCCAAGATTTCGTGTTTACTGTAATCAACGAGAACAGAGGTGAACACCTGTCAGGGGTGTGCTCTGGTACACCGCTGTACACCAGATTAATGTCTTTGATCCGGACTGAAGATATTTATTAAAGGCCGGACAAAGAACGGATGTAGGAAACTAAAAACTGACATCAGCAGAGATGCTGAGATCACTCTGGCTTAGAAAGCAAAACACCAACATATGGACGGTTGAAATCCTCATCTGCCACAATCTGTTATTGTTTTCTTTTTGTTCGTCCTAGTTACTTAATTTCCAGCTTGGGCGCTGGGTTTCGTCCAAACTAACTTGTGATACTACCCCAATCTTTTCATCATACCTAAGATCTGATGTCATTCCCCCACCCTTCAATTACTTTGAAGTTCAAAAGGTATTTTACAGTGCCCACCTGTCCTGCTCAGCTCCCACCCCCGCACACTTTTCCTGTGCCACCCATTGACCTCCGTGATTAGAGCCAAGGATATCATTTACAGTCTGGCCCGTATGCCACTTTAGTGTGTAATCACAGAGTTCCTGTACATTGTCAACATATGACAGATTCATACACGGACAGCAAATCTATCCCACAGTCCTCTGCAGCATATCTTGCATAGTGATGACACACGAAAGAAATTGCTTTGGCAGCCGTGCAGACTGTAATCATTCATTTGTCCCTCATGGCCGTTGTCTTGTACATTTATTACATGTCTGCATCAATGGCCAACTTGTAGAAAGGATGTCAGTCACCTAATAACTCATAAACTGCGTACATTTCCACCTCAGATATGGCATCTGTACATCATCAGTTGCTCTGGGCGCATATGTAGTGAGGTAGGTGAGATGTGTGGATGTCAGGTGAGCGTGCATTCCACCCACTGCAAGACTTTAAAGAGTATCAGTTACCAAGCTTATAATGAGGCATCTGGTCAGGATGTTGAATGGCAAGCCTTTATGATCGAATCCCTTAGGGGCAGAGCTGCAATGTGTCTGCTATATCATGTCTTTGCCTGGCTCCTCTACAGTTTGGTGTGCAAAAATCATTCATCAGTAAATGGTAAAGGCTTTAGCAGGGCCCTTTTCTCTTCTCTCTCTCTCTCTCTCTCTCTCTCTCTATTTTGCTCAGACAAAGAGCCATTCAAGGGCCCTTGCAGAACTACGAAATAATTTTGGGTAGTGCTCCAAAACTGGCATTCCTGCCTCATAATTCCTCAGGAGGCTGTGATAGTCAACATGCCCCAGCTTGTGCTGGCTGATGACTGACATCTAAAGCATTGCGAGGCACAGACGCCAACAAAAGTCAAAAACGTCTCTTTCTCTCTCTGTTTCTCTTTGCTCTTTTAGGAATCCTGCGAGTGCATTCATAAATCATGCAGGGGGAAAACCTTGTAATGAAGTGTCTGCTTCTGGTGCAGCTCATCTCTACTCTCACAGGCACAGGTGGAGAACTTCAAGAGGCAAAGATAAATACTTGAGGAAGGTGTGTATGATCGGGTGCCAAGAGGGATGAACCTTCCAAAACAATCAGAGTCATAATCTGAAAACTGTTAGACATGAAAGGAAGGGAGTACAAGCACATTTTAAGAACTTAGAGCGTGTGCAAGAAATATCAATACTGCAGGAATTATTTGCAGAATGTTCTTTTCACATTAAGACATTTGACAAAACAGTTTTCTGCAGTTTCAAAGCATCTTCAGTTACAGCTAAACTTAAGGGATGTCATTTGCTAAAATGTATATGGTGACATATAGCTGAACAAAACCTACCACTGCCCCCCTGTAAAGCAGTTAATGGGCCTCACCTGTTGTGTTAACAGGAAGCAATTACTTATATAAGTAAGTCAATACGGTCTCCAGCCAGGTTTTTAATTGGATACACCCTCTAATGTTACACAGTGCAGTTCAAGTCTATAACCTGGCTACGCAGCAGGCTCCACACGGTCAGGACAATAGGCTCGGATATCAGTGACCACAGTGCTAATGTAGCCAGCCAAAAACCCTCTGCAAGCCTGCAGCCTGCACCAAGGGGAGGAAAAAAAAAAAACCCAGCAGCCACAGATGTTTGTCATCTACTCAGACAAAGACTTTCAAAGTTTCCCTCCTCCTCTGTTTCAGTTCACTACATTCCCCCTGCTCTCTCTCTCCCTCTCTCTCTCTCACCCTCTCTTTCTCCAAACAAAGATAGTGTCTTACCCCGTAAAGATAAACATAATTTGCTGCAGATGACAAAGTCTGCAGCGATCACAGTTGCACAGCGACAGATAAAATTCCAGGATTTGGTGCTCCTTCCTGTTTGGTGTGTGCTGGTTTAGTCATGCTGCTCACCTGTACGCTGGTGGGTCTGGCTGTGTGAGGCAGCAGGAGCGCGTACTGCCCCTTTTCAGTTCCCTACAACTCTGCACACACACCTCCCCCTTTTTACCTCTCCTCTTGCTCTCTCTCTCTCTCTCTCTCTCTCTCTCAATTTAGGCAGACGAAGGATGGGGGTGGGAGGGGGGTCAGTTGGAACACAGAAGGCTCTTTGTCTGGGATCTTTTCATATGGTTTCCTTCAAGCTTGCATACTGAACACATTATGCTATAATATATTTTCATATTCAACACAGGGATGTTGGGGGACCAGTGGGCCCCACGCTGTTCTCCCCCCCACCTCCCCTTTTTCTTCCCTTCTTGACTACTTTTCCCGCCATACACACCAGGCAGAGAAATCCAAACAAAGAATGAAAACTATGCGAGAAAAATGTAAGACTAAGTTCCTGCTAACCCCACAGATATGTGTTGATGCTGTCCCTGACTGTTTTTGAATAATAAAACGCAGATATACACAGAAAATCATTTCCTCCCAAAAATTGAGAAAAGAAACATCAGACATGTACAACCTGTAGAGCTTTTTACCATCTGTGTGGATTGCTTGAGACAGTAACTCATGGACATTCATAAAGTATTTGATGTACCTTACACAATTTTTTGGCCTCTCTTCAGGGATGTTAATCCTAAAATTCACTAATATAACTCCATATCTTCAAATGTTGACTTACTCAAAAGATCCCACAAGTGCTGTAAAATGTCTCAAATGTAACATCTGGCTCACTGTATGGTGTGTGAGGCTTAGACATTATTATATCTTTAGATTTACAGATCTACAGTCTTGCTTGGAAACATTTCACTGAACTTTTCAATGTTTTGTCCTGAAACCTGGAGTCCCTCAGTGAGATGAAGACTGGCTACGAGCACTGGATTGGCTGAGTCATTAAGTTGAGAATCTGTATCTTGAATGACTGCCAGCCTTTAGGAGTAACATCCTGATCACCCTTCAGCCATAGGATAAGTTCACTTTACATAACGGTGCAATTATTCTGCTTGTGGTTCACCACTCTTTATTCCAGCAGGTCACACAAAGTTTAGCAAAATGCAAACCACTACTTGGAAAATCAATTTGGACAACGAACATGCTGAAAAGCATATAAAGAAATCATTTCTGCATCTTTTTTAATCCTCAAGGTGTTGCTGGTTGGGATTTTGGTGTGACTTTAATTTTCACCACCTTTCCTCACCTGATGGATGGTCCTGCCAAGCTGCTCAGACAATCCATCACCTTGAGGCTGCTTTAAGTAAAGTCTCGGCCCTGCCTTTCCTCCTCCTCCTCCTCCTCCTCCAACACCCCTTTCCTCCTGCTCTCTCTCTCCCTCGCTGTATTCCTCCATCATTTTCCTCTCTTTCCTCTCACGTCTGTCAGATCAGATTGATTTTCCTTTCCCCCATCTCCGTGTTTCCTTTCTTTATAGTCTCACTTTAGGCTACTTATTCCTATTTTCCCCCTTCATTCTCCCACTCTCCATCACTATTCCTGTGTGCTCTCTCTGCTGATCCAGTCTCTCCTGACATGTTTATATGTGTAAGACCCCATGCAGCTGGGAGAGCAGCCATTAGCCGCTGTGTCTATCTTTCTTTCTTCTCCCTCTCTGCCTCTCCAGCGGCCTGCTTGGCTCTGCTACTTTTGGCGTGACTCTCTGAAGGGCAGCTGTGTGTGTGTGGGAGACCAGGGAGCTGAGGGGAAATGTTAGTGCACATTCCTGCAGAAGAAGGGGCTTTTTCTGCAAAGAGAGCGTCGTGGAATTTCCTAAGTGATCTGGTTTGCATTCCCTCTCAAGTCGGAGCCATCTCCAGAAGTTATTAAAGAGTGTTTGCTACGGCAGAGGCCTGAATTGATTAGAATCATACACAGGCCCGTCTCTGCTTTCTTGCTCACCATACCATCTCTCAGTATATCCCTCTGGATGTAATGGGATACAGCCATGGGGCTGTTCAAAGGCACAGCCTCAGTATAAACACAGAAAGAGACAGAGAGAGCGAAGGCGAGATTATTCACCATGCTTGTGTACGTTCTGATGGGTAGATGTCCCTCAGTGATTATGAGGTGCAGCTCAGGAAAGCTCACATCTCATGGTATGCTTTAGAGTACAGCTCCATAACAATTGTGTTGATTACAGATCTTCTGGCAATGTATGTAGGACTAATTTAGTTAAGGCACACTCGTGTTTCAGTGCTGCCTCTGTTTATTTTCAGTCATCCCGACATCTGTATTTCACATAAACTACCTCAGAGGGTGTTGTGGTCTGAAGCAGTGATGAATAAAGCCTGGTAGAATCAGGGTGTGTCTGCTTGTGGTTTGATGATGTGTACTACTGTAAGGCCACATTTGAAAGACACAGTCCAAGAGCCTAATTCCTTTACTGTATCAGTCCATGGCATTGCCTAATAGACAACTAATTGCACATTTTAAATACAAGCAGTTTTGAATGTCAGCCTGGCGCCTGCTAGAACTCACACACGGTTTCTAAACCCAGTATATACGCTAAATATACTCCGTGGCGCAAATCCTACTACGACATAGTTTTGTGGTCTAAATTGTTTCCACAGACTGGGCAGGGCATCTGACTTGGTAGTGGACCCCAGAGTCCTTTTTTGTTGTTTGTGCGCGTCCATATGTGTATGTGTGCATTCATTTATGGAGTGTACGCGTGTGCCAGACTTGGACCCATACCACTGTAAGCATACGGTGGGAGCCCCAGTGCATTAATACACAGACTGAGGCTGAGCCCAAACCACAATCAGCTGGCTCAGTCAGTCTGTCTGGGTAATGTCGAAATGCACACAGAGCCAACGCTGCTATTTACACATAACAAAAAAAAAAAGAAAAGAAACACAATCAGCTATAGCACCGTTGCCTCTGTTAATATGTTCTTGGCAACAATGCCTCTCAGACATGAGGGAATCAGAAATAATTGCAAATGAATCTCGGGGGCTCGCCCTGGATACAATCACTGTGTCCAGACGAGCTGCCAGCTCGTCTGGTTTTGATTTGTAAATGTTTTAATGTAATAAATTTCTGGACTTATCCAGTTTTAAAATCACACTCATCAGTGTTCACATGGCTGCAGCAGCCAAAACAAACAAACACCGGATGTTGCAAAAAGAAGTTTGGTCAGTTTGATTTAGTCTGAGTTTATTAGTGGAAGAACAAACAGGCCTTTTGATTCCATGTATCTGAGTATCTACTGAGAAGACAACATAACAAGAGGCACAGGTCGTTCACGTGTAGTCCAGGTTGTAATCTGTACAGGATATTACTTGATTCAATGGAATGTCATGCAAAACTTTTACCTCCTGATTTACTCTGTTGTCACGTTAAGTGTTAAAGAATCAGGGGAAATGGGTGGGAGACACATACATACACACACACACACACACACACTCACACACTGTAACCCGTTACTCTGCTGCTTTCTTTTTCCTTGCTGTATCTTCCCAGCCAATTACATTTGAGCACCAAAATAATTAGAACTGAGCATTTCATAGCAGCATGCACAAGCTTATGGATCAAATGATGTGACATTCCCGTCTGGTTCTGTTTGTTTCAGCCCATTTCCATCTAAATGCCTCTCAGCTTTGTAGCTGGGCCTCTCTGCAGATGGGATAGGAACAAGGCGGGAATTATTCTTCAAACAAGAGGCGCGCTCTTTGTTTGGATCAACGCGCTGCACAATGTAATCAAAATTTACCAGGAGAGACAAAAAAACAAAACAAAAACAAAATGCCAAACACTCATGTGGTTCACTGCCACGCAAAGCTGAGGACTTAATCTGTGTCACACAATGCAAGGTCCTGACAAAATATTTATTCATCTTCCCTCCTGCAAATTACATTAGTGCGTGAGCCCAAAATAACTGCTGCAGTCATTGTGAATGTGTAATGTAGTGAAATGTCAGGAAATCAGAGGCCACAGAGTGTGTGTGTGTGTGTGTGAGTGAGTGTGTGACCATGTGAGAGAAAGAAAGAAGAGAAAGAGCAAGTGACAGACATTCACTGTTTTTTCATGTTCTTATTTGCAGCTCCAGCTCTTTGGAAGTTCATACTTAGCCTAATTATAACCTAAGTATTTTCCAAGTGGAACATACATATCACTAAATTAAAATGGGTTGCACCATGCAAGAAAGTATTTAATTAATTTCAGTCCAAACATACTGTAGTGACTTGTACAAATATTCATCCTCATCAGAAGTCTCTCAATGTGTATTTGTGCTGTTACAGTAACGTGTGCCCCCCTCCTCTCTCTGCTTACATCGTGTCTGGAAGCAATTAAATTCATACTTTCATACCTCCTGCCATCTGGGCTCTGCATTCTCTTCTCACTTTTTCGACTCTCTGAATGAAGAGAATATGTTGAATAATTTTTCCATTCTGTGGGCTCATATTTATTCTCAGGACACTAGAGGCTTTGTTGGCTTTGTCTTTTTTTTTTTTTTTTAGCCTCACTCTACATTTCTCAGCGAAAATAAGCCACTGGAGAAGGTTCCAATCTCTCACCTGGGAGTGACTTACTGTAACAAGATTTGCTGTGTTAATGTACGAATAACGCAGCTGCAAAAACACTCATGTCAAATGATGTTGTTAATAGTGAGCCGTAGTGGAGAATGATTTCATTCATGATGCAAAATCTGTTCACAGGGCTTATTCAGAGAAGAAATGTGATCAAAGAGCAACAACTGAAGCTCAGTGTCGCTTTACTTGCCAGGTAGTGCCTGAAGGTTAGCCAAACCAGTGAGTCAGGCCCTAATGGGTGTTCCTGCTGCTCACATTTAAGCAGAGTCTCCACAGTATGCTCTGCTCATCACTGTCACTCCATGGGTTTAATGGTCTCTCACTGGCCTGCAGTGGATCCCATTACCCTGAGCAGAGTGAAGATACTGGCAAGGACACGACTTTTCCGCTGAGGAGAGAGTGCTAAAAGAGCCCGCAGAGGCCGATGGATGGGTCATGGTAAAGCAGCTCCACCAGAGGTTGAAAGATGGTTATTTATCCTCTTTGGCTGAGGCTTAGGAGACCACAGGAGACAGGTGGTTTCTGAAGAGGACCCCCCTGAGCTGTCCACCGGCCGCCTGACAGATGGGATTAACAGAAACGTAGACGGCTTCTCCCGGCATCCTGGAAAAGACATACCCAGGACCTGATAATGAGCAGTAACATCTCACATCTCACTCTCACTAGCTTCCCACTTCCTTTATGAACAATGACATATAAAAAAAATGTTGGGATGAGTTTCCTCTCTTTAGCTCTGCCCCACAGGAAGAGGTGAATGCACTCACATTGACACAAGAAGATGCAGGAAACCAGCTCATGTGTAATGGGTGTGAACATCATACTTTTCATGCATGAAAAGTTGCACATGTAGAGAAGTATTTATGATGGAGAGGATGAAGTGTCATGGCTCTTACCCACAAGCGGTTGGAGCTTGGTAACTCCTTTTTATGGCTCTCAGCAATTGGTCCGTTTCACCACAATGATTTATCCAATAATGGTCTGTACCAGTAAAAGAGATTCAAAAATCCCCAAGTCAAACCCCAGAAAGTCCTAGGAAAGAATTTCCTCTGTAAAAGTAACAGGCAACTTGATCACACTTGTATGTAAGGGAAAGTTCTGACACATTCATGAGAGGTCACATGCAAAGTGAATCTGTGAGAACATCAGTTTCAAAAACAGAGTGAGATCCCCAGGTTTTATGGGGCGCCGGCAAAATAAAGGAATACTGGAGCATATTGTGGAAGTGGTGGGCAGCCACATTGTCAAAGCATTGGCCATCAGTTTGGGGTTTGCAGAGTGCTGTGTGTGTGTTTGGATGTAGAGAGGATGTGTGGTCACATATTAACCTCTTTCATTTCTTTGATTTCAATAGTTCAGGATGAGAATAGTGTTGTTCATGGTGGTTTCCAGCCTCAACTCTGAGAACTGGTCTGGCTGAACAGATTTTAGTCATTAGTCAGTGATGGGAGCCAATCATGACTAAGTACTGTTGTAATGAATTTACTGAAGTTAACTCTAAAACTACTGCTTGCTACCAGTTACACTGAGCCTGCTTTTTCTCACAAAGCAGGACAGAGTTTTACATACCCAGCAGAGGGGGGACATATTGAAATGTCAGTGATTATCTGTCTTTGTAACTGTTGGCTCACAGTCTATTATTACATCACAGAATCTCTATCTGGCTAATCTGATTTATTAGGTGGCTAATCAGCTTTGTATGCCTTAGTGTTTTGGGAGGCGATATTACTGTCGTCTCATGCTGAAAGGAATTAGCTTCTGTGGTGTTCAGTGTCCTCTCTGAACTTCTGTTAGTGCCAGTCACAGCTCAGTGGTCATGTAAGCACTGATGGCATGGTGATTGTTTCTTAAAGATACAGTTGGTTATTTATTTCACTCTGCACAAGTATATTCTCAAAAAAGGTTTACTTGTCAAAGACTTTTTGACAAAGAAATTTCTTGGTCAAAAGACAATTCTGTTTCAATATTGTGCTCATGACTGTTTTTATACAGTACATTGTCAGTCTGTATTATTCTAAAGCACTCAGTATAGTTCTGTTTCAACGGTTGTTGCATGTGCTGGATTGGCATTTAACATTGTCCATCATTACTGCAGTGGAGTTTTAAGATCCAGTCTTTCCAGTGTTATCAATATTGATAGAACCTATGGCAGGAGCAAATACCCTGCCCTTTTGTCTAAATACCTAACAAAATGTCATTTTTTGCCTCACTGGTGAGAAATATGTAAGAACAGCAAAGTCTCCATATTTCATCCTTCCAACTGTTCTGTTTTCTGGTGTGTAGTGAGAATTATAGCCTCATAGGACCACTCTCATGGTGACAGATCTTTACTTCTTTTCTTTTTCAACTACAGAAAGAGTAAAGAAGCCAGTGAAGCTCCTCCTTGGTTTTACTCCAGCAACTGTGACTGTTAATGACACATAACTCTTTAAATTGCTCACTTGGGAAACTAAATACCAGACAGGACCAAAAACATTCTTTAATACCGCAGGTGGGTGATTCAGTCTATGAAAACACAATGTGGAGGAACTTTAACTCTTTGAAGTTGGTACACCTCCTTTCACTAGGCTCTTGTGAGCTGTTTTGTTACCTAGCTCTGGCCAGGTGATTCAGACGACTGGAGCTTCACTCTACACTATATGTGTTGTGCGTGTGTGAATACACATGTACTTGCTTGTCCATGCATGCACACACACACCTTTACCAGAACTGTTAAATCATCCCCGGGTGTATTCAGCCTGCTGCACCTTACAGACAGCAGACATGGCCTCAGCCGGATGTCTGGCAAAGACACTGCTGCTCTGACATCATTGTCTCTTCCCATAAATACCAGGTCCTCCATCATGTCCGCTCCTGCACCTGACCCCTGACAGGCACTTAGCGAAGCAGGGCAATGTGGAATCAATACCCAAATTATTCACACAGCGTGCAGAGGAAGTGTCCTTTCCAATTCAAAGTGAGTTCATTTGTTATTGTAAAGAGGAGGTTACACCTTGGGCCATCCAACTTGTTTATCTATAACGGCCTGTGAATGCTACATGGGTTTAATCCCATCTGCTCAGCATATGTTTTTTAAGAAGAAAGAGGCTCCTTACTCTTTACAATGACCAATTAAGAAAAACATGTTTTTTCACCTGATACAATTTGTAATGGAAAACCTATCTACGCCTCGAGAAAACCCTTCATCCACTACTGTTACCAGCCACCCACCTGGATGTTACCACTGTGGCAGTTTCGTGTTTAGAAATGCAGCATGCTAAATGAAAACAGACACCAGAGGATCCTTTTTTAACCATCTCTCACAAGCTTGTTTTCATGCTTTTGCCCCACTAGCACGACTGAGGGAGAATTATAGTTGGTGCAAACTGTTGAATCCCCATAACCTCTCTTGTGTGGAAGCCTGCAGCGCCCTTGATTATTGCTCTTCCAGTCAAATGCCAGCATTCCAGACAGCAGCAGTGACTGTGTTGTAAATAGACAAAACATGCTTCAACAGGCTTCCTACATGTTCTCCTATTTTTGTGACAGTTTCTTTCTCTTACTTCTCTGTCTATTTTGACTTCTTTCCTGGTTTTTCCTCCTCCACCCACTTTATTAGTACTGTTATGACCACAGATATTCTCTATGAAGCAAGCCAGTTTGGTTCAGAAAATGGGAGTGCAATGAAAATGTCCTTTTATGATCGAGCCAAGGTCTGAGCAGTTAGAGGTTGAAGACTCAGCGCTACTTTCCCATGAGTTCTTTGTGCATGACCTAGGGTTATTTTATGTTAATGGGAGTTAAGTCAGAGCTCTGCGGTTTGTCTGTCTGTGAGAGCCAGAGAGATGCAAACAAAGCCTCAGAAACAGTAAAGGTCACCACAGAAGAGAGTGACCCCACAGACTGTCAGAGGGGTGACAAATTAGCTGTACTGTGCTTTCTTGTGGATGCTGCATAATTTGTGCATGTCTGTCGGTCTGCGTGTCTGTTTGTTCACATGTGTAAGTCTCATATTGTGTTTTTCATGTCTCTGTGTGTGGTAGTAATTTGTTTGTACGCACTCACAAGCATGCATGAATACAATGCGCACCTAACTGTGTTTAGTCTACAGCCAGAGGAAAGGAGCTTGTGGTTTGACAAAGACGAATAGCCGAGTTTGTTCCTCCTCTGTGAACGTGTATCAGCACAAGATCTCATCACTTCCATTTTCATGCAGTCGACTGGCTGGTGGTCAGTGTGCTCTGGGCATGCTCAGGCACTCCAGACAAACTGCATAATAAGTAGGATGATTGAAAACCAGAGAGATAGTGGGAAAAAGACAGAGCGAGGTCGGCTGCAGTGGGTGATTAGATAGGCGGTATGCCATTGTCACAGGGCAGAGCAAGCTACTTTGTGGTATTAGAGTGTTAAGTGTGTGTGCAACAGCAGTGCAACAATATGCTGAGCAGCAGTAACTATTTCTTTTGTGGAGGGAAAATCATTATATTGAAATTACAGCACACACTTGGAGGTGGCAGACAACAGTAAACAAAATCTATGTCTAACAAAATGCAGATGGAACTGGTCGATTAATATCAGCCAAAACCCAAAGAAACTTAAAACTGCCAGTTGCCAGCAATATTTGTTAGAGTACAGCAAAAAATTGTCATGTGCTTAATTATTTTGGTGGATTTTCTTCTTTTATTGGTAGAGGAATGTTTTTTAAAGTCACTTAAACTTGCAATAACATTTTTTGGCCACATGAGGCAGCATAAACAAAATGCTAACACAGCACTGAGATGTTCCTTTTATATTAATATGGTAAACTTGTTAGTGAATAGTTGCTCCTTAGTATTCTATGAAGTTGCATTTCTGGCCACGTGGTGAATGTAAGTCCAATATTTACTCTCCGTTTAGCTCTGTTTTTGGTCTCCACCAACTCTGGAGGGGAAAAACTACCTTTGTCTGTCTGCTGTTTGGTGCTGTACAGGTAGGATATAATGAGTTTTACAGCTCTTTCATTGAAAACAATGAGAGCATGAGAGTGAACCTTAACAGTAAAGTTATGGGGTGAAAAACAAATAATTAGCTCAAAGACACTAAAACACTACGTAAAGCTGTGGGAAACTATTCATTTGATCTATTGTTAGCATAAAAACACTCATCACAGCCACTTTAAATTCCAAGTTACATCAGCACAATTTATTTGCGTTGCTTATATGTAAGAACATTAATATTGCAACCACTAAAAAAAGATCTACAGCATGTCCCTGTTTACAAGCTATTTTGTCTTTACTCCCACAATGTACACCACCTCATAAATGGCATTTAACACCACCCTGTGACCATGTTCCCAGTGGAGGTAAAATCAACTCTAGTCCTACAGTGAATTTGTTAGTTGGCTCTGAAGTCGAAAAGTGTAATTTGTTACTGTCGTTTGAGTCTTATCACAGTTCCTGTAGTCTTGTTTCTCCTTACTCGGGCTCACTAACATTTCCCGCCATATTCCTTTGATTAGGAGCACATCTGACTCCTATTAAAACTTCCACATGCAGATCCAGGGGCTGCTTTGGAGCTGGATGGAAAAGTTTTTGTTTTTTTTCTCTTCTACCCCTTTTCTTTTTTCTTTTCTCTTTTTTTTTTTTCATCCAACCAGAGGCCAAACTGAGAGTTCAGGAAAGAGGACATTATCTTTCTCACAGTGAGAGTTTTGGGTGCTTGGAATAAAGTGTCAAAACATGTGTTTTCTTATTAACACATTCCAATTTCAGAGAAACACACCAGGATTTTATCACTCAAAGCTTAACTTATCATCAAATGAACAACCAAATGTTTTAATGGTTTAACCAACACCATACATGGCTATGGGCTGTTGGATAAGTGCTATCTGTCTTTGGCCACACAATAAAGTTCTCCGCCAAATGCCATTCAGAGCCTGGGAATTATGTTAAAATGGATGACAGTTGCATTGCAATCGAATTTCACAATTTAATTTTCCAGCAGTTAAATGCGAATGTAAAAAGAAAAGGAGAAAAAATAAAAATAATGTTTTTGACAGTAGTGGACAGTAGTGCTGACCATGGCACAACCATAAGGCCATGAAAGCAGCCATGGACAAAGGCAAGCTTCGGCCAAGTGGGTCACTGCTTGGCAAGGACAATAGGAAGTGATATGACTAATCCGCAGCTTCCAGAGAGGAAATGACACACTGTGGAAAGCCTCAGAGGCCTTGAATCCCACAGAACATCATGTTGATGTGGAGTCCACCCCTGAAGGAGAGGAAGTTATTTCACAAACTGGGCACATATTCCCATTCCTGTGTAACTATCCCTATGGTCAGCTTGTCACTCTGACAATAGTACAGTGTGTAAAACAAGAGATGAATTCTGATGGACTGGAAGAGATAAAGATGACACAACATCAGCTCAGCTCTGTGCCTCCCTGCACAGTATGAGTGGGTTCACCCCTATCATGGCTCTGGGGCTGACAGTGTCTGTTTGTTGGCTGGTTGTTCCACCACTTTCATCCAGGCTATTTCAACAACTATTGAATGGACTGACATTAAAATGTATCCAGATAGTCATGGTTCCCAAATGATCCCACTGCCTTTGGTGATCCCCTGACTTTTCAGCTAGTGCCATCAACAGGTGAAAAAAATCAGTTTGTCCAATACTTAAGCTTATGACTGAATATTACTATATTATTACTATAAATATTACAGTACTAATGACATTCCCATTAGTCTGTATTACTTTGTATTTTGTTCAAACTGGCAAATGTCAGCATGCTAACATGCTAAACTATGATGGTGAACATGGTAAACATTGTTCCTACAAAACATCAACATGAACATTATTTCTTACAATGAATAATAACTGAAAAATACTGTTTGAAAAATTCAAATACTTCTTCAAACTTGAATGGGATTTTAATGGGAGACTTGAACTCACAATGTGTGGGCTTCATATACTCAGTGTATGAATACATGTGCATGCATCAGTCTGAAATTAATTTGGGTTTGTTCTTAATATTTTTGTTCTTACAGTTTATTTAATAAATTTGGACAGAAATCAGAAACATTTACACTTCTTTCCGGACTGATCAAAGTGTGGAACACCATATGGGATGTATTACCATTCACGCCCTATTTCATATTGGCTTCCTACCCCTCTATATCATAGCAGATTCATGGCACTGACAGACCAGCTATTTCAGGTCATGCACTCCTGCCACAACAACCCAAGCATGTTGTAATTTGAGCCTGTCGCCAGGAATTAATTGTCTGCTTTTTTGCCAGAAAACATAAATCAGTTGTCTGCATCCTTTCAGTGTCAGCCCCCCTTTGCACAGTGAGAGGCAGCCAGGCCTTTGCACTCCTGACAATTATAATGCTGGGGTGGGCCATAACCAACCATGAAATCTACAATTCAGTATGCTCAGAGAACAGATACTAGGGAGGTAAAGGTGAAGTTCAAATCCATGACTGTTCAGAGCAATAAAATATTTGCACAGATGTGGAAATATCATGGAAAATGATTGAGCACATAAGAGGCAATGAAAACAAATCACACATATTCAGATCTGATATTATATTTCTCAGGTATCAATCCTTTTTGCTCATTATATTTCATTTTAGTAAACTTAAAATGAAAACAAGATGTCTGATAACATCTAGATGCACAATCAATAGTAACATATTTCTAATGAATGAGTTTGACATAATAATAATGTCAGACTGGTTGCTTGTTTTCATAAGTCCCTATTTCCTGCATGTCTGGCTCTTTTCTAGGATTAGAAAAGTGTTTGCAATGTCCAACTAAAACAAAGATGACGTTGGTAGCTTGAGTACTGCCCTAAACCACCATCCAATCTATCTGCTGATCTCAGCCTAGATCCTGTCCAGACAATACCCTGCTTCCCCCTGCTGCACCAATCAAAACACATGCCATTATATGGCACCCGGGTGAGAGGCCTGGAGACGAAAAACAAGGAGAAAGGAGAGGGAAGGTGACAGAAAAAGAAAGGGAAGAGGAGGAGGAGGAGAAGGTTTAAAGACAGAACTACCAGAGTAAGCTGTCACCGCTGAAAAGCCAAAGTCATCGAATGAAGAGAGGTATTTGTGTAGTCTATTTCCACCACCCTCTCTGCCTTTGTTTAGTCTTTTGTAGTGTTCTCATGCCCATAACTCTGCTAACTGCATTGCCTCTACTCTCCAGTGCTCTCAAAGAAAACCCTTTCAGTGGGATGGAGAGCAGTCGTCTGTCGTTGCTGCTGTGCAGACCAGTGCTCTGATGAACTGAGGGGACTGGGGCTGCTGGTTGGGGACACTGAACTCTGTCCTCTCCTGGTGCTCTCTGACAGAGTCTCTAATCCATTTAGGTCGAGTCCTGGCAGAGAATCTGAGGTCTGACAAAGCCCAGCTCTGTCTCTGTGATCCAGCCCACTGAGTTTTAAGCTTTTACAGATGTGTGGAGAAAGTGGGCACGGAGCAGACCCAGGCCCGGGTTGGCTGACTAACTGGACGAAGGGTGCTAAATCTGCCTTTCAGCAACAGCCTGATGAATCCTTTGCGTTTGCTTCCTGTCTCTCTGCAAAGCAAGTTTGGAGCAAACCAACACACACAGTAAACTCAGACAGCTGTGGCCTAGTCAATGTTTCCAAAACTGACATGGCGGAATTTGGATGTGAGCATATCAGAGCCTCATGCTATTTTGTTGTGTACAGGGCAGGCAGCCAAGCGCCTTATCAGCCCTGATGTTGTCTTTCTTGGTTTCTGCCCTGATGCTATTCAGAAGTAGGAGGGTCTGATGAGGAATGTAATTTCTTTTGACTCAGCTTTCCTCCTAAGATCACTCATGAGCGATTGTCACGCTTTTGCCTTCAAGTAAACCACTGGTAAATCTGGAAAAATGTAACATCTCTCCGATCAGACAAGTCATTACGCCAAAAACGATATGGAGGACATCAAAGCAGACAGGAGAAGCTGGCTTTGATGATGGGCAGTACATCTAGATTATGTCATGGCAGCTGAATACAAAAAAGATTTAGTTGACACGATGCAGAAACATATGTCAGTAGTATGCGGTGCCATGTGAATGCCCCTTTGTTTCCTTTTCCAGTCAAGAAAATGAGTTAGGGGGGAACTGCCATGGTGAAATCCACATCCAGCTACTCTTTGAATCAATTTTTGCTTTGCTCTGATCAAGGCCCAATGCAAACTTGGAGAGTCACGGCACATCATGAACCTATTAAAGGGTGAAGGAATGAAAACGGCATCCTCTACTGTACTACAGTACAAGCAGAGATACATGAACTAGAGTAGCAAAAATAATTGTTTTACTAAAAGCTACATGCATGAGCCAAGACACAGTCCTACTGGAATAGAGGGGCTAGTGATATGTTCAGGGGTGAGTTGAGGTGATGGATTAATGTATGACACCCTAATTTGAATTGGACAGGATAGACATAGGGTGTGTAGAAAAACCAGGATGATAGATTGTGGGTGTGTGTGTGTGTGTGAAGAGATGGAGTCCATGAGGATGTGATAGTTGGCACAATAAAATAGGTGTGTGTTAGGTGTGATAGCAGCACTTTCCTTGTGTCATTTCCTGACCACCTGTTTGCCAGTTAGCACGAATAGGAAGGTACTGTGCTTCTTAGCATCCCCTGCAACCCCCTTTCCTCCCCCTCCTCTTCCTCCTTTCCTCCACCTCCTCCTCCCCTCTGCTTAGAGCAGCCTAGCACCAACTAGGTCAGACTCCATTTGAGGAAAACAGTAACCCACACTAGTCATTCTGCCAAACATTTCCTGAGAAATGGAACAAGGTTTGAATGATGTGTGGGCTGTATTTTCAGACTTTCGGCTGGGTCCAGCGTGTCTCATAACCCTAATATTTCATGCAGACCATAAATAGTTGGGGAATGAATATTGAGGAAGTCACTTAAAGAGGAATAGAAGTTTATCAGAAGTTCAGGAGCCAATAAAAAAAAAACCCATCTGCGTGCTGAAAGAAACAGTAACTGTCAATGTCCTTGCTGTTAAAGGAAAAGATATCTTGGGACATAAGCATAATTCACTTTCTTGCTGAGGGTTAGATGAGAAGATTGATTCCACTCTCATATTTGTCCATTCAGTGTGATGCGATCAAGTAGCTGGCTAGCTTAACTTAGACTGGAATCAGCTAGCCCAGCTTTGTCTAACGATAACAAAATCCACCAACCAGCACCTCTAGAGCTCACTGATTAACCTGCTCTGTTCATTTAACCCCTTCAAAAACCAAATTGTAAATTGTTGTCAATTTGTGGATGTTAACTTCCACCAACTATTTCTTGGCTGGGTGCAATGACTCCACAATCTGTTATTTTTAATCTTTTGTTATTTCTACAGGTTAAACAAAGACGATATAAAGTGTTTATCAGTGAGCTTTAGAGTCAGTTGAAAGTGGACATTGTTGCCTTCAGATGGAGCTAGGCTAGCTGTTTCCCTCGTCTATGCTAAGCTAACTGGGTGATATAGGAGTGGTATCGATCATCTCATCTAACTCTTGTTGACAAAACCTCCCAAAATGTTGAACTATTCCTTTAAAAGACTTCAGCTATTCCTTCATACAAGGAGCATCATAGGTGACCAAAACAAAAGAAGACAGAAAAAAACAAGCAGTGAAAAACTAAATGCAGGCAGTGTCAAATTGATAAAAGACTGCAAACCCACACCATTGCAACACAACAATGTTAATATTGTCTGTAGAATCAAAGGCCGGATTGGACCATTTCTTCTGGGATCTAATCCAAACCAGCATTCTACTTCCTAAATCTGAGTCAGTAACGATCGTGTGTGCTTTCCAATGGTAAGTCTAATTACTGGCTGCAGCTCGGGTTAACTGACAGTTTGGGTTCTACCATATTTCCCCTCATAAACCTTTAGTAATGAAAGGCAACACCACAGAAGTCATTAAAACAAGTGGAGAATGAGTATGTGACAAATACCTCTTTTTGCAGAAACTGCACACCCATATGTTGCAGAGGTCGAAGAACAAATTCCGAGAAGGAACGAGTTCAGCTCAGGTTATTTGACTGCAAAACTAAAATCATATTATCACAACACAAGAAACTGTAGCTGAACATAATACAGTATTTCCTTTCTCACCAGACAGGGACTAATGCCAGGATATTTTAATGCAGTGTAGAAAACATCCGTGGTGGAAAAGAAACATCAGTGGTGTGTAAAGTCTAAAAAAAAATATGAAAGATTTTCCAAGCACAGAATAAACAATCGTGTAACAGCAAAAATGTGTGACAAAATGACCTCAAGTTACATCTTTGGCAGTCCAGTTTTATCTGTAAACTCATCAGGTATTGATGTAACAGCCATGTAAGTTATGAGAGTATCCCTGGAGACACACCCAAATATAAACAGCTTGAAATACATGCCTGCCAATCGAGCCAGCAGCAGCCATCTGGGCCTATCCAGTTACAGTGCTGAATAAGAAAATGAGAAAATAAATAGCTAGCGGTACCAAGTTCCTGTTCAGGCTGACTCAAAGAAAACCACCTTCTCCTGTTCCAGCCCACAGGTGATCGAGCCAGTGTAAGAGCTCGTTAATAAATTCAGCACCACAGTCCCTGAGGTGTCTGGTATTTGGGGGTCCTGATTGAGGGGATGTTTGACCTTCTGCTTGGTCTCTGGAGTTCTCTGCCTCCAAAGGGCCGTTTTAAGCACTAAAAAGTTGTGCCTGGGTTTCAGTTTCGTGACCTACTTAAAGGCTATGTGCTGGCAAATGTGCCCAAAAGGTTTTCTCGTCTGGCAGCGGACCTGGTTCGCTCAGCCCTCCTGGTCTGCCAAACTCACAAGCCTACCAGCTCCACTCTTATTTTTACTCCCCTCTAATTAGGGGCCGGGTTAACCAGGAGGAGAGAAAAAGGAGGGATGGTCAAATGGAAAGATAATCAAAGAAATGAAGAAAAGGAGCAGAAAGTAATGATGTCAATAAAAGCTGTGAATAAGAGGGAGAAAATGAGAATACATGGGGAGAACTGGGAGGCATAGATGATTTTTATTCTGTGCAGAAGGAAAAGGAATGCTTTGTTTAGCTTTGCATGAGGTCATGTTGTGATAACCCTCAGCATGAAAATATTTATGAACTCAGTGAAGTGAGGAAAAAAGGGCCCTTAATAACAGATCGTGTTGGACATTTGCCAACATAAGTTCCTCCTAACAGTGTTGTGCAAGCTACACCAAAAACATGAAGTCATTGCAGTCTTAAGGCTTACACCCACATTATCTCAGACACATGTTGTTTTACTCTTACTCTAATTTTTAAAGGAATATCTCAGCAGCAACATAAAAGTCTGACTCTAATCTGTATGAAACAGCACCTCAGAGGTGGTCCCTCTTTCAACATTCAGCAGAGGAAAAGTTTTCCAACTCTGAGCGGAGTGATGTTGATCCAGCGGGGAATGTGTTGCTCTTGCTTCAGGGTGAACAAGGTCAAGTACTCAAGGGTCAAGCTCATCCATCCTCTGGCAAATAGAAAGATGTCAGGGATGTGTTACTACTGCACGGCCTGGAGTGCGCTCTCATATCTGTCGCTGTGGGTGAGCTGCTGTGTGCAGTTAGCAGTTGAGTCATGACTTTCCATTTCTTAGCCCTGCTAATGCTGACATTGTTGTAGATCGGATGTTGCCCGCTGAATACTATTAACGCAAATGATAGTTTACAGCCGCTGACACACATGGAAATAAGACACATGTAAATTTAAACAATGTGTGTCTGAAGAAGTGAGATCCTATGAGGGGTCCTTGTTGCTCAGTCTAAAGCATTATCAGAGGATGTTACACAGGAAAGGAGTGACAGATGCTTCAGATTGGTCCCAGACCAAAATATTCCTCTCCTTTGAAAACATATTTTCTTCCCTAAGGACAACTCTCTCCATCCCCGTCCTCCATCTTCATTATCCAACCTCTTTTTCTTTAATCCTCTTCTACCCTGCAACCAGGCCGAGCCACTTCTCCTGCACTGCAACCTCACTACGACTTTTATTAAGCTGTTGTAGTTGTAAAAAATTGGTTTATATCATTATCTCATTTAAGTGATTCGTATACTTCTATCTACACTGACTCTGTTTCTCATTTTCACTCTCCCGCTGAGCCCTCTCAAAACTAAATTATGAAATTACAAACAACAGATGTGAAAATCCAGTGAGGCCTGTCTTCCAACAGTGAAGATGGTGGTGGTGGTGGAGGGGGTTGGGTTTAATAGATCTTAGATAAAGTCATTGTGGCTCGCTGAAGTGAAATTATTCTCCCATCAAAGTCAGTCGGACTGGCAGCGAGATTATCTTTCCTGCGTAGGCAGGAAATCAAATCTGTGAGCCCCATCAACAGGAAATTAAAGAGAACAACATAGTTTAGGCAAAAGCCAACAACTCCAGTCTGCCCAGATCCTCCCAACAGGAACATCAAGCAGTGACAAGACCTGGCAGTGCATGAGGATGTCCTCACAGTGAAACACTCCTTAGGCATGTCCAGTTTGTAAATAAACAGCAGCCCCAGAGTCCCCAGACAGCAGACATCCTTCTGTAAATAATAAATACTTGGAAATTTCTGCACCGAGTGTAGTCCCCAGCCTCTTGTCAGGCCTATCAGGGCTCATTTCATTTATATCTCTGTTTTTGTTTTTGAAAATGCTCAGATAAAACAGATATTATGAGTTCAAAATGGAAGCAGTTTATCTACACAGACAACAATCTGTCCCACTGAAAAACATGAATTCTGTTCAAACAGCTGAGTACACATGCAGTTGTGTAGTGTACACAAAATGTGAATTTACAGATGCCTATCATAGTCCAGAGGAGCACCTACAGTTTATAGTATAAACACACACAACCTTTGAGTTAAACATCCAATGTAAAATTAAAATGGAGTAAAATCTGATTTGAATTAAACCTAATGAAAAGTGGTGGACAAACACCCTCTTCAACTACAATTACCTTTCCCTAATCACACAAACTGATCTCATGACAAACTGATTATATGTTCCTTGTTTTATTGTTTTAGCAGGGATAGCACAGTATAATCTGTCTTAAATTCCTTGGGCATGACTGAAATTTGTAATTTAGCCCTGTGTTGTCTGTCGACAGTCCCTGTGGGATCTTGAGTCTGACTCTGTTTCCACAGCTGAGTATCTGTAAAACTCTTACAGATGATGTTCTCATTAATTCAGTGCATGGGTACAGGTTTAGAGTTAATAGTGTACAGCTAGAAATCCAGATAACTTTGGACTAAAATATAATAAATATAAATATAATCAATATTAAATCAAAAGGCAAACCCAAACATCTATGGCTGCATCAGTTGCTATAACAGGGAATTTAATGAAATCTCACACTCCAGACTTGCTTGGAAAAAGAATCTGTAAGAATCATACTATAGGCTGTTTGTTAAATGATATGTTCATACATAAATATACAGCATTTGTAGGTTAGGTCTTGTATGATTATGACTGCTTCACAGTAGAATTTTTACCATATTACATTTATACCATATGGTTTGTCTGTTGTGTATAATTGGACATGTAGTCAGCTAAATACAGTTCCAGTTAAGGCTAAAGACAGTTGCCCCTTTAAATCTTTACTGGAAGCAGCTGCAAAACTGTGAAAACAGTATTGGACAAACAAATTCAATGAAGTCACCAGTGAACATTCAATACTAAAACCCCACAGGAAGAACAACAGAGTAATAATCTAGTAAATAAAGAAATAGAGTCCACAACAGTAAAAAAACATTACAGTTATACTGCATTCATGTCATATCATTTAAACCATAATTACAAGCAGCTGAGTGGGAAAAACTACTCACGTCAGCCTCCAGCTTCTAAAACTGAGTCAGAGACATTGTGAATTGATGATATCCCCCACTTAGGAAAAAGAAATACAGACGTGTCAACAAACTGTTGACAGAATATGGCTGCAAATGAAACCAAATATAATATCCAGTATTAACACTAACACAATCCATTCAGCTGCTACAAATACGTAACACAATAAAAGAAGTTAATCTACACAGCAAAATCAGCAGTGTTAATTCAACACCTATTGAGTTAAATTCTACTCTTTGAAAGTGTCTATATTGATCCACACTACATAGAGTTAAAACTACACTTCTGAAAGTGTTAAATACTTCACACTTGTTGCAGCATCTCTCTTAATAGTTGAAATTTAACACCAGTCAACACAGGTCAGTGTTGAATTTATACAACACTAGTGGGTAGTTTTAAAAGTTAACACTATTCATATATTCTTTTTTAACACTGAACAAAGTTACTGCCATATTAACACTGCAGAGGATGTAAAATTGAACTCAACATCAACTCTTTGTAGAGTTGATCTGTATTTTAAAAACACCATCCATCCATTATCTATACAGCTTATCCTGTTAAGGGTCACGGGGGGGCTGGAGCCTATCCCAGTTGACAATGGGCAAGAGGTGGGGTACACCCTGTATGGACCGCCAGTCCATAGCAGGGCCAACACATAGAGACAAACAACCATTCACACTCTCATTCACACCTACAATCACCAGTTAACCTGCATGTGTTTGGACTGTGGGAGGAAGCTGGAGTACCTGGAGAGAACAGAGAGAGAACAGGGAGAACATGCAAACTCCACACAGAGAAGTTTGAGCCCTGGTTCAGGCCCCTGGGGCTCAAACCCAGGAATCTTCTTGCTGTGAGGTGACAGTGCTAACCGCTGTACCACCGTGCCACCCATTTCAAAAACATCATAGGGATTCAATTTATAATCCCCAAATCCACCCTGTTACACTATACAATGGTATTCCCTACTGCAATGAAAGAAAGAAACAAAACAAGACATACAAAATAATTACAAAAAATGTATTATCTGTCACACACGTATTGACAGCACTGGTTTACACTGTGGTTACAGTAACATTGTCTAACAATGGACAGCAGATCCATTAATTCACTTAGCAACACATGTGACACAGGTTTATTCTTTTCAATTAACTAGGCAGTGCATGGCGAGCTCATTAGCTAACACTACGTAAGCAACTGGGATACTTAGCATAAACCACCAGCTAAAATAAATAGTACTGGGTAAGTAATTTAGGATTAGATGTACGCACAACAATGCTCCTGTGTAAACACTTTGAAGTTGAAATAAGGGATGTTTTCCTATAAACAAAATAACACTCCACAGTTCAGGTAGTAAAAAGAGTGTTGATAAAGACATGCCTTAAACTACGCAACTGTTTTGTTAGTGGTTGCTACTAACAACTGAATGTTCAACTGAAACCAACAAGAGGCGTCAGAATATGACGTGTGCTGATTAACATACTTAAATGTGTTTAAATCTGTGATTCTCAGCCCTGTTGGCAACCCCTTTAAAATAGAGCAATGTCTACTTGTGAACCTTCATCACAGTTTATGGTGTTGATGAAGTCATTGATGTGATGGGAATTTGTGTGCGTGTACATTCTGGATGTGAATATACAGTATTTGTGGTGGGTCATGTTGGGCTGGGCCTTCTGTGGCTTTGGCTGTGCGCCCCGGGACGGCTGTACAGTAAAAACCAGCCACCTCTGTCTTTAATATCTATCCACACGTTCTCAGCTGCCAGCACACTTTCAGCAGGACCTAATGGGGCTTAGCTGACCAAGAAGCCTCTGGCTATATTGTCCACAGTGAGACAACAATAGTGCTTATATTACAGGTGTTGCCCTAATTGAAATCCTCTATTTATTGAACTTGCATTATTGCTGGCGTGTTGCTGAATTTCTGTGGGGCATGTAATTCATGTTGGCAATTAATGAACCTTGTTTAGGTGGATACTTGTAGACCACAGAGGATTATCCTGTGTTGGGCATCAATGAATTAAGATCTTAGTGCAGCAGGTGCAGAGATCCATGACTCTATTCTATAAATGTCAAGGGAACTCAAGCTTTGCTCTGTTTGCCAATAAAAGCAAATATATTAGTGTCATTCCTGTTTCAGAGCAAGATGTCCTATGACTAGAATCATCTGTCTGTGCAAAGATAAGTCTTTTGGAAAGTTCAGGCCTAGGTGTGACTTGATATTGGCAGCGTTTCTGTCCCAAGTTGATCTTTAAAGAAAGAACACAACTTTTAGTACGCACGCAGTGTAAATCCTAGTGAAAATCTTCTCTTATTAAAAGAATACTATTTTGAGAAATGTGCTTATTCACTTTCTGGACAACAACCAGATGAGAAGATTGATACCACTCTCATATGTTTATTAAATATGAAGCTGGAGCCAGCAGCTGCCTAGCCTAGTTTAGCATAAAGTCTGGAGACAGAGCTAGCTAGCCTGGCCCTGTCTTTAAGTAACAAAATCCACATACCAGCACCTCTACAGCTCACTAATCAACACATTATAGCATAGCAAAAACCAAAGAGTATTAAACTATCTATTAAACTAATGAGATATAACACGTTAAGCAGCTTTAAGTGGCCTGCATGCTTCTTAAAAAAATCTGGCTAGATGGTCAAATAGCTTTGGAAACCCCTTCCCTCTACACCTTTACAGTGTCACTTAAGTATTTCCCAAAGGTTGCTCCATGATTTGGTCACAGGGCTCCCTTCTTTCGGAAAAGTCAAATCATTTTTGTGATTTCACAGATATCTACCGCCTGGTAGCGGCCTGTGAAGTCTGTAAGAATATTGGTTTATCTCTCTGGACAGATAGCAGACATCTGTTGAATCATGAAAACACCAAATCGAGGGGTTACAGAGTGCTGAGGTTACAAATGGGGATTCTCAAATTGTTGAACTATTCCATTATGGATATTATTTCCTTCACCTAACAAGACAAGCCCTGATTATCTGATTTTATTTCTCCTCTGGTCTTTTCATTGAGTGGGAAATTACTGAGCAAAAAGCAGACTTTCAGCCCCCCAGTGGCTCTGGTGGCTCCCCGGAGGCTCCAGTCTGTGGCATTGGCATTAGCTCAGGTTGCTGACATATTTGTGCCCTTAACACACATAATGCACCCGGTGAGCAATTGAGCAAATAATAAATGAAAGCATAGACCAGGCCTGCAGTCTGCCTCTCTGTCAATTGAGGCGGACAGGGGCTCAGGGGGGGTGTCGAGGGTCAGCTGCTTTCTCAGAGCGATCTTTTTCAACCGGGCGTCCAAAGTCAACATTCCAACCTACCTACAGCCATCTGAACGCAGACTGAGAGTAAAAGCAAGAGGAAATGGAGGGAGATGGAAAGAAAATTACAAAAAGAGCACTGGTGGAGAAAGAGGGTTTTTTTCCCCCCTGAAAAGCTAAGGTTTCACAGGTTTGGCTTCCCCAGCTTTGGAAGCCCACATGCCTACTGTTATTCATCTGGGTAGACATCATCAATTACCTCTAATTAACCAGATGATGGTCTGGTGAGCAGAAAATGAAGGAGGCGATTAATCACTCAGGGCACCTCCAGGCCTACTGCTCAACCTAAAAAAGGGGGATGTGAATGAAAAGAGTTCTTGAGTCTTTTGTGCTTCTCCTCCTTATGCCCAGACGCAGGACATGTCCAAACCACTGTGGTCCATAAGCAGGAGAAAATAAAGACTCCTCTGAGGATATATCTATCCACCTGACAAATCTAATGGAGAAAACACACCATTATCCTCATACCATACATGTATAGTATGTGCTGTAAGTTGACCCATGAGAGAGGTAGTGCATAGAGAAATATAGTCATTGAGGCGTCTACTGTATATCCCATCGTTTTATTAGAAGGAGAGAATTTACTGCCTCTGTGTAGCTTTTCTCCTCTTTTTCTCGCTTCTGTCATCTTCTGCGGGTGAGTTACTGGTGGTTGGGCAATGACGCAATTGTGGAAAGGTCCTGGGTGCAGTCAAACTTGTAATTCAGTGAGGAATTTTTCATCTGGTCAAGGCTGGCCAGCTCTGTCTTCATAAATAAAGATGTTACTCTTCAAAAGAGGAAAACAGAGGAAGAGGAAAGAAGAGACATGAAATAAAGGAGTCCTTGAGTAACCTATTTACTTAACACTGCTGGAAAACCCTGATATTAATTTCTAATCCCCATAACATGGTCACAGGTCAAATTTCTGTGCTGTTTACAGTATAAGGTTCTACAAATAAGGACACACTGATGCTGAGCATGAAATAATTTGAGACTTGATCCAGGAAAATATTATCCTGACCAGAGGAATCCAGAATTTGTCTTCCAGGCGGTGTTTTTGGGGATCATTCAAGGTCTGCTCATGAGTCTGTTATAAAGTTACTGCATAAATCTCCATATGCCATATGCAATTCAGTCATTTTCAATCACTGTCTTCTCTGTTCATCTAAATTAAATTACAGCCATGACTATGTATATAAGTTCAGTGCACAAAATGTTAATCTTTTTAAATAAAATATGATACTCCCAGCAAGGCAGAACCCCCACCACCACCACCACCACCAGCAAGTGTACATACATTACACCATTGGAAGTCAGCTACTGCTATCATCAGCTGTGGTTGAAGTGGGAGTCTGGACTGTTTCAGTGGTACAAACTCGCCCCATGTGTGCTTTATTACCTCATCTTCAGGGGTGATTTATGGCTCTCACACAGGCCACTCTTCTGGGCTGTTTATAGATAAAAGAAAATCATGGCTTTATTACCCAGACGGAGTGGGTCTGTTTACACAGCAGATGGGCCTCATTGGAGAGCTGCAACAGGCCTGCATCACACATATCTGATCTGCCTTTTCAGAGGCAATAAACTGTCCCCCATGTGTGCGCACACCATCTCTGAACAGAACTGATATGTGTTAAGTACAAAATGGTATCTCTTGCACGACAAATTCCACTAGTGTCTTCTCCTAATGTTCACAAGTTGACATTTTATCCTCATGACTCATCCTGGAAAAAAGCATCAAGCTTTGCTCAGATTTGTTAAAATGGTTCTGCCTGGATCAGAGCACCTCATGCTTTCACAAACACATTTCTATAATCAAACGTAGGCTACTGTTTCGGCTTGTAAAGTAATTCAAGATCACACTGAATAGCGCATGTCCTTATATGTTCTTGTGTTTACCTGAAGTTCTCTCCCTTGCAACCATCTAAAAACTGTTTGCCTATAGCGCCATCCTGTGGTGACAATGAATACAGCACAAAGCACACAGGAGCGCACACAGCACACAATTTTAAGAGCCAACATTTGTGACAAACAAAAACTTAACTGTTTTAAAAAATTATGTGAGCTCTGGATAAGAAAAACAGTCAAGAGGTGTGTTACAGTATTACATTATTTTATTAGCCCGTACAGAAGATTACCTGTGTTGTAAGGCTCTGTTTTTACTAAGTTTACACACTGGAGACCAAAAACAACAGCAGCTTACGATAACACACTGACATCATGAGATCAGTGATGTCTACAAACCAAAAAGATACTTTTTCAAATCAGGAAAAATGATAGTGTCTCAACATATTAAACTGATAACACTTAATGTAATTTACAGGTCTTCCTCTACATCCTCTCCTTAGTGCCAATGACAGTTACTGGGTGACTTCAGAAAATAGTAAAATTATGGGCAGGTTTTCACCTTTGACCCATGAACATCCTCCTTTTTGATAAGAAAACAGTGCAGGATCAGTAACTGTGATGACATTGTCTAACATCTGTGATATTTACTATAGTCGAAGCATGCGAGTTAATACGATACTATTGTCTGCAGAAAAGGATGTTGACAAGGATACACAAGCGAGAAGCGCAGAGTGGTGGTTGGGGGGGGTGTGTGTGTGTGTGCGCGCTGTGCAGTTGGAATTGTTCAGATTGTTCTCAGTTTTGGTTTCTGATTCTGCTCATGGACTCCACTAAGTTACTCTCTACCATTTCTATAATCTCATTCTTATATTAATGTATAACCACTCACTCTCATCTTTGAACAATAACCGCTAATACATTTAATATGACAAAATGTAGTCTTTTGGCGACAGAGACCGGGAGCTTGTAGTTGCTTTGCTGTTAAAGAAAACACTGTATGTAACATAGTGGTAAAAACCTTTTTTTTACATTCCAGCAACAGCAAAATGTGTCATTTTAATCATAACTTAACATTTTAATAAGTAACTATGTGTAGTGTATATAGAAGATTTTTTCCTGTAACTACACTATAACTGTTTTCTACTCATAGATGGTTCAGTGTTAAAGCTAAGGAGGACGATAATGCAGTAAAGTACAGTGTTTTTAGCACTGCATTTAGCAACACTAAAACAAAACGTGCTGCATGTATCAGCCAGTCTGCAGTCACACATGGTTTCATATTGTTTTACAAACAGGGCGGCAAAGGGAGCTGTGATTCAATCACTGTGCTGCATGTTCCACAATGTATCTGATGATGCAAGGTAAAGCTAAAACAACAAAAAGCTTTGAAACAGTGTGAGGCAAAGTTTATCTCTAAACATTCTCACACATTAATGAGCAGAATCAGAAATCATTTTTAAATTAAATAAATCCCACAGTTTAAAGAAATTAGTTCAAAGAACCCAACACTAGGACTCTGCGACTGTTTGAGAGTAAATTGAGTATTCATGTTCAGGGAGCGAGGGGACCCAGCCTCAGCTCTACGTGGTGCGTGAGCCAAATGGCCTCGGTGGGGTTGTCAGCTCCCTCCTCGCTCGGCCTGACGGGAGCTGCGAGGTTGCGGAAGTCATGTCTGATCTTAAACGAAACAGTGACATCCGCATCCTCTTCTTTCTGAGGGATGACTTTGATGAAGAAACCAATCTTGTTGGATTTCCTGAAGGCAACAACACTGGAGAGGACAGAGATCAGGTTAAGAGCTACCTCACACGATTAATTCTGTGTGTGTGTGTGTGTGTGTGTGTGGACTAACTTACTCTGGGTCATCCTGGAAGTCCTGAGGTTCAGCCAGTTCATCGTACTCTGCAGCAGCATCCTTTCCTGCCAAGACCAGTTCCTTGCTGGGTACTATGACCTAAGCAAAAATACAGTTCTAATATTCAGTGATTGTCACAATGAGGGGCTGACAAGATTTTAAATGTGTGTTTTCCACTTCACAACATGCTAATGTGTAAAAAGACTAATTATTAAGTATTTGTCAACATGGCTTTAGGTCTACTATACAGCAATATCTAATCAAATGTACAGAGATCACAACACTTTGAACTTCATTCATCAGTTATAGCTAATTTATTAGTATTTCTAATAGTCAATAATCACTTTGCTACTTCTGAACAAATGTCTTCACTGCACTAAAAAGGACTGGATATGTAACACAAATATGAAAAGTGTCCAAAATCTAAACTGGTTCATCTGATTAATGTGTTCCCCCTGCTGAGTCAACAGTTGTGTCATGTGTGTGTGCAAACAAAGAGAGATTTGAGTCACATTTATGGGTTACGGGTTAAAACTGAAGTTCCCACACAGTCGTCAACAAACTACAGAATGTACAGATGAAATACATGATATATATGTAAGAGGTGAGCAAGCCCAGCTTCAGGTAGAGCTGGTTGGTAAAATCAACTGAGCATGTCTTGATGTTGTTCACACTGCCCTACAGGTGTGTGAATATCAGATCAAGCAGAATGACTGGACTGTGCACTCTGTTTGGCTATAATGTGAGTGGAAATGGGTCATGAAGATGCTCTGTTTTGGCCAGGAGCTCTTCCTTACCCCAGCCTGGCCCATGACTTCATCACTAAAGAGGCCAAGACAAACAGCCTGTAGTCACTGAGGGTCCCGCAGCAGCTGCTGGCAACAGACAGCTCAGCGTAAATTTTTCCACAGGAACACGGCACTCTTAGCCGTGCGTCTGACAGCTGACAGATGGAGGCAGAAATGGGACCCAATTTCATCTGCATATGAGATGATGTGAAGGCTAAGTATTCAATAAGTAACTGGCAGTATGAAGGGGCTGAGTGTCCTGCACGCTCTGAAGCTTGCTGGTAAGACTGCAGCAACCCTGTTTGATAGAACATGCAATATTTAAGAAAAGGCAGGTGGTGAACAGTTGCTACCATCTGTAACTGAACCTCTTCCTCCTGTTGTTCAAGAACAAAAAAATGATGCTCATTCCAGCAGTTCGAGCTCCATTCAGTGATGTTTTGGTCACTATGAGGGGCAGACGTTCTCCAAACCAAGCTGACAGACCCACAGCCCTGTCATGTTACTGAAACTACAGACAAATACCTTGGCAGTACTGTTGATATCATCAGGATCGTCCTCCTCACAAGCAGCCAGTGAGACGTGGGTGATGTTCTCCACTGGGTTGGTCAGGGTCAGCAGCACTTGGCTCTCCTAAACAGAGTGGATAAAAGACGAAGAAGTTTAGCCCTTTCAAAGCCGGCTGAATTCACTTAAAAGGATGTGCAGTGCTTAAAAGTAACAGTCTGGTCTTCCTTTGACCACTAACCTTAGTTACTGTCTGGGGACAAGGGATTCTTGCTGAGGAGTGTGTAGCAGCATTTTGTCCTGATCAGGGATGTTTGTAACAAATGGGTTCTTAGGAAGGCTGAATGCGTTTCAGATTGTCCCTTGTACAAGTACATCAATCTCTTGGCATCATGCTGTTGCTCATAACAAGTACTAAGAGATGCAGTCCCTTGCATCAGAGTCTTAAAATAAAACTACTCACTCTGAATACACTGTGATAATGGTCTCTGCACTTTGTGCAAATTAACTTTATCACCTTGTTCCTAATGTGATTTTTGTATATTGCTTTTACTTGTTAATTACTAATGTACTCTTTTATTGTTTTGCTTTGTATAGTCTCCTTGTAGTAATGGCAGTCTTTACAGCAGCTGGTACAGTCCCATTCGTCTTGTGTATAAAGTGGTAGTTTTATACCTGGGCTGCAAAGTTAATTTCACGTAGGACGATAAAAACTGAGACTTGCTGAAGTCACTACAAAGTTGAATACTTGGTTTTAACAGCATGACACAGACTCAAGGTAAAGATTATGATTTGGATGAACAAAACATATAAAAAGATATATTCCCTATGTCAGAGCCAGTGCATACACTCACCTTCACGAACCGGAGATTTGGAATGGACATAATTCTCACTTCAGGGATATAACTCCTGTGGGAAAAATAGGGCCAATCAATACACTGTAACACTCAGACACACTTGCAGCACTCATCACTTTTAAAATGATATTCATTAAAAGGTAAAATGAAAACAATTAAATTGACTGAATTGTATTTTTCATGTAATACAGCTTTGTCTTTACTACAACTGAAAATTCCAAGTAAAAAGTTAAAAAGCAACTGTTCGAACAACTCCTGAGAATATTATCACACTATTTGTATGGAGTACCACATTACAGTTTATAAAAGGCAATAACTTGAAACTTTAGAGACTTAATCTAATTCAACCACTACAGGCTCGAGGCTGATTTAGATTTTTAATCAACTGAAAAAATGTGTTCAATAACAGTGTGAAAACACGTGTTTTAGACAGAATCTGATGACCAATACTCACACAGCCACCAGCTGAATTTTAAACTTGATTGAAGTCGGATTAAACTCTGGCTTGCTCAAATTGTGCTCACATTTCTGGTGGAGGAAATTAAGAAAAACATTATTATCTAAATGTGATCTATATGAAACCAACAACCTTTGACTGATACAGAGGAGTAAAACTCTCAAGTGGTACTGACCCTGCAGCGCAGTGAACGCTTCATCAGAAGATGCTTGTGTCTGGGGTGGAGCTGAGACGCCCCTGCAGGCTGGAAGTCCGGCTGTAGAAGCCGCTGGCGCAGCGTGGTTACTGAGAGGACACAACAAAACACAGACTCAACTCAACCTCAATTAGAGAGAAACAAGTTATCATTATTGTTTAATGAGATCTGGAAAAAGATCTTACCCTCTGGTAAACTGATGGGCCTGGTGTAACAATCTTCAGGCAGGGGCTCCACTTCCTCAAGGGCTTGGGCAGGTTCGATGGTGATCTCCTTCTGGTCCTCACCCTCCTTAAGTCTAGTGGAGTTGCACAAACACAGCTGTTAACAATCTGCTGTATCTCGTTTAACGATGGCATTTAATGTGAATTGAAAGCTGACTACTACACAGTGAGATTTTCTAATGTTTACAACACTCAGACCATACACACATTACAACAAACTTAATAATACAAGTGGTTTGTTTTTTTGTTTTTTTTTAAGACATTAACATGCTCTCATTAACTTAATGTAGATCTTACAGAACATTGCCCACTGAGAATTTTCATTGCCCATACTTGACATAGGTAATCCAGTTAACAGTTCAGCAGGCATATTATATTTTTTGTCAAAGCAACATTAAAGCTGCATGGTTATGCAGTTGGGAAGAAAGACTTTTGAGAACTCAGTGATGGTGCCTTCAAAGATGCATCAACGTTCGTGATTTTACACTTGACTAATGAATGTAACCTTTTAAAGCAAAGAGACAACCATATTCACATTATTGTTTTTGTGGTGTCTTAGTCTTATTCACATTTGTCTTCCGGATCTGACAGCATACTTTGTCAATACAGTGCCAATTATACATTTTCAGATGTTAAGCAGGGTCCTTGAATGCATTCCAGTAAAGAGATTTAAAAATGATCCCTGCTAACAACCATATTACCACAAGGTGATGATGCAACTTTGAGAAAAAATAGGGGTGACAAACTGTTCACTTTGATGGATTACCTATGTATCTCAAGCCAAGTTTCAAGGCTCTGCAAATTGATTTTCATGGCACTCTGAAATTAATGAAACAATGGCTGCTGGAAGGTAAGAAATCAATTTATCTAAGTCACCAATAATACATACATAGACAATGTATAGTTACTGGGCTGAAACACAAAAACCCACAGGAGCTGTCCTATATATTAAAGTTTTACTAGGGAAAAAAGGGACTATAGGTTGACTCAAAGCAGTGATAATTCCTACTATAGGACAAAAGACAACTCACGAAAGCCCTGCCAGGCTTGATATGGGAGCTCCAGACCTCTGCCTCTGCAGTCTGGTTCCAAGGCCATATTTTTCCTGGGAGAATATAGGGGAAAAAAAGATCAGGCATTTTACCTACTGAAAATTAAGGAGAACTGAAGACAATTTATAAAATTACCTAGTCTACAGCTATTTTGCTACATGGCTACTTTTAACACAAGATCTTAACCTGATAAGGGAATTTATGAAGTCTTCTATAAACAAGAATGGAAAGAAATGGTACTTGACATAAAAAATAAAACGAAACAATAAACAAGCTGAAACAATTTCATTTGTCTTGTGGTAAGAGACAATAACAGGAGTCTCTCTGCCCAGGATAGCGGGAGAGAATCAACTGAAAAAGAAAGAATCATCTGACAGACTACGAGCTCAGGACTTAATTGGAATGACAAATATTTTGATCTGGTTACACAGTCTTCTATTTCTTCTCCCCCTCTAACCAACATGAAGGCTCCCATTGTGTGTATTTCAGTCTCATTTACCCAAGGAGACATTCATGTGATCTGTGAGGTCACTTAGTAACAGATTAGACAAGAACAGATATAAAAGAGAAGACAGTGCTACTGTAAAGATGAGACTAGCCAAGTTGTGAAAAATACAACTCACCACCACATGAATAGTGTGTTGCTGGGGGGTAAAAACCAAAATATCAGAGTGCATAAGCAAAGAAAAAAAGAGAGAATAAAGAACCAGGTGAAACCAAAGCGATTTAGCAAACATTAGTGGCATTTGGTGACATGCAACAGCAACAGAAATGCATCAGTGATGGAACACAACAGCAGGACATCACAGCTTAAGTGTTTAAAATGCTACTGGCACAGCATAAGAAAGACTGGTTTGCATTACTGAATCGTAATTATTGTAAAAGCGGAATGAAGGCAGTGTAAAACGTGCCAATAAGCTCAAGAAGCATGAAGACCATGCCCACACCAGGGCAATTTGATTTGAAAGTGAACATTTTCTGCTTTGTTTCAGTCTTTCAGAAACAATAAGCTGCCTCTCTTTTCTGTTGTCCTGAAATTTCAAAGTGGACAGAGGACTTTTTGAAAGCAAACTGAAAATGCTTGTGTTGTTGTACTTTAACAGCAAACAGCACATTCATATGTATCTGCCAAAGTGTGGACATGGTGTCAATCTTGCACTCCAACCAAGCAGCAGCAGCTAATTATTGCCTCCTGTTTTAGTTAAATGTAAGCTAATCATATAAAATCCGTAATGGCACATTCCCAAATAATGGCAGTAAACCCTCAGTAATATTAGTGAGACACTGGTATCTGTATCAAATCAATCTTTGATAATTGACCTATGCTTCCCAAAAGTACCTACACATTTTGGAATAAATTATACTGAGACAACAGCTATCTGACATTTTAAAAAGATTAGGAAGAAGATATGGATTTTTGAACTGTCGGGCTCAGAGGGAGCAGAGTACCGAGAATGCCAGAGGCATGCATTGTCTTCTCCTGGCCAACTTCTTCCTGTCTCTCTCCTGCTTCTCCCGGTGGGCCAGCTGTTGGTAATACTCAACCAGCTTGTTGATCTGTAGGGAGCAAAAATTCAATACAGAAACTGGTCATCAGTATTCCAGCACTATATAATATGTGGTTACGGAACAGTTTGAGAGGTTTGAGCTATGTGAATACAGCTTGAAAAGGAACTCTAAAATATGACAGTATATGGTGATTTTACATCTCTGTCTATGAAAAGTGCAGAATATTGCTCAAGTGCAATGTCAGTCACTGAAACAATTACTAAGTTTGTACAATAATTACAGGTAATTTGCTTTAAAATCATGTCAGTTGTAAGAAATATGAAAAGGGGTCATTATAATTTGTTGTTTGTGTCACATTTTGAGGCCTAAACAACTAAGCAACCACTTGCTTATGCCATCTATGGGTGTTGGTTATTCTGAGACATTCATCTCATCTAGTCAAAAACAACCAATGCATGATCAGGAAACATGTGAGCAACTCGAGAGAGTTTAGATGACCACAGGGGAAAACCTACCCGCTGAGTATGAGGGTTCTCTGGTTCCTGCCATCCACCGCTGGCTGCAGTGAACAGAAAGGCACCAAAATATCAGACTTAAGACAGCCATACGGAGCAAATACAACCAAAATACCTTTTTTTCCCATGAACTGAACTAATGAAAGGCTCAGGAGTTACAACAGAACTTCAACACAATATAGCATTGTAGCACTGATGATATTTTTTATACCTACTGAAGCTAAAGTTTGAAAATAATTATGACCACATGAACATGTGTATGTTATATCAGCACCCACCAACTGATTTATCAGCCATTCCCACATCCCTAGAGGTCCAGCGGCAGAAGCCACAGGCCAGATAGTAGGCCTTCTTCATGGCTGTCTTGGTAGGATCATCAGGTAGAGGTGCTGGGATATTGGTGGCCCGAGTGGACAGCGTGTGCATGCAGCATGGGCAGTCAAAACAATTTGCACACCTACAGTAGAGCACACAGATTATTAGGAATAAATAACGGGACATAAATGAAATAAATAAAATGAAACCAGACACTAGTTTAAATACCAGACAGATACAAAGTGACCCTGCATCATCTGCACATCAGTCTCACCTGTTCTTTTTAAGCTTTGCCTCTGCAGATGGCATGTTCTCCAGACAGCTTGGACAATAGTGGGAGTCCACCTGATTATCAGAGACAGGGGTGCAAGAGAGGAGTCAGCCAAACTGTTCATCCATGTTAGACTTTATTTTACACTGTTTTATAATTGTTGAATAATCACAAGTGTCTGGATGACTGCAACGTAAATAAAGCGAGATTTACTTTATGTATAGTTGACAGTGATGAACAACGACAGAGATACGAACTGAATATAGTTTTTGTTATTTTACGTGAACTGTCACACGTTCACAAAGAAAAAACCCTAACTATTAATGTGAAGTTGCCATAGAAGAAAAATCTGTATCACTCTGGGTGTGGTGTCCATAACTGTTAGCCACGTTAACAGGCTGCTTTTTGACGGTGGGGGCGTTAGCTGGTGTGGACCAAAGTGAAAACAAATGTTAATACCTTTTGGATATATCGTTCATAGTTATTATATACGAGCTAATGGGATAGTTTTACGTTAAAATTGATGAATAGTAAGGGCTAACAGGCGTTAGCTTGTTCTATGCATGACGCTAACTTCAACGGAAGTTAAACCGTCGCTTACAGCCAATGAGATGAGGACACTTTCTTGATTGACAGGAAGCTTATCCGTACAGCGCACGAGAAGGTCGGACTAGTCCCACCTTCCTGTCAAAGCTACTAGCTAACCGGCTAACAACAAAGTACCTGCAGACTAAATGAAGCTAACAGCTAGCTCGTCATAACCGGAGGGTAGTAAGGAAAAACGTTAACCCACCTCGTGAGACACACATTCCAGAGATCGTAGCTCACTACAGTAACGACAAAAATAAAGTTGGGATAAAGGGGCTCTAATCCTTTTCTCTCCACGGACCAGATAGACAACTCTATCCGGCTGCAGAAGCGACGCCATCTCTGAGCGGCGCAGCTGAATCCGAAGGTTCACTGACGGCACTGCTGGTACTGATGTCACCGCTGGTCGGTCTGGCCTCTGAGGAAACGTACTCTGCTCAATGTCGAGCTCATGTGGTTAATATTGGAACTGCATGTTAGGGAAAGAGGGCAGCCACAGGCCCTGAGGCCCAAAGCCAGAGCCTCTGTTAGAGGTGTTGAAGGGACCGTTTTTAAGATTAGAAAGATAGAAAGAACGAGCTTAGTGAAAAATAGGAAAGATTCAACATTTTTCTACACAGCAGTACATTACATACCTAGTCTGCAGTATGCCAGTGCAACATATAACATCTTTTTTTTTATCTATTTACGGAAATATACACAGCATCACAAGTTTTTGTTAACAATTTTGTTAAAAAAAAATCTTAAAATTACTTTCAAATCCAGAATAATAAGAATAGAAGAATACACAAATACTGTCCATTTCAAAAGTTTGACTGCTAGATACAAGATGTCTCCTACTTTACTGTATAGTCTATGCTCAGTGTATACTAACTGAAGGCTTCAAGTTTCCAGATTGCTCTTGCTCATACATACACATCTTGCAATCTAATTTAAGCACAGAGAAACCTTTCTACCTCAGCACATGAACATGAAAATAGTCTTATAGTGTCAAACTCATTCATACATCATTCTGCAGGGTGAAGCTCAAACATCCAAATGAGGTAACAATGAGCAAAACATATTTTTGAGTGGAGGTGAACTTTAGAATATAAACTACATCACTTTTTTTTTCCCCCTCAGTTTCCAACCAAAAGCGGCACTTAACGGTTGCTGATAAATTCAAAAATGTGTCTGAATGACAACAAGAAGAAGCAAAATGACCACAAGTGGTGCAGGTACTGTGCATAATGGGATCCTTTATGTGTCTGTGCCCAGGGGCCCAGTTGTCTTACACTCACACCATACTATCTCTTTAACTTTGATCATAATTTGTGCAAATCCAAGTAAATAAAAATGCAACTGTAAAAGACAGTTATGGATATGGATTAGATATCCATATGGATTATGGATTATATATCCATATCCACATGGATTAGAGTTTTTAGTTGTACCTGTATTTGATGAACAACATAATTGCTGTTGAAATCGTGTCCTAGGAATTAGTTCCAATATTTACTGTCTGTGTAGCAGCTCCGGGGCCTGTGACTCAGCTTGATGTTGTGATATTTGTGAATTCAATTTGAGGATTGTTTCCCATAAGGAGACTAAACAAACATTTTAACTGAACGTCACAATATTACGGAAATAGATGGAAATTTCCATTTTTGCAGGATGCAGTGATGCATGTGAACAAGTTCCTGCAATCCAGAGGCTATGATCAGTCAGCCCATTACACAGTTAACATTAGATCAGTTGGGGAAGCCAATATAAAAGTATATAGAAGTATATTTTCAAACTGAACACATACAAAGACTGTGTTTCTCAGAAGAATAAGGGAATAAATACAGTTTCAATACATGTTCAAAATACACTTTAAAATAACTTTGAACTATGCATTGCATAGCATACTAGCACATTCATTCCCGCCCCACCCATTTCTCATTTTATATTACCTTGCTGCAAAAAGACTGTACCTTAGTGGGACAATACAGATCTGAACACTGGAAAGAGGCCTGTCAGCCACCCACAGGGCGTATGGCCAAGTACCAGCTCACCATGGCAACAGCTGATCCCAGAGAGGTGAAATGATCCATGAATAAAAATTTAACAAACAGTATTTCCAGTCTTTTCAGGAAAGGTGACACACACCATCTTGTATTCATTACAGCACAGCCGAGCTCAACCTGTCACTCAAAGAGAATCTTTCATTTACCATTTTTATACATATTTTTTTCCCCGCTACAGTCTGAATGCTATTTATGAGTGTTCACAGTAGGTTAAGCACCAGGCACGCTCAGACTGACAGACACACACAGAGACCATGTTAGCTGGGTTTGCTTTAATTTTGGCAGATTGTCTTAATTAAGGAAAGTGAATGCTGAGGGAACTCATTCATTTGTATTTATTTACAACAAAATAGTCCTTATTAAATAAACGTAATATCAACTGGCCCACAGTGTTGTTAATGCTCATCATGTGAATGCTGTGATAAAAGCCATAATCCTCTAGCTTTACATCCAAGCTATATGTACTGATGCTGCATTCATTCATTCATTTATTCATTAACTGGGGCCTGTTGTGCATGCGGTTTACGTCAGCAGAGGGCGTCATCTCAGCCAGCTGTGGTGCCCCCTCCGCCCCCACAGCCAGAGGAGTTTATTAAACGCTGAGGGAGAAGCGGACAGACATCCATAGCGAGCAGCCACCGAGGAGGACGTCGTGATGTGGCCCCTCTTACCGCTGCTGCTGCTCGGTCTGCTGAGACCCTGCGCCGCCGAAACCGCCTTCACACAGGTACCTGTTGATATGCACACACACACGCACACACACACAACAGATTCACAGTAAGAACGCAGACAGACGGATGAGACAGACGTGACTACCTGACTTCAGACGACATCCGTGTGTGTCCAAATAATGCGTCGTTCACACCTGTTTAGTTAAACAGCAGCAGGACAGTGATAAGTGATATTTGTAGATGTGATGGTTGCAGCCTACAAACAGTGAGAGGTACAATTAACGCTTTATTTTAGTCATAATTTAACAGTATGCAAAATAATGTACACAGTCAATGAAGCAATGTATGTCAATTAGCAGCACCTGTCATCTATTATAACCCCGATGGTCAGTTTTTACTTCAGCCCGCTCATTTTTTCAGATGTACTCTGTCCATGTTTGACATGTGGTCAGGGTTTTCGAGAATGTTCCTCGTGACAGTTCATTTTATTTAACTCAGTTTTTTTTTTTTTGCCCAAAGTGCCTGGTAAACTAGCCAGCAATTATGTACCCTATGTTAATGTTTCTCCACTTAGCAGACTGTTCATCACAGGCCTCTTTTGTAACCCGCAAGTGTTGATGATATATGGTATTTCAACACTTTTTTTTCACACCACAACGATGTGATGAACATTATGCGCATAAAATAATGTATGTTAATGGAATACACCGCCACCAATGTCTTTTTGTTCATGTGTTTATTTTTGTGATTTCATTATTTTACAGTTTAAGTCCTTTTATTATGTGGACAGATAAGATACAGTCTCACCAACAACAAAAATTTAGAAAAAAAAGTGAATCAACAACTGTTTTAATTAATGGAAATTTTTTGACCTCCAGTAACCTGCAATGCCCACGCTTGTAAAGGTGTGTAGTGCCCCTGACATTAATCAACAGGACACTCATGTTAGATAGTTTCTTAAGCTTCTGTTTTCCACTTCTCTCTCTTAGAGTCACCTCTGTTATGCAGATACTCTGTCACCTGTATAAAACACAGTCATAAATTAAGTGCATGATGTGGAGGAGATTGTTTTACAACGAGCACAAATGAACTGAGATCAAGCCGAGGCTTTGAGTTTTAATTTAACTAAGTGCCTCTGCCTCTGAGAGCAATGTTTCCCTGCTCTGTTGACACTGGGCTTGAGTTTTGTAGTGGGGCAGATGTCAGCAGGTCTAACCTTCATAACAACAACAACAGAGGTATGAGGAGGAAGAAGAGGTGAACCTGTCGCTGCTGTCCCTAATGTGCCTTATTTGGTTAACACTTTAGGATCCATTTGGTGAATAAGCTGATGTTTGCACTGCAAAGACAGACAATAGAAAAGTAATTTATTATTTGACCTTCAGGGCCTCATCAACATTTCCCTGCATATTGAAATTAGAATTAGTTTCAAGGTAAAACTGGATAATAAGTTTTCATTCAGTCATTATTATCATTCTCTCGATTGCCATATTTCCTCATATTAAATATATTTGGAGACTTGTGTAGAGCTGCAACTAAGAACTATTTTCAATATCAATTATCATTTATTCTCTTGAGTGATTGTGTAAAATGTGTCAGAGGTGAAAATTACACTTGTGTCCAATTAACAGTGAAAACCCAAAGAGATTCAGTGTGCCATCATGAGAGATGAATAAAAGTAGCAAATCTTAACATTTGAGAATCAAACTAGTTGCTGATTAATTTTCTTTGAATGATTAATTGATTATTTCCATTCTACACTGATATTAATGATCATGATTTAATATACATATGATGAGTGTTAAATTACCCATCAACTTATTCATCAGACGATATTATGTTACTATTCATTCTTTAGTCATTAATACTTGGCAGCACATGAAACCAGCAAACAAGTGTGCGGCTAATGTTTGTTAAGTAAAGATTACGAAAAATGACTGTTGAAACCAATCATTAAAAGGAGGGGGTGTCTGAAAACACATTACTCATAAACATTTTATTTTTATGAAGTAAGAGTGGTCAAATCTATGTCAAGGCCTTCAGTTGGCAAGAGCATGTGTGTGTATAAAGCTAAAGTAAATACTGGACACATAATGACCTGTAGGATATGTCCTCATTGGAAGGTATTAGTTTCACATATTTATCTAAAAAAGCATCATTTACGTGCAGAAATACTACACTACAGAAGTACTGGGTAAAACTGTGTTGGCTCTGTTGGAGTTAAAACAAGTATAACCTGCTTTGACCTGTGTCTGTACCCCCAGCGCTGTGACTCATCCACAGATGGCACCATTTACAAATACCATGCAAAGACTCTGAACGGGAGTCACACTGTGAACCTCAGTGACTACAGAGGCAGGAGCGTCCTTTTTGTCAATGTGGCAACATACTGAGGATTCACCTTTCAGTATGTGGGTAAGAAACAACACCACGTGTATCATTGTGTGGGGGGGAAAAAAAAGTGCTTCTCCACCTGAATACATTGTACTTCTTTTCTATTATCAGAACTGAATGCACTACATGAGGAGATGAAACCACTTGGACTCACCATTCTTGGCTTTCCCTGCAACCAGTTTGGGAAACAGGAACCGGGGCAAAAACATGAAATCCTGCCAGGTTTAAAGTGAGAAATCTTTCTTTTTTTCAGTGCAAGACTATCTGAGGTCAACCACAATGAAAACACTGTTTAAAAAAACTTAAGTTTCACCAAATATCGGCTTTTTGGGAACTTGAAAGTGTCTTCTGCTGGAAACCTACACAAGATGAGAAAACAGGAGACTCCCCTAAATGTCAGTCACAAGCTTCTCAGCAGACGGTATATTGTGATGTGTTGTAACATAAGAACCCTCATAGTTGAATGTAGAGAGGAATTTTCAATATTGGTAAATCCTCTGTCAATCAACAAAGCTTCATTTAATCAGACAAAACATCCTTTGGCAATAAGATCAGTGTCTCTTAGTGGCCCCTCTCACACACACACTGAATTTATGTCTCAGGTTCCATCAGTCATTTTATATCCATAGCAAAGCCTCTGTAATACACAGTGTGGTTTTGCTCAGCTTGTACTGAATTTAGGGCAGCTGCCAGGTCACATAGTGCTCAGAGGCACATCCACTGATAAGCTGCCCTCTTTCTGGATTCCAGGCATGTCAGACCAGGGAATGGATTTGTTCCAAACTTCCTGCTGTTTGAGAAAGGTGATGTGAATGGAAAAGATGAGCAAGAGGTTTTCACTTACCTCAAGGCAAGTCACGGTCCGCCGGCAAAGTGTGTGATTAAAAATTTTAATTTATACTGTATGTCAATAGAAAGCCTGTTTAATAGTAGTTTACATCACTAATGGTATTCTCCAGCTGTGCACAGACTATTCAGTCAAATCATTTTTTCACCACCTGTCATCTTAGGGTGGGTGCTATTTGAGGTTTTCTAATCAGAGTGCACACATGGAATTAACTACTTTTGACCTGATAAGGCATACTCTGAAATAGTACATAAATATGTTCACACCCCACACTGAGGCGTACACCCAGCCAAACCCAGTATTAGGTATTTTAAATAGCTGTTAATGGCTGCCACAATTTCTGAGCCACTTAAAAATCTCACTAGGTTTGCTGGTTGTAATGTATGAACAGTAGATCACCCCACCTTCATCTAAATGATTCATTTGCAAAACAAAATCAAAGGTGGCCGTGTGCCCATACAGCTCTGCAGGGTGGAGGTTATTCACTTGACGGTGCACTGTGATTTTCTTGATCTCATTATAGCCCTGTGCTCTCTGTCACGCAGAACTCCTGCCCTCCAGTTGGAGACAGCTTTGGTAATACTGCCAACAGATTGTTCTGGGAGCCTCTGAAGACCAGCGACATTAAGTGGAACTTTGAGAAGTTTCTGGTGGGACCAGACGGGAAGCCTGTGATGAGGTGGCACCCAACCGTCAACATTTCGGGGGTCCGAGCTGACATTCACAAATACCTGCTCCAGCGCTACACACAGGATTTTTTTAATTAGATCTCTGCTTCATCTTAGAGAACTGTACATCTAATGAAGTAACTGTAACGAGATGCACAGGATAACTAGAGCAAAGGTAGAATGTAAAAGAGTGTAATGTTAAACAGTTTCTGGTGCATGAAGGTGGCATGCTGAATGAAGAGGAGGCTTGAAAACAGGAACTCTGTGGTGCCTCTTCGGAGTCTGGGGCTCAGGCCAGCTCTTCAGTGCATTCAGGCTGCCCTGCAATCCCACAGCATCATGTCATCCTTCTCATCCCCAGGACCTGTTAACCATTACAGACTAAATGTTAATTACTTTCAATAAATCATGGAAAACAACACACTGATGTGCAGACTGCTTCCTTTACGAGAAATGACTGTTATACTGTGGGTGTTATGTCACGGAGAGGGGATCATGTTGCAGCAAATTTGTGGACCACCCGACATTTCTATCCTGCAATAAAAAAACATGGACAAAATCTGAACATGAATAAGCAGGGGAAGATGCTAATAGACACTTAGAATAGATTTATTAAGCCAGTCAAATACAAAAGGTCTCACATGTGCTTTTGCCTACAGCAAAAAAAGGGGCTACAAACCAAGAAAATACAACTGCCAGTAATTACAGCATACCTTTCAAAGTGCAATTCAGCTAATGTCTCATTTCAGTTCTCACCCATCAGGATTTTGTTCCCTGTTTGATAAAATGGAGCCTTTTTCTTCCTTGTCTCAGATTGATCTGCACACATTTTAAGCCCTTCATCTGACCACCTGATATCCACCGCACTAAGGAAATCTTACTGGGTATTCAGTTTAAACAGTGGTTTGATGTGAGATTAGATCTAAAATAGAAACACACACACACAGTATTTCGAGGTGTGGATCCTGTGTCTGTTATCAGGGCTCTCAAATCTCTTGACAGAGAGCAAAGCCAGACATCCTGGCAGAGGTTGTCTTCTGAGGAGCGGCTCTACTGCTGTAACACTGGATCTAGAAACCTCCAAGTACTTTCTGCTGTTTGAGCATGATTTGAATATTTACGTCCTACCACTCACTCAGTTAATATGAGATATCAGGTACTTGAAGAAGAAGAGGAAGATGGTCATCGCTGCTGCCTAACGGTTTTAGTGCTGTAACCTAGATACTGTATGTTGGGGCTAAACTGGGGGCAATAGTTACAGGATACAGCAAGATGAGTATGAATATTGGAATGAGTGATCAAATCAATTGTGGTCAAGTACAAGTGTTGTGTTTAATGAGATTAGGTCCATCATCATGGGGGAAAAAAAAGGTTGTGTATGTATTGTGCATTGTGTATTGTGTCTGATACAAACATACAATGTCAATAGCTACAATATATTGAGATTACACTAACAACATAGAAAGAACAGCATTACTAAAGACAATGATTTACACGTAGTCAATGCAACTATCAAAACAGCAGGTTATAAATAAATTATCAATAATCACAATCATGTTTTTGGTATGATACCATCAAAATTCATTTCCCAAAATTTTTGTATTTCAACAACCACTTTTGAACAGTTACACATATGGGACAGTTCTATAACATCGATGGTACTGAAGAAATCTTCATAAATCAATCAACATTCACATTGTAAATTCTATGATTCAATGTACCTATATAGTCATTCATTGTTGGAATGAGTATTTGTAGTCTTAGTCATATTGGGGAATGGCTTCCTTGTAACCCTACAAGTAACAAACTAAGTGTCAAGTTGTCACATGTTTGCAGAGAGACAATCACATAGGTATAGTTTCTGGAAAAAAAAAAAACAATGTTAATTATTTCAACCTATTTAACAAATGACTTCAGTTCCTGTTAAAAAAATCAAAATAATATTTCATGTATATATTCAGAATAGCGAAGTGTTTCACAAATAGCCTTATAAAACGCAAGTATAAACAACATTACAATAGGATATCTACAGTTCAGTAGGAAAATTATAGATCAAATCACACCTTGTCAACTCAAAAACAAACTGATTTCATGCTACTACCCAGACTCCATTAGGTGGGTACGGTGATGCTTTAGTGCTTTCCAGGGTCAATGTTCTGTCGCTCCCTTTTTCCAAATCCTGCTGCTGCCACTGCTGCTGCTGCTGCGGACTGATCTGATGGATACACAAAGAAAAAAAGATTGTTATCATTACAGTCAAAAACAAGCGGCCACTGTGTGGTGTAATGTCATGATTAAAAAATATACAAAGATTCTGAGTGAGTGATGCTTTGCATAAAGGATGCAGCCAATATTCAGTATTTTCCTTACTGTCACCAAATCCCATGAAAAGATCAAAACCAATAATCAACCGTAACAAATATTGTCTGAGTAGCCAAAGCCTGATATCATTTATTCCTTTGTGCCACAGCCCCAGTTGTTTTATGAAATGATTTAGCCATTTTTTAAAATGTCACTATGTATTTGTGACCCATTTACATTGTGCAAATGGGCTGAGAGCCACATACAGGGCAGGGAAATCAAAGTGTTAGTTTGGGTTAGTCTTACTTTTCAAGGCATTTTGTTGGCAATAAGGTAAAATATAGTAACACCAGCTTTAGAGCAACAAAACAGTGTACAAAAATGTGATATATAAAAAAAAACTATAATAATAGAATATTTGGGTTGCTGTACCGTACCTGCATTCTCTGGTGGTGGTCTTGAACTCTCTCCAACTGCTCTGGCCCCTCTGGGTTGTGGGAATGATGACTGCCAAGGAAAACCCTGACCAAAGAGAAAGCACCACCTTAGTTCAAACCACTAAATATCCCTGTTCATCATAACCAGCAGCCCTAAACTTTGCTGTAACCTAGCAATTGTGTTGAATGTAAGCGTGGCTTGGTTGAGCTGCAGTAAGACCTAATTACAGATGCTTGCTCCTCCCAAAAGATAAGGGGAGTAGAGGTAAGAGAAAAAGAGCCTCGTTTCCTCAGTGAACCAGAGTCACTCCAGAGAGAGAGACAGAGGGGCCTTAGAGGACCCTTACCGGGGTAACAGGCTGGAAGTCTCGTACAGGGGGCGGTGCTGCGGCGGCTGCGGCTGCGGCACCTGCTGCATTGGGCATCCGGGGAGGGAAGTGTATGGGCCAGCCCTCAAGGCCCTGCGGTCCCACCTGCACAAAGGGACCACAGTAGGGAGGGCTCAGCGGGCCGTTCACTGAGCCTGACGTGGGGTCTGAGGTACGTCTTTCCTGCTGCTGCCCCTACGAGGGATCACAAGTACACACGTGATCCCCAATCAGTGCGTGGCTGCTACTCTCAGCGAGTGCCGTGGCCCTGCCATGGCACGGGCCACTGCTGACCTTCAACCCGACTGCCGCTGCCTCCCACTGAGGAGTGTAAATGTTCCCGAATGCACTGACAAACATGCTAACTGGAGTGAGGCTCTTGTCCTGGAGTATTGATTTGTCCATTATAAACTTATTACAGTCAACACCTAAGTGACTGCTTTCTGTCACAAGGGGGCACTAGTCTGCTATGTTTACCTCAACTCATATCCTACTGCATAATGCATCTCAAGGGCTTAAAGAGCAATTTTCAGTGAATGCTTTGGCCCTAATTGTATGTACACAAAAGCACAAACATATCACCTATCCAGACTGACAACACCACTTCATTCACCATTTCAACATGTCTGCAGTACTACCAGGCTCAAACCTGAGCTGCAGCCAGTACCTGTTTGTGATGCATCTGCAGTCTCTCCAGCTTACATCTTTCTGTACGTTCTCGCTGACACTCGTTCTGTGCTTGGTGAAGCTGAACAATAATCACACAAGGAAGGGGAAAAAAAAAAAAAAAGTTATTCAATGCAAGAAACAAAAACTAAAACTGTCCCGTTCATGCCACACACAGGAGAATACACCGTCAACACACAGTTTACCTGATTGGTCAAATTAGTAATCTGACCCTGGAGTCTCTCAACTTGCCGCCTCAAGTCCTCTTTTTCCTCATTCATTCGTTCTCGGTCGCTCCTCTCTTTTCTAAAGTCTTCTTCAAAGATCTTCACCTGAGGTACAAAACAGTGATTTAAAAAAGCAGTTGAGCAAGTGCATGAATAATTGCAGTAGAACTGTGTAAATGTGCGCATATGATTTATTGCATGTCTGACCTGCTCTTTTAGTACAGCAATTTGAGTGAGCAGTTCCTGCTTCTTCAGGTTATTGGCTGCATCTGCAAAGTTACCCTGGCCAGGTGGTTGTTGAGAGGATGAAGGGGAGTGCAGGTTTAAGGCTTCCTCTAAAGCCTGACAGACAACAGAGCAAGTGTTACACAGAAAGAAACGTCTTCGTCCTTCTTCGTTCTCTTTCTGCATCTCCACACACTCACCCTGTTGAGGCGTTGGATCTCCTTCTCCTGGTACTCCCTCTGTTTGCTGAGGGGCAGCAGTTGATCCTGCAGGTAGCGAATCTTCTGCTTCAGCTCAGTGGTCTCAGAGTTGAGACACTCCTTTTCCCCCTGAAACACCCAAAACATTGAAAACACCTGAAGTATTCTGTAACATCTTCTCTTTCGGTGTTTCCTAGCTTTGAAATGTTTACACCTATTTTACCTATGCTTTGTGCCCTTGTATTCTCACCTGTACATTTTCAATCTTGGACTTGGCGAGCAGCAGCTTCTTGTCATAGTCGCGCTGCCTCTGCTCTCTCTCTGCTTCCAGCTCAAGCACAGTTTTCTGGGACTCAGCCAGCCTTTGTCTGAGGTCTGTGATCTAAGAGACAGTGTAAACCATTTACTTAAGGACAAGATTCACTGAATGCACTTATCAAAGTTGTATAGTATAATTCTCATAAACACAACCCCAAAAAAGAAAGATTCTGTGATAATAACTCTCTGGTAAAGATTAACATCAGCTGGTGCATGAGTTAAGATACTGCCTTAGAAATGTGTGTTATCAAATTTTAAACCAAGCCACAGCAACGAGTACATATTTGCAAACACACGCAGTTCTGTTTTTTTGTGTAAAATATGAACGAACCTAGTGACGCAAATGGATATATCTAGGGTTCTGTGGTTTAAACCCTAGGCTGCATGGTGTCCCCGTCTCAACAAAGTGTGAATGTAGGTTTGTTCAGGTTGTGTGGGTGTGTGAGTATGAGAGTGTGAGAGTGTGTGCATTTGTGTGTCTCTGCTGCCCTCTGACTGCACCACACAGGAAGTCAGTGGGTACCAGAGAGGTGAGGGGAATTCTTAGTGAAGTGTGACAGGCCTTGTGGTAAGTATGCTCAGATAGCGAGCTATTGCAAGATTGCACCTTTTCCACTGGACAAGCACATAGACAAGAAAGACAAAAAACACACACACACACACACACACACCACACACACACCACACACACACACACAGCTGGTTTACTGCCAAGTGATACACAAAAACATCAGAGTGCTGTGTTCCTTAAATATATTTCCGAATTGCAAAATCTTTGCCATCTGTCATTTGACTTACTTAAAAAAACCGGTCAACTTAAACAGTTATTATGAATATCCCACTGACACAGTGTAAAACTGTAAAGCACAACTGTTCATTTTTAAGCCTGGTAGCAAGATAATATTATATAATATTTGGTATTTTCGGACTATATTAGTCTTCAGTAAAGTTCACCTGTTTTACAGTGTAATTTATCTTTGTATAGGAAAAACTATTAATACAGAAACTTCAATCATTCTCAAAATGTGTTACAACTGATAACAGCAGTAATACTAATTCATGAAATGAAGTCACACCTAAGTATTTAAAGCAATATCTGGTCCTTAGGATAACAGGACACACAGTTACTAAACTTTAAATGTGCTGAGGCTGAAGTGACTTCATAAGTTCATTTGGACCTAGGGAAAAAGATAAAGGGCTGTCTATTCTAAACACACACATTATTTATATTGAGCATGGAAAATGCAGGATAAAAGAATCCCAATATGTTAAAGAAGTCTTTTAACTCTGATACAGGCCAAACTATACATTTTTTTAAAAATAAAAAAAAACATTAAAATGAGAGAAGAATAACTGGTTGATTGAACTGACACAATTTTACAAAACAGAACAAACTCTGAACTTTTAAAAGTGAGCTCTGACATGATTAAAATGAAAATGTTTTTCAGAGGAATTCGGAGAGAATTAGGTATTCATTCTCCTTCAGCTCTATATCAAAGTGCTAAGGACTCTTCTGGGTCTTCCCACACCCTTCATAAAAGCTGTAAAGTCATTACTGTACCTTCTGTTCAAACTGTGACTTCATGGAGTTCCACTGAATGTCCCACTGCTTGTTCACCTCCAGTACCTGTAAGCAGCACCAGAAAGTGAAACAAATGACACTCAACATATAGGAAACAAAATACACAGAGACTTTCCCCTATGGCAAAAGAGGATGAGCAGTAAGTGCAAAAAAAGACTCACATCCTTTCTCTGCTTCTCCAAAAGCTTGATCTTCTTTTCATACACCTCAACATCACAAGGTTTGGTTGGGGTTTTCTCTGCTGCTTTTCCACTCTGGGGGCAAAGACAAAACATTCCTAAATCCACAACATTCCTCCATTACACTTATTTACACTTGTCAACAGAGTTAACAAGTAGAGAAGTTTTAGTTGCATATTCATCATGAGTGTATTTCTTAAAGTGAAAATTAAGTTTTAAATAAAAACGTATTTGGTATGTAAATGTGCAAAACTTTTATTTATATGAAATAAAGTTTTGACGTGAGTGTGTGTTTGAGCGTAGAATAAAATAAATAACTTGCTATGTAATTTAAATTACCTTCTGCGGTGTGTTGGCCTCCATCTTAGGTCGTACAGCGGTGGATTCTTCCTTCACCGGCTCCTCTTTGGCCTCTGGAGCTTCAGTGTCAGACGGAGCAGCAGATGATGACACTGCTGCTGCAGCTGCTCCTCCTGTGACCAGCTCCTTAAGTTTCTGGTTCTCCAATCTGAAGTCAGCAAGAAAATGAAAATGATACTACATTTGAACAATGTCCCTTCCCAGAGATTGCTGAGGTTTATGGTACAGTGCAAGGATGTTCTCTGGGAAGAACCTACAATACCCACTGGGTACAATGACACCAACAGAAAGCACTGGAATAACCCCCCTCCCCCCAGTCAAAAGCGAAAGCATGGTTATCAACATCCATGATAAAGATAATATAGGGTATTGCCATCATAAACAGTAATGGAGGGTTGATTCACACTATGTTCAAAAGGTCGGGAGAATTGAAATTCTCCCACATTTTTCCAAAACAACCAGAGGAATGAGAATGAGATAAGAGTGTTTGTGTTGTTTGGTTACTTGTAGGGAATGTACTGCAGAGCTCATCGTTTGTTCTTTTTGACCTTACTGACAATAAAGGCTCTGCTCTAGCAGGAGCAACACAAAACCAAGTCAAACTAAAAGGGAAGGTGAAACATTACCTCAGCTGTTCCAAGTCTCGATTCCTGATATGATGGTCCTCTTCCATTTTCTTTCGAAGCTCGTTGTTCTCCTGTCTGAGTTGCTCACAGAGAGTCTATAAAATCAAAATGCATAGTTAACACAATGCCTAAACTCAAAGGGTGCAAATTCAGCCCATAATGTGTTTGATAAGTTCCAACTGCTGCCACACTCCCACTGGCGCTGGCTATGAATTCACAGCTGACTCTTCATGGGCTTTAAAATCTGTATCAAATACTTAACATGGTTCCTCTGCTTTTATTGTAAAGTACTTTAGAACTTTGTCTAGAAGTGTGCTAGACAACTTTGGTTAATAAAGTTTAAATTACAATGTGTTCAGAGAGGGAAAGGTGTCTGATATCAAGTCCAACCTAAACAAAGATCTGGCTAAGTGCAGTGGTAGTTGTTGTTGTTTATGCCTATGTAACGCACATACAACTGCCAAGCTCGTGTGAACAGCCTGCAAATAAAATCTGCCACAAAAACTTTTTCAAGTCAGCAGAGATGACGGACATTTTACTGTAAAGTATAGCCACTAAATTATCATATCTGGTGTGTCATGTAAGTCATACTGTAGCATTTAATGTACACCAGACTGTGACAGTTTTACAGTTAATACATTAAAAATAAATTCATCATGATAAATCACTGATTGTATACATATTTTTCCCATTTAACAATTCTAATTAAAAACTCTTACGCTTAAATCTAAGGCATGATGGTTGCTTTGGCATTTTTTACTTTTGTCATGTAGCTGTTGTGTTGCATACCTGTAGGAGGGAGGTCCTCTGTTCATTCTTTTGGACCTTAGAGGAAAGATGGTGAAACTCCACAGCCATCCGACCAAGGTGAGCCAACAGCTGGTTCGGGTTGGACTCCTCTGCAAATATACTGAAGGAGCTCTCTAGTCTCTTCAGCTGGCTCGCGAGCTCGATGTTCTCCTGAGGCAGGAGGGGGATTACTCCTGCCACTGACCCGGCCTGGAGATACCCACACAGGTAAACAGTCAGTCCTTCCTCTCTAGCTGACTCAGAGGGCGAGCTAACAATTACATATGTACTTCAACCAACGCAAGAATGAAAGAGCAACACACTCTAAGAGTCATCCTGCTACTATTTCTATGAAAAGCAGCTGATGATTTATCTGAATAGTCAAACCAGTTTGTCCTGCTGGATTTAAATTTAGTCCTCAGATTACAGACCAATGATTACCTCAAACAGAAAGTAATAGTGTTACTAAAATATACAGGAACTGTGTCAAGTTAGACTACACAAATTATGTGACAATCTAGTCAATTAGGTATGACAATGTGTGCCTGAAATATTCTGGTGCTGTGTCCTATTAACACATCCCCTAGGATGCAGTGTGTGAATGAATCAGCAGTGTAATTCTAATCAGTAATAATCCTGGACTTTCCCCTGGCTGACTCAGGCTGGAGCTACCAGTATTGAGTTTGCTGGTGAGTCACCACACCAAGGATATGTTCCTAATATTGAGGAAATGGCTATAAAGAGGAAAGGTTGAATTTAGCCTAAATAAATTACACATACTAATTACTTTTGGAAATTAGTGGCAGGAGAATTGATATGGAAACTACATCTTGGAATTACAAAAAATGAGTTCCTGTGGTATCTGGGAAATTATTCAACTTGTCACAACAAATCTGGTACATACAGTCAAGGCATCTGGAGTCTTCCCTTCCATATTCACCACTTCAAACTCTGATAAGGCCTCCTGAAAATACCAAAAAGTAAGTACCACTGTAGCACATGGAGTGTCCACACAGTCCACACAACTGCTTCATTAAATTTGTAAGAACAAAGTAAACATCCTGTTGAGAGCTGCCAAATCTCAAATTCAAGGCCATTATACCATCTGCATCTGGTGTTATTTACAGCTGTTCCTGCCTCAAACAAAGGCTCTCACACACAATATAAGTGACTTACACTGGGCTTCTCAGGCAGCAGGGTCTTCCCTAAGCAGCTGTTTTGCTCCTCCTTCTGCTCTGCTGTGAGGTGTAAACAGGGTTTACCTGCAATAAGTCAGGTAAATCAAGTTTCAGTAAAATAGAACAGTATGCCATATGGTTACAACACTGTGCAGAGTAATAATTCACAAATATGAAAATATGTCTACAAAGTTAAAATTATTACCATCAAGTCTGTGAAACCTACTTTGTGTCTCAGTCTGAGGTCCTCCCATACACAGACTGGTAGCAAAGCTGGAGGACTTGAGGGCTTCGTTGTCTCTCACAAGCTCCTCCACTCGCTGTCGAAGCCTCTGATGCCTCTGATTGAGACTCTTCCAGCATATCACCTGCAAGTTTCAAAGAGATCTTGTCTCTGTCCAGCAGCACTACACTTGAATTTCTCTCTAACTTTTAACTATGGTTTATCCATCTTTTTTTCCCCCCAACAAAGGCTGTTAAGGGTAGAACTATCTTCATGAGCAGTCATCACATAGAATGAGATTGACGTTCAGTGAGAAATTATGTGCATGTAGCACTCTGTGGGTGAGTCACAAATGGAGCAGCAGTTCACAACAATGGCATGCAAGCTGTTCAACAGACTAAAAATGAAGATCATCAGGCTTTACAACATTCCAGCTCATTTGCTGCACAACACTTTCCATTTGCATTTGTATGTTTTGACTGGAAATTCAGTTACATCATCTGTTACGAGGTCTTTGAGGGTGCATTAAGTTAATATAAAACAATAACTTATTTAATCCTGCTACAAAAAGATTTTACAAGGTACAATAAAGAAATGAACCAATCTGAAAAAACACAACGGATGTGCAACACTAAAGAGCAGCTGGCATTAAATCCTCTGTCCACAGCCTTGACACAACTATGCTGTCTGTTGGAACGTACCTAAGCTCTTAAGTCCCTTCATCCGCTCCCTCAATATGCTGTTCTCTTCCAGTAGCTGTCGATAGCTGCTTCCCCCTCCAGTCTCATCTCTGGCCTTGACCTCACTCCCACCTGGATCATAGATGCGGTACGGGCCTTTCCCTTCCATCGCCGTTTCTCACTTCCTAGACATGGTCCTCTGAACTGTGGAAAGAAGACACAGAATCGCTGTTTATTACTCGATTAAATAAATAAATACATTTTTTAAAAGTTGTTTAAAGTGCTGGAAATAACTCTGTAGAAGACTAAAGAACACATGAAAAAATTGAGAAGCTGACCTTTACGGAACATAAAGAGTGCTGATAGTAAAGTCTAAACAGATAAGACTGAGGACCCATGACTACAACCCTTTGTGATACCCAACCAACCAACTACAGAAACAACTTTAGCAATTTTTCCATTTCAGACAGTCACAATTGAATCAGGAGTAAAAATATACTGCTCACAGAGGAAATGTGAAAGTATAAGGTACAGCGAGCAACCAGCATCAAATATCGACACACAAATGCTCATGCAGAGGAAGACAACAGCTGAACAGAAACATTGGCTTTACAGTAACTAGAAATCCCCTTGAACATCAGCTTACACTGCAGCAATATAACAATCACACAGACAAATGGTGTTTCTGCTACTTCTTGGAGGCAGATGAAATAAATATCTCCTACTCAAGACATCCCACTGTATGTGCTATGGCCGCTCTGTCTCAGCTTACAATTGCTAGTAGGACGAGTGTAAACTATCGGTGAAGCCAGGTGAAGAAAATAAAGAGCCACCGACAGCTTTGAGAGGACAAAAGCAGCAACATCACCATCACAGAGCTACCCTGCCAGAGAGAAACATATAGCAACAATGTGCTAACGTTTATGGCTAAATATAACAACTACAACGTTCATATCCGAGAGGGTAAAAAAGGACAAAAGCAGGAAAAAAGAATATTAAATGTCACCTTAATCCTGCCAAGAGACATCTAACCAACAGACGAGAGTCAAATACAGCACAATCTAGCTAATGATAGCTACCTTGATTGGTTGAAGAAGGCTAATATTAGTTTTCGCTGTTGTCATGCAAATTGCTAGCAACATCCTCGTTAGCTGTCGGCTAGCTAACACTAGATGACAGTGCGGGACAGGAAGCCGCTAGCTCCTCGTATTTACCCACTACAGATACTTTTATCGATGCAGTAAGTCAGCCTAAAAGCGGAGTTAAACGACAAACCAAAGAACAAAGAGGTGTCTTTTGGCTGGGTACCTTTCAGCTCGCAGTGGCCTCTCGTCTGTGCCAGACATGTATTGCGGAAGTGGTCTACTGGTCTATGCTGTAACCTGGGAAATTCCACCCTGCAACGTTTATGTAAACAGCGGTGATTGACAGCTCCGCGGACCTATCAGGGCACAGCTCTCCGTCAAGGGGCACTGGCAGGAGCCACTGACCGTAATGTAAACACTGGAGCCAAATGCGGCACATATTCACACTACATGGTACTGATTTTACCAGAATTATCGAGCCAGCTCACATCGTGGATGTCAATATGTAAATGAATATCTATCTATGACAACAAGGGCTCATATGACACAGTAACACTAGGAAAACTGGTCATTAAAAAAACACCCTGGTTTATCTGTTGAACCGTAGTGATTTTAATTAAATAACTTTCTCATTCTTCTTTAACTCTTGAAACCCATCCCCCATGGCTCTGGGACAAACCCAAGCATTTTCACTGAATGACTTTTTTCTTCATTGATAAATTTAGAGAAGGGGCTGTTGGGGGTTTCTGTGATTGCATCACATATTTCCTCTGAACTATGAGGGTAATAAGACCTAGATCAAGTTACCCTGAGCTTTTTAAGTTCACGCTTAGTTTACAGGAAATATTTGGTATGGGAGCCAAGACACATGATGTTCATATTGTGATTAAGGCTGCAACAAACGACTATTTTCATTATTGGTTAGCCTGACCTAATTTTCCTCTTAGTTAATCAAATATTTATCACCCTGAAAAATAGCAGGAAGTGGCGAAAAATGCCCATCAGACTTTCTTACAGCCGATGCCTGACACATGTGTCAGCCCGAAGGTATTCAGTTTAATACTATAAAAGACTAAGTAATTCACTAATCACTAATAGAGTATCAAAAAAATTGTGTATTCGTTTTCTGATGTTTGCCTAATTGATTAATCAACTAATTGTTTCAGCTGTAATTGTGATATGATAATACCATCTGTCTGCAATACCCTTGAGTTATAAAGTTTTCTGAACTTAAGTGTTCCACCTGTGCACAGTGAATGTAATGCTAGGCCTTTATGTCTACATGAAAGAGCAAATACTGCGCCTCAAATACAACATAATCAATTCTAAATATTTGTTTTGTCAGTTTAGCACAGGCATATCTTTATATTAAACTCTCCACCTCAGTTTCACTCATGCTATCTAAACAAAATGTAGCTAAATCTGTCAGTGTGTGCTATAAATAAAACATATACCATGTTAAATGTACATATAAAATTCCATGTTATGTGACATAATATGTGGTTTTACTGACCTATTTTGTAATAGTTACCTTGAGTTATTGAGTTTTTGTCACATGTTCCACACGCTACGGAAAACTAAATACAGCATTTTTCAAGAATGTCAGTCAAAGGTTCAGAGGTATTTGTTGAGGAGCATTATGCCACATAGAGTATGGTAGTAATTACTATATGTCTGACTAAATTGTCAGAACCTCATTGCAGGCCGTGACTGACCAAACATTAATAATTTAGAGCAATAGTGACACCTTGTGGGAATCAACAAACAGGTAAACTGTGGCCATATTTCTTCCTAAGGGAGTTACAAAGACCATTTTTCGGTTAACTGGAAGCAGAAAGTACTTCTTCTTCTATGTAACTCAGCTTGTGACCACATACTATTAGAGTGAAAACCACTCAAGGGTACTTGGGTACTATTGATATAAATACCAAAACATCACAAGTAAAAGCATACCACTGAATATCAAAAAAGGACAAACAAATAATCTTCATAGAGATGATCAATTTCACAGGCTCGGCCTCGGACGACTCGTCACAAAGCATGCAGTGTTAACACAGGAAACACCCAGTCTGCAAATTATTTTACACTACACATGATTTGATTCACGATAAACTTAAACTAATCAGAATCACACCTTTGTTTTTCTCTTTATGTAGCTACTTCCTGTAATGCAAGAAGTGCACATGGATGGTGTACACCAGTTATACTGAACTACTGAGGTACAACTAATGTTAAAACTGCTGTAATAGAGAAACCAGTTTAGTAATACTTTTAAGAATTTCCAAAACGATTTCACTATACAACTCATTTGTCTCTTTGACTTAATCTCCAAGACGACTGTATGAAAATCAGTGTACAGAGAGAGAATGAGTAAGAAAACAATCAAGAATGAGTAGACAGCTTGTAGTGTGTATACTGTGTAATGGCTGTGCGTGCTGTATAATAACAATAAACCTTATTTTCATACATAAAAATGTCACTTAAACCAAATCAGATTCAAGTGATGAGTCACGTGCATCAAATAAAACCAGATATACAGCCACTAACAGTAATGGTCATACCTTACAGTGTGTGGACCAGCAGTGACCAGAAATATACTGGTAAAATGTGTGAATGTGCTCCCCAGAGAGTCATCAGTTGGCTACAGGAAAAAGCAAACACACAGCTCATATGGCTCACACACAGAAGTTGTTTTTTCCTCACTCGTTTGCCTGCTGCCAAACACCTTGTCCTTGTTTATTAGTGCACAATGTTTCCATCTCAGGCTGCTGTGATGAGCTGAAAGAATAAACAGGCTGGTGACTCTGAGCCTGCCAGCAGAAAAACAAAAGCCTGAGGATACAGGAAATGCTGCTCATCATTTAGGCCTTGCTGGGTAGCAAGTAGTGCACTTTGTTTTCTCCTCCTACCTACTTTTTCAAAAACATTTGAAAGTGTTTGCTTCGTTGCACAAAGACAGGAGAGTGAGCAGATGACATGTGAGAGAGGGTAGTCATCAGACTGAAGCCCACAGTGTTACAAGTATGCACCACCTCATCCTGCTGAGACACAAGGACAGTCCAGTCTCCCATCTCCTACTAGCAGCAGAAATCAGCAGCTGATAGTCATTAGCTCTGTGTTACTTAATACAAAATGTTCTTTTGTTTGCCAACTACTGACCCCAGCTGTCCTCTCAAGGCCCTAAACCAGGGGATATCCTCGCTGCTGAATCTCTAATTCTATGCAAAATGTTTTGGACGGGATGTGAACTGGCGCTAGATATGCTTCAGTTTGAACTCCAACAGGCTCTTTGTGTCATTTTTAACAGCAAATCTATTATCCAGACTTTATTAACACCAAGAAACCAGTGTGCCTGATTGTCAAGTACATTTATCTCAGGATTATGTATAAGTTACACTAATGATAACGATTACTGCTTTCAAAACTACATTTTGTGATATTTTATCTTCAGTTTCATTCTAAAATCTTGTTGTTTTGTTCTTCTACATGGATTTGGTAACGTGATCTGTTGATGTAATGAATTACAAAATGAAATGAAAAAATACATTTAAATTGAAAATAAGGAAATTCTGATCAGGTTTTTAAGCATAATATAATAAACAGCAATTTTAGCACTTGTAGCACTCCTGTAGCCAGTACATACTTCACAATTACAGCATATAGAGCAGAAAACAATATTTTCACTGTTACATTTACCCTCGATGTTATGAACAGAGGAAAACATCACTTATCTCATTGACAACACAAAGTTATTTTTAACCTGCTGTTAATTTGATAAAGACAATGCCATAAATAATGATAACGAATCGAATATGTTCTGTTTCTACATCTCAAATGTTAAAACAAATAAACAACAACTCACCCACACATTCAGCTTGTCGGAGAGGCACTTTTTAAGAAAACTGGTGAATAGGGGGGGAAGCAATTTCACTGTGAGACTTGGGGAATTCCCATAACCCAGTAAAATGGCCTGCACTGTATGCTCAGCCTAAACAGACAGTGTCCAACCGTGTGGTACCTTACACTGAAAAACAACCACAACAGCCAAAAAAAGAATATGTTTGAGTTAATTTTTGCACAGTAGCTTGCAGCATGTACACCACACTGCACACAGCAGTGCATGGCAACAAAATTGAATGAACAGAAGAGGCCACGACACATGACGTGACAAGAGCAGCATTTGAGAAAAATGTGCAAACAACCTCTATTGTGCACCAACTTGTATAAATGCAGTACAGTGCATGGCTTGTTTGCACGATCACATCATGATGCCACCATAATTGTGGAGACTGTAGATAAAAAAGTTAAAGGCTGAAGCAACACCCTTAGCTCTCTTTAAGGGCGTAGCAGCTTTGAAATATGTAAACTACAGTTTGTTTAATTCATGCTGTACAAGCTGTTCTGAACAACACCACAGAACAAAGTTCCCCCTGCTATCAAAAGGGAAATTCAAAGAAGTGTATATTTTGACTTCAACTGCATATTAACAATGTGCTATTGAAGTAATCTCTTAATCTTTTATAATTATCAGCAAATGGAGCAATTTCAGGCTGGGTGTGCCATTAAAACCAGAGTGTGACTGACTGCTGCAGACTATTTGTTGCCTTGGATTTTGGCGTACTGCAGGGGATTTCCTCACCACATACATCTTTTTTCTTCTTTCCTCTTTTAACTCAAAGATGGCCTGACAACAGCTGCGCTCACACATACGCAATGAACTGAGACAGTGACAAGAACAGGCAGCTGTCTTGTACTTTTTCCTCTGTTTTAACAAGTACACAAGTTCAACTGAGACACATGAGATGAGGTGTAATGTCAATAAAGTAAAGTGTAAATAAATTCTTTTATTTTTGCTCATTTAAATGTGACATTTATTCAGTGATGGTAGGTAGTTGTGTAGCTGAGGAAGTCAGAAGAATCAGGCTTAATCAGAGTCTGTTTTTTTTTTCACATTAAAAATGTAAGAAGAAAGAGGAAAGACAACACTTTTTAATTTACTGTATTTAATCCAGGTATATATCTCATACCTTAAAATCACAGTAATCATTGGACGGCCAACAATCTAAAGGCACTGCTTGACCACTTTCTAGTCTCAAATATGCTGTACATGTGAATCTCCTTTCTACACTAATGTGGACATCTTAATGTTACATATAACTGTAAAAAAAAAAAAAAAAAAAAGAAGAAAGAAAGACATCATCCAGGCAGGCAGGATGATCAGACATGAGAGCAGGAAACTGGCTTGGAAGGCTGGGAGGTCATAGGTCACTTGGTTTGGCTGAGGAGTGGCAGCAGTTGGGAACACTGACAATAGATACTGACGTTAACCACCACAGTTTCAGTCTGTGAATGCTCTTTGTCTCGTGGTTTGTCTGTGAACGAAGCTGGAGGGACGTGGCAAGTTTTAATCTTCCCCTCCACAGAGCATCAGCAGGGTTTTACGGTAGTCTCCTGAGGTATCACCCTGAGCAGTGATGGAAAAAAAAACACACAGAAGGAGGCTTGAATTCATGGAAAATACTGTGTTCATCACATTTGTGTCTGCTGATGTGTGGTCATCGCTGAGCTGAAACTGGAAAGCAGGGTTTTTGCTTCTCACTCCTCTCACTCACACAATAGCAAAATCCTGTTCATCTTTCCCTAATGATGAATGAATGAGAGTCATGGGGACAAGCAGAGCTCTGCACAAGTCACTAAATCAATTCAAATCAACAAGTGAGTTAAAAGCGGAATTACCCTTTACATCAGCTGACACTCACAGATACAGATTTCTGTCATCACAATTATATTAGATTGTATCTTTTTTTTAAAGGAATAGTTCCTCATTTTGGGAATTATGGTTATCTGAGAGTGAGACGAAAAGATTGATATCACTCTCGTGTCTGTACGGTAAATAAGCTGGTTAGCTGGTTAGCTTAGCATAAAGACCTGAAACAGATGGGAACAGCTAGTCTGTCTGTAATGTATCCAGTTACTGTTGGTGGATTTACTGTATAGACATGGGATTTGTATTTGTCTTCTAATGTAACTCTCAGGAATAAAGCAAATAAGTGTATTTCCCAAAAATGCCAAACTATTCTTTTAAATTTAGCTTTTTTTAAAAGCATCTCTTTGTATTGGGATGTCAGTAACACTAACCTTTCTGTAGATTAGTTGGAATTGACAGTTTATAATATATATATATAAACAGGCTTTGTATTTTACAAATTGCTTATGTATGTATGTGTAAAACATGCACTTGAAAGCTGTCTTGCTAAACAGAATTACACTACTCCTACATAAGATTGTAATTTTTTCACCTCATAAATATTCAATATATGGCAATACTTGATGTTGCATAATCTGATAATATTTCTGGTTAAGTCAATTTAGGGCACCCTACTTGCTTGTCTTGTATTGGTGTCACGGTGATTTCATTTGTAAATTATTATAGAACTGTTTCTGGGTACTTCCTGTCTCTGCGGCTGTCAACCAATCACATAGAGAGGAAGTTAGTATACACGGGAAATTCCTAAAACAGCTGTGCAATGGCCACAGACCCATAGTCCACCACAGGAAGCTATAGATTACAGTACCCCACCACCCTGCCACAGCAGCAGAAGAGAGCACACACTCAGTTACAGAGTGGGACAAAGGCCGTGAGACAAAAACTCCACAGAGACACAAACACATATGAGATGAGAACACAGCAAACCAGCCGGGACTGTTAGTAGACAAAGACTCAGACTTACAATCATAGTTTCTACCTGGATGAATTCATGGAGGGAGGCGTCATGTGTTTCCTTGAACTCCTTACGAATGTTGAAAAGGTCAATCTCGCAACGAGACACCATGATGCGAATCAGTGCTCTATCATCTGTGCCAAGCCCCTGCAGGACAGATCAGTAGATACTTTGTTTATTCTGATCTATTTAGTTACAGTAGCTGCTACTGTCTGAGAATGCTCAGTAGCATTGCTACAGGCCTGCAGCTAGAATCATACAATGGTATAAACTTAAAAGCCATATTTAAAGCACTATGAATAAATACCTTCATGGCTTTGTACAGACGGTCTGCAAAATAAGATGGCTGGTTCTTTACACTGCGAACTGCAGAGCAAAGAGAAAGCAAGCAGGGACTGAGAAGCAGTCACAGAACAGATATTGTCAGCAGTTTAAACTGTGACACACAGAGGAGTGAAAGTTTAATGTCAAAGTTGGTCATTACCTATTGCATAAAAGGCATTTTTCACATCTCCCGACATTTCTTTTTTGATAATTTGTTCAATGTCCTTATTGGTGCATTTGACAAACTCCTGGAATACTGTGAATAGGAAAGAGCATGATCAGTGATATATATTTATTTTAATTTATCTAATTAGTTGAGCATCATCTGTCTTTTTACCTCTCCTGAGATGGGGCACGCTCCTAGTGCACAGAATACTCATGAACTTCATCTCCATGTCATCAGACTCTGCATTGCACGCGTCAGCAAGTTCCTTAAAAAGTGCAGGAGGAGAAACGGGAACAAACATTTAAACCCATTCTTCTTATTTCACCTTTTTAATACAATAAAATATTAAGGTCATACACTAAATCACCTGAGCATCTGCATTTGCTCTCTCCACATCTGCAGGGCCCTCCTCTCTTGCACCCTGGACAGAGTGAAGATGGTGATATACAAATGATTAATAATGGATGACTGATATATTAAATATCAGTGGTTCACTGGGAGTATTTTAGATTTTTCTTTTCTTTAATAAGAAGTTGTGAAAGACAACTGTGGAGATGATTAAATAGACCATTTTGGTCTCTGCTATAGTCAGCAGACAGACTGCAACCAGTGAGTGGGCGTGGAAATTAAACACAGTCTGGGTTCTCATGATGATAAACATTACCTGCACGAGAGAAACAAGGATGCGGCAGAAGTGGCCTGATGTGTCTGACTGAATGGCTTCCTCCAGAGATTTCTTATAGGCTGTGAAATGACATATCTGCATGTAGACAGTTTCTGAAACATGGAAGTGACTTTAAACTAATTGCATTTTTTTGGGATCGGACTCACCATTCTGATAGGCATCATTCATGGCATGTATTTCCTCGTTGCTCCTGGTGACCAGGATCTCGATCAGAGCATGTTCATCTGTCCCAGCCCCCTGTTAAAAATGGGTTTTTCAAAGTGAGTTTTTTTTTTTTTCAACTACAAAGAGACAAAGGCGTTTCAAAAACCAACCTACATAAACAAACACCACACCACACAGCTAGGAGGAGAGTGCGTGTGAAATGTGTCTCCTCGTGTGCACTGACTGAAATGTGCTATTTTTGTTCCCTTTTTTTAATTTGTATTTTAATGACAGACTTTCCTAGTACTGTGTTGATCACTTCATGCCCTTGAATCAGGAAGTGTCTAGACTGAGTGACAGTTAATAGCACACTGGACCTTTCAGTGCTTCTGAGCATACAAAAGGAAGAAACACAGCAAATAGATGTTGATTTGTCTTTTGACTCAGTGCTTCCTAATAAGCAAATTATTAAATTCCACTGAATTCAATTCTTCAGTTCACAGTAAAGGATGAGTCTGCCTAAAATGCAAAGTTATTTGACTTCCAAATACTTTCTATGTCATGTGTTCAGCTGTACCTCCATTGCCTTCCTCATCATCTTGGCATCAAACTCTGCAGGGGTCAGCATGAGCCCAATGATCAGCCTCTCTAAGTTCTTTGACAGTTCGGACTTCAGGTCCTTCATCAGATCCTGAGAAAAGATCAAACAAACGCTGAGTTGTTACAAACTCCCCACAGGAAACACTTTGAAGCCACCAGTGAGGTTTTTAACCGAAGAGGTGGGAAATACGTTCCATCTTCATTTTAGTTTTATTTTCAGTTATTCATCTCTCTCACCCTTCCCAGTAGCGATTTGAACGCCTGTCTGATCTCTTGCCTCTGGGCATTGCTCCTCTGTGTAACAATGTCAATGATTGTATCTTCATCTGTTCCTGTGGTCGAGAGAGGTAATAACAGTTGTTAAAAAAATGTTTTTTTGAAACTGTAGCAGGGTAAATGTGTTTTAGTTTACATGGTTGCATACCGAATCCCTTCATAGCTTTCCTCAGTGCCTGTGCATCAGCTGCAGGGTCAAAATTGGGAGCAGGGCGGACAGTTGGCCTTAGCTGAAGTAGTGGAAATGATAAAATTGGAAGAATGAGATTTATATTTACACATACACACAAACATAATGAAGTGGCAAACTGAGACAGTTTCTGATACACACTTAAGTTAAGTTAAGTTAAGTTAAGTTAAGTTAAGTTAAGTTAAGTTAAGTTAAGTACACCAGATCTTTAAGCTTAAAGCCATAAACATGCAGAGGTCTGCAAAGCATGCAAAATGGACATTTTCTCATAGTGATTTGTTGTTGAAAGGTCATTTATATAATAACAATTCTGATGCAGCATACTAAGTTTCATAACAATAATCTCTTGACATTTGAGGGGGAGTGTGCCCTGAGGTTAAAGGCCATGACACCACCAACAATGAAAGAGGTGGGTAGGCTGAAACCCAACTCAGGCATGTAAAGCATTAGTGAGACAGCCTTTTGTTGCCAAAAATGCTGAAATCTTTTTGACATTCACAGACTCCTGGGTCAAAGCGAAGCAAACTGTGGCTTTGGGAGCACATTAAAACAAAAACTATTTGTATTTCAGTGAACAGTGTTCTGAGTCTGTCCTCCATTAGACAAAGCCTTCACTGTGCGCACATAGCAGCGCTATCAGCATGAGTTCATGGCATTGCAAGATGCAGATCATTGCAGGGCCTGCAGATAATTAAGAGGCATGCCACTTACAAGCCAAACATGCAATGACACATCTACAGTGTTAGCAAACAGGGGCCCAAACCTGGACTTTGGTCGTGGCACTTAATTCCCACATCTTGTAGGCTATCTGAGCAGCTTCAGGGAAGAACTCTCCAGCTAAGCTGTAATAATCAGTTTGACACAGCACACTCAGCAAAGCTAAAACCTCAAGCGGTACATGTTTGGTAAATTTCTAGGAAGAGGAATCTATTACAGAACAAACTTCTGCTTTACTTTCAAACTGTATTTGAGTATCAACTTCACCAGATTCATTTGTCCCTGCACCATTACACTGATAACAAGCTTCTCCCATTACAGCAATAAACATTTTTTGAGTTCCATTATTTCAGAGAACAATAACTGATGAGAGGTGGTGCTCTGGCGCCCCCATCTGGTTGCTGCTGATGTCTGCGTCCATACTGTAACTTACTCATCATCCCCTCCACACAGATTGAGCAGAGTCCTCTTGTAATCTCCTGATGTGTCATCCTGACAGGTTGAAACAGACACAAAATGATGTTAGTGTGCGAAATTATTTGATGTTAGGAGCATTCTTGTAAAAGCTCTTTTCTAACCTTAATCATGTTATAAAGTGACTTCTCGTATCTGAGACGGAAACACTCCCGAATGTCCAACATGTCTATTTCAGAGCGAGAAATCATGATCCTTATCAGGGTGTTGTCAGCTGTACCGAGACCCTGAAAATGAAGGGGAGGACAAGTGTTGAGGGACAGGATAATGTGGCAACAATAAGTAGTCCAACTGATTTTAAATATAGAAGAAAATTTGTTATAATGACTGTGTTGCTAAGACACATTTGTCTACAAATAGGTTGGAACTAGGGTGAATGGCTATTTTTACCACGGCTGTGTTTACCTTCATTGACTTGTAAAGGCGTTTGGCAAAGAACATGGGAACGCTCCTTATGCACTGGACTGTGATAAAATATCAGAAGAGAGACCTGTGTTAGCTGACATCTTGACATTTCCCAACCCCAATCATGACGTAGTACTTTCACTGCAAAAATGGCTGAAGTGTGCTGTGTGTTGAATGCTTCTTACCAACAGCCAGCATCAGTCTCTCGAAGTCTCCAGACAGCTCACTCTTTATGCTGTCCTCGATGGACGTCTCTCCAATCTTCTCATATGCATCAAAAACTAAAAATACAGACAGGCAGCAAGACAACATTATATGATCTTTGCATCTTAATGTTAGTCATGTAAAAAAAAAAAATGCATTTATTACTGTGATGCTCATTTATTCAGTTCTGAACAGCAAGTCTTAGTAAGGCACAGTTGTAGAGGAGTGTTAATTCACCTACTACTCATCATTCTATTATTACATTCCTACAACAATTTCTACTGTGCCATTAACTCCTGAGAAACATAAGTGCGAATGTCTTGGATGCCTCACTGTTCTGTTCCCTGAGAGCTGTGCTCACCCATGCGGAGGTGGGTCACACTGCGGTTTCCCAGGATCATAATGAATTTGGCCTCGTCTGTCCCCCACTGCTCTTCTCCTGCAGCATACAGGTCCTACACAGGGGTCAGAAAACAAAAGATGACATAATGCTAATGTTACAGAAAATGTTACAAACAAGGTCCAAGATTTATCACTGTATGCAGGGCATATTTAGCTTAAATCTGCTATCTGTAAGTTTTAGCTATCACATAGCCGACATTAACATTAACAGCTGTTTACTTGCCAATCTAGAGGAAATGTTGCAAGTTGAGCATCAAAATTCATTCCTTCACTCAGTCTCCAGCAGTGGAAAGCAACAGCAGTGTTAACTATTGTCTTTCTTCTATCTATCTATCTATCTATCTATCTATCTATCTATCTATCTATCTATCTATCTAACGCAATGATCGTTGAAGCTCTTGGTAAGTAAACAGCTGTTAATGCTAACGTTTGCTATGTAGCCATAGCAAAAACTTTCCTGGTAACCTAATCCTATACTGCAAATAAACAAGGGATGATGTTAGTCAGTAAGAAAACCTCTTTGGTCCAAAAAAAAGGTAAATAAATACTGGATGAACTACCATGTACACTGAAATGCAGCCATTTAACTGTAACCAGTTACTTTCAAAGAGAAGCATTGCTGTCTCCACTGGATATTTGTTCTCTTACTTAAAGTTACAGTACACTAAAATAAAGGTTGCACTTCTCTATTAGTCATAAAAATTTCATATTCTCACTTGTGCATCCTGCTCCACCAAGTCTGCGTCCACCACTCCTGATTCATCTCTGGTCCCCTGAAACCATGAGAGCACAGTCACCATCAGACCAAATCTACATAACGCTGATCAGTCAGTGGTTAAAGGTACTGTGACTAAGACATTCACTGTATGGCTCACTGGGTATTTCACTCCCGATCACATCAACTCCTGAGTGAACTGACCTGAAGCAAAACAACCAGCATCTTCTTAAAGTGACCCGACGTGTCCATGATTATGTCTTCCTCTATGTCACTGCCATAGGCTTAAGACAGACACAGATATCAATGTTAAAAATGTTAACAAAAGCCAAACCAGTAATTTGTATCTTTAAAATGACATCTTATTTAACATGCCTTACCGTCCTTGTATGCTGCAACCATGTCATGTATCTGTTTGTTGGTTCTAGACGCCATGACTTCAATGAGGCACCTCTCGTTTGTTCCAACGCCCTGAAATCAGAGAATGAACTTAGATACAGTAGTTTCTGCTTCATTGGATGTGACTGGAGTATGAGAAGAATCTGGCTGTGAGGTAAATGTCTTACTTTTACTGCATCGTGGATTTCTTTGGCATCATGGTAGGCCGGAGTCCTCATCAGACTGACGATGAGACGCTCAAACTTGCCTGTCAGCTCATACTTCAGATCATCAATCAGGTCCTGGTGAAACAAAATTATATTTCTGTCTAAAATTGTATAAGATAACTGCATGTAAAACCATTCCAGCAAATGCAGTTTCTATTTTATTTAAGATAAATGTGATGATTAGATGATGTTCTTGTACCTTTCCAAAGCTACATTTGTATGCTGAAATAATTTCCTGCCTCTGCGCATTACTTCTGGAGGTGACCAGGTCCAAGATGGCCTCTTTGTCACTACCTGAGGAACACAAGCCATCTCAGTCACATGTCAGAAACTGATCTCCCACAGTATTATTGTCACTTCTGCTGGGTGAAATTCTTTGTTTGGACATTCAGCCAGAGAGGGGATAAGTTGAAAGGTGACCTTTGCGCCTCCGTGGCCAAAAATCATGGAGGTGTGAGGCACTCACCAATGCCTTTCATAGCATTGTAAAGCGTCTCAGCATCTGCGCTGGGATCGAAGTCCGGAGCATCTGCTATTGTGCCTCTGAACACCTGCAAGAAAAATAGTTCAAATGTTTTTCCAGAGGTGAGACATTTCTAAGTGTGATGATTCAAGAACAAAGTGCACAGTGTTATTTGGAGCTCTGACACAGCACAAAGAAATGCAACTTTTTCACACAGATATAGATAAAGAAGATAAGATAATCCTTAGTCCCACAATGGGGAAATTTACCGAAGTTAGAAAATACAGGGTCACATATTCTCTCTATCATACATATCCCAATGCATCTGAAGCAGGATTTCTAGTAATGCTTGCAATATTTTTTGGGAATGACTGACAAACTGTGGCTATGTGTCATACTGGTGTTAACAGCAGCCAAATGGGCTGTGGTTACTGAGGTGAGGCTACTAGCCACAGCTCAGGGGAGCCTGAAAATCATAGCAACAACAATTGTGGCAGAAAAAAAAACAAACCAAAGAAAGAGCAGTCAGGGGAAACAGCACTGCCTTTTAAAGGAATAAGTCGGCAGTACTTGGAATAGAATAAACATATTAGTTAGATTATAGGGATGGCAATAGACTGACAACTGTTTAATGGGTTGATGGGATGAAGTTTGGTACAGACATTCATGTCCTCTTGGTGATCCCTTAACATTTCCTCTAGCACTGCCATCAGGTCAATGTTCTAATGTAGTTTAGAGTTTCTTTATTTAAGACTTTTGTTTTGCTAAATATCTGAAAAATAAACAACATTCCCATCAGCCTCAGCTGTACTTTGTGCTTAGTGATAATTAACAAATGAGAGTATGCTAAAAGGCTAAACTAAGATTGTGAACATTATTTCTGCAAAACATCAGCATGTTAGCATTGTCATTGTGAGCATGTTAGCACACTGATGTCAGCATTTAGCTCAAAGCCTCACTGTACTGAGGCAGCCTACAGCTTCACAGAGCCACCAGCGTGGCTGTAGTGTTTGCTCCTTCAAACAGTTGTTATGACTTTGCAGATACTGCTCACCCCAAACCCCTGGCAACAACTTCCTTCCTTTCTTTCTTTCTCTTTATGTGAACTTTCTCAACTAACAATACACTTTTCCAGGGTAACATGGTTGCATTGTATATCCCACAGCCGGGTGTCTTGCAGAGTGTGCGTAGTGGACTGAGAGATGAAGCCAAGTCTGTCTGCTGCACCTGTCTCACCCCCAGCTGATCAGAGGAAAACCTGCTGCTGCTGCTGTGTGTGTGTGTGTGTGTGTGTGTGTGTGTGTGTGTGTGTGTGTGTGTGTGTGTGTTTGTGTGTGCATGTCTGTGGCCAGTACATGTGTGTAGGGGCAGGACAGTGGGTGTGAGTGAGTGGCAGGGAGTCAGGTTGCAGACAGAGTACCTCTCTTTGCAGGGGTCTGACATACTGTACAATACAATGAAAAAGGTCAGAGTATACAAACAAATTTCATTGAGCATGTAAAGAAATGCAAAGCTCTGCATACTGACACTGTGGTAAAAACCAAAATTACACCCCACACTTATAACAATGATCATAGCTCTGTCATTTTCTGTCCCATCACGTTATGCTGTTCTAAACCCATTGACAGTAGCAAATAAGAGAACTTGGCCTACATATTGAAAGCTCAAACTGCAGCTGCTGTCATACAGATTACTGCTGCACTGAGGCAGTCAGCCAAAACGTTCTCTCCACCCTGCTCAGGGGCCACTGCACATGCTCTGATCCTCTGCTTCACTACGACCATCACTCTTCACGACAGCTGGAGAGCCTCGCCCCCACAGTAACAGGACTACAAATACAAGCCCCTAGCAACAGGCTTTTCACTAAATGACTGACATTTCTCATGATCAGCCATATGTGGAAAATCCCTAATGTGGATTTAATATCATGAGCTAAATTTCTGCTCCTTCCTTCCTCCCTATAGGTGCTGTTTGTTTCTTCTTCTGTTGCCAAGGCCACAACTTTGCAGCATATAATTAAGAGCGAGTGTGTGTTCTATCTCAAGCCAGGCACCGACTTGCAGCTCGGACAATAAAGCTGGACGCCTGCCACAACGTTTAAATAATTCTACAAAGGCATTGACTTTAGAAAGATGCTGTCAGGTGTGTCTATCAGATGTGCAGGCGCCACAGGTAGCAATGACACCCTACACTGCTGCCTTTATGGTGGGGAGGACTCACAAGGTGGCAGGTGGCAGAAAAATGACCTCACTGTGTCCACACCTCATTCAATGGTTCACAAAACCATCCATGTCCCATAGACACAAGACCTGGTCAGCAGCACGACATAATACATGTCATACTTACAGGATGCAAAATGAGAAAGGTCCGGTGCACTTACCATTTCTATATTTGGTCTTCTGTGTCAACACTGTGCAGGAATCAATAGTTGCGGGCCTAGAGAGAGAGAGAATTGCTGATGTAGGACTGGACAGCAGCATTGCAAAACATCCATATGCCCTAGTGAAGGTGTCACCCCATCCCCTCCCCCAGTGTGTGGAAAACTGTGTTGCAAAGAGGCGCTCTGACGACGATCCCTCCTTTTCTGAATGAATCTAATGATGTGGTCTGTTCAGCACAGCACCAGAAACAGAACAGGGAGACCATTTTCTATTCGACTTGACCTCACATTCACCCTAAAATGATGTGTTGGCTGGTGGAATTATCATTAAACCAACAGGACAGCTACAGGAAAACTATTCGGCCACATTTTCCACTCAGGCATACCAACCTTTAATGAAGCCATTCATTGAAGCATACGGAGGCACAGCTACTGTAGAGAAACAAGTCCAGCTAACTTTCACTTACTATATTTCAGAATTTGGAATCAAACTATAGAGTCACTGTGAAAATGAGCTTGAGCTCCAGATATTATCAACTGGAAGCACAAATGTTTGACAATTGTAGACTTTGTTCAGGTTTGCCACAGAGAGAAAGTAAGGGGAAAACTGTAGTGCTTGTTTAAGACAGAAGACAAGCTCTCCAAAAATAGCATGCACAGTTTGACTTAGTGGCAGAATAAAGGTCTTGGGGGGGGGGGTTCTATATATACAGAGCCACACCCTTCTTCTGTAGCCCACGCTGTAAAATAAACTGCGAATTAACTATGGATATATTTTTTTTAGCTTTGCTCTGAGACAAATAACAAAACATTAAGTTTAAGATACTCTGAAGTATCTCTTCTCCATATGTATTTATTCATTCGCTTGATTAAATCTGGGGTGTCTTGCTGGCAGCTGCTGCAACTCATTGGCACATTCAATAATGACTCATCAGCAAACTTCTGCAGTGTATTTCTAACGCTGTCTATTCAATCAGTGTGAGAATAATAACAACCGCAGATTACTGCTGCTTACCTTCTCAGTGCAGGAAGTATCGGTGCTGGGTGAGAGTGGTCCTGCTGTCTTCTGCTCTGTCCCCGCTAACCCGGTCTGTGTGTCTCCCCCGGCCAGACTCAAGCCGTCCCGTTACGTGTCCCTCTGTGACGCAACGACTGCGGCGCTCTCTCGCGCAGCTTCTTTAAAGAGTGTGTGCGCGTGTGGGCCTGAATGTGGCCGAGCAATGTCTTACGGTAAAGAAAATGTGATTTGAAACCTTAGGGACCGGGTGACATCCCGTCTTAACTGAAGCTTCCTTTCTAGCTTTTGTTTTATTATTATTATTTTTTTACCACAGACAAATAGACAAAATACACCTCTCTATAAAACATTTAAAAGTAACTTAAAGACGTGAGGCAGTTTAAAAAAAACGTCATGTTACGCTTGAGGAAAGACCACTGTCACTTTAAACCTGCGAGTTGGAATTTCTGAACTTTGTCACAAGACAGACTTGAAATGTGATTTTAACAGAGGGGAGCTTGCTGGCACTGATGCGAGATTCTGCCTGCTCTATTTCTGTCCTGTCAGGCGTCTATTCCAGTAAGCGGGGGAGAGACACCACCATAGTTTAGGGGGGGGGGGGGGTGTAGAGGAGGAGAAACCATGTCAGCACTGTGGGCTGTGGTAGACACAATGTCCAAAAAGAAAGAAATGAACTTGCAGCATTCACATTTGTCCATAGTCTCCTAGTGGTGCTGCGGTGGGAGGCACAGACGCTGATACCAACCTGCTTCATGTGTGACATAAGAAACACTCTCACTCTGGTATTATGGCAGTGTGTGTGAAGAGTGGTGGCAGAGTGGACGGGAGAGGAGAGGTGACTTCCTGGAAGAGGAGACTCCAGTCTCACACTTCATAGCAGAGGCATGACTCATGACTTTCATCCTGACTGGAGGCCAACCCCATGTGGCATGGCTTTAGTTTTGCTTTGTGGTTACTACCAATGTTTTCCTGACATCACCAGGGCTCCTGTCACAACATGATACTTCAAGGAAATGTGGTTGTATGACTTGTTTTCACCTTAGTCTTACATTTTCATATCATATCGTCCCAGAGCGAGTTTAACTTTCCCTAAACCAGTGGTCAGAGTGGGGCGGGGGGGCATATGAGGTAAAGACAGATGGTGGGAGGCATTCGTGATGAAGTGTAACTGTTGTATACTGACCTCTTCTGCTTTGAAAATGCACTGCACACTGATCATGAGAACCTGACCCTCACTCAGACGGAGCTGGGAAATATTACAGTTCAAATGTAATCTATTACAGACCATGCATTTTTGAAGTCAATAACAACTCCAAGGGCACAAAATGGGTACTGTTAATTTACAGAAATTGTACTGCAATGGAATTACATCTGTGATTTCACAAGTGTGTGGTTAAATCAGATACATTTTCTTTTATCCGCTGTCTTCTCTGTCTATCCTACAAATTCATACGTTTGAATTGAAATCAAAACAAAATAACAAATGAAGTGAGCACAAAAGCATTTCTGACATTCTGAATAGGATTTGCTGTTCACAATTCTCACCCTGTGCCTTCCATGCAATAATGAGCACATTATGATCCAAACTGGTCGGGAGTGAGAAAGGCTACTTTGTAAGTAATTCCATTGAGTGGGAGGGTCACACAGGCCAGGCTTGTATATATCGCAGTAAAAATCATGTTTCCTTCATCCAAGTCAACAGCTCGGATATTTTTGCCTCACTGCGCTGTTTTCAACTCACAGTCACCAGTCACTCCTCGTGGGACTGAAGACAAGGTAAATAACTTGTGTATCTGCTGAGTGAGATTATAAACAGCAAGGCAGAGTCAAATCCATGTGCTTTAATATTTACAAAATTTTACAGCAATATTTGTCTGTAACACTGCTTCTGATCTGTTTCTTTAAATGCTTTTCTTCAAAGGCAGTCATAAATATCACATTAATGAACATTAACTGAGCTTCACTGTGCTTAAGATCAACCCTCAGATCATAAAGCTGTTATTTAGTTAAGCATTACCCCCACTGTCCCTCTGGAAACGGTATCTCAGCCAGAAAGATCTGGAGATAGGAAGCCCGAGCTTTAAGCTTGCTCAAAGGTACTTTGACCATCCACACAGGCTGCCTTCCCACTCGCCTCCTGCCTGCTGAGGTAGATGCCAGGAGGGATTAGGTGAGCTGAAATCCCCTGATGGGGAGATGAGAAGGTGAAAGCTACCTCTCAAAGAGTAAGTGTGCAGCCTGCTGCGTGCATAAGCCATGAAAGCTGCTTTGTCCTCCACTGTTTCATTAACTCACTGGGCCATTAGTCTGGCAGGCTCACACCTCCAGGTAGAGATGCAGGCGAACTCCAATACAGCTGCAGTGATAAGTTTATAGTCTTGTTTCTTAGCAACACATATGTAAACACACTTTGAGAGCGTACAGTGTAGTTTTAGGGTGGTGTCTGGAAAACAACACCTCTGCATACTTTTAATTTTATAATGAACAACCATGTTTTATTCATGGGTATTGAACATACATGTAAAAAGTGTGTAGTTTGTTTTTCCCAGTTTTAATTATTTCCACATTCATGGTTCCTGGTTCCTTTTCGTGAAGGACAAACCCCAAAGTCATAGAAGAATATGTAACTTAAAGTCGTGGATTATCTTGGAGGCATAATCATGAAAAGATTATCAAACCAGCAGCTCTCGCTTACATTGCAAGCATGAGTTACCCACAAGAAGCTTCACCCTTTTTGTACAAAATGTAAGAAAAGAAAACAATCTGTAACACTGCCCATTTGTAATTTCAGCAGTGGTTAGTAAATTTTCCTCATTTTGTTACTCTCATACCTCCCTCCCTTTTATTTCAGCACTGTGTGAAGCAGAGAGTAAGACGATCAGAGGAAATTGATCTTTCTTTCTTTTTTTTTTTTTTATCTCTGTGTGTTTTTTTGTTTTATTCTTTCACCAGGTTTTGGCTGCGATTGATCCCAAGTATCCCAGAGAGGAGGAATTATCTCTGACATGATACTGTTCTGATGAGGTGAGAACACACCACAAATTACAAAACTTTTTTATGTTCTAATCTTACTCAGAAATGTTAAAGGAAGTAATTGTGTAAGAAATTGAAGGCTGAGTAAAGTGCAGTCCTTGAGCAGGGCGTTGTGGGCGGCAGTGCAAAACTACAGTCATCAGCACTATCATATCAGCAGGAGGTGATAAAGAAGGGGCATGTATAAAAGAATAATGTGATTTGGGGGAATGACGGATCATATTAATTGTCTCTTTTAAGCACACCTGTGAGGCAGGGGATTACACAGAGGAGGTGAGCGAATTCATTCTTCTTTTGTGCTTAATTTGAATTCAACAAAATATTAGTATTTATTTGTTATTTGACTTCATTTAAATCCTATTAAGTTTTAACAATATAGAATTTGTCCAGGTCTCTTTGATTTAAAAGTGCTCTTTGATAGACACATTTTTTTGTGTTTTTCAAAGAAAAAAAGAAGTTCCTTTTGCATCCTGTCTGTACGTAAAGCCACTGTTAAACTAGATATATTTGAGGCTGAGCTCTACTTGAATATACAGCAATGTTTCTTTGAAGAGGAAATGTTCTACCACAGGGCTGACCTGACAATTATTCACTGACATGTTCACTGATCCGCCCTTCTTTTCTTCACTCCCCCCCCCCAACTCTTCCTTCCACTTGCTCCCACTTTCTCAATAACATCACACCGTGCTCCCACCTGTCTCTTCATCTTTCCATCCTGATCCAAACAACCTAAGAGCATGCCGTGCGGAGTGGTGAAGTCCTTTCTGTCGAGCGTGTCTCGGAGGAAGCCCCTGGAGCCCGAGGGGGAGCAGTCCACGTTTAACCGATGCCTGACCACTCTGGACTTGGTGGCCCTCGGTGTGGGCAGCACCCTGGGGGCTGGGGTGTACGTCCTGTCTGGAGAGGTGGCCAGAGACACAGCTGGACCAAGCATCATCATCTCCTTCTTCATCGCCGCTCTGGCCTCCATATTCGCCGGGCTGTGCTATGCAGAGTTTGGGTCCAGGGTTCCCAAAACAGGCTCAGCGTACCTTTACAGCTATGTGACTGTTGGGGAGCTGCTGGCTTTTATCACTGGGTGGAATCTGTTACTGTCCTACGTCATAGGCAAGTGTGATACACAGGATTTGTTTATCCATTATAATAGATTAGTGCATGAGCACCAGTCCTGTACTAATAATCATTGTGTTGAATCAATAGTGATTTTTCTTTTGCCTTTATACACCAAAAATGAATGGGAAAATATTATTACAACTCACTCTTTGTCTTGAGCTTAATATCTGAGTAAAATCTGTCTTTTCCAGCCTCTGAAAAACCAATATTTTCCTCTTATGTAACTTGTTGCTCACTGAGAACACTGATAAATCATAAATGATCAACCATCAACATGAGACTCTTAAACTCTCTGTGACCTTTCACCAGCTGTAGAAGCAGATTTTTAAACAGTGAAAGTTTAAGATTGAAAATTTACTTGGAGCTTTCGTTCAGTCAAAAATCTTATTGTCTTTTTTTTTTTTTACACAGGTGGTGAAATTCACCACTCACTGTTAATAACCCTATAAACCAGGACCATAGTGTAAAATAACCGAGTCATGAAGTGTGCAAGCCCTCAGTGTTTTCTGTTTATGACTACAGTTACATGGTGACTCAGACTGATTAGTTTATTGTATCTTCCTCTCACAATCTGCTCAGGGACGTCCAGTGTTGCACTCGCATGGAGCGGGACATTTGATGACCTCATAGGCGGCGTCATATCAAAATACTTTGAAGAAAATGCAGCCATGGAACTTCCTGGTCTGGCACCTTACCCAGATGTCTTTGCTGCGGCTCTCATCCTGCTACTGTCAGGTAAAATGAACACACTGGTGTCATTGGGGTGGTGGCAGTAACTCATACAAAAAACAAAAAACATTCTTTTCTCTCTCTCTCTCTCTCTCTCTCTCTCTCTCTCTCTCTCTCTCTCTCGCTCCCTCTGAAGGTCTGCTGGCTTTTGGAGTGAAAGAGTCGACTACAATCAACAAGATCTTCACAGCAATCAACATCCTGGTGCTGCTGTTTGTGGCCATCTCTGGATTCATCAAGGGAAACATCTCCAACTGGCAAATCAGTGAAGAGGCTCTGATAAATGCCACAGCAGAATTCAAGTAATGTCACAGAGTATAATCCCGTCCGTGTTTGGTAACATGTAGGGTCCTGTCTTACATAAATACAGTAGTGTTGCCCCCCTGGTTATCTCACTGTGTTTAACAACAACATATTGCTGTCTCCCTCTGTACAGCAACCTGACCTCCACTGTCAATGTAACAAGTATATATGGAGAGGGTGGATTTTTCCCTTATGGCTTAAGTGGAACCCTGGCTGGAGCTGCAACATGTTTCTATGCCTTTGTTGGATTTGACTGCATTGCCACAACAGGTGAGAGGACAACTTGTCTTCTTATCATTATCAGTGTTTATATATGGTTGAAGAGTTTATAGTTTTATATCTTTCAGCCAGTACAGCAGGCGACTGTTTATTGAATAAATTTGAGATAAAAATGTACATACATATGTGCTCTGATAGTAAATTGAACAACACTAAAATTCCAAACTAAATTTTTTATTTAGTTTAAAAGTATTAGCCATGGGTTTCAGTTTCAATATGATGCAATAACCATTGCATTCTTATTTCTTTTTTTAAATCATTATATCATCAGTTAATGGTGTTTCTCCTCTTGTATGATGTATTTGATCAGAATAAATCAGTAAGGTAATGTTAATAAATTATGTGACAAATGTTACATACTTGTTTATATAACATTAGCTTTAAAAGATAAGACACTTCATACATAATATTATGATTTCTTTAAAGGCCCTCTATAAACCAGCAGCCAAGCTCCACTCCAGTTACTTGTCAATTTTGTTTTTCAGATGTTGCTCTTTTAATTTTAGGTGACAAACAACTGAAAGAGATTTCAAATTAAAAGTGTCACTGACCTGCTTGTATCTATGTCTATAGGTGAGGAGGTGAAGAACCCCCAAAAGTCTGTCCCTGTGGGCATTGTAGCCTCACTACTTATCTGTTTCCTGGCCTACTTTGCTGTGTCTGCCGCCCTCACCCTGATGATGCCCTACTACATGCTCAGTGAGAAAAGCCCCCTGCCAGTGGCCTTTGAGTACGTCGGCTGGGGTCCTGCCAAATATGCTGTGGCTGTGGGATCACTCTGTGCCCTGTCCACCAGGTATGAAACTACTGTTAGTATAGTCAGGGTCATGCAATGTGATTCGAGAATATAACGTATGGGAAAGATTATATAAGATGTATATAGAAGATCAGTTAATTATAATACATCACCAACTGTTTGGGACTCACAGCCCCATATCCAGCAGGTCATCAGTCAGTGTGACAAAGGAAAGGAATCTGATAAATACAGGCAGATCTAAATGAGATTTCCACTGGAAAGAAAAATGTTACCTGAGTTTACAGAGCCATCACATATCTCAGTGGAACACCAATTTTATAAATCTCTGCTGTAGTTCTAGGAACTAACCAAGTGTTCTCCACAACAATGTTAACTCAGAAAATCTGTTTCACACAAAACCCAGAAAGCATTCAAGGCGGCTTTGTGGTGTGCAAAGCCACAGGGTGACTTGACTGCTAACTTAGCGTAGCCAAAGAGGATTAATATTAGCTACATTTCCTCGAAACAGAAAGTATCTGACAGAATGTAAAATATTTTTGTAAGCTGAGTGATAGATATTCATTCTTAACCATGACATTGATTTACTATTGACTATTAACTAAACCTGTCATGGTCAGAAGTTTAACTGTTCTCTCAGACTAGACTGATACAGTGCCTCTGTTGAACCAGTGGAACAAGTATTACACCAACACTTGGTATGGCACTTAGTATGGCTGCAAGAAGTTTACTTTTTCTTGTTTGTCAAACAAGATGAAATAAGGTGAAATATATATGATTTTTTTAAAAAGCTACAAATATTTGTTTGTTTTTGTCTCTCCAGCCTGCTGGGTTCCATGTTCCCAATGCCCAGGGTGCTGTTCGCCATGGCAAGAGATGGCTTGCTTTTCCGACCCCTGACCAAAGTCACAGCCAAAGGCAGTCCTGCTATAGCCACAATATCATCTGGAATTGTGGCAGGTACAGATGTTCCAGCTGTTCATAAGGTTTTGTGTACATGTGGTGAAGTGCATGAACTTCAGGTAACTCTGTATTTTCTGTATCTTATCTTCAGCCATCATGGCTCTGCTGTTTGACCTGGAAGCCTTGGTGGAAATGATGTCCATCGGCACGCTGTTTGCTTACACACTCGTGGCTATATGCATTCTAATACTGAGGTACATCTATTTGTTTACTCCTGCAGCCTTTATACAGATTGTTGTGCAAAACTAAACTTATGTTACAAATGTCTTTTCTTTGCCATCAAGGTATCAGACGACTCCCTCAGAAGACACAGACCTGAAGATCATAGAATCAAACACCAAATTTGGCTTCCTGAGGCCTCCATCATCGCCCAACTCATCCACTGCACGAACAGTCACAATCTTGACTATAGTCTCTGGTAAATCAAAGATTATGGAAGCACTGTTGGCTTCCTTCAGCATTCTGGTTCTGTTTCTTGACAGGTACATGATTACCTTTGCCTTTCTGGGCCACAAACTGATGTCCCTTTCTTCCTCTGTAGTTGCATGTGTGGTTGGACTGTGCATCACCCTGACTCAAGCCCTAGATGCTCTGTCTCGTATGGAAGCGTGGAGTCTGGTGGTTGTCTGCATCCTCGCCTTCATCTTGTTGCTTAATGTTTTCCTCATCTGGAGGCACCCACAAAACCCCACCAAGGCATCTTTTATGGTGAGAACTTTGACTGCGCACAAAAATCTCTTGTTTAATTTCTGATTAACACCATCTAGAAAAGTCTTTCACACCTTTTTTTCCCTCCTCGTAGGTGCCTTTACTCCCTGCTCTGCCTTTACTGAGTACACTCATCAATGTCTACCTGATGGTGCAGTTAGGTGCAGACACTTGGATAAGATACGCTATCTGGATGCTCGTGGGTAAGATTACATTTCTGCTTGAAAGGTTTAGAATGCTTTTATGGAGTTAGCTCTGAACTGTAATGACCCAGCTTCCTACTCCTCCTCTGTCTGCAGGGTTAGTCATCTATTTTTGCTACGGGATTTTTAACAGCGTTCAGAGGAAGCGTCTCAGGCCCAGCAACATGATGATTGAAACCATCAGCGGCAAAATAAACAATTCGTTCAAAACAGACATCATTAAAGAAGAGAAATTCTGAGCTTGTTTGGAGTGATTCAGATGTTACAGTGAGTAACTACTTGCACCAGTGCTGATCTGTTTCTGCAGTGTTCAGTCTCAAAGTGTCAGTGTGACAGGTGTAGAGTGTGTATTTATGGAGTTTGTAATTTATCTAAATATTCTTATTGCCATCATTGAAATGCTCCCTGACATATTTTTGGACCTTCAAGGCATTTCATGAAGCCACATGTGTAGGAATCATTACAGATCTGGGAGCACACATTTAGAAACTTTAAACTTCTCTCCTTGCTCATTTTCATACCATTATTAATCACTTTTACCTGTGTGTGTGTGTATCCTGTATCAATGTCAGAGCCTTGTCCTGGGGCCTCTAAATTTACCATCAAAGAAACTCATGTTTAAAAAGAAAAAGAAAAAAGGGCTCAGACTATTTCTTGTAGATAATTAAACCATTGTATTACACCTAAATAATAAGTTTACACTTTTTATATCAATTGTAAAATGTGAAAAATTATTTCAAGTTCATATCATTTTAATAATGATTAGAAATAAAGATTTTTTTTCTCTTTTTTTACACATAAATTTATGGTGTTAGAATGAAAAACATGTACAATGTAGATACAACAAACATTTTGTGAAATGTCATATTTTTTGTTCTTAGCCTGTTTAATGATTCACAACATTAATTGTTTATTGCTTCAAAGTGTAAATACGAAAACTGTACGTGTTTTTCTAATTATATGTTGTAAATGTGCTCCTTAATTAAAAAAAAAAAAAAAAAAAAGAAATAATCCTGTTTTCAAGACAACTGCAATCTGGAGTTTATTTTCTATATGGCATGTTGATAGAAAAAAAAAGAGTCCAGTCCAGTTCCACCCCTAATCTTGGATAAAGAGCCAGAGGGGGCTCACTACCCAGAATTCACTGAGAACAAAAGGACCTTTCACAGCAGATTACCTGTGTCATGTTCAAAATCGTGGCTTAGCCCGTCACTCAAGAGGAAAGGTTTACATTGTTCTCACTGGGGACAGCACAATATAATCAACACTGAAAACTTCTATCTTTTCCTGTTAAGAAACATATAGTTTACACATGTAGTACAGAGAAATTGAATGTGTGTGTTTAGTTTTACCTGTGGAAAAACATAGGCTATGCGTGACACAAGCTTTATTGGGCGCCAAATGCTTTTAACAACCCTCCCACTGCCCTCATCTGGGCTGTGTGGTGTGTTTCAGTGGGTCAGACTCATGCTGCTAGCACACTTCCAGTCCAGCAGCTAAGCAAACAGGCTGCGCGATTCCACATGGAGGGGGCCTCTGTCCCTGGGCCCTCATTGGTCCGCACAGGCTTGAAAGCTTCTATTGAGTCAGTCAGGAGGAATTTGGGGTACTAATGCCACACTACAGGAGGAGGAATTTTCTGTGATTCCGGTAAACAGCTGACCGCTCTCTTTGCGAGCTCAGCCCTCCTCCTCTTCTCCCTTTCCTTCTGTCCTTTTGGTTTCTGCAGTGCATTCTCTGTGTTGAACTGTGCGAACTAACAATTCACACACCACTCTGATAATCCACTGATCAGTCATGCCTTTGGTCAACTTGCTGGGGTCGAAGGGAAAGCTGGTGCTGGGCACTCTCCTTATTTGTGCCGTAATCTTGGAATTAGGTAAGTGACTTTATTTCCCCCACTGAGCGGTTCTGTGAACATGTGTTCCCAGAATTACCAAGACAGGGAGATTTCTGTTTGCTTAATGCATGATATGGCTTAGTCTAGACGTTAGCATCTGATAAAATTATACTATTACCACACACAGCAATCAAAAAGAGCGACTCATAACTCAGTTCATATCAATACTTGACTGTATCTGATTTTGTGAACCACTGATGCATCATGTGTTGTGTACCTCATGCAGCTTATTGTCAAAAAGATGCCCAAGAACAGAGGCCCACTCCAGGGACAAGGCCCAAGCCGAGCAAACCCAAACCAGGGAAAACAACAAACAAAGGGCCCAGAGCTGTAACAGCCAAACCCAAGATCAAAGCAACACCTGCAGCCCAGGCACAACCCTTACTCACACAGGTATTTCATCCAGAGCACAAATCTTTTAATGTGTTAAACACAGAAAGAAAGACTTGACATGTAATGTATAACTGCATGATTTTGTATCTGACTCATGAAGGTGCTAAACAAAGGGAAGTTTAAGAAAGTGGGAGAAGCTGTAAGTGTGCAGACAGGAGATACTCTGGAGCTGAGGTGCAGGGGCAAACCTGTGTCGTGGAGCGTCCCCACATACCTGGAGGAGGAGGATGATGGAAGGCTCAGGTGAGCAGCCTGGAGCTATTCATTCTGCATGAGGTGCAATTTATTCATGAAGCAACAAAATGACACAAATCTGCTGCAAATGTTCTTTGACTTTTTCCTATTTTGTTCTGCAGTATTGTCCAACATGAGCGATATGGTGCTCTGACATTAGTCAACACAACAGGTGCAGACACAGGAGAGTACACCTGTTACCCAATGTACTGTGAAGACACAGACTGCAGGAAGGAGTACGGCAAAGCTGTCAAGGTCTTCGTCTTCTTTCCTGGTACAATGAATAAACTTTATTGATGCTTACACATGCACTTTTTCAGAGCGTGATATCTTATCATCAATCTCCCATATCTTCTCACTGTGCCAACAAGACCCACAAGAACTATTTGTTCCGTCGTCTGACTACTACGAGGTGATTCAGCTGAGAACCAACTGGCCGACGGTCCTCCCCTGCCAGGTGACGTCGCCTGAGGCCAAAGTGACTCTACACCGCGAGTATCCACCGGTGGAGGTGGCGGTGGATGGGACAGAGATCTCCTTTAATGTCAAGAAGGGCTTCACCATCCATCGACCCCGGCCTTATCATGCTGGAGCCTTGTACTGTGTAGCCAGTTTGGGTAACCTGAGGCAGAGCTCCACCAAGTACATGCTCATCTATGTCAACTGTGAGTCATCCATACCCAGCTATGTGTTGTTGTTGTTGTTGTTGTTGCCTTTAACCTGCTTATTCCTGTTCGAGGACATGGGGGTGTGTAGCCTATCCCAGCATGCATATGACAGAGAGCGGTGAAAAACAATAGACAAGCAGCCAAACTGAGAATTAGGTGGTTAGTCATGCTCAGATGATTGATCAGTTAGTCATTTATTTATTTATCATGCAAACACTTGTTGGTTCCAGCTTTTCAAATATGAGGATTTGCTACTTTTTCCTGTTTTATATTGTTGTCAACTGACATTTCAACTCCTCTCAGTGCTGTCACCTACACTGATTATATGAATATTATATACAGTTTCTTCATGCTGTCTAATGTCACTGTTTGTGTTAACGTATTGTTTGGTGTGACTTATCGCCTATATAACTCACTGACACATTTGCCATCAGACCCCATGGCTCCTCCTGCCCCAGTGATTCAGGCTTCATCGACTTCAGTGGTTGTGGGGGAGAACCTGCGTGTCAGCTGCATTGTGGTGGGAGAACAGAATGTGGCTGTGGAGTTCACCTGGGAATACCCAGGACAACAGGTCAGACAGGAATAATTAACTTATTCCTGTGATACTCTTATAGTAACAATAGGATCTGTGCAGGTGGTGTACATCCTGTGTCATTACAGCTTACTGTGTGCTTTTAACTAGTTCATCATTAGTTAAGAGGCATCCAACCTATGGACTACAGAGCATCCAGGTCTACATAATAACTTACTAATATGTAAACTGTAGATCGAACAGGTAACTGTTTTCCCTGTCCTGCAATGTATGTGTTTATTTCTGAATGGAGAACCTGTGCTGGTTGCAGAGTGGAAGGCCTCCATACACACAGGAGAGCGTCAGTCCGGTTGGTGGAGGAGCGGCTCAACAGCAGTCTCAGTCAGTTCTCCTGGTGGATGAGGTGAGGGATGTGGACCAGGGGACGTACACCTGCACCGCTCACAACCTGCAAGGAGCCAAATCAGTATCCGCCACGGTTAAAGTGGTCCCCAAAGCAAAAGCTAAGAAACCATGACCCACCGCAGCTATGTGACAACACTAACAGAGAGAGGGGGAGGGAGGGTGGAGATCACATGCAGCATTTCCCTCTGCCGCAGTATTAAAAAGTATTTTATCACCTTTGAAAACCTGCTGTAATCAAAACAAAAGATGATCGTTTTCCTCTGAAACAAATGAAAAAAACACACTGCACCATTACAGTCATGAGAGTTTTGTTGTTTAGATGAATGTAGGTTGAGCATCAAATTTGTATCTTAAACGTTTTATACACACACACACACTTTTGTCTGTCTTTTTTTTTTTTTTAGTTATTTCTTATTGCACATGATCCTGCCAAAGATAAAGATATATAAAATAAAAATAAAATAAAAACAAACTGTTGTTTTATTGAGTTCTACGACATACTAACTTGTGATTATCAGAATTATGTTTCATAAATGCCATCATTTATTTTTTCGACCTAACTCCAGTTATATAAATAATGACACTGATGTTTTTTCTGTGAGGAAAGGAACAGTATGGAAACCCCAGAACAAATATTTGATGGTAGGCCTTTATTGGCCCCTTTACCTCACACCACCTGACTGAATAATACGACTTGACCCTAGGTTTTTGTGTCAGTAAGTTAGTAGCAGAAATGTATTTAGGATTAGACACCACGTGACTATTAATGAACTGATATAATAAAGGTCTTAAAACAATAATTGTAAACGGGGGCCCTCTAGAGGACAGGTAAGAAGATGAGCTAATGAAGCTGGACCAGCTTTAGTTAATGTTGTACAGTAGTGATGCAAATTCAAAGTCAAGTATTCAAATTACTTAAATTTCCAAAAATGAACTGCCAGCCAAGGGGCCCTTAGGGCAGTCATTCAGCCCCAACGTTAAATATGAGGTGGATGTTCCTCCTCACTGCTTCACCGTCTGTCCATCGCACCTACATATCCTGTCGCTAGATGGCGCTGTCTCGCTTTAAAAATCTAAGTGTGTCAGTCCAGTTACCGGGAGGAGGAGGAGGGGGATGCAGGCACATGTTTCCCTGCCTCTCATGTTTCCTCTCGCTCTCCTATCTCCGCCGTTCAAACCTCTGAGAGGGAAAAGAGAGAGTCCCAGTCTGCGCTGCTCTCTCTCTCTCTCTCTCTCTCTCTCTCTCTCTCACTCTCTCTCTCTCCACGCCGCCAGCAGGCCGATCTCTGTCTGCTGCTCCGCACCAACTCCTGGAAAATATCCCGCGGAGCCACGTAAACACCGTTTGTTTCATTATATAACCAACCAGAGACAAAACTGCAGTAGAGTGCCAGTGTTGACCAAGAGATGTCCTGCATGCTGAATATGGTGAGCGCCAGTTTTTTTTTTTCTTCCAGTCTTTTCGCGATCCGCTGCCCCTGCACATGCAGCGGTGCAGCCGGAATCTGTGTCAGTGTCGGTGCATGGTGTGTTGTGGACCATGATGATGGCATGTTCAAAACTTTCTGCAGACTAGACGTGAGTGAGACAAACTTGTGGATGAGCCTTGACTGTGCAGATTAAAGCCTGTAAACTAATGACACAGTGTTGCTCTCAACAGGGCCGCAGAGTGGATGTGCTCAGATCAGGGTTAATCCTCACAATTTGTTTCGCTGTTGTCCTGGCAGTTGCAAAGGTTTTCAGTCTGTGTGTATGTGTGTGTGTGTGTGTGTGAGTGAGTGAGAGAGAGAGAGAGAGAGAGAGAGAGAGAGAGAGAGACTAATGGATGAACAGTGGTTTTTTTTTTTGGGTTTTTTTTTTGCCATCTATCTCCTGTCACTTTGCAGTCACGGTGGTCTGCTGCACTTCTCCTCTGTAGTGTATGGAAAAGTGTTGCACGGCCGTAAATGTTTGGGTTGAACCTCACGCTCCAGGGTCTCCTTTGATGCACAGGAGTTTGGGGACAAAAGCCGTCTCTGTGTGTGAGAGTGTGTTTGTGTGTGTGGGTGGAGGTGGAGGCTCCAGCTCAGTCTTGGGGACTGCCTGGCTGTCGTCGTGGAGACCAGAGGCCACAGGTGACCTCTGACCTGAGGACTCTTGGAGCGTTGGAGGAAGAGTCCTTTGAGCACGGTGGTTATGGGTGCGTGCTGACGCAAGTGAAGGAGCAGGTCTGACAATAGAGTGTGTGAGCTGTTGTTGGAGACTGCGTGGTAACCGTTCCTGTAATTTAGGAATGGATTATAGGAGAATCCAGAGGGGTGATATACTGCTGTCTCTGCCGGTGTGAGAGTGCGTATGACTGATCACTGCATGGCAATCACTTAGACAGCTTAAGTATTGTTTAGGGTTGAAGTCACCACACAAAAATGCATTTCTCCATCCCATCCAGCCTCCTTCTTCCTGACACAGAGGTGACTGAGGGTTGGGGCTGAGAGGTTAGATTTTGCAATAAGTACTCCCAACATTCAAAATCAGATTTTCTCATTTACCTCAGCTGTATATTGATCCAACCAAATAACTTCAGTGTTGTCTGTGCAGAGGTTTTGGGTTACTAGTGTCTTGAAATTCTGCTGCCAACCCAGTAAAAGATGGAGATGAGTGGAATTCAATTTTGCTGCAAAAAAAACTGACGTTTGATTCATTAACACAAACTGCAGACATAGCTAGATACTACTAGTGTTATATCAGGAAATGTTGTTTCTTTTGGTTGGGTGAACTGACCCTTTAAAGCTGCATTAAAGTAAAGTGACACACCTTGGTGTAGCTTCTTTAACTGAACAGTTTTGGCATCTACTTTTGTTATGTTACCATGATCACTGTCCAAGAAGCATCAGCAAGTTTGTTGATTTGTTAGTAATTTATCATGTAAAAATGCTAAATAGCTACAGCATCTTGTATGTAAAGTTGCTTTTGCCTGTTTAGTGATATTGTGAATTGAATACAGTTTAGTTTTTCAACTGTCCCTCTAAATAACCAACTTGAAAACCTCACTTTGACATTTGACTCGTTGTGATAACCACATGTTATCATTTTTAATATTTCATAAACTGATGATCAATAATTTAGCGTTTTCATAATTATGTCATATGTAGGTTTCAGGCCTATTCTGTGATTTATCTTCTCAGATAGATAGTCACCCAAAATATTGTTACAGATCAATTTTGAGCAAAAGTGTCACTATGTTTTTGTCAATATTGCAAAGTCGCGTCTGTTAGCTTGAAGCTTGTGGAGACACTTTTTGACGACAGCCTATTAGCACGCTCTGTGTCTTTGCTGCTCTTCTCTCAGCAGAATCAACCAGACAGCTGATGTGATGTCTTTCTTCAGCTGTTCGAGCTCCCAGAGGGCTGACACTCCCCTGTGTGTGTGTCTGTGTGTGTCTGTGTCTGTGTGTGTGTGCATACATGCATCTCCTTAAAGCACCGGCAGCTGATGAAACACTAATTCTGCTGACCATCAGATGTCTGCTGACCATTTGCTTAGTGTTGCCTAATCGAAAGATTAGAGGATACAAACTCCCCCTCATGAAGTGCAGTGAGTTTGAATGAACTTTACGCCTCCGTACTCCCACAGTCTGTTTGTGTTTGTGATTTGAATATTCATAAAATGTGCAACTAAGTGTTCTGCCCCGTCAGCCTCCAATAAATCCAACATCCTTGTCACCACTTTAGGCTACAGTGCAGTATACTGTTAGCCTTTTTCTTGTTTTGTAGCATGTAAGTGGATGGCAGGTCAGTCATGCGTACTACAGTCTAGCAGATGGTGTAGCGGGGAGAGCACAGTCGTAATGGCACTGTGTTGGTTGACAGAGATTTCCCCTCAGGCCGGCCAGCTAATCAAACGCTAATCGGCCCTTCTTCCACTTAGTGGGTTTGGTCTGTCTCCCCTCCTCAACTCTGTCTCTTTCTCTCCTCAGATTTTCCTCCCCTCTCTCCCCATTTTCTCGCTCTTTGCTCCTAATCTCGGGCTTATCCTCTTACCCTATTCTCTCTCTCCTGTCTGCACTCATCTCATAGACTCTTTACAGACAAGGCCGTGCCTGATCACTCTTAGGAGAAAGTGTCGTGCTCTTCCACTTCGTGCTTTCAGTCCTCAGTCATCCCTCTGCCTGTGGCTGGCCTGATCCGCTCTCTGGGCCGTCTGTCGTTGCGATTAAAGTCTGGCCGGGTTAGGAAAATCACTGCGGGACCTGGCCAAGCGTGCAGGGCTGTCGGCCTTGATTCTGCCTCTGTTGGATGTAAGGCTGTTTAGCTTTCACAGCTCAAAGCTATCACAGCAAATGCTAATAGTGTGCATGACTTTACTGTCAGTAAAATCAAAAGAAAGTGTTTGTCTGTGAGTATCTGCCAGAACACATAATTCCTATGTAATTCTGCACCAGATGATCGGTTGTTTAACCACTGACAAACCAGTCCACACAAACATGTGGTTATCCTCAGAGTTTTGTGTGAGTTTGACAGTGGCTCAGACTGAATTAGCCGCGCTAAAACACTGATTTATTTTACACAGATTCAGCTGGGTCAACTTGTTGTGGGCTTACAAGCTTGAACCAAGTTATTTTCCAAGTGCCAAGACAGAGAACACACCCAAGTTAATCATTATCCACAAGAGACAGGTGCTTCCTTGTAGCTTAAGATTGATCTCTGTTGACATAATAAAACAACAACCTCATGTATTAAGACTGAAACGTGGAAGCTTGGAGACCTGGGTAAGCGATATATTCTGTGATTCTGAAACTACTGGAGGTTTGCCTAATTTATCTAATCAATATTTTTATATTAACAAAGGATCAAATCACTGTGTGTATTATGAAAGAGGTTGCATGTAGCGACGAACCACAGTTGTTGTTTTCTAACTCTGCAGTTCCCCTCAGCTCATTGTTTTCAGGTCAGCTCACAACTTTACACTACCTGCCTAACACCAGACAGCTGATAGACAAATTTAGTGACTCAGATTGTGATTTGGTTTGAATCTACTAAGATATTTCATGGTGTTTTTTATCTATGAAAATAAAACGTATGTGGATGAGTTCTGTCGGTGTTGTCAAAAGGCATCTTGGGACATGTAGGAAAACACTCAAGCAAGTTAAGACATTAAAAACTAGGTCCACCTAAGTACCACAATAACAAAATAAAAGCTGGAATGCAACACTATAGACTGACAATATATGGCGGTGTGTCTAAGTATGTATTTAAGCTCAGATGGCCTTTTGTTTTGAAACGCCCTAAATATTTGACAACAAACTGGAATGTCATCTTGTCCAATCCCAGAAGGTCAGAGCTCTTTCCATTTCCACCTGCAGCACACATCACACCTGCTGTCAGCCACATTAATGAGATGCCCATCATGACTGTGTAGCCATTTGGCAATACCTCTGATTTTTATTTTTAGATGAAGCTTAAACGTAGCCAACATTATCTGCCAGAAAAATGAAACAAGTTATGAAAAACTTAACAAAATAACTCATGGATAACTCACGGATAATATGTAACAGTGTGAGTATGCATGGGTGGATTTGGCATAATGAGGAGCTAGCGTTGGGCCCACACGCTTATTTCTATCAATCAATCTGCTGCCAGATGAACCAGATCTGATAGATATTTAATGTTGAATCATAGTAAAGTCTACCGTGCCCAGTATTTCCTGTTTTGTTTTTAATGATTGCATGGTTGGTTGACCCACCACCTGAAAGCTGAACAATAGCTTTGTCCTCATGAGATAGGCGGGACCCCCTGACCTTCAGATGGGAAAGGTCTGAGAGTGTCAGAGGCCGGACAGACCCCATATGGGGGCCTTTGTCTCTAAATGTCACCAACTCAGAGGGCAGACGGAAATAGCCAATCTCTGCCCTTAACTCTGGCAGAATCTCATCCTGGGACTATTGTCTTGTTAACGAATGTTTTTTTCCCAGTGAGTCAGCCTTGGTTTGTTCACCTCAGCTCAGCCTTATCGTTTCCTCGTGTTTTTTTATTGATCGGGCTTATCTCCCCGTGAGGAGCTCCCGCACTCACCTGCCTTCTATAGATATCAGCAGCAGTGGTTACCCCGTGTGCTATGTTGTGATGAATTGTGTGTGTGCAAAGTACTTGGCCCTTGTCTCTTTTATTTAGTCTGAAGAGTTGTAGCGTTGTAGAACAAAAGGCCACGAGTCGAAACCCTCCTCTGCGAGTGGGCATTGTTGTTTATTTATATCTACGTGTACAAGTAGCGGTCATCGAGGCAGCCGCAGCTCTGTTCTCTCTGACAGCATTTCAGTTTGCTGTCACATCCTGTTCTTTTACATAAAATCAATATGGGGGTTTTAAAGGTTGCAGTCAGATACCGTGACCTGCTCATGTCTCATTTTGGTCAAAGAGATAGTAAAGTGGAACAATGATTAATAATCACTGGCACTGTAATTCTCATCTTATGCGTTGTTTTTTTTTTTTTTTTTTTAAAGCAGTAGTTACGAGATTAAAAAAAACATTCAGAGCCAGCAGCTAGTTAGCATAGCTTAGCACAAAGACCGGAAACGGGGGAACAGCTAGCCTCGCTCTATCCAAAGGTAACAAAATCCACCTGGACAAAAAACTATTGTTTTTATGCTTTGCTTTTGATAATTAAAGAAATGATATGTAACATATTAATTAATGAGTGTTAGAGGTGCTGGTAGGCAGATTTTGGTATGCTAGCTGTTTCCTGTCTGTGTGCTAACTGTCTGCTGGTTTGAGCGCAGACAGTGGCATCAATGCTCTCATCTAACTCTTGGTAAGAAAACTAATATGCGTATTTCCCAAAATGTCAATGAAACTTCTCTAACTATTCTTATTTGTTTGTTGTAAGTAAAGTCTGTTTCTAAGATGGTCCCTGTTAGCTTCCTCTAAATCCTTACGGACAAAATTTCAAAAGGTTGTGTCATGTTTTTTTTTTTTTTGGTTTGTTTTTTTAAAGAACTAATTCTAAACCAACAGACTCAGGTGGGTGGGTGTCTGACCCCAGATAATGTTATTCCTCAAGAACCAGACGGCCAATGTGCCTCCCATAGCTTCTTTAGCTTCTTCCTGTACTGTTATTGTCCAGAAGAGCTTAGGCAGAGGAAATGAGTCTAGCTTGGGTTGTCGTCTTGTCTGGTTGACTGGTCAGACAGGTACAGCATCTGTAAGCAGGCTCTGACTCGTCCCTCTCTGTTGTTTCTGCCTCATATCTCTGCCTATGGATCTTTTATCTTCTCCTTCTTCCCTCCTGCTCTCATTCTTACACCCATTCACATACAAAAGCACCACCATCACCTCTCCCTCAGGTTACCAGAGCTTTCTTGTTGGAGCTGCTACGTCCACCAGCTGGGAAACTTACAACTGAGAATCTGTGGAATCTGAGAATGGATATGCCTGTGGGGCCCAGAGGTAATGACAGGGGTACAGCAGCACCTGCTCAAGTGTTAGACTGGGCTGCCTGGCTTTGATGGGGTTATCCCCGCTTTTCATTTTTCAGCTGATTTTCTTCAAATTGCACTCTGCAGGCCAAAGAGCAACATAAAACATCACATTCTTGCTGTGGAATGTCTTTCATAGCTTGCCAATCTCTACATAGTGCATCTCTGGTTGGCAAGGTGCTTTATTAGCTGGGATTCTTGTGTGCCCACCCAGTGGTGCCAGCTTTAAGAAGTCCAGATACCTCCTTCACTCCCCTCAGCTCTGCGGCCCGCATCACATGGCGAAAACAGAAGAAAGAAGTCGCTCTCTTTTGGTGAAGGAGCAGAGAACAATGTCCTCTCTTTTCTCCCTCCTCCGATGCGAGTGTCTCCAGTTTGAATTATGTAACTTGATATGATGCAGAGCCTGTCCAGTAACCCAGCCTCAGGAAGGGAGACTTACACTCAGACTATTGTCCAGACGGTCCACGCTGAGACAACCCCCACACGCTCTCATTTTCCACTTCTTCCTCATCTGCTTTATTTTTTCCATTCCTCATCCTTCCTTCTCTGTGTACCCTCTGCCTGTCTTTTAACACAAGTCTGATCCCTCATTATTGTCCTATTATCCGTGAGCAAACAAGACACATTGCGCTGTTTGTATTTGTCCGGTTGAAGCTGGCTCTCGTGTGTCAATGCAGGGTCTGGATTGACCGCCTCAAAGCCGGGTTCACATGCGGGGCTTTTGTTTCTGAAACCTGGGAGAACGAGTCCAACCACACCGGTCCCTCTTTCAGATGGCTCAAAGTGCACAAAACGATGAGCAGGTGAGGAGGGGAAGAGGAGAAAAAAAGAAGAGGGTATAGGGTGAACAGGAAAGTACCAGGCTCTCTCAGCTCGTCTCGAGACTGACTACAGAGGACAACTTAGTGATTTCTCCCAGCTTCCTGTATGAAACAGGTAGATCTCCAGTGATGCTGCTGTTTCTGTAGAAACCGTGCTCACACGCAGTTTAAGATCAGCTTAGTCCTCTATTTAGATCAGTGGGAACTCATCCGTGGCCACCGGGTCAGTGTTTAGGATCAAGCAGCTCCCTCCCATCCACACATCACAGACTGAGAAACAGGAAGTCATGTGGCGTGATAATCAGTAGCGCGAGCATGAGAAAGAAAGAGAGAGAAATAGAATGAGCATGGGATCAGGAGCAGAGAAGTGAAGTTTCAGGTGGACAAACACACAGGTAAACAAGTGATTTTTATTTCCTACTCGCCATCATATTTTTACATTAAGATTCTGGGAAAGTTATCTTTGTGTCTCTGTTGACCCCTTGTCGTCAAATAATCTGAGTTTTTGTTTGCTTAGAACACTTAGTCCTATGATACTGAAAGCACCATAATTCCACAGTCTACTGTGTGATACTGTGCTTCAGATCAAAGGGAGAACTTCCCTCACCAATGTGTATATTTTATACATTCCTGAGATCGCTGCTGGGAAAGTTTGACTTATTTACATGCCAGCAGGCTCAACGTGGTCAGAAGTCATACTGTGATTTAAGGCAGCACTGTCAGAGAACAGCTTAAGCTGCAGATAGAAGAGGAAAGCAGCCTGATTGTTAATTACTCAGCCCACAAGGCATGCTTGTTTGCAGTGGGGCTGAATTGGAATTAGCAAACTTTTTAAGGAAATCTTTTCTCCTGGGCGAATGACGTCACACTGAGCAGCAGCCTCAGCCTCCCCTTTCACTCCCAGCACAGAGCAAATATGCTAATTAACTGTTAATTATTGAATGCCCCAAAATGGAGCCACATAGTACTTAGGTAACATACATATATAGGATTATCTGCCCTGCTGATGCTGTGGTGCATCTTTGTTTCTTTAATAAACCGCCTTTCCATTACATGCATTGTTTTTCTGTCTGTTTTTTTTAATGATTGTTGATCTGATGGTCTATTTGTGTCCCTGGAATTCCCCCTGAAGACTATTCATGGTTTTTTGTTGTGCCCGAGTAACAAGATTTCATTGAACTGACTTTCTTCTTCCGCTGTTACCGGTTGCCTTTTGAGCGTTTACAGTCTCCAATTTCTCTATGCAGCCGCCGGAGGCAAAGTGTCACTAACGCACAAGGTGAAATTCTCACCATGTTGATGTCACACTGTTTCTGTTTCTTGTTGCTTTGTTGTCACTGTAAACTCTGTACAGCAAAGCTGTGACCTGCATTCGCTGAACAAGATGATTTTCAGAAGTTCCCATCTCACCACTGACAAACAACAAACACTCGCTTTATTTACAGAGAAACTCCACAGGAGGCAAAAGTGCTGATCATCTGCCTTGGCATCGGCGTGCGTCGGCATCAGCATTTACTACCTGACACGTAGGCTGCTCAGCTCTTCCTCTGGTGTTAGAGTGCAGAGATCCAAGAAAAAGTTTGCCAGGATGCAATCAGTAAAGCTTGTTATCCATGCATTTTTAGGCCTTCAGTGGAAAGCATTAACATTTCAAACAGTCATACTGTAGATCCATATCTGTGTATGCCTTTGAATCCCAATCAGTTTTCAGCTGCAGTCTGTTTGTGTTTGCGTTGAGTGTGAACATGCACGTTCACTGCAGCTGTTAAGTGGAACTGGTTCAGGTGTGGGTCGATGTGGGAACCACTCGATTTCAATCGCTGTAATCACAGAACAGTGACTCCTACATGAACCGCTCCAGGAAACAAAGAAGCTACAGAGAGAAAAGACCCCCCCCATCCCCTACTTTTGCTGTAATTAATTTAATAAGGAGGTAGCTCTCTCATGCTTTTGTCTCAATTTAACACTGTATGGCTCCCCCGCTCTGATTACGTGGTAAAATTATCAGTCATTAAATGTCTGATATTACCAGCATAGTTCTCATGGGAACTAAGGTGCTTTGGATAAAAAGACTGTCATTTTGCTTTTAGAAAAATGACCCACAACACCTGAGGTCCTGTAGCAGACAGGGGCCATCCACATCACCCATATCAGCCTTGTATGGGTTATGTGAAGGCACATTAATAATTACCCAGAGAGAAATGTAAGGAATGTGAGTTTGTTTCCTCACATCGCTCTCTCCCTTTACATTCTTCACTCTGAGTGGCTCTGCGGTGAACATGACTCTGCTGATAGCAGCAGTTGGCAAACACTGTACAAGCTCTGCTTGCTAACAAGGTGAACAGAAATCAAACAGAGAACTTGAACTCGATAAAGGATTAGGTGAAATAAATAGCATGTCATTCTATTGTTGGCTCCCTCACAAATTCCAATGAAGTTACGCAAGGGAATATTTTGGTATGATGCTGTTTTTCCAGTTGCTGACTTCCTTGGTGACTGAAAATCTGTGTGTTTATCCTGTGTGATATCTGAGACACTGCTGCTGACGCAGTCGGGCAAATAGATCATGTGGGAAAAGTCTGGAGGAATAATCAAATCACTGCTGTAATAGTCTCAAAACATGTAAAACATGTTGGATTTTAATGATAGCACTCTCATTGTGACAGGCGCTGTACTCGTATCCTAACACCTGAACACAGTGCGAAAATCATCCAGGCAAGATGTATAAAATAAGAGATATACTGTGTATATATAACGCAGTGCCACAATGTATCATGCTTGTGTAAAGATGCATCATCACAAGTATAGCAAGTATAATTGTAAACTTACATAAGGTGCTGTGTAAGAAGAGAAAGGTTGACAGGCGTAGCAACAATACCTAAGGGGGAGGGGCTTAATGAACAGTCAATTGTTCAATTTCTGCAGTGATTATTTCCTTCTGTTCAACCCTCAGATTACTCATGTAGGATGCACTATTTCTTGTGAGACATGCAGTTGTTCCTGGATATATCTAAGATTAGGAAATATATTTTAGCGAAGGAACACAATGCATTTTTATTTATCATATTTACCACTATTATTAGATGTATTTGGTTAGCATGTTGTTTTTTACCACTCAGCGTGACTGGTAGATTAATAGTGTGTATGTGTGTGTATGGGATGAGTGAAGGGCAAGTGGATGTCACTTAAAACAACACTGAGGTCAGGTACTTATCCTTATGCTGCTAGTACTAATCTCTTTATCTCTCTCACACACACACATACACACCCATAGAGGCTGAACTTGTAACCTCACAGAGGGATCAACAAAGGCATTCATCTAAACAAAGTTAGGGATTATGCAATCAATCCTTTTTCACACCACAAATTGAAGAGTCTGATACTTTAACAAAACAAACTCTTTGCACTGTTGGTAGAGAACCAGAGCAGGGCTGCTGTAGAATAAATTTCCCAATAAATAACGCTAATAATACACTTTGAGGTAAGAGGTCGCCCTGTGAACACTCTCCCTTGGGTGCCGTCTTCTCATGCTGAAGCAGCCTTATGTAACAACTGTCAGATCCAGATCAATAAGGCTCTATGAAATACCAGTGCAACCAGTCACCCCAGATAACCCCAACATGGCTACTGTAGTCAGAGCCAGTGATTGAATTCTCTGCAGAAATACAATACTATAAAGTCAGCAGAAAGGGCCACAGCGCATCACGCAGGCCATCATCAATAGGCTAACGGATGCGAGGAAACCCACCTCAGCTGGTCCGCCTCAGAGGAAGTCTTGACAGCTGATTTAGTGGAGTGAGTCCAGGGCAAAGCCAGTCATGATCAGGACTGTTAGACTAATAAAGTGGTGCTCATAAAAGTTAAACCTGGTGTAACTGCGGATCCTCTAAGGCAGTCATTTGTTTTTTCCACTTTTTCCCAAGTTTCAAGTTTTTCTCCTCTGGGTCAGTAATTATAGAGGCTGCTGTGAGTGTTCAGCATTTAGTGTTCAGATTTAGGAGTCTCATTTATCTGCTCAGCTTGAAGAGCCATTTACAGAAGTGGTCAGCCTAAGACTTAACTGTCAAAAGATAATGAGATGGATGACATGCATGGCAGGATTTTGTAAGGAAGGGTTTGTGCTCTAGAGGCGCAATATAAACTTACTGGACTGGCTACTTCTGTGCTATTTTACAATTTGAGCTGAATCTGAAAATGATGCATGTCTGGCTTTGTGAGAAAGTATTTTTGTAGTTTTTCAAATGTGCCACATCAGTTCTCCCTTGTCAGAACTCACAGTCAAACGTCTGCTCATAACTGTCTGTGTGCTCAATAGCGCCCTATGTCTACAGCTATGACCAAATAAGACCTTTGACCTCTGCAAAGACCAGAGTGTTCATCATCAATGGAGACAGTGTAAGACTGAACACTGGGCCTTCAGCTTTAGCACCGCCACGTCCGACCGCCCGTGAATTATGAGCCATGTTTCACGGAGAGGCCGCTCGTCATCTCGAGTGTCATGAAAAGAAAGTCGACCTTTTATTCGAAGCTCTGTCAGACAAGAATCAACTCGAGGCAGTTTAGCTAGAGGCGTCTGACCAGATTTCCATATCTGTGTGTGTATGTGTAGCTCGTGTCTCATTAGATCTCACAGATGTATGATACATGACACACAAACTGCATTCAGACGCACAGAAGAAGGAACATTTCATGACCGTGCTTTTCAACATCTTGGCTCCCATTGAGTGGCCTCGGGGGGTCTGTGGAGAACTGAGGTCTGTCTGCCTGATTGTCTCCCATCCATAATGAATAACCTGCTAACAATTAGAGGCTGCTGCAGAGCACCCCTCTGCTGTCATGCCCCACAGCCACGGAGACACTCTCGCACCCACTCATTACATGCTAGCATATAACAGTCAATCAGAGAGTGGAGCCCTGCTTTGCTTCGCGTGTAGGATGGCTCCTTCCCGGACGGCCTCCGGCACAGCCCGCCCCGCTGCTGCTGACGAATTAGACCATCGAAATGCGATCGTATCTGACAAAAGTCACTCGTGGCTTTGCGTGAATTTCACCTTGTGCTCTCTGCAGTAGAAACAGATCCTCATTCATTATTATTTTTAAACTTTGCACTGATTATCCTGAGAGGGGTGATACAGGCATTTTGTCTTTGGTGGCACCTTCATCTTTTGTGGGGGAAGATGTGTTTGCTTCTTTCGTTTTGGCTACTTTTTTTGCCGTAGTTCTCAGAGATCATTGGACAAGTAAACAGCACAGCACCTCTGACACTGCAACAAACCATCACAATACGCTGTCATTTTGATAGCAAGGAGAGCTGTCAGGCAACAGAGTAGGAGTTAAATATAACACTGCAGGTCTCAGTAGAATAGATTAAGTAAGGCTAGTGGCTGATTTGGTAATCGCTCTATAGTGTTTTACACAACTAACAGCTGTGAAAACCAGCGAGCGCAGCTTTTGATAGAGCTTATATAATGCAACAGAGTGTGTGCTGTGTGGGAGTTTTAGATGTAACCTGCAAAGTTACCCCACAAACGTAAACAAACTTTGATCATGGAGCAGGGGAAGAGTGAATGCCGAGGGAAGAGGGCAGAGGATCTGGAGCTGCGAGCCGTGCGTGTGCTTTTTTCGGCGCTGTGCTGACTGACCTGCGCGCACACAAACACACACTCACACACGTGTGAGCAAGCGTCCGTGGGAGTGAGCGTTTTCTGCATCAAAAGCTGACGAGCCCGAGCTTGTGTTCTGTGAAGCATCTTTGGAATTTGGCTTCCCTGTCCCTCTCTCCTCCGTCTCAGCTCCAGCGCTGACCCGAGTGTCTCTGAGGGGTTTGAAATGTCCTCTCTTCACGCTCAGGCATTTCATTGAAAGCTTTGTTTTCCCCACAGGAGACCTGATTACAATGTTTCAGAAGAGAGTGCCCTTGAAAACCCTCCTCTTGAAGGCTGCATGTTTTGTTTTCTTTGTGATTGTAGCAAAGTGGTGGTTGTATGGTTTTCTAGATGAGTTAGGATATCATCCTGAGAAGACTCAAGCCAAAACCTTCACTTTAAGGCTCACTGAAAGCCTTTAGAGGAGACTCACACCTCTGAGCAACCTGTCACTTCTCAGAGGTTTATTGCAACTAAAGAAAATTGAATATTAGCATATTTCAGACAGAACAAAATGAGAAATATTTAATATTAATACCTTTGTCAGTTTGGAAATTACAGTATTCAGTATCACTGTTTCCCAATTTCAACATGTACCATAAAGTCCCACACCGTGATTATACTGATGCTCAGGCACATTCAGCAGCCTGACACTGTGCTGACAAGATACACTCAATAAATCTGTGAAAGAATTGAATTCATGCACCAATTTCACTTGCAGTCCCAGTTCAGACCTTTGCACAGAAACATGGGTTCATACCCAGCTACAGTTTATATCCCAGCAAATGCAAGTACAGGTGTATAAGAAGGATTGAGTTTCATCTGTTCCTCTGTACCTGCAGCATGTTGATTCGCTGCTGTGTGATCAAACATTTTTATGTTTTTAATAAAACATAGCAGCTTTTGAAAGAGGCTCATCACTGCTTTGAAAGAAGCATAAATCAAGAACAGAGCAGTTTTCAATTAGTCTGTAACTGTTCAAGGCTGGTAAGAAGCACTGCTTTGATCCATGTGTGTGTGTGTGTGTGTGTGTGATTTAAGGATGTGTGATGCGTTTCAGGGCCCCTTGGCTAGTCGGCGCTGGGCTGTAAATCTTGCTGTGTCTCCTAGTTTACTCGGGCCCATAAACTAGAAGGCAATTATGGAAAACAACTGGATGCAAGATTTCTTCAGTCCTGCAAGATTTGTGGTTGCAGCCTAAGAGATTTTTTTTTACCCTCCTATCTACCCAAAAGGAATTGCTTTGCCTCACCCGCTCTTACCCCAACCCCAGCTTCCCGTCAAGCATCGATTGGCCTCTCATGTCTTTGGCAGATACAAGACACAAACTGAGTAAAATACCTGGACATAAAAATACTGTGTCAGACCTTGGCCAGTGGCCATTATGTTTGACACACTCATAATTTATTCATATGGTGTCAAACACGTACACGCATACACACTCAGCATGACTTGCGGTGACTCATATCCATCATGTCTTACTGCGACCCAGGACACAGTAAGACAGTAAGACTTCCTGGTCAGACAGCACCAGAGCTGATTCACTTGATCAAAGAGCATCACATTATAGTTGATTATATTCATCATCATTGATTATAAGGTTACTTTCCTCAGCCTGAGTTCAGCCTGTATTATCAGCCTGTATTATATTGGCTTATTAGGAGCCGGATGCTTTAGTGGAAAGTTTTACATTGGGGGAAATAGTACCTCATGAATACAAACATGAGCAGCTTGGGCTGCTTTGATCTCGGCCTGGCTGAGAGCCCTGAGTGGAGTGGGCTGGAGCTGCCATTGCACAGCTCTCTCTGCCTATTTTAACCATTTGCATAATTGTTATAACTGTCGAGGCCAGCAGTGCAAAGCACTTGATAAATGTGGATTGTATTAGAAGCATGAGGAGATGCCAGAGTGTCACTGCAGGTGTCTGTTCTCATACGTAGGATATTCAAATGTGACCGTGAGAGAGAGAAATCGCTTTAAAGTAGCGTGTGTGTGTCATGAGTGTGTACTGACAGCCAGGTGGCAGGACGGCCCAGTCATTAGTTGGGATGAGCCCAGGTTTGATACCCCATGCAACCATGCACCTGCCAAAGCATTCGTGAGCAACCAACTGTTTTTTGTTGGTGTTGTTGTTTTGCATGTTTCTGCCTACAATTCATGCACACAATGTACATTTTATGACACTTTCCAGACCATTTATTACCTCAAACTTGCTTGGGATAGGTAATCAATCCATCCCAGTGACAGGAGGTACCAGCAAGAACAGGTTTGAAAACTCATCTTGTTGGTCGACTTAAAAACATTCAAACAGCATTCTTTCTTATGCATGGAGTGATCAGATACTCATAATCTTTTACACTATTCATGGTCACTTATTGGCAGTCTTTCAGGCTGACTCATGTTACAACATACCTCTGCAGTGAAGTGGTTTTTGACAGCCGTATCTCAAATATCAGATGTCTGATGTCCTTGAATGCGCGAAAGAGGAAAATGCATTACCGCCAACAATAACATACCTTTGACACTGAAATGCTCTCTGTGATGGGTTACCTATCTGAAGTCACTTTAAGCCTCTCCAAGGATGTGAAATTAATCTGAAGGTTTGTGGCATGGTGTTGGTGTTTCAAAATTGGTAGTTAATGGGCTAAAACTAGCAAAACATCTGCTATGGCCCTTTTAAATTCTGCCTGTTCCATGGCAGCCATATAAACCGGCTGCGAACAAAAGGAGAATTTGCCTCCCTCGGGTCCTATTTATAGTCGGAAAGATTGCAGCGAGTTTGTGTGTTTTATAGTCTCAAAAATGTTTTATGGCTACTGGGGGTGTTTATGCACGGGAAGAGAGAGGGTCAAAGGGGTGAAATCAATAGTGATCCTTAATGAGGCTGTCTGAAAAGAAGGAAGTGAAGGGGACATGTGGGTGATTTGAGAAATGATGGCAGTGGGGAGGTTGTCTGTAAAGAGCTGTGTAGATCTGAGGAGGCTCGAAGTCAAGTTGACAAAACAATAGTTCCTCTTAGGTAGGTGTTGGTTAACTTGGCAACTGGTTTAGTTTAGTCAGAGCTGAGAGAAAATGTTAATCTTTGTATTGGCTCCACAAAATGTTGCCTGCTGTCACTGACAGGAAATCTAATATAACACAAACAGCCATCATCAACAGCCGTTGAAAATGTATTCAGGCCACTGAGAGCACACTGTGTGATTGGTATATTGGTTACACATGATTTTCATGAGAGACAGGAAATTTGCAAACAAAATAAGCTGCCACAGCACTTGATTAAATTGCCAGTTCTGTGTATTGTTTACCAAAGCTCTTCTGTCTTTTTTTTTTTAAAGGAAGCCCTGCTGCAGTAACTTAGTTGGATCAGAGTTATATAACAGGCTTGTAATGTGACATATGCTGCCCTACCTCAGAAAGAAAACATATCCTGCACAGAGTACATGTTTCACGTGATCCTCTAGTATTTGGGACAAGCTAACGTGAGATTCTGAGAGGAAAAACTGATACTGCAGCAACTGCATCGCAAAATACACATTTTCTAATTGGTTTGGGATTTATTCTCTCTGTAAAGGCATTTACACTTCACCCATACCAGGGTTTGCATAGGGGTCAGCTTGTGTGTGTGTGTGTCTGTGTGTGTGTGTGTGTGTTTATTTTGTAGTGAGGTGCTGTGCTGTGCTGTGATGTTGTGGGAGGCTGAGTTATTGTAGCTGTGCTCTGAGACAGCTGTCTGTACAGAGGAACACAGCTGATGAAACGTCTGTCAGCTCACACATCCCTCCAGAGATCAACATCCAGTCAGGGTAGTAAGGGGCCAAGAGGTGGAGTTTATTTCAGTATTGGTGGAAAGACATTTTTTTTTTTTTCATCATTTTCTGACATTTTCTTTTCAGCAACTAATCAGTCATCACCAGTGTAATCAATAAAGCTCAGAGTGAGCTGGTACCTGGCGTTTCAAATGTTAAATGCTCATGTTCCCCTGTTTACATGTTTAAAGGTGCTATGTGTTAGTTTTAGCTGTCCCTACGTAGTCAACATTTGCATTAACAGCTGTTTCCTCAAAGGTCAATGTTAACTCTTGTTTTGCTTCTATTTCACTTCTTTTCTACTGAAGTTAGCATGCTAACACGCTAGCCCTGGCTCATCACTTTTGCAAAAGCAACTCACTACAACATTTAGAGTACACATGCTCCTAACCACTTGTATTGCAAATACAACAATGAGAAAATGTACAAATAGCCCCTTCAGCATAAAGCCTGTGATGATATGTTTCTGTCAAACACATGGTCATCTTGGTCATGGGCGACATGACGTTGCTATGAGCACTCAACTAATTTTGCACTTACCCTCTTTTCTACAGAGCACCTCACCCCCCCACAGAGTTCTGTAACCAATGGCAACCTCAGTCCAGACTCTTCCTCTGACCCGTGGCCCCTGACAAAAACTTCCGGAACCCTTTTCCAGCCCCGCCCCTCTCCTCCCGCTGCGGCATGGGAAGTGTAGGTAGTTTGGTGGAGAGGCCAGATGTATCTCCGACTAAAGGAAGCCGTGCGGTCCCCCAGGTGAGACCCAAACAAACCAACGGCCTCCTGAAGAAAGGCTTCACCCAGAGAGAGCTGCTCAATTACCTCAACATCACCAGGTGGGTACTGCAGACACTTTTGCAGAACATTTCACATTTCACAGGTAAAGCAGTTTGAAAGGTAATATAAAATGTGACAGGACTTGACCTGGGTTGACATGCTGTGCTTCCAAACAGAAAAGAGCCTAAAGCAAATCCAGGCAGTGACGGCAAGAAGGATATTATCTCTGGCCTCAGCCGTGAGGAGGACAACGTATACGCCAAGGTCTACCATAAAGACGGCACCGAAGTGGATTTGACAAAGAACTCGCTGCCAAGTGGGGGCAAGTACGAAAAGGTGAATATTGATGTTTAAAACAATACAAAAAGGTCAATTCAATAAATCGTATTTTTGGATCATTTAATGCATTAAATTCAATCAATCAGTATCAAAGAAACAACATTTTTGACATGAGATCATTAAACCTGTGTCAATGAAATAGGTTCTGATTTGGGTTAGGAAACTTTTCTGTCTTATTTTCAGCAGTAACGTCTGTTACCATAAAATTACAATAGATTCCTTCAATAATTTAAGAATCGTGGAAATCTTAAAAAAGTATTACATCTTAAAGGGACCTCAAGTAAAAAGCATATGAATGGCTCCTTTAAAGCAGGACTGTCTGATTCAGTGATTCAGGCTCAGATGCAGATGAATGACTTCCCATTGTGTTCTTTTTATAAATGATATATAGCCGGTGACTGGCTGCCGGGGCTGTGTTAAATTGATCAGTATCACATTTATACATCTCTGGCAGCGCGATAAAACACCCCCATAGCCTGTAACCTGCATAAATCAACTTTAAGTCTCTTGCAGCTCACCAGCACAGATTGAGAATCTGTCACTTGCTGTGTTCTGAATTTACTGCTGCAATCAAATCTCACCTTTTTTGGGTGGGGGATGGGTTGGTTGGTTGAATTGATCAACACTAAGAACATAGAGGGTGGAGCAGTATTGATTTAATGGAAACGTTGTGATTTATGTTACATAGCTCAGCCTCCTCTGCTGTGAGTAAGATCTTTCTCATCCCCTCTCCACCACTTTCTACCACGGTTCTCGCCTCTCCTTCTCTAGGCTCGTTTTAGGTCATCGGCCTTCAAGCCCGTCACCCCCAAAAACTTCAGCTCCATGCAAAACCTCTATCCGTCTTCCAAGTCAGAGGATGTGGACCACGGCCTCTCCAATGGGTTGCACAGAGCTTATGCCCACGTCCCTAAAGCTGTCTCCACCTCCTCCTCCTCTTCCTCACCATCCCGTCACGGAGGACCGACATCCAGTGGTAACAAGGTATCTTAACATATGATCATAACTTAAGTCCATGCCCAGTTATTACCACAGTTACCTAGAATTTTAGATTCAACTTGAAAGTGATAGAAAGTTGAGCAATGGGCCAGGGAGGAGTTTTTTACACAACAATTTAACTACTCCTAATTCCTCATTTCATTCAGCCAATTTTCGTCACTGAAATTAATCTTTTCCCTACCTATTAATGTTAAAGTGATGAATAACTGCGTAAATATGACCGTGTAGGCCCTCTCCTCGGTGCGTGGGATGAGCCAGGAGGATGATAACCTGTCAGACTCGGGCCATAACTCCATGAGCAGCCTGCCGCCATACCGGCCTCCCTTCCGCCCACACCTGGCTCACATCAGGTCTGCCGCAGCATTATTGTCTTAGCTCTACTTTATATTCAAATGGAGTGTTGCTATAATTGATTTTTTATACTTAATGACCACATGGGGAGTGATATTAGAAGAGATTTTAATGACTCTTGTGGTGTCTGTTTTTTACTTTAGTGCATCTATGGGCCACATCAACACCATTGGGTCCCTGGACCGCACTTCCCTGGGTCCGAAGGCTGTAGGGTCAGAGGGCGTGGCTATAGGGGAGATGGCGTGTCGGAGCATGGCAACCCTGACCCGTCTGGCACCATATGGAGGGGAGGCTCCGCCTCCTTATGAATGGACACTCTCCCTGTCTGTGGAGGAAGTGGTGAGCACTGGGCAGATGGATGGATAGATCGGAGGATGAGCAGGTCAGTATGATTTACAGATTGCTAAGTCATTCATTCTGCTGTCCTCTCCAGGTGCGGGATCTGGAGGAGCGCCTGGTGGAGAAAGAACACGAGCTGAAACAGATGAAAAGAAACCTGGATGAGAGCGAGGGCGCCATCGCTCAGGTGAATCTCTTTGTATTAGTCTGTTCCTTGCCATCAGTCTATACATCCATCTGCCTCCCTTTTGAAGTCTGACCCCCATCTGCTCGCCTCATGCAGGTGTTTGAAGGGAAACAGCGTCTGTGGGAGAAGGAGGTGGAGGAGTTGAAGCGCCTGTATGCCGCCAAGCTGCGGCAGGTTTCCCAGCATGCCCAGCGTTCCCAGCGCAGCCTGCAGTTGCAGCTGTTCAAGGCCCAGCAAGAGAGGAACCGGCTGCAAGAGGAGCTCGACAGCCTGAAACAGGAAAGGAGTCAGGAGACTGGAGCCATAGTGAAGCGAACCAGCCCGACCCTGGAGGAGACGCAGTGGGAGGTAAGGCCTTGGAAGAATAGAGGAGGGACAGTTTATGGCAGGTAGACCCACTTTGTGGAAGTAATTACAGGGAACAGACAAGATAACTGAATTCCTTCCTTGTTTGTCCTGTTAAAATGATCACAACAGGGTCTGTAAAGTCAGTAAAATTTTATGTTTCTCCTGCCTCTATCCCTTCTTTTCCTATTACTCTATCTCTCAGGTTTGCCAGAAGTCAGGGGAGATTTCCTTGCTGAAGCAGCAGCTCAGAGACTCCCAGGCAGAGGTGACCCAGAAGCTGAGTGAGATCTTCCAGCTGAAGACGCAGCTCAGGGAGACACGTACGGAGCTGCGCAGCAAGGAGGGCCAGATAGATTCGCTTAAGCTCCTCCTGCAGGCATCACAGCATCGCAGATGTCCCTCTCAGAATGCACATGAAGATGGAAAAGGCGCTGAAGAATGTACTCCAGCTGGGGCAACAGGTAGTTTTATGTGTCCGTCTCTTAGATGTGTGCACAAATCTGACACTGACAGTGTCCGGACTGCGTGCATTCATGGTTTAAAAGTACACTAAGGCACCAAGGCAGAGTTTAGGTTTGTTGACACACCACTTCACCAAAAGCCAGTCTCAGATGACCTTAAATAAAGCTAACAAGATCTAACTGATCAACAGTAACACAGTTCTCGGAAATCTTGCAAAATCATAATAAGTATTTCAAACCTACTTAAGCCTGCACAAGCCAAGGTGACATGTGTGGAAAATGGGGAAAAAAAGGAAAAGAAGCAAGATATTTATATGCCACAGATGTCTGTTTAATATTAAACTAAGTGAGGCATCTTAACTGGGTTTCTTATCAACACAGCAGCTTGTCTGGGCTTTTTTGAGTTTCGATGCTGACATGCTTGGAACCAAAATCAGGTTATTTGAGTAACCAGGTCAGGAACAGAGTTCTGTGTGTGTGTGTGTGTGTGTGTGTGTGTGTGTGTGTGTATTTTAAAAGCAGCCAAAGTCTTTCATTATATTTCCCCCACGGCACTACTGGACTGTAGTTGAAGCCATGTGAACCTCTGTGTTACAGGAGGGTGCGGGGGCCCTACAGAGGAGCGTCTGCGCGCAGAGCTCCTGCTGGAGAGACGCCAGAGCGAGGCCCAGGCCATGGCTTTCGAGGAGGAGAGGCACACATGGCAGACAGAAAAGGACAAGGTCATCCGTTACCAGAAGGAGCTGCAGGCCAGCTACTTAGATATGTACCACCGCAATGAAGCTCTGGAGAGGGAACTGCACCAGCTGAGGGCAGGCAGAGAGCGAGGAGCTGGAGGAGGAGCGGGAGGAGGAGGAGGAGGGAGCAGAAATGGGACATTGGAAAGAGAAGTGCCAGAGCTGAGGAGTGAGAGAGCAGGGGAAAAACAAGAGGATAGACCTTCCTCTGGTTTGCCGTGGATAGAGAGGATTGAATCATCTGAAATTTGAATGTGAAAGACTTGTTTGCAATGCAAAATCTTTTTTTTCCCTGAAGTAGGGCAGCTATGGAAGACCATGTCTGCCAGGAAAAGAAAAAAAAGACTTATGAGATAAGTAAAATCAAGGCACAATTTCAAGATACTTTATGAAAAATTAATCTTGTGATATTAAGATACTAATCATTGGAAATTATGGGAAAATTATGGAACATTGCAAGTAAAAAGTTTTATTTCCAGAGACAAAGTATGAAATGCAAAAATGTTTTTAAACTTACTAAGTCAAAATAATGACATAATAGGTCGAAATTCTGACCTATTATGTCTAACTGAGATAATAAGTCAATATTTTGAGATAATAAGTCAGAATTATGTTATGAGTTAAACATGCAATTCAAACTAAGTCAAATTTCATAAATAGCATTTTGACATATTATCTAAATATTTTGACTCATTATTATGAGTATTTTGGTTTTTATCACGTATAACATTTCATTTATTTTTCTTCTTTTCTTGGTGAAATTGGGCCTCCATAGTTCCCACCACTCTCTGCCCATGCACCCTTGTTGATTGTCTAATGCCCTTATCCTGCAAAGACTGGACCCATAAGCTCATATAGATACATAGTAACGCCGAGGGTAGCTGCACAGAAATACTGTGTCTGTGCCTCGTCTATCCCTGGCAGAAGAGTTATGTCAGTCTTGTATAAAATACAGCCAAGCTCCAGCCAATCACCTAGACTGTCCTGCATAAGACTATCCAATTAAAAACCTGTAAATGAACAAACTGATATGCTGATTGTGACTGTTTTGTGTTCATTTGGTAGTTACTTTTTGGTTTGGACCGCTGTACAGTCTTCACAGTAAACAAAGGATTCAAAGGGATTTAGCGTGGCCCGGTAACATCTCAGCACCTGTGTGTGCAGACAGTTCTGTGGATTCAGAGTTCACCCGGGCTCTGGGAGGAAAGCTGCATCTCTGGGTTAAGTATCGAGGATTAAAGCTACCTGGTGCCAAGGTACTAATGCTAATTCTTTGCCATCAAGAAAACTATTAACCCTTACGGAAGAACCCGAAGAAATGTTGGACTTATTTTTCTCATTCAGTTTCCTTTCAGAGGATACCAATATATTTTGTACATAACTGTAATTTTTCATTTGATTGGCCTTCTGTCATTGTATTCCAAGCACACTGTTGTCTTAAATGGGCATACTTTCCATATCTTTTGATTGCAGTGAAAACGATCAATAGATGCAGATGATGAATATTGCTGCCCTGCTTATTGGTGCGATTTGTTACACATGCCCAGCCAATAACATCAAATGCATGAAGTAGGTGGAGTTGTTTATTATTAATATATAAACATTCAAAAGCCAGCTCTCAATCGACCTTTTGACATACTGTGACTCTTGTCTGTTTACTGGAATTAAAACTGTACAGTATAAATATATGTTTGTTTTGGATTCATAATAAACATTTATGAAGTGGTGTAACAGCAGTTGAGTTGGTTTTTGCCTCAGTGGCATATCTGAAGCAGAAAGCTTTATAATAGGTTTCTGTGTCTACTGTAGTCTTGGATTTAACTGCTCAAAATCACTTGTCAAAATGTTAAGAGGTGTAAGTGATGGCATTCACCCGTGGGCTCAGACGCCTGCCTGCTCTGAAGGGGCTTAAAATCTCCACAGAGCGTGCCAATAAAACCCAAGGACAGGAGCTTTATGACAGAATGAACAACAGAACAGCAGAGGCTTTAGGGACTAATGTGGCTTTTAGAGGTTTAGCCTTGGATCCTTATCTCTGCCTGTCCCTGAGGCCCTCCCCGCTCTACCCCAGCCAGCCCTTAACATATCATCTCCTGCAGAACAGACAGCGGCAGAGAGGTGGAGGGTCAGCTAAGGTGGGAACATAGGAGGATCCCTGTTTGCTTAAGAAAATAAGCACTTCTATGGAAACCATCAGATGTACAAACCAGAGCAGAGAGCCAAAGATATCTTGGCAGGAATTGAGATTTAACACTTGACTTTTTTTTTTCCTTTTTTTTATCTAAATGTGTTATGGGTTTGCACAAGTGAGAGCATTTATATAAAATAGTGTGAAAAGTGAGAAACAGCACATGAAGTCCATATAAGACAGGTTTATGTTTTTTTTTAGGGTCTGGAAATCTGAATAGTTATGAGCTGTAGTTGACTCATAAGGCCCTTACCTTGGCATTTAAAACATTATATAAACTGGGGCTTAATATAACTGCACAGCTCAGGAGAGGTTGAGTGATTTACTGAAGTGGGATGAGAAAAGATTCTTACCTCACATGTTATCATTCTGTAGGAGGATTGAAGCGCTGAATGCCATCAGCAAGAATGCTGTTTATCTGATGAAGTGACATGATTAAGTATTAGTGAATAATTTATGAACAACCACGTGAAACTCATTCAAATTAAAACCTCAAACTCAAGATGTAATAGACATCAAGGCTATTCTGTTAAAAGTATGGATAATGTAGCACTAGTGCCACCAAGTGGTGATGACAGGAAAGCTGAGCAGTTGGAGACAGTGAGTGATCATGGTAGGAGCAGTCCACCACCAAATGCCAGCACAAGCCTCTAAAAACTGACTCTGAGTATAAATTTTTATTTTAATTTCAGATGCAAGTATATGAAACATGTTAGAGGATAAATATTTACAATAAAGGTTGCATAACACACAGAAGCAGGAAATGCAGACATTCAACAAAATTAATACAACAGAAGTACGGAGCTTGCTAGCAGTCTATCTGAAGGAACACTCAAGAGAAGCAATGAATGATTGTCAACCAAAGAAAAAGAAAATCAAGAAGGAAATTCAGTGAAATAACACACAAAAATGTGCTTTAACCCATTGTAAATGAAACCAAAATAAATGTTCATCTTAAAACTCTTGACTTAAAACTGAGTGTAATGTTGCATTGTCAGTGTGAGCTATGCTGGTGCAGTGCTTGCTGAACAAAATTAGCCTCACCAGAGTGTGAGGTGACATCACCATTTTCAAGAGGACACTGGGAACTTGCACTATTAGTAATAATCATCTAAACATACTGTATTGTACATCCATACGCCTTGGACCTCGTGACACGCTTTCCCCAAGTGTAATGCTTACACGTCACCAGTTGAATAATATATACAAGCTCCAGTAACACCCAAACTATCAGCCTCAGTGGTAATGAAATATGTGTAATCTTCATTTATGACTCCTTATATAAATGTACAACTTTTAATACTAAACTGCAAGGTGTGGTATGAACTGTTACAATGAACCCTGAGGAAATGTATGGATTTGTAATGTTTCTGTTTTCACTCCATCTCAAATAAAAGCCAAACCTATGCGGTGGAGGCATTTTTTAAGTATATATTAAACAACAGCCACAATGATCAGAAGACTCCCCCCACCCACGACGAGTAAAGCTGAATCACAAGCCTAACAGTCACTGCAAGTCAGACCATACGGCTACCATCACACCACTTTACATCTCCAAATCACATGGCGTGCAAGCTTAGGAAACACAATGCAGGGGCAGAGTGAGGCGATGGCACAACCGTGATGTGAACTGTCGAGTCATTAAGTTCTGAAAGTTACGCAGTAGTGTTGATTATGCATGTTGCTCTTCAGTTTAATTTACTATTTTACATGAGCCATTCTGGCGCTTGCAATGAAAAATAGAAACGAAGCACATTTCACAGTAGTATATATTTTTAGTTTCCTTTTTGTCGATGTTTGTTAAATACATACATAGAACAAGACAAATGGCTTCTATAATGAGGAAAATCTTGCTGGTGCAGTCAGTCACAAAAAAAAGCTGTTCCACCATCGATGAGTTAGTTAATTGTTCTACTGATCAAACGGATACATCAGCCAACAGTGACTTTCAAGCTACGTGAGGCCTTTATTACATTATGGAGGACTAATGGGTCACAATCAAGAGTTCGATTCAGAGACAGACCTCCACAGATCCCCTCACCAGCAAATAATAAACCTACTACACAGTTTGTTACTGTGGTTTTTCTTGTGTATAATAGAAGTTTATTACCATCCTGAAGTCGAAAACTGCCTATCTATGCCATTTTCCCACACTCACCCATCCATAATTATTTAACTGCTTCTGTCAAAAAAAAAAGGAAAAAGAAGCAGTCATCCAACTCAAGCAGTCGATAAAACCGAGAAAACAAACACTATAAAGTATTACATACTTTAAAAAGATAAGCCTATAACTCTGCAGGCATTTGCAAATGAGTTTTAATGAATGATCCTTTTTCAGAGGTGCTTCTTCGTGAAGATGTTCTCATTACTGACAGACTCTTCACTCTCACTCTACTACAGGTTGTAGTTGGGACCATCTCCGCTGGACTCTGTGTATTACGCAAAGTTGGAGGGTCCGTGGTGGGTTTTACGGGATGGCCAAGGCTGTCCAGAGGAGCACTGGGATAAAACCTTAATGCTTACAATAACAGGCCAAGAGGCCAGGGACAGAGGAAAAGGGCCAGAGCGAAATGGTCCTGGAAATGCAAAGAGCTCCAGGGAACTTCATCCTTACTCATGAGGAGAGTGTGCGGTATCAAAAGTAGATCTGCTTGGCATGTGACGGATTCTGCTCCATGGGGCAGTACGGGCATTTCAACCTGGGGATGAGGAGATCAGGAACAGGATGTTATAATGTACAGTTGACCTCACTGCTGGTCATTTCCTAGAGCGTGCTATTGTAGTTTTAGGTCATTTTGCCAAGTCTTCCTTGCTGGTGGAGTTTTAAAAAAAGACTGTGGCATCCATATTCTGGGGGTTAACTTTTTTCCCAGGGTGACCATGGTTTGTAACTGTCTTTTTGGTTTCATTTCCCAACATAACAGTTCCCAGATGGAACATGGGCCCAGAAGCAAACTCTCAAATCTTGGATATTATTGCTTCCTTAATTTAAATTAAGGAAGCAATAATATGGGAGTTGAAAGTTTTAAACCTCTGCTATAGAAGTGTGTACAAAGCTGGCTGCATTTTTGACTTACTTTCCAGCGTTAGTCAGTTTGTTGAGGGCATCTCTGGAGATGACGTGGCCGCAGATGAGCTTCATAGGAGGGTTGCTCTCTGAGGTCTGCTGCCGGAGAATCGGGCAGGCGAACACAGAGTGGTACCAGCACTTCTTCCCCAGGTCAATTTCGATCTAAATGAACAGACAGGGTGTGAATTGAGTGAACGCTGAGAAAGACCAAAAAGTGATACCTTGTTGAAAAACAAGATGAGACTCACAGGCAGCTCATCTTTGTGTGTCCAGACTCCGCTGCACTGTCTCTGCTCTATCACCTGCTTGATGTTCATCAGCACTGGCAAGGCCATACAGCCTGATGCAAAACTGGAGACACACAAACAGTATTGATAAACCTTGACTGCGGCTGAAATGAAAGCACACAGGCTTAAAAAACGTGAACAGCAATGGGGATGGGGTCTTGTGTGTGGTTTGTGGTTTTCTAACCTAACACTTAGTGGAGACTCTACAGAGAGGCCCAGTAAAGCACAGGCATCTCTGGTGAAGATGTTACAGATCTCTGCCCACTGATTTGTCTCCAGCAGACTGCGGTACGGAGAGTTCTCAATGCCATGACGCAGATACACCAGACTGCCCATCAGGATCTGGATATCTGAAAGGACAAGGGACACTTTGAAGTTAGAGAGTAAGAGTCTCCTCTTAAAAGAGTCAGTTTAAGAAAAACAGTTAAACAAAAGCACACAAGGTAAGCATCTCTGTATATCTGTGTTGGGAGTTTCACAATGATTATGCCTCTGTATCGTGCGTACCTCTCTGGTGCTGAGAGGCGAAGGGCTGAAAGTGCCTGGCGTACTGCAGGGCCTCCATCTGGTTGCTGATTCCTCCACTGAGCAGACTGATGAAATACAAGCGGTGCAACTTGAACTCTAAACTGCTGTTCAGGTCCAGAAGGCGCTGCCGATTCGTCACCGCCCACCTAAGAAGGAACAGACATGAGCAAGTACAGTGAACTTTAACATCTACACTCTTGTAATGCTGAATACTCTTAAGTTAGTTGTTTATCATTATCATCATGGGTTCAAAATAATAATATCCATGACATAACCAAAGTGCCACAAACCTCAATCGAAATTCCTCAACTGTACTAAAATTATTTATTAAAGGTATCACATATGTAGAACCAACTCAGAGAGAAGTAGCATTTTATTTTTGCAACTATTTACTTTTTTATACTTATATACTTTTTTATTGTATGAAGTAGCGCAATTTAACTTAAAAACAGCTCTAACATCCAATTCTAACCAGTGTTACATGTGTTTACCATTCAAATCAATGTATTTTCTATACAAAGCCAATGAAGGAGTAAAAACCAAACAAACATACTCTAGTGCTGGCCGGAGATCCTGCATCCTTAGAGCTTCAAGGATCCTGTTCAGCTCCAGGAAAGGCTGTTTCATACTCATATCTATAACTACACCAGACTCCTAGAAGATGGATAGGGAACTTCAGTCACGCAGCTTTTCAGGCAAGTTAACACCGAGCACATTAGATTGAAGGTTTCACAGTCATTTACCTGACACAGATCCTCTGCTACACTGAGCATCCCTTGTCTGTACAGGTGCTCCACAATGGTCTCACTCAGGTATTTCTGTCTCTCTGGAGTGTCCCAAACTGTCTCTGCCACCACAGCGCTGATTTCTGCATCAAAATTCTGCAGAGAAGCACATCAGAGATGATGTTTGTGTACCGGATGTATTAGAGTTTAAATGTTAAATAAAGTTGCTGCCTGTCCTTACTCTGTCAATGGCTTTGCCCACTTTCGACACGCTGCCGTGGATGTCCTTATGTCTTGAGGCTAGCATCTGCACTGTTTCTTTGATGTTCTTACAACACTGGGCCATAGTCTGAGATAAGACTGATAAGTCTGCATCTTGTACTCCTGCAAGAGAGAGAGGGAAAAAGTTTTCACTTTGCATGGCTACAATATGTGGCTGATGAGTTATGATGGACAAAGCACCATCCATTTTAATTCATGATGCAAGAAACATATTTAAACTACCACAAAAACAGGACTTATGTCACCTTGTGTGTATCAGTTTTTCTTACCAAAGGCAACTAGCTGTCCTCGTATCTCACAAACACTGCGCAGGAGCTCGTCTAGCCTCTCCTCAGACTGGTGGCCGTACATTACAAAGCGATGGAGCACCTTCTCCAGCTCCCGCTCCACACATGCACACTGTTCCATAATTAAGACTGGAACACTCACACACACACAACACTGACACCTAGATTTAAGAGAAAAATAGAGAGGAGGAAAATAGGTTGTCAAGATGGCCTGATGCTGGATTTCTATTATTGTTCAATATTTGAGTTTGAGAAGAATACACCCAGTGATGTTCATAATGCTGGTGGCTGTATTTTATTTTCAGTAAACATTAATCTGCCAATTATTTCCTCAAAGAATTGCACATTCCTAAAGATGATGTCTTCCAATCACCTTTTATTACAAGCATTTTAAAACCCAAGGTTGTTGAAGACACAGAAAAGCAGCAAACCCTCACATATGAGCAATTGGGACTAGGTTATATATTATATTACCCATATATTTTTGCTTTGTGTTCTAGACCAAGATGTGTACTAAGCATGGCCCTGTACTGTTGAAAATAAACTTATCAGCGCTAAACACTGTTTCTAAACTATCTCAAACATATTTTTGGCATTTCTGAACAGTAATTTCCTCTAATCAGCCAGCAGACATATCAATACTGATCTATCTTCCAATCTGATGTTTTGCTCAGGCTCTAATTATTGATGTTATTGTTTTTTCTTTTCAGATATTTATAGTTTGCTGCAGTGTGTTCAACACAAAGGAAAATCAGACAAATTGGATTATTATTAAAACTAATGTGGGGTCCTACATTTTTTTCAGTGGCACAAACAACTGACATAATATTGACAACCACACGACTGTCACTGTTGCTACAAACGCTGAGGTTCAATGATGCACTGAAAAGACCTTTGCCAGCTGGTGGGCAGTCTTTTTTTTATCGAAATAAGAAAAAAAAACATACCTGCCTAGCACTGCCCTGATTAAAAGTTTGGCCTGGTGTGACTCTGCTAACAACTAGCAAGGCCTTAACATTATGGGATGCAGGCATACAGTGTACTCTGCGGCCTGGTGTTTACTAACGTCAGGCGCCACTAGTGTCTCAAACACAGAAAAGTTTTATTTAGTAATAAAATAACGAACAAAAATGTTGATCGGAGATTTTGTTTGAGCGACTGGTCTGCATTCTACTATTATTATTTTCTAAAAAATTCAAATCATTGTTGGGTACAGCTTTGCTGTTTCTCACCGCTTGTGAGCTGAACACAGAAAATGTCTACCTACCGTAACAGAGGTAACCAACATTAACGTCAGCTGCATTTGTGTTTCGCTAGCAAAATACCACAAGTCGTATTTTTGTTACTTACTAACAGTAATAAATATGAAGTGCCACAAACCGCTAACCATATATTTTGATGAGATGCGGTAATCTTTGAAAATTAAGCTGTCGCAGAGCTAACATAAACAAACGCTATCACAGTCTCTGGCTAGCCACAAAAGCTCGCCATTGCTAGCAGCTAGCTAGCTAGCTAGCTAAGGCTAGCCAGCTGCTCCTTGACAAGGCCCAAATAATTTCAGGAGAGAATGACAACCCGCTTATTTCGTGTTATTCCAACACTTCAAACACCTATCGTCGTTTAAATGAATTTAATGATATGTTTAAATAGACACCACTCACCTATCGTGCTAATTAGTTAGCAAACATTAGCGTTAGCCACTTGCCTGTTATAGCAACACTTAACCAGCAGTCGTAATGCGGAACTTCCTGTGTCGCATTGTTCTGCCTTAACTGGACATTTCACAATAAAAGTCATTTTCTCTGCGACATCTGAGGCTAGCAGTTCTCAGTGTACCGCATGATTTTCAGTTGATCCAGATTTATCTCCAACACAATGGAGTTTTGAAGCTGTCACAATTCATCCCTTGCAGGTTGGCACAGGATCAATAGGCATCAATATGTAAACACCATTTTAATGTGGTAACTTGTCACGGTAGAGCTATTTGTTGTTTGTTTGTCATATTTTGTTAGCCGATCTGAAGTCCTAATCTATAGCAACTAAAGTAACTAGTACGTACTGCAGTAAATATATGTAAAGGAGTAAAAATTCTTTCTGAAATGCAGTGGAACACAAGCATATATTGACATAAAAGAGAAATATTCACTCAAAGTACAAGTACCTCAAACTTGTTCAGCCCTGATGAGCAGAAAATTAAAATATAGCATATATAAGAAATGTGGCTTGTATATAGCTTGCCCATGCAGAGTTATTCACATCCTAAAAAAACAACTAGGTCAGTTCAAAAAAAGATAGATTTGAAATGTGATCTTATGTTTATATTCTCTCTGTTTGTCATAAATACTAGCACCTAAATAACCCATCATGAGACTGGATCCTTGTTGAGCCCCAGACAGAGCCCCAGCAGGAAAAGCAGCTGTGATGAATTTAAAAAAGTAAGTCATGTTTATTTATCTCCACAATCTAAAGAGTACAGTCTAGATCTGCTCTATATGAAAAGTGCCTTGAGATGACTTTTGTTGTGATTCAGCATTATATAAATAAAATTGAATTGAACTGAACTGAAATGAGGAGGTGCTATGCCAGACACCATTTGCTCAACATGTGGACACTGAACTGAACATCAGCCTCTCTGCCAAGCCCCTTGATTTAGAAGTTTCACACATTTCTTCACTTTTAGATGCCTTTGCAGCGTATTGGTGTGCTGCATTGCTAAGGGTGAGGGAGGGTGAGGTCTGGACTTGAGCAGGCTGGTGTGACTAATCTATCAGTGATGTAGACTAAAGCTCCCCATTGCTGAGGCGCTCATCATTCTTTCCCTCTGAGTCTTCCTCTAGTCTGCTGTGCTGCCATAACCACAGAGGTTCAAATTTATCAGCACTTCTGTACACTTAAGTTTGCACTCTCTCTCGACCAACACACATATGTGTTCACATTTGCATGTCATCCTCTGCAAACTTTTGAAACTTTTGT